>NW_027257674.1:0-600000 GCF_043159975.1 Macaca nemestrina | reverse complement strand
CTCTTCACCAGGCAAGATTAGACCTGGGCTTTGTCTACTTACAGTTCTGGTGATCATTCCGTCATCCTTTCTTCTCCCTCAATATTACCAGAATGAGACCAGTATTGGGGCCTGAGGAAGAAGCAAAAGACAGTTGTTGTCCCATTTGACCCAGCAAGGAGACATTCTCTCCTATCCTGCAGCAATGCACTATGCATGGGCTTGGTGCTGACCAGTGGTGCTTCCAATAGGCCCTCTAAGGAGAGCCCCCTCCTGTGTACCTCCCATAGCCATTGATGGTCCTTTTAGACTCTTGGCTTGTGTCTTCCTGCCCCAGCTCACAGCATCCTGCTACATGCCTCAGATGTTCCACTCAGCGATGGTCACAGGCTCCCAAACTCACCTATCCTTGGTAGCAAACTATTAGGACCATCGGCATATGCAGAATCAATTTTATGTCCCAGCTGGGACTGAAACTCCAGGCCAAGGGACACGAAGATGGGTCTTGCCCTCTCCCTACCCACAGCCCTCACCAAGTAGCTCACCCCAGGGCTGTTCACCCACACCCTGGTCACTGCGGCATCCAACTGAATTAGAGGGCTCACTGGTTCTTAAACAAGCCAGGAGCTTATAGAGCCCACATCCTGTCACCTCGACAAGGGTTTCCCAGAGGCCTGCCTCCCTTGGCTTGAAAAAGGGAAGCAGCTCCCTCGGCTCCCACAACAGGCCAGATTGGTCTTCCTCTAGGCCTTTCCTTATAGCCAGCATTGTGGGGTTGGGGCTGGTGGAGTGATGCCCACACATTCTAAAAAAGTGGTTCCCCCAGTAGCCCCATGCCACAGTCCCCTGACGCTAGAAAGTAGGGTTCTTGACCAGGTGTGGTTGCTCATGCCTGTAATCCCGGGACTTTGGGAGGCTGAGGCGGGGGGATCACCTGAGGTCAGAAGTTCCAGACCAGCCTGGCCAACATGGTAAACCCCATCTCTACTAATAATATAAAAAGTAGCTGGGCGTGGTGGTGACACATGCCTGTAATCCCAGCTACTTGGGAGGCTGAGGCAAGGGAATCACTTGAACCAGGAAGGCAGAGGTTGCAGTGAGCCAAGATTGTGCCATTGCACTCCAACCTGCACGACAAGAGTGAAATTCCATCTCAAAAGGAATGAGAGAAAGAAAAAGAAAGAAAGAAAGAAAGAAAGAAAGAAAGAAAGAAAGAAAGAAAGAAAGAAAGAAAGAAAAAGAAAGAAAGAGGAGAAGAGAAGAGAAGAGAAGAAAAGAAAAGAAAAGAAAAGAAAAGAAAAGAAAAGAAAAGAAAAGAGAAAAGAAAAGAAAAGGGAAAAGAAAAGAAAAGGAAAAGGAAGGGTCCTTGATCCCTTTCTTAGCTGCAGGCTTTGGTTACCAATTTATGTACATGACATGCAACACCATCCTGTGACATATAATTTTTTTTTAAAAAAAGAATTTGCACATTGTTTTCAAAGCATATTTGAATGAGTAAATGAATGAAAACCAGTCATATTATAAACCCATATTATAAATATAATAATAAACTCATCAATTAAGTGACAACAATAATAAACTATAATATTGTAAATATGATCATTGTATAAATAATATTTAAAGGCCAGGTGTGTTGGCTCATGCCTGTAATCCCAGCACTTTAGGAGGCCAAAGTGGGCAGATCACAAGGTCAAGAGATGGAGACCATCCTGGCCAACATGGTAAAACCCTGTCTCTACTAAAAATACAAAAATTAACTGGGCATGGTGGCACACACCTATCAACCCAGCTACTTGGGAGGCTGAGGCAAGAGAATCGCTTGAACCTGGGGGGCGGAGGTTGCACTGTGCCAAGACTGTGTCACTGCACTCCAGCCAGTGCCACAGAGTGAGACTCCATCTCAAAAAAAGGAAAAAGGAAAAACAACATAGAAATTGTGTGACTAATGAATATGAACATATTTCTTTCTTTTTATAAAATGTTTTGAATCTTGGTGTTTGATTATGAAATATTCTATTTATGTACGTAGTTCTTATACAAACTTGAATACAATTTTCATCAAAATGTTTCCGTTACTTCTGCCTTTTTTCATCTTCCTTCTGCTTGTCCATGACTTCATGTTTTCCAGAGGAACTTACGAGTCCTCAGTAAATGACATCTTAAACATGTTTTTGGATTTTTCTGTCTATCGTCTGCATTATAATCCTGTTGAAAGTAAGATCCATGTTTGGTTTTTCTGATCAGTAGTTTGAGAACTCATGAGATGCTGTTAAATCTATGAATTTTTTGTGTGGAAATATTGACCAGTTCTTTTTTCTTTTCTTTTCTTTCTTTTTATTTTTTTCTTTGAGACATAGTCTCGTTCTGTCACCCAGGCTGGAGTGCAGTGGTGCAATCTGGGCTCACTACAACCTCCATCTCGTGGGTTCAAGTGATTCTCCTGCCTCAGCCTCTTAGGTAGCTGGGACTACAGGCATGAGCCACCACACCTGCTAATTTTTTGTATTTTTAGTTGAGACGGGGTTTTGCCATGTTGGCCAGGCTGGTCTCAAACTCTTGGCCCCAAAGTGCTGGGATTACAGGTGTGAGCCACCATGCCCAGCCATTCAATTATTATTTCATATGAACATCTTTAAACATAACAAGTGCTGAAAGAACAGTAAAACAATCTCTTATGTACCCATCATGTGGATACAATAATTAATATTTTGCCATGCTTTTATATGTCCGTATCCGTGCGTTTATTTTTTGTGCTGAGACATCATGATGTTTCACTCCTAAGAAATTAAATATGTATTTTCTACCAAAAAAAGGAGCTCCCGGTCAGGCGTAGTGTCTCATGCCTCTAATCCCAGAACCTTGTGAGGTGGAGGAGGGCAGATCACCAGATGTCAGGAGTTGGAGACAAGCCTGGCCAACATAGTGAAACCCCGTCTCTACTATACAAACATTAGTCAGGTGTGGTGGCGCATGCCTGTAATGCCAGCTACTTGGGAGGCTGAGGCAGGAGAATCACTTGAATCCAGGGGTCAAGGTTGCAATGAGTTGAGATCGCAGCACTGCACTCCAGCTTGGGCAACAGAGCGAGACTCTGTCTCAAAAAGAAAAAAAAAAAAAAAAAGGGCCGGGCGCGGTGGCTCAAGCCTGTAATCCCAGCACTTTGGGAGGCCGAGATGGGCGGATTACGAGGTCAGGAGATCGAGACCATCCTGGCTAACACGGTGAAACCCCGTCTCTACTAAAAAAACACAAAAAATGAGCCCGGCGTGGTGGCGGGCACCTGTAGTCTCAGCTACTCGGGAGGCTGAGGCAGGAGAATTGCGTGAACCCGGGAAGCGGAGCTTGCAGTGAGCTGAGATCCGGCCACTGCACTCTAGCCTGGGCGACAGAGCAAGACTCCGTCTCAAAAAAAAAAAAAAAAAAAAAAGGTGCTCCCCGTATAACGAAATGCCATTATCACACCTTAGAAGATTAACCATATTGTACTAATATTATAGATGATCCAGTCTTTGTTCACGTTTTTCCAATTGTCCCCAGAATGCCTTTCATCATTTTTAAAATTCCAGGATATAATCAAGTTTCAAGCTTTGCATCTGGTTGCTATATCTTAAAAATCTAAACTTTTCTTTCTGGTCAGGTGTGGTGGCTCACACTTGTAATCTCAGCACTTTGAGAGGTCAAGGCGGGCAGATCATCAGAGGTCAGGAGTTCAAGACCACCCTGGCCAACATGGCAAAACCCCATCTCTACTAAAAATACAAAAATTGGCTGGCCGGGGTGACATGCACCTGTAATCCCAGCTACTTGGGAGACTGAGGCAGGAGAATCACCTGATCCTGGGAGGTGGAGGTTGCAGTGAGCTGAAATGGTGCCACTGCATTCCAGCCTGGGGGACAGAGCAAGACTCCATCTCTGAAATAAAGAGAGCACATTCTGGGAGCCACTTCCAGGAAGATGTATAGATTCTAAAAATGTTAAAAGATAAGCACCAGGTATATCAGCTCACACCTGAAATCCCAGCATTTAGGTAGATGGGGAGGTAGGAGGATTGCTTGATTTGAGGTTGGGAGTTGGAGACTAGCCTGGGTCACATAATGAGACCCCCATCTATACGAAAAGTTTTTTAAAATAGTAGGGTGTGGTGGCCTATGCCTATGTTCCTAGCTACTCAGGAACCTGGGGTAGAAGTATCACTTTGAGCCCAGGAATTCAATGCTATACTGAGCTATGACTGTGCCACTGTGCTCCAACCTGGGCAACAGTGAGACCCTGTCTCTTAAAAAGTAAATTAAAAAAATCATAGGAGGGGGTCAGGCTAAGCCAAAGAAGGACATGAAGGACATCGTATTTGATAAGTATCAGTGTCACTGAGGCTCAGCAGGATCTTCTTCTGGGCCTGTGAATTTGTTTAATTTCTACTTAGAAAGTTTTTCCTCCAGGCCACGTGTGGTGGCTCACGCCTGTAATCCCAGCACTTTGGGAGGCCAAGGCGGGTGGATACCTGAGGTCAGGAGCTCGAGACCAGCCTGACCAACATGGTGAAATCCCATCTCTACTAAAAATACAAAAGTACCTGGGCGTGGTGGCATACGCCCGTAATCCCAACAACTCAGGAGAGTAGCTGAGACAGGAGAATCGCTTGAACCCGGTGGTGTGTGCCTGTAATCCCAGTTACTTGAGAGAGTAGCTGAGGCAGGAGAATCACTTGAACCCGGGAGGTGGAGGTTGCGATGAGCCAAGATGGTGCTATTGTACTACAGCCTGGGCAACAAGAGCAAAATTCTGTCAAAAAAAAAAAAAAAAAGAAAGAAAGAGAGAGAGAGAGAGAGAGAGAGAGAGAGAGAGAGAGAGAGAGAAAGAAAGAAAGAAAGAAAGAAAGAAAGAAAGAAAGAAAGAAAGAAAGAAAGAAAGAAAGAAAGAAAGAAAGAGAAAGAAAGAAAGAAAGAAAGAAAGAAAGAAAGAAAGAAAGAAAGAAAGAAAGAAAGAAAGAAAGAAAGAAAGAAAAAGAAAGAAAGAAAAAGAAAGAAAGAAAGAAGACAAAAGAAAGTTCTCTCCCCATATACCTGTAAGGATCATTATCTTAATTTCATTATCTTAATGTCTTGACATGATTCTTGCCTTGTCAGAGATCATCCTATCTGAAATTGAAACTATTTACCACTTCTCTAATTTTTTTTCCATAGCACTTAAAACTTTTTTTTTTTTTAATTTGAGATGGAGTCTCACTCTGTCACCCAGGCTGGAGTGCACTGGTGTGATCTCAGCTCACTGCAACCTCCCCCTCCAGGGTTCAAGTGATTCTCCTGCCTTAGCCTCCCAGGTAGCTGGGATTACAGGCACCTGCCACAAAGACCAGCTATTTTTTTTTTTTTTTTTTTTAGTAGAGATGGGGTTCACCATGTTGGCCAGGCTGGTCTTGAACTCCTTACCTCAGGTGATCCGCCCACCTCAGCCTCCCAAAGCATTGGGATTACAGGCACGAGCACCGCACCTTGCCATGGCTAATTTTTTATTTTTAGTGGAGACAGAGTTTCACTACGTTGGCCTGGCTGGTCTCAAACTCCTGACCTCAAGTGATCTGTCTGCTTCATCTTCCCAAAGTGTTGGGATTAGATGCGGGAGCCACTATACCTGGATTGCTTTTTAACAAACCATCTCTATTCTTATTTCCACTAGAATGTAAACTTGATGAGAGCAGAAGATACCAATGTTGTTCAATACTGTTTATCCCTAGAGCCTAGAACTGTGCTATGCACATGGTAAGGAGACGAGTATTTGCTGAATGAATATTTTGAGCAGCTGTTCTTAGACTGTTTGGTCTCAGAAACTCTACTTTTTTTTTCTGTAGAGATGGGGTCTCACTATGTTGTCAAGCCTGGTCTTAAATTCCTGGGCTCAAGAGATTCTCCCACCTTGGCTTCCAAAAGTGTTGGGATTGCAGGTGTGAGCCACCATGTCCAGCCTTGTTCTTTCTTTCTGAGAACATTTATAACCTCCATATTTTCTGTTTTGAAATGTATAGTAATGTGTCTAGGTATGGGTCTTATTCTCACTCAAGTGGGCCCTTTGACTTACAGTAGAGGCAGTTTTTTTGTTCTTTGAATATTTCCTCCAATGAGTTTTCTTTTCTTTGTTTTTTTTGTTTTGTTTTGTTTTTTGGAACTTCTTTTACTCAGCTTTTTGTTTCCTTGGTGTATCCTCTGAATTTGTCATTGAAACTTCTACCATAAATGACACTTATCATTTGTGATCCTATTTTATTGGCCAAGTGAGCACCTAGCCATGACTAAGTTTGCTAGGGTGAGGCAGGCTATGCCTTCTGGAACAAGGTGCCTTCTTATTGGTGAATGTGGATATGCTCCACTTTATCTTTTTTTTTTTTTTTGGTCCCTCTCTCACAGTCTTAATTTCTAAGGGAACTTTCCTTTCCATTTCTTGCTTACAAAATCCTGTTATTGTTTAACTGACAAAATATCTTTTACCTATTCCTGATTGGTTTTAGTGTTGTTTGCTTGGCCTTGCCTTTATTTCCTCATAGTTTTCTTCTCTTGATTTTGATGTCTTTCATGTTAGTGGAATTAGTGGAATATTTGTTAACAGCTCACTAAAAGGTGATCATAAGCTCTTTTGTACCTGGATGCTCATATCTGGTAGGCTTCAGTGACTGAAAAGTGAAATGCTTAGTGAACCATTTGTCTCTGGAACAAGAAGGCACCTTGTTCCAGAAGGCATAGCCTGCCTCACCCCAGCAAACTCAGTCATGGCTAGGTGCTCGCTTGGCCAATAAAATAGGATCACAAATGAAAAGTGTCATTTCATGGTAGAAGTTTCAATGACAAATTCAGAGGATACACCAAGGAAACAAAAAGCTGAGTAAAAGAAGTTCCAAAAACAAAACAAAAAATAAAACAAAGAAAAGAAAACTCATTGGAGGAAATATTCAAAGAACAACAACAACAAAAATTGGTCTCCGCCTTGCAGAAGGATTATACTGTCTGACTCCAGTGAACTCAGCCATGGCCACGTCCTTTGTTTTAGCCAATGAAATATGAATAAAAGTGGCATTTTTCATCTTGGAGGGGCATATTAATGAGGTTTTATTTGTTTGTTTTGTTTTGTTTTTGTAAGTCTTGCTGTGTCACCCAGGCTGGAGTTGGAGTGCAATGGTGTGATCTCAGCTCACTGCAACCTCTGCCTCCCAGATTCAAGCAATTCTCATGTCTCAGCCTCCCAAGCAGCTGGGACTACACATGCACACCACCACCCCAGGCTAATTTTTTGTATTTTTAGTAGAGATGGGTTTTCACCATGTTGGCCAGGCTGCTAATGAGGTTCATTGTGGGCTTTTCAGTTTCTCCAGAGAAGGATCCTCTTATATCCTGCCCGTAGGTGTATACACCTCATTGCCAGCATCTTTTGTCTTCATCTGCAGAATGGTGCTGCAGGTCTTACCATATATGTAGGTTTAATCTCTGATTTCCGTATAGAAGCTCATTCCTGTCATCTCATTTCCTGAATGCTCCTGAGCTCTGATTAAATTTCTGCAAGGATAAACTTCCATTTCGTATAAAGGTGTGACCAGTCCTTTTTTCTCATGGAGGACATTGCGTGTTCAACTGCTCCTTACACTTTTTTTCAGCCACCATCTTTTATTCCTTTTGAAAAACCTAATTCCCTTCATTTTCTGAGTCTTTCTGATATTTTGTGGTACAAATCACTGGCGTTCTCTTCCGCAATACATTTTCATTATTTGAGTTTCCTCAGATAACTCTGCTGTGCACTGAAATCTTCCATATCCTTTCCATTATTGAAAAATCTGTTAATATCTGTTGTTGTGTACCAGTGTCTCTTCTGTATTTTTTTTTCTTGTGTGTTTGTACCACTTTCCCCTTTCTTATCATTTTCATGGGGTTTTGGGAGGAAGCACTTGTTGGTTGGTCTATTCTCTTTCTTTTAAATATGAGCATTATTTAACCAGGTGTGGTGATGCATGCCTGCAATCCCAGTTACATGGGAGGCTGAGGCAGGAGAATGGCTTGAACCCAGGAGGCGGAGGTTGCAGTGAGCCGAGATCGCACCACTGTACTTCAGCATGGGTAACGAGCGAAGTTCTGTCTCATAAATAAATAAGTAAATAAATAAATAAATAGAAATATGAGCAGTATTTTTCTTCTTTGGCATCCCAGGTGGACTTTCTAATATTTATGTAGTCATCTTTTTCTTCTATTTAACAATTCTTCATTATTTGTTATGCAACTTGCTAAATTCTGAAATAGAAAGGTTATTTTTCAAGAGTACTCTCAGCTTTGTGGACCCATTTATGTTATTTTTCTACCTAGATCACCTGAAGTAGGGTTCCCTTCTCATGATTTAGTTGGAAGCATTAATAATATAAATGCTTTTCATATTGGGAAATGGGTTACCAGAGTTAATCTCAAAAAAGCACAGTCTGATGTTTTATTGCTTGTAATGGGAAATTTCACAAATAAAAGTGATGGCAGTACAAAGGCAAGATGAAGGGCTTACCATGTGCCAGCCATGGTTCTGGGCAGTTTATGAATTAACTCCTTTGTGCTATGGTTCTTTATATTCCATTTTAGAAGAAGCCCGAGAAGATGATGAAGAGATAGACAGGCACAAGGACTTGGGGGACATGTTGATCCATTTCCAGTAAAGACTGAGGAAAAGAGCTTTGAATATACGAAAAAATACTTCCTCTATTCTCAGACCTTATTTCTTTTAAGGCCACACCTTTTTGAAGTTTTGAGTTTGAATCACAACTTGGACTGAAATCATGAGGGAGCTTGTGTAGGAAAGAATCATCAAGGGAGTTAGTTGGGAGCTTCTCTACCACAGCTTACTCCTTATGGTATTAACTCCCTTTAAGTGCAAATACCTTTGGTTTAAACATTTGTACCTCATCTGATACCAGAGTGTTCATACTGGAGAGAAGCCCTATGAATTTACTGAATGTGGGGGAACTTTTACTCAGATGTCACATTGCATTGAACATAGAAGTCATGCTGAAGAGAAACCCTGTGCATCTAAGGAATATTGACAAGCCCTTAGCTAGAGGACAAACCTCACTGAGAAGCAGCAAATTCATGCTGGAGAGAAACCAGTGAAGGTAGCAATACTTTACTGAATATGAGAAAATTTTTCTGGAGAGAAAGCATTGAATGTACTGAGTGTGATAACATTTCCTCTCAAACCGTATCCCTTACTCTGCATTTAGGAGGTCACACACAGAGAAGCCTTATAAATGTAAGAGATGTGGAAATATCTTAAGCCAAGATATTGATGAATATCCTCATTCATCAAGAAATTTGTACTGGAGAGAAACCTTGTGAATATGGGAAAGCTTCCATTCAGATGTCACACCTCAGCGGGCAGAGAATTTACAGTGGGGAAAACCCGTTTGTCTGTAAGGTATGTTATTTGAAAGTCTTCAGCCACAAGTCAAACCTCACTGAGCATGAGCATTTTCACATGAGAGAGAAACCTTTTGAATGTAACAAGTGTGGAAAAGCCTTTAGCCAAAAGGAGTATGTCAGTAAACATCAGAACACCCATGCCGGTGAGAAGCTTTTCGAATGTATTGAATGTGGAAAATCCTTTAGCCAGAAGGAAAACCTCCTTATGCACCAGAAAATTCACACTGGAGAAAAATCTTTTGAGTGTAAAGATTGCAGGAAAGCTTTCATTCAGAAGACAAACCTCATCAGACACCAGAGAACTCACACAGGAGAGAAGCCCTATGTATGTAAGGAGTGTAGAAAAACCTTAGTGACAAATCCAACCTTACTGAGCATGACAAAATGCAAATTGGAGAGAAGCCTTTTAAACATAGTGAATGTGGAACAACCTTTGTTTAGAAGAAGTACCTCATACAACATCAGAACATTCACAGTGGAGAGAAACGCTATGAATGTAACGAATGTGGAAAAGCCTTCTCTCAGCGAACATCACTTATTCTACATGTGAGAATTCATCCAGGTGATAAACCTCACAAATGCAATGCTTGTGGAAAAGGCTTCTCTCAGAGCGCATCTCTCACGGTGCATGTGAGAAGCCATACAGGTGAGAAGCCCTATGGTTGTAATGAATGTGGGAAAGTTTTCTCTCAGTTCTCAACCCTTGCTGTGCATTTGAGAATACACACAGGTAAGAAGCTTTATCAGTGGAGTGACTGTGGGAAATCTTTCAGCAAGAAGTCACATGACATTAGACACTAGAAAATTCATACTCACTAAAAACCCCATGAATGCCTTGAAAGTGGAAAAGCGTTCATCAGAAATTTGCACCTCATCATGCACCAGAAATAATCCTTCTGAAGCAAAGCACCACGAATGAGGTTAACTTTAACACACACTAAAAATTCAAGGGACACCAAAAAATTTGTACAGAAGACAAAGACATGTGTATGATCAAAAGCCTGTGTCCAACAAAGAAACCTGCAGCAGAGATAATGGTAAAAATTTAGGCACATTTTCACTAAAAATGGCAACAGAAAATGAATGCCTGTTTTTTATTGCTACACCATAGATCTGGAGATCTTCACTGATAACAAGAAAAATGAGTGTAAATAATGGAAAGAAACAGACAAAAATAGATAACATGGTCATCTACAACTAATATTAAGACTCCTGTGGTATTGATTCAACAGAGCAGAAGAGATTTCAGAGAAAGACTTATGCACTTATTAGAATTTGGAATATGATACAAACAGCATCAGGAAGTGAAGAAATAATGGAACTGTTAATTTAAGTGGAGGTAACTTGTTCTCCAAGGGGAAAAAATGCATCGTAAACTATACACAAAAGTGAATCCAGAAGTTAGAAACAGAAATATGAAAAAGCTCTGTACTAAAATACTTATGACCTTGGGAATAGGGAAACATTCCTTGTAACAACTTCAGAGATACTTAGCAGTTCCACTTGTGAGTATGAATGCTCAGGAAATATGTACTAGGATGTTTACTGTGGCTTGATTTGTAGTAGCCAAAAATTAGACACAACTGAAAAAGCCCATCATGAACAATATGGGAAATTCTTATGGAATGCTATGTATCTGTAAAATGCAACAAATGAAATCCACTTGTATTAACAGAAAGATCCCAAAGTTGTTGATGGGGGATCAAGTTGCAGCGCCATGCAGATAGTACAATGACATTTTGTAAATTTGAATTAAAAGTTCCCTCACAAAACTCAGTACTATCTATTGGTAATGGATGCATATATGTCTGTACATGTTTTTGAAATGGATTGCAAGGATACAGACCAAACTCTCGATAGTGGTCACTTGTCAAGAGTGGAGAAGGGAAAGTAATGAGTGTGGGAGGTGTGGTAGGTATTGGTTAAAGGGGACTTCAGTTTTTTTTTTATATAAACATCTGCTTCTCTTTCAAAAGACTTCAAGTAAATATGAGAAGATACTGATTGATTCTGGATTGTGGTATATGGATATCTTGTCTTATATTTTGTACTTTTCTGTATTTTTAACGTTTCTCAAAATTAATAAGAATGGGAGTGAAGATGTGAATGCTGTATCTGTAGAAGTCATGTTATACTGGATTCATTTCCAATCAAATACAAAACATTTTATAGAAAATATTTTTAAATTTTTATCACAGATGAGTGGATGGACTTGCTGTCTATGTAATATGTAATTAATCATTTTATTAAAATTTAAAAGGACAGTACAATCTAAATCTGTTGTAATTATTTTAACATGTTATACACACTATATCAGGGTCCCCAACTCCCCCCCAGCTGCATGGCAGGAGGTGAGTGGCAGGTAAGCGAGTATTGCCACATGAGCTCCACCTCCTGCCAGATCAGCAGTGGCATTAGATTCTCATAGGAGGGCGAACCCTATTGGTAACTGTGCATGTGAGGAATCGAGGTTGTGCGCTTCTTATGAGAATGCAATGCCTGATGATCTGAGGTGGAAGAGTTTCATCCTGAAAACGTCCCATCCCCATTCCCCTAGCCCCACAAACCATCTGTGGAAAAATCGTCTTCCATGGAACTGATCCCTGGTACCAACAAGGTTGTAGACTGCTGCACTACTGACCTCTTTCTTTGTATTTCTAACATTTTGCAAAACGAGCTTAGAAAATTTCAACTTTTTGTTAAACATACATGCACAGGCATCATATAATTAGTCTCTTTCAGTTATGCTAATTTTGGAATGTCAGTTTTCCTGCCCTGCATATTTCCATGGGACACGTTTGCATTAAATATTAAATTTTTGATAATATCTTGTTTTTTGTTTTTTGGTTTCTTTTTCGGTCTTGCTCTGTTGCCCAGGACAGAATACAATGGCGGGATCTTGGCTCACTGCAATCTCCTCCACCTACTGGGCTCAAGCAATCCTCCCACCTCAGCCTCCCAAGTAGCTGGGACTACAGGCATGCACCACCATGCTGTGCTAGTTTAAAAAAAATAAAATAAAATTTGTAACCATGGGGTCTCCATATATTGCCCAGATTAGTCTCAAACTCCTGGGCACAAGTGATCCTTCTGTGGCCTCCTAAAGTGATGCCATTACAGGTATGAGTCACCATGCCTGGCTAATTTTATTTTGAAAAGGAGAAAACAGCTTCCCAGAACTTCCACAGTTCAGTGCATTAGATGTCAACACCTGCATGTCAGTCTTAACCTGCGAGCTATGTCACTCCTCCCACTGCTGTTACGGAGAGAGAATGGGATGGGTATGAGAAAAATGGCTCAGACCCTAGACAAAGTTCCATTTTGTAAACCAGCCCTTCCTGAAGAATGTTTTAATCCTTCATCAGTATAATATAAAGAATGTTATGAAAGGTTTTCTTAAATAATGGTGAATGTCAACAACACACAGCATTTGAGCTTGATCTTGAAACCTTAAAGAAAAAACTCATTAAATGCCACTGCATCACTGTATCTTTTAGTCTCTTAGGAGGAGTTAGATACTTAAATATCGAAATGAACTTGTTCTTTCTAATATGACGTACCCCATATTTTTCTCTGCTTTCCCTCTTTGCACATATATTTCACGTTTTAAGGCGTTCTCTTTATGATACAGTTGGCCCTCTGTGTCCGTGGGTTCTGCATCCATTAATCATTGAACCCTGGATGGAAACTATTAAAATATACAACAATTTTAAAAGTACAAATGTTAATGTACAACTATTTGGATAGCATTTACATTGTATTAAGTATTATGAGTAATCTAGAGATGATTCAAAGAATATAGGAGGATGTGTTTAGGCTGTATGTAAATGCTGTGCCATTTTATATGAGGATCTGGAGCATCCGTGAATTTAGGTGTCTGTGGGGGTGTCCTGGAACCACTTCCCCTTGGATACCAGAAGGATGACAGTACTAAGAAAAAACACAGCTGTTTTATGAAAAATCTGCATTGGAATTTTGCCTATTGACCACTGCTCAATAGCAAGGTTAAACATGACTTTGTCATACAAGGCAATGATAACATAATTTGGCATTTATTTAGCCTCTAGTTCCCTCCCCCACGTCCCCCTGCAGAATGTTGTTATCTAAATTCATGGTTCTTCAGTGTATGTTACAATCACCTAGATGATTTGCTGCTTGGCCCTTCCCCAGGGTTTCTGATTCAGTAAATCAGGTCGGGGCTAGAATTTTCATTTCTGAGAAGTTCCCAGAGCATGCTGATGCTGCTGTACCAGGGACAACAGTTTGGAAACCCCTATTCTAACCATTTTATCTTCAGGAAAGTTCTGTTGGATAGTAGCATGCATCCAATTATTTTCCCATTGTATATCTAGGGAAAGAAGAAGCCTGGATGCGGTGGCTCATGCCTGTAATCCCAGCACTTTGGGAGGCTGAGGTGGGCAGATCACTTGAGCCCAGGAGTTGGAGACCAACCTGGCCAACATAGCAAAACCCAGTCTCTATAAAAATACAAAAATTAGCTGGATGTGGTGGCGCATAACTGTAGTCCTAGCTACGTGGAGGGATGAGGCAGGAGGATAACTTGAGCACAGCAGGTAGAGGCTACAGTGAGCTGTGATTGTGCCACTGTGCTCTAGCCTGGGTGACAGAGTGAGACCCAGTGTCACAAAAGGAAAAACAAAACAATACTTTCACGTCTACTTAGGGGGAGAGCCAAGACTAAAGCAAGTTTTGACTTCTGACTATTTCAGTACGATCGATAGGTGAGAAAGCTCCTGTAAATTTTTTGAGAAGTATTTAATATGGTTTATGTGCCAGTTTGGTTCATCTTTGTGTGTGTGTGTGTGTGTGTGCGCGCGTGTGTGTGTGTGTGCGTGTGTGTGTGTTTTAATTGCTATAAATGAATACTTGAGACTGTATAATTTATATGGAAAAGAATTTTATTTTGGCTCAGGGTCCTGCAGACTGTACAGTAAGCATGGTGCTGGCATTTGCTTTAGGTGAGGCCTCAGGGAGCTTACAATCGTAGTGGAAGAAGGGGATGTCGCAATTCACACGGCAAGAGAGGGAGGGAGACAGGGCAGGTGTCACACTCTTAAACAACCAGATCTCTCCTGAACCACCAGAATGATAATTCACTGATCACCAAGCATTAAGCCATTTATGAGGGATCCACCTCCATAATCCAAACACCTCCCACCAGGCCCCACCTCTGGGGTGACAGAGTAAGACCCCATCTGAAAACAAAACAGCCAACAACCAGAGTGAATGTGGAGATAGGAAGGGGTGATAGCGTGTAGACTACTCTTGAAATGTTTTGCTGGAAGGCGAGATGTGGGTCAGTAGCTTGAGGCAGATGCAAGATATAGGAAGGGGTTTTGTTTCTTTGTTACTAAAGATGGAAGATATAGAGGATGTTTGTAAACTGATGGTAGTGACCTAGTAAGAAAACTGCAGGACAAGGCCGGGTGCCGGTGGCTCATGCCAGTAATCCCAGCACTTTGGGAGGCCGAGGCAGGCAGATCACCTGAGGTCAGGAGTTTGAGACCAACCTGGTCAACATGGTGAAACCCCATCTCTATCAAACAATACAAAAATTAGCCAGGCATGCTGGCGGGCACCTGTAACCTTGCTACTCGGGAGGTTGAGGCACAAGATTAGCTTGAACCCAGGTGGCAGAGGTTACAGTGAGCCAAGATCATGCCACTGCACTCCAGCCTGGGTGACAGAGCAAGACTCAGTCTAAAAAAAAAAAAAAAAAAAATGGAGAGGAAAAAGAGAAAGAAAACTGCAGGACAAAGGTATTTGAGAGGCTGCGAGACCAGGCTGCTGGCCCAGTTAGTGTTTAATAGGAACTGGGATACTTCCTCTTTGGAGGGGAGGGAAGAGATTATGTAGGTGCCAATTCACGCAGATCTGAGAATCTGATAGTGGGGGAACTAAAAGTAGTTCCTATCTGGTTAGTTGTATTTTCTGAGTAAAATATCAGCTGAATAAAAGGGAAGATGTTGTTTGTTTGCTTCTTTATTTATTTATTATTTTTGAGACGGTGTCTTGCTTTGTCGCCCAGGCTGGAGTGCAGTGGCACAAAAGGGAGTATGTTATACTTCAGTTGAAGCATGCTCATAGGCCCCAATACAATGTATTTTGATTAAAGCTCTGAAATTTTTCAGTTAAGTTCCCTTTTTCCTTTTTCTTTTCCTTGCCTTTTCTTTTTCTTTTCTTTTTTTTGGGGGGAGGGGGGATACAGGGTCTTCCTCTGTCTCTCAGTCTGGAGAGCAATGGTGTGATCTCGGCTCACTGCAACCTCCACCTCCCGGGTTCAGGCAATTCTTCTGCTTCAGTCTCCTTTCCAGTAGCTGGGAATACAGGTGTGCGTCACCACTCCTGGCTAATTTTTTTTTGTATAAAGTAACTTTTTATCTCATCAGGCAGCCTTCATTTCAGACATCCCTGAGATGTGTCTAACAGAACACATCCGGGGTTATGTGGAACTGACTGAGAACATGCTAGTATTCCAAGCAACATTAGAAGACTTTCCCTCTGATTATTTTTCTGCTTTCAGCTGAGTAGCAAACTTGAGAGACGTATTCAGATGTCCTGCCACACGAAAGGGAATGTTGTGAGTGTGATTGAATGAAAATTGCACTATAAAATGAAACCATCATTAGAACTGAAGAGAAAATGCAGGTGGTTTGAGGAGTGGTAAATTAACTTTAAGGCAAGTCTGCATGGCTTGGTATAAATATTACATAGACCTAGGGAATTTCCGGCACTGTTATGTCAGCCCTGAGGCTCCTCCTCCACAGGTGGAAGTCGGCTCAAGGAGGTCCTGAAGACAGGACTCTTGGGAGTTTGGCCCTGGGATGCCCGCGGCCCCCTCTCCCACGCTGCCCCCTACTGGACCCCGGATCCAGCCGCCACAACAGCTGCAGCAGGAGACCCCCCCGCCGGCCGCCGCGCAGCCGCCATTGTTTAAAGGGGACGCAGCCTGACTACCAGGAGGCGAGCGCGAGTCGGCCCCGTCAATGCGCATGCTGGAGGCGCGAGCCTATGCTCCCCTCACAGTGATTCCCACGGTTGTCTTAGACACCAGTCCCTAAGGCTTGGCAAAGCAGGAGACCTCAGAGGCAGTGCTTGGGTGTCGAGGCAAGAGGCTCCTGCCAGACATCTCCACGGGATCGACAGGAACGCCTCTGGCTGTCAGGAGTCGCCAAGGGCCGACCAGGATGACGAAACCACTAGTCCAGTCCGAGGGTAGCGGCGCTGAAACCCCACGTCACGCCTGCCCGTACGGTGTTCGGGTGAGCCTTCCCAAAAGTCGTGTCCCCGTGACCTCGAAGACAGATCTACCTGCGTGCCCGTGGGCTGCTCTCTCACCCAAGGGTCGTTCTCGTGGACAGCAGAATGCCGCAGCCTCAGGGGTTTCCTGGGGAGGTGGGGGGGGGGTTGTGTTTCGGTGCTGCTGCTGTGTGACTATCTGTGTGTGTGTGTGTGTGTGTGTGTGTGTGTGTGTGTGTGTGTGTGTCTCAAATTCTCTCCTCTCACCCTCTGTCTCTTTCCCTCTCTCCGTCGGTTTGCGTGCGTGTGTGGGTGCCCGTGTGCGTGTGTGTGTTTTTTAACGAATGTGCCCTGGGCGCCAGAAAGCGATGTGTTTCTTGCATGTCGGCCGGTCTTCGGTGAGCCTCTTTCTGCGTGTCTGCCTGGGTCACGTGGCCGGTTGTCCATCGTTTTCCCGGTAGTTCCGCTTTGGCTTCACGAAGGCCTCCGCCACGGGAGGAGATGCGTTGCTCCCGGAGCAATTGAAATCTCATCCCCATCCTGAGTGGCCTCTTTTCGAGGATCAAGATGACCACGCACCAGCCAAGGACAAAAGTCCGGCAGGAGCTCATCGTCCTGCAGGAGAGGAGCAGACCCACGTCAAAGAAGATGGTGGTATCTTTTCACGGCTCTTCTCGGAGAAATGAAGCCACACCACGTTACAGTCTTGAAGAGGAGGCCGGGAATGGGAGATGGCAACAATCCCTGTCCCTGGAACGCTGGCCTCTCCGGACAAGTCACCCGTTTGGCACCTCGCCCCTTCATGCCCATGGCGGTGGCACAGTGCTGCATCCTGCCTGGGCTCTGGCCCCTGCTCTGTCCTCCCTCTTGCTCTGTCTCCCCTGTTTCTGAGGGGCCTAGCTGCTTCTTGGTCTGGCTGACTGTCTTCCACGAAGATCACTTCCCAGTCCATCAGGGAGACACTTCGTGGAGATCCACGTCGTGATTGTTTCTCTCATCAAACCTGTTTCTGCTTGATTGGGCAGGTCTGACGACCCTGGAGCTCGTGTCTCAGACAGGGAAGCTACCTTGGTCTCCATGTTTCACCTCACCGGTGGGTGGATTGCCGAGAATGAGCGGTAGGCTGCTGTGACTGGCCTTGTCTCCTAGGACAGGTGCGGTGTTGCGTTTCCTCTGCATCTCCTGCCTCATCCTTGAGGGACATCCTCTCCCCTGCTCCGGGGTGGACTGACTCCCTGAGTCTTTTGGGAGTAATGAATGTCAGGGAACCAACGGGACTGGGCTGGGACTGGGGCTCGGTGCAGGTGAGGTTGTATCAAGGCTGCCTGGGCATTGAAGGTTTGAGGGTGCATTGAACTTTTCAGAAACCTCTTTGTTCCTCCAGCAGGCTTTTCAGAATGTGGCTTGCACTCATGCAAATAAAAATTTAGGTTTCGAAAGGGCCCCTTTCTCATTGGTACTCTGGGTAACATCGCTTCGGCACAATCATATGAAAGAGAAGCCTTATTAATTTTGCTGTCCCTCAGGGCTCGTACAAATGCTTGATAAATGTTTAGGGAAATAATAAAATGATTGAGGAAAGAAGGAAAATAAACACCTGCCCCAGAATAATCGTAGATATGTTTGGATACTTATTCATTATTTGCCCCAGATAGAAAATGTTTTTAATCAAAAGGCAAAAGTTATAATGAAGATAATGATATTGCCTGGGGCAATGTTGAGACAAGTAAGATGAAGATAAAACAAAGGTCCTGAGTCCTTTGTCCCAAATCCCTGCTGGGGACCCAAATACTTTTGATACAGCATCTTGCTACCTGAGGAATGCAAGGAGAATAATACTCCCTAAGCAAAGGGCCTCTGTTTTCCCATAGGACTGACTGTAACTATCTGAGGAACTGCTACATATTCTATAGTGCTTAATAGGCCATTCCCATCTAACAGGAGCTGTTTGACTTGTGGATAGCAGTTCCATGATGAACAAATGACATTGTGTTTGACAGTCACTGCTCTTATTAAAGAAGAGTCAAGCAAATGTTTTTATGTTGAGTTATTTATAGTTTAGAAGAATTGGGTAAAGTGTGTTTTTGTGAGCAAATTTATTTTTCTCTAGGTTATCCAAAATTTGAAAGGTGTGAGTATTCTGATTAGGTGACAATATAGTTATTTGCTTAGGTAAGTATATCTTTTATTGTAAAATGGGACAAATGGAGACACTGGTTATTTTACCCAGGCTTTGACTAGAATAACTTAATTTTAGGTAAAATTACAACAAACCCAACTTGACAGGAGCCTGTATGGCCAAGTAATTGTTTCTGCACTTTAAGTGAATACTCAGGCTGTACTAGTCCCTTCTCACACTGCTATAAAGATATTACCTGAGACTGGGTAATTTATAAACCAAAGAGGTTTAATTGACAGTTCTGCATAGCTGGGGAGGCCTCAGAAAACTTATAGGACAGGAAAGTAGGCACCCTTCTTCACAATGTGGCAGGAGAGACTTTGTGTGTGTGTAAAGGATACAATGTCAAACACTTATACAATCATCAGATTTCATGATAACTCACTATCATGAAAACAGCATGCGTGACACAATTCCCATGATACAATCACCTCCCACCAGGAGGGATTACAATTCGAGATGAGATTTGGGTGAGGACACAGGGTCAAGCCATATCACAAGCCAACCATAAGCCTAAAATTTATTTTTCATACAAATTGTTCTTACTATGACTTCTCTTTAATAAAAAAGGAGAGCTAGAGAGAGAAAGAGAGAGAGAGATTGTTTCAAGGGAAAATGTTAATACTTGTTACTAAATGTCAGCTGTGGCTTTTATTTTCTTGAGTACAAATTGAATCATAAAATTTTTCTATGTTATTTTATTTTACTTTAAGTTCCAGGATACATGTGCAGAATGTGCAGGTTTGTTAAATAGATATACACGTGCCATGGTGGTTTGCTCTACCTATTGACCCATCCTCTAAGTTCCCTCCCCTTACCCCCAACAGCTCAACAGGCCCTGATGTGTGCTTTTCTGTTTCCTGTGTCCATGTGTTCTCACTGTTCAACTTCCACTTAGGAGTGAAAACATGTGGTGTTTGGTTTTCTGTTCCTGTTTTAGTTTGCTAAGGATAATGGCTTCCAACTTCATCCATGTCCCTGAAAAGGGCATGATCTCATTCCTTGTATGGCTGCATAGTATTCCATGATGTATATGTTCTACATTTTGTTCATCCAGTCTATCATTGATGGGCATTTGGACTAGTTTCATGACTTTGCTATTGTAGATAGTGCTGCAATAAACATATGTGTGCGTATGTCTTTATAGTAGAATAATTTAAATTCTTTTGGGTATATATCCAGTAATGGGATTGCTGGGTCAAATAGTATTTCTGGTTTTAGATCCTTGAGGAATCATCATACTGTCTTCCATAATGGTTGAACCAATTTATGTGCCCACCTACAGTGTAAAAGCATTCCTATTTCTCCACAGCCTGGTCAGCTTCTACTGTTTCTTCATTTCTTAATAATCACCATCCTGACTGGTGTGAGATGGTATCTCATTGTAGTTTTGATTTGCATTTCTCAAATAATCAGTGATGTTGAGCTTTTTAAAATATGTTTGTTTGCCATGTAAATATCTTCTTTGGAGAAGTGTCTGTTCATGTCCTTTGCCCATTTTTTTTAATTGGGTTGTTTGTTTTCTTCTTGTAAATGTGTTTAATTTCCTTGTAAATTCTGGATATTAGACCTTTGTCAGATGGGTAGATTGCAAAACTAGACCTTTGTCAGATGGGTAGATTGCAAAACTTTTCTCCCTTCTGTTGTTTGCCTATTCACCCTGATGATAGTTTCTTTGTTGTGCAGAAGCTCTTTAGTTTAATTAGATCTCACTTGTCAATCTTGGTTTCGGTTGCAGTTGCTTTTTGCATTTTCATCATAAAGTCTTCACTCATACCTATGTCCTGAATGGTATTGCCTAGGTTTTCTTCTAGGGTTTTTATGGTTTGGGGCTTGACATTTAAGTCTTACGTTTGAGGTTTTAAGTCTTAAGTCATGGATAGGAAAAATCAATACTATAAAAATGGCCATAATCCCCAAAGTAATTTATAGATTCAATACTATTCCCATCAAACTACCACTGACATTCTTCACAGAATTAAAAAATATATACTTTAAATTTCAGACAGAATCAAAGAAGACCCTGTATAGCCAAGATAATCCTGACAGTCCTGAAAGTTTTCATAGTTACAATAATCTTCTAATGAGTATAAGATTATCATATTTTTCATATTTTCAGTTGCTGACCTAATGAAATAGGGTATTTTTTCTCTTTTGACACACAAATACTCTTCTGATGGTCAAAATATTAATGTTATTTATCTCTCCTTGTCTCACTTCAAATGCAACAAGAATCATGGCGTTGTGAAGACTAGAAATGCAAATCTCCCTCGTTTGGCATCCCACTGGACCTGATCTGTTTTTCATTGCAAATGTCCTACTGCTACGACTATGCAAGGACCCTCCCTCTAGGCCCAGAGACTGTTGCAGAAGAGACGAGTGCATGAGATTGTAAGGGCTGGTTTTGAGGGACACAGTTAGCTCAGACCCTCCAAATCAAGGAGGGTACACAGGTGCCTAAACAGCTTGTAAAACAAACAACTTTGCTTTCTCAGCTATTATGTGGCACCTTTTTATCTACCCCAACCATAAAAAATGTGCTGCTTCCTGGAATTAAAAGAAAATAATTATTAAGAGGATAAAGTTACCTCATGACCAAGCCTCCTGGGTATACTACTCCCAGTTATAAGTTTTACAGATAAATATATTTAGATATATAAAATTATTTTTTAGAAAAATGCTTATGTTTTATATAGTTAATCACCATAAGTCTGTAATTAAAACCAAGATTATAGTAGCTCAATGCATAGAAGTTAAAGAAAAGTCAATTTTTGTAAACTCACCATTGGCTTTGTGCTTTTGGATCTTTACTTTAAATAAATCTTTTAAGGGGTAATGAATGCCTGTCCAAGTCCATTCCTATCCGGCCTAGAACACTTACTTGTCTATAAGTCTTTTCACTTTAAGTCCCTCCACCATAGAGAGTCTCACTGAAGGACAGGATGGACACAGGGCAGGCAGCCATGCCACCCAAGCAGTGCTGTGGGAAAAAAAATTAGTAGCCATTGATGTTGACTCTGGCAAATATTAGCCATAAGGGGAAGCATGTAAACCAAAAATAAAATTCTCAACCATCTGAATGTACCCCTCCTCTCATGCATAGGGATTCCGGAGTGAACCTGAAAATCTAGTTCAGGCCATGATGTAAGAGAGCATTGGACAGGCCTATTATATTTCTCCAGCATTAACATCAACACAGACCTGAAGACATCAACACCAGACCTAAGAGTCTGATCAGAAACCTTTAACATCTATTTTCAGCCAGGCGCAGTGACTCATGCCTGTAATCCCAGCACTTTGGGAGGCTGAGATGGGCAGATCACCTGAGGTCAGGAGTTCGAGACTAGCTTGGCCAACATGGAGAAATGCTGTCTCTACTATAAAATACAAAATTAGCCAGCCATGATGGCACATGCCTGTAATCCCAGCTACTCAGGAGGCTGAGGCAGGAGAATCGCTTGAACCAGGGAGGTGGAGGTTGCGGTAAGCCGAGATCATGCCATAGCACTGGGCAAAAAGAGCAAGACTCCATCTCAAAAGAGAAAAAAAAAAAATCTATTTTCTCTGAAGCCTGCTACCTGGAGGCTTTATCTGCATGATAATATCTAGGTTTCTCCAACCCCTTATCTTAACCCAGACATTCCTTTCTACTGATAATAACTCTTTCAACCAATTGCCAATCAGAAAATTTAAAAATCTACCTACAACCTGGAAGTCCCCACCTAGAGCTGTCCTGCCCTTCCGGACCGAAACAATATATACCTTACATGTATTGACTGATGTTTCATGTCTCCCTAAAATGTGTAAAACTAGGCTGTGCCCTGACCATCTTGGGCACATGTCCTCCTCAGGGTCTCCTGAGGGCTGTGTCATGGGCCATTGGTCCCTTATATTTGGCTCAGAATAAATCTCTTCAAATATTTTAGAGTTTGACTCTTTGTTGACCAGTCACCCCCTAGTAAGTTTAGGAACAGGGATCTGACAGCAACCAAATCGTGCTCAGAAACAGCATTCTCTCATCCACTGTCCCTAGGCTCTGCAGAATTTGGTCAGGGTCCTATTATCCATAACCCAAGGAAATGGGAAGGAGTCATGAGCTCTTGGGCTTTCTCATTCTCTGAAAATGGGCAATTGAAAACTAGCCTTGATTTTGTTTATAAGTATAAATAAATGTCACATTTCTAAGCAAAATCAAGTCTAGTTTCAAATGTGTGAAAGGAAAATAGAAACTTGGGACCCCATTTCACTCTGCCAGAAGGAGAAAGTTAAGCTGAAAGCTGAGTCAAGAGAGAAGCTGACTTTGCTTTTGCTCCTAAGCACACAGCTCCAGATAGAAGGTTAAATATCCCCACAGGTAGCTGCTCTGTCCTCATCTTACCTTTTGTGAAGTGCTGACTTACTGAGCATAAGATGAATACAAAAGTGACTATTCCCCTGCCTTATCCTTTTCTCATGCAATGTGTGGATTCAGTAATGTGACCACACCCTTCCTCTTTCCCCTCCAGCACTCTCTTCCCCTTTAAATATTGAAGCCTCAACATCATCTTTGGAGAAAGGCACAGACTACAGATTGTTTCTATGATTCTGTGTTTTTTCCTTCCAACTGTCCCTAACCTTGGCAAAATACACTTCTAAATTGATTGAGACCTGTTTCAGATACTTACTGGTTTATGAATATTAGAAGCAGTTTGTGTTCTCATCATGTGTGTTTTTACAGCTATCCTTTGTTATCCAAACTTTTACTATCATGTTCAATAATTGAATAAAATCAGATAACTTTTTAGGTGAGTCCCTGTCTGTATAAACTCTTGCTATTCATACTAGAGCTACATTCATTTGGATAGTGCTCTCCCTCCTGAGTCAAACTCGGTGCTTGACTCTCCCTATCCAAATCAGAAGCCAAAGAGACTTGGAAGGTTCCGGCAGTCAGTGTCCACAAAACACGCACCAAGCTTTTTGTTTAGCCATCTCTAGTTATCTCTAGTGGGTGTAATAATGAGAGATGTTTACTTTTCAAATATATTGCTGTGGTGGTTTAAGTTTTACAAGCATGTTTACATAATTAATTTTTATAAAATACACCTGTTGCTGGATACCGCTTGTCCCTGTCTTGATAACCATCACCCAGATTTGCAAAGGAGGCCTTGTTCAAATATTTGGAAACTTATGCCCTCAGAGAGATGTCCACCAGCCTTGTTCCTCTCATTCCTGTTTAAAGATTGTGATGTCATTGGATCTTTCCCTAGGGTGGCCCCTGGTTTGCCAGGCTGGACACTCCTGTGTTGAAGATGCATCGACTCGCGTACTGCATAAATGTTTTAGATTTTACTGTGAAGCAAACAATTCACTCCTCAGACCCTCAGTCACCTAAGGCCACATCTCAACTTGAGGTTCGGCTTCTCTGGTCCTAACTGGGACTTATCTGACCCTGACAGGAGATAACTTCAGTAGGAACTTTCCCTAATAGCGAGCATGCACGCTTCAAATTGGCTTGCCCTAAAGGTAACATTTACTCATTATAATGGTAAAAAAACATACCCCAGGGTGGCGATTTCAGACATTAATAAGACATGTGATATATGTACTAGCATGTATCACCATAGAGCATGTGCGCCCGGGAGACCACCCAAAACATGCTTGCTAGTAACACCCCTTCACAACCCCTTTCATGAATAATCATACAAGACCCTCATAAGGGAGCTTCCCCAGCTGATCAACAGTGTCTCTTTTTCCAAGCAGCCCACTCTGACTTGGCTTTCAGAGTGTACTGTCTCTTTAAATGAACTCTGCAGCTGCTTCTCTGTCACTGCTTACTTCTTGGCTGAATTCTTTCCTCCAAGAAGACAAGAACTGAAGACCCCACACCAATGGTAACATTACCAACTCTTTCTCCTTTTTCTCTGGAGCTGGTGCTCAGATGGTGAGAGACCTGTGCTAAGGGTCCTAGGGTGGGAGCCTGTTTGCCCCTGTCTGGTCCTCAGCAACATCCTTGGTCAGCTGCCTGGCAACAGCTGTCAATTACCAGAGGGAACAAGTGATCAGCACTAGAGTCGATCACTTCACAGAGGAGCTGAAGTGGACGGGGTCAGCTCAGGTCTCCTGGACCAGGGAAGGAATATCCCATGATGTCAGGTCAGTGTCTTCACTACCTTGGAGGCACCTCTTCATAGACTGCAGGGATCATTAGGTAAAAATGCAGCCTGTTGATTTTTACACCTTGCTGAAAATCTTTGCTAATAGCAATCTGTTAGCTGTGACAGTTACCATTGTTTTTTATTTTTCGTTTTGTTGCTTATTACTGAAGATATTCTACAGAGCTTTAAAGCCTCCTGCAGTAAGAAACTAGTAAAGAAACATACTGTTTGGAGAAAGGAAAATTACCCACAATTCTTGTTCTCTAAGGTGCATGGTTATCATTCCAACAGCCGTTCTCAGCAATGAACTGAGCTCAGATGTGTTTCATTCCCTTAGTATTTTAATCCTCTCCTCCGCTCTCAATTTTTCCCATGAATGGGGGAAGAGGGGTTTGGAGGGATGTCTCCCGTCTTGGGCCCACAGATTTTGAAGTTCAAGTCAGAAGCTCCAGTGATTGCCTGTGTGTAGTAATCAGGGGGTGAGACAGATGTGGGGTTAGTAGTCTTTCCTTCTCTGTACCTCTGGCAGCCTCTCTCCTTAAGTTGGGGCTTCATGGAGTCCCAGAACTTTGAACCTGAAGTAGTGTCAGCAGCCATGCTGCAGCTGGAGTCAGGCCAAATGTTGGTCTTTCTCCCTCGTGACTGGGATGCTTCGAAAAGCCAAACAGGCAGGCTTGGAGAGCGTGTACTTGTGCAACTCAAGGGTATCTTGAACCATTTCATTACGTTGTGTGTGTGTGGGTGTGTACGCACGCACGTGTGTGTTGGGAGGACATATAACAGCCTCAATGAGGGGTGATTGACATGTAGTAGAAGGACTTGTGCACCCGTGAAACCATCACCATTATCAAGACAGCGAGCATGTCCATCCCCCATAGATTTTCTTGTGCTCCTTTGTGATCCCTTCCTCCTGCCTTTCCTGCCATGCTCCACCCCAAGTAACCACTGATCTGCTTTCCATCACAATATATAGATTGGCAAACTACTTATAATACCAGTTCTAATCTCATCAGGTGTGGGAGAAAGAAAGAGATCAGACTGTGACTGTGCCTACGTAGAAAGAAGTAGACATAAGAGACTCCATTTTGTACTGTACTAAGAGAAATTCTTCTGCCTTGAGATGCTGTTAATCTGCAACCCTAGCCCCAACTCTGTGCTTGCAGAGACATGTGCTGTGTTGACTCAAGGTTTAATGGATTTAGGGCTGTGCAGGATGTGTTGTTAAAAAAGTGCTTGAAGGCAGTATGCTTGTTAAGTCATCACCATTCTCTAATCTCAAGTACCCAGGGACACAATACACTGCAGAACGCAGCAGGGACCTCTGTCTAAGAAAGCCAGGTATTGTCCAAGGTTTCTCCCCATGTGATAGCCTGAGATATGGCCTTATGGGAAGGGAAAGACCTAACCGTCCCCCAGCCTAACACCCATAAAGGGTCTGTGCTGAGGAGGATTAGTAAAAGAGGAAAGACTTTTTGCAGTTGAGATAAGACGAAGCCATCTGTCTCCTGCTCATCCCTGGGAATGGCATGTCTTGGTGTAAAACCTGATCATACGTTCTGTTTACTGAGATAGGAGAAAACTGCCTTATGGCTGGAGGTGAGACATGCTGACGGCAATACTGCTCCTTAATGCACCGAGATGTTTGTGTAAAGTCAAACATAAATCTGGCCTACATGCACATCAAGGCACAGCACCTTTCCTTAAGCTTATTTATGACACAGAGATCTTTGCTCACATGTTTTCCTGCTGTCCCTTTCCCCACCATTACCCTATAGTCCTGCCACATCCCCCTCTCCGAGATGGTAGAGATAGTGATCAATAAATACTGGAGGAACTCAGAGACCAGTGCCAGTGCGGGTCCACCGTATGCTGAGTGCCGGTCCCCTGGGCCCACTTTTCTTTTTCTATACTTTGTCTCTGTCTTATTTCTTTACTCAGTCTCTCCTCCCACCTGATGAGAAACACCCACAGGTGTGGAGGGGCAGGCCACCCCTTCAATCAGGCAAATACTTTCTTTTTGTAAGTTGGGCTTTTCATTGTGTGTTCAACATTTTTGATTCAGAAAGAGTGAGAGAGAAAGGCTGGTGTGGGCCCTTCCTGGGAGGCCTGACCCTATCCACAGCTCCAGTGTGGCTCACATGCCCTAGAGCCCTTGCCCACAGGACAGCCCTGACTGCCCATCCACAAGCTTTGCGGTGTCTGCCATTCCTGGGCAGGCTCTGTACAGTTCAGAACTTTCTCCCAGTCCTTGCACCAAAATAACAAATGCCAGAGATAGTACATTTTGAGCCAGTGGCTCTGCCCTCACCTCTAGATGTCCGTAATACTGAGCTGCTAAGCAAAAGGTCCCTCCCTTCTTGCCCTTTTCTTGGGGCCTCACCCTTCATGCTCTGCTCTTCCTCACACAGGATCTCTCTTCTATCTGCTCCTCTCCCACCTCCTGCAGTCTCTGGACCCCCATGGCAATACAAACAGACGATTCTATATCCTCAGTCCATTGCAGGACCACAGCTCTGACCCGGCTCTCCTCCGTTTTTGAAGCCCCGCACCTGTGGAGTTGGGAATTAGCACCCACTTGACCCCATTGTTGCGTCAGGCCCACCCTCCCCAATGCAGGAAGAGCTCTCGATGTTGGGGAGCTATGGCATTATCCTGCACACATATCGTGTCCTGGCCTGGGAAAATGATGATGATATTTTCTCACAAAATAGACAATAACATCATGAAAGTGCCTAGTTCTTTTTCTAGCATAAAATATATATCAATTTTCTGGTTGGTCTTTAGCAAGACCAACATTTGGCCTGACTCCAGCTACAGGGGTTTAGTAAGCATATGTAGATTTTAAAAGCTCCTCAGAAGGCAGGTAAAGATTTCTTCAATAGAAAAAAATCATTACCCCAAAAGGAGAAGATCAATACATTGGATGATAGTAAAATTAAGAAATTCAATAAGAGAGCGAAAAGATAAGTCACAAATAGGAAATACATTTGTCACAAATATAACAGGCAAAGGACTCATGTCCAGAGTGTAAGGAGAATTTCTACAAATAAAAGAAAGAATCCAACAGACAAATGAACAAGAGAAAGGAATAGGAACTTCATTTTTTAAAAAAAGAAAGAAAAGACCCCGTCTCTACTAAAAAAAATACAAAAAACTAGCCGAGTGAGGTGGTGGGCGCCTGTAGTGCCAGCTACTCGGGAGGCTGAGGCAGGAGAATGGCGGGAACCCGGGAGGCGGAGCTTGCAGTGAGCTGAGATCCGGCCACTGCACTCCAGCCTGGGCGACAGAGCGAGACTCCGTCTCAAAAAAAAGAAAAAAGAAAAGAAAAGAAAAGAAAAAAGAAAAAGGAAGTAAGGAAAGACAAATGATCATCCAAATGGCTAGAAAGCATATAAAAATGCCCAACCTCATAGACTATCAGACAAATGTTATCCACAATGAGAAGCCAATGCACACTGACCAGCATGGCTAAAATTAAGAAGACTGTTAATACCAAGTGTTCGTGAGAATGTGAAGTATCTGAAACATTTATACAGTGCTGGTGGAAATGTGAAATAGCACAAGTACTTTGGAAAATTCTTTGGGAACACTGCTAAAGGTGAGCACCCCTATGATCCTGAATTCCCACTCCGATGTGAAAACCCAAAAGAAATGCATCCTGATAGAGGTATACTTCATAATAGCATAGTGTTAATCACAGAAGAATGGACAAATATATATTATACCATGGAATTTTTATGGTAATGAAAATAGTTTAATAACTGCCACACACAGTTGGTGAATTTCACCAACATAATGTTGAGTGAAAGAAGCCTGATACAAATGAATGTGTGCTGCACTATTTCATTTCCATGAAGCTCCAAAACCAGCAAAACAAACCTATAGTGTTACAAGTCAGCATAGTGATTATCTTAGTGTTTGCATGGGAGCTCTGGTAATATTTTATTTCTTGATCTAAGAGCTGGTGTCCCAAATATGTTCACTTTGTGATAATTCATCAATCTGTTTTCTTGGGATTTGTGGCTTATCTGTACAGATAAACTTCAATTAAAGAAATCATTCAACTCAATGACAACAACAAAAAAACTTGATATTTTAACATTTTGTGGAGTGTTTATTATGATCCAGTCAGGGTACTAAGTACACTATTTTATTTGATCCTTATAATAACTTAAACAACTTGATTTAAATATGGGCAAAGGACTTGAGAAGACATTTTTCCAAAGAAGATACACAAAAAGCACATGGAAAGACCCTTGACATCATTAGTCATCAGGGAATGCAAATCTAAACCATGATGTTATACCACTTCACACATGTTAGAATGACTATTATCCACGAATAAAACAAAACAGAAAATAATAAGCATTGGCAAGGATGTGGAGAAATTGAAACTCCCAGGCATTGTTGGTGGGAATGTAAAATGGTACAGCCACTGTAGAAAAGTTTGATGGCTCCTCAGAAAACTATACACAGAATTAACATAGGATGCAGCAATGCCACTTTCGGGTATATACCCAAAACAATAGAATGAAACACATAAAGAGACATGTTCATAGCAGTATTATTCAGAATAACCAAAAGGTGGAAGCCATGTTAAGTGTTCATTGACAGATGAATGGATAAGCAAAATGTGGTATATCCATACAATGGGATATTATTCAGTTTTTAAAACGAAGGAAAGTTGATATATGCAACAACATGGATGAATCTTCAGGATATTGTGTTCAGTGAAATAAACCAGTCACAAAAAGACAAATACTACAATATTCCAGTTACATGGATACCCAGAATAATCAAATTCATACAGACAGAAAGTAAAATGGTTGTTGCCAGGCCCCAAAGCCAACATAAAGCAGCGGTTGTGGACAGCTTCATTTTCAGCTGAACTTGACTGTACGTTATACTGAAACCAGGGTAATCTGATGTCCAATACTCAGAGCCAGTTAAGACTTTTGCTTCTGGTGACCTGAGGAACTTATGGTGCTTTTCAGGCACACCAGGGATAACTCTTATTTCTCAAATGGATTGGCAGATTGTTGTGGGTTCCAGGTCTTTGATGAAATGGATTTAGACACAAATAAATAGCCTGCTGGGATTTTGATTGAGATTGTAGTGAATCTATATTGAATTTGTGTTTTAAGAATATAACATCTTAACAATATTGAGTCTTCTCACTCATGAACAAGATGTATCTCCCCATTTATTTATGGCTTCTTTAATTTATCAAAGCAGTATTTTGTAGTTTTCAGTGTACAGGTCTTTTACATTTTTGTCAGATTTGTTCCTAAGTACTTTACATTTTTCATGTTATTGTAAATGTTGCTAATTTTTTATTTTAATTTCTTTATTTTATTTTTTACTTCAGAAACAGAAATTTTATCTATTCATAGTATACAATATGATATTTTTCAATATGTATACATTTTGGGATGGCTAAATCCAACCAATAATATACACATTACATTTTAATTTTGAGTTACAAATCTTTCATTAAACGATTTTTGTACCTTAATTTATGCTGAAACCTCGATAAACCCACTTAATAACTTATTGTAGATTCTATTGAGTATCCTACATAGACAATGATGTCATCCATGAATAACAGCCATTTATGTCTTTCTTTCCAACCTGAATGTCCTTTATTTTTGTTTCTTGGCTGAGAGCACAGTCTAGAGCCTCCAATACAGTGCTGGATAGAGGTGGTGAGGGCAGGCAACCCTAGTTTGTTCCTGATGTGAAGGGGAAAGTATTCAGTCTTCCACAATCAGATGTGATGCTAGCTGAAAGATTTTTGGAATTGCCCTTTATCAGCTTGAGGGAGTTCCCTCTATTCCTAGTTTTCCTCAGTTTTTATCAAAAATGGATGTTGGATTTTGCCAAATCCTTTTTCTGTATTGACTACAGTGATCATATAATTTTTTAGTTTATTTATATGGCAAATTACATTGATTTATTTTTTATTCTTAAATCAACCCCTCATTCCTAGGATAAATACTACTTGATTATGATGTATTACCTTTCTATTATATTTAGGATTTCATTTGCTAAACTTTTGCATAGAATTCTTGCCCTATGTTCATGAGGAATATTAGTCTGTAGTTTTCTTTTCTTCTAATATCCTCGTCTGACCAGGGTACAAGGATAATTTTGGTATCAGCGTAATGCTGATTTCACAGAATGAGTTGGGAAGTATTTCCTCCTCTTCAGTTTTTTGGAAGAGTTTGTGAAGTATTGTTATTATTTCTTCCCTAAATATTGGGTAAAATTCACTACTATCACCATCTGGGCCTGAATTTCTTTATAGGGAGGTTTTCTTGTTATTCTTTTTTTTTTTTTTTTTTTTTTTTTGATACAGAGTCTCACTCTGTCACTTGGGCTGGAGTGCAGTGGCACAATGTCAGCTCACTGCAGTCTCTACCTCCCAGGTTCAAGCAATTTTCCTACATCAGCCTCCCAAGTAGCTGGTAGCTCCCAAGTAGTGGCACATGCCACCACTCCTGGATAATTTTTTTGTATTTTTGGTAGAGACGGGGTTTCACTGTGTTAGCCAGGATGGTCTCTATCTCCTCTTCCTGACCTCGTGATCCACCTGCCTCAGCCTCCCAAAGTGCTGGGATTACATGTGTGAGCCATGGATCCCAGCCCCCCCCCCTTTTTTTTTTTTTAGGGAGAGTCTCCTTCTGTCGCCCAGGTTGGAGTACAGAGATGTGACCTCAGCTCACTGCAACCTCCCCATCACAGGTTCAAGCAATTTTTGCCTCAGTCTCCCAAGTAGCTGGGGTTATAGGTGCCTGCCACCACACCCAGCTAATTTTTATATTTTTAGTAGAGATGGGGTTTCACCATGTTGACCAAGCTGGTCTCGAACTCCTGACCTCAAGTGATCTACCCGCATCAGCCTCCCAAGGTGCTGGGATTACAGGAATAAGCCACTGTGCCTAGCCTATAGGGAGGTTTTAAAACAACAGTTTTCATCACTTCTAGGCCTTTTACCTAAGATCAAGTGTAAAAACAAATTTCAGTTTCTTTAATAGATACAGGGCTATTCAGGTTATCTATTTCTTCTTGGGTGAACTTTAGTAATTTGTGTCTTTCAAGGAATTTGTCAATTTTATTCATGGTGCTGAATGTAATTGGCATAAAAGTATTCCTGACGTTATTTTACTATCCCTTTATACCTCATGGTGCTGAATGTAATTGGCATAAAAGTATTCCTGATGTTATTTTACTATCCCTTTATACCTGTAGAATCTTTAGTGATGTCACCTCTCTCATACCTTCTACTGGTAATTTTCTCTCTCTTTTTTCCCTGATTGATCTGGCTGAAAATGTGTCAATGTTATTGATTTTCCCAAAGAACAAGCTTTGGGATTCATTGATTTTCCTCTAACCTATTTTCTTTCATTGATTCCCACTTTGATCTTTATTATTCCATTTTTCTGCTTACTTTGGATTTAATTTGCTTTTCTTTTTCCATCTTTAAGTGAAAACTGAAGTCACTGATTTGAGACCTCTCTTCTTTTCTAATATAATATTTAATGACAAAAATTTTCCTCTAGGCACTGTTTTAGTGACAGCCCATCATATATTCTATGTTGTTTTCTGTTTTCATTTACTTCAAATTTCTTTCTAATTTCCCTTTAGATTTCTCCTTTGACCTATGGGTTATTTAGAAGCGTATTAGATGTTGGATATTTGGGGATTTTCAAGGGTCTTTCTGCCACTGATCTCTAATTTAATTCTAATTTGTCACATGTAGTATGTTCCGCAGAGAACACACTGTGCATGATAAATACTTTTGAATTTATTGAGACTTTAAAAAATGGGCCACAATGTGGTCTAGCTTCATAAATGTTCCATGTGCACTTGGAAAAAATCTGTATTCTGCTATCGTAGAGTGAAGTGTTCTACAAATATCAATCAAATCAAGTTAGCTGATAGTGTTTTCCAAATCTACTATATTCTTTTTTTTGTTTTTTTGTTTGTTTGTTTGTTTGTTTTTTTGAGATGGAGTCTCACTCTGTAGCCCAGCTTAGACTGCAGTGGTGCAATCTTGGCTCACTGTAACCTCTGCCTCCTGGGTTCAAGTAATTCTCCCTGCCTCAGCCCCCCAAGTACCTGGGATTACAGGGACTTGCCCCATGCCCGGCTAATTTTTGTATTTTTAGTAGAGACAGGGTTTTGCCATGTTGGCCAGGCTGGTCTCGAACTCCTGACCTCAGGTGATCTGCCCACCTCGGCCTCCCAAAGTGCTGGGATTACAGGCATGAGCCACTGCACCCAGCCAAATCTACTGTATTCTTACTGATTTTCTGCCCACTTGTTCTATTAATTATTGAGAGAGGGCTTTTAAAATATCTGATAGTTGTGCATTTGTCTATTTCTCTTTGATGTTTCATTAGTTTTTCTTTTATTCATTTTGAAGCCTTATTAGGTACAAAAACATTTAGGATTGTTGTATCTTCTTCACTGACCACATTGTCAGTATGAAATAACCTTTAATTCCTAGAAATAATTCTTTGCTCTGAAATCTATTTTGATATTAATATAGCCACTCTAAATTTCTTTTGACTAGTGTTAGCATGGTATATCTTTCTCCATCTTTATACTTTTAACCTATTTGTATCTTTATACTTATAGTGCATTGCTTACAGGCAGAATATAGTTGGGTCTTAGTTTTTCAATGTAATCTGACACTCTGCCTTTTAGTTGGGGTATTTAGACTATTTACATTTAATGTGATTACTGATATGATTAGGTTGAGCCACTCATCTTGCATATGTTTGCTATTCATTTCATCTATTTTTATTTCCTTTTTCCATTTTCCTTTGAATTAATCAAATATTTTTATCATACCATTTTATCTCATTTTATCTCTCTTGTTAAACAGCTACAGTTTTTTTTTTTTTTTTTTTTTTTTTTTTGAGACAGAATCTCGCTCTGTTGCCCAGGCCAGAGTGCAGTGGCACAATCTCGGCTCACTGCAAGCTCTACCTCCCAATTTCACACCATTCTCCTGCCTCAGCCTCCCGAATAGCTGGGACTACAGGCACCCGCCACCACACCTGGCTAATTTTTTGTATTTTTAGTAGAGACAGGGTTTCACCATGTTAGCTAGGATGGTCTCAATCTCCTGATCTCATGATCCGCCTGCCTTGACCTCCCAAAGTGCAGGGATTACAGGCATGAGCCACTGCGCCCGACCTACAATTCTTTTTTTTTAATTGTGAACCTTAAGATAATACATTTTATTTGAAGAAAGGTGCTGAAGATGTGTTATTTGTGTAGGGTTAAATAATGGTAAGCTATGAGAAAGGGGAAAAGGGCTTTGAGGCTAAGGAGTTAGTATGAAAAAAAAAAAAAAAAACAGACCAGTACACATGGGAATGTTGGTGTAGTTTTGTACTGGGATTTGCAGTCGCTGAAGCTAAGTATGTAGGCAGAGAATGAATGAGAGATGAATCTGGAATGGCAAGTTCAAATTAGTCATTGGAAGACCTCAAACAATCCCTTCTACAACCCCAATTCTGTAGATATTGAGAGAATGGTGGACCAGGGGCCTGTTCTCTCTGAACTTGACTCCTCACTTCCCTATGAAAGCTGGCTTTGCTGTGTGCCCTGTGATATATATCTGTTTGTCCTCACTTTACAAATGTATGAACCTTGTCTCTGGTTCACCTCCAGTGCCTAAAAAAAAATGTGGCAGAACACATGCTTCAGTAAATATTCTTTTTTTTTTTTTTTTTTTTTTTTTTTGAGACGGAGTCTCGCTCTGTCGCCCAGACTGGAGTGCAGTGGCGCGATCTCGGCTCACTGCAAGCTCCGCCTCCCGGGTTCACGCCATTCTCCTGCCTCAGCCTCCGGAGTAGCTGGGACTACAGGCGCCCGCCACCACGCCCGGCTAATTTCTTTTTGTATTTTTAGTAGAGACGGGGTTTCACCGTGTTAGCCAGGATGGTCTCGATCTCCTGACCTCGTGATCCGCCCGCCTCGGCCTCCCAAAGTGCTGGGATTACAGGCTTGAGCCACCGCGCCCGGCCAGTAAATATTCTTTTAACCACTGAATATTTTAAGAATTCCACATAATTCTATATGACATTATTAACTATTGTAAATTTTTAAGTGGAGAAAAAGTACCATGTTGCCTTTATTTCATGAAAGCAAACTTAAGAGTTGTCATGAACACATCTATCCATCTACTTGTATTTGTGCTCATATACTCATATCCCAATTACTATGGATGAATGGAATGATCTATCATCTGAAGTCATTATTTCTTTTTCATAACTTCCAATCCAAGGACATTATTCCAGAAATACTTCCTTGTATTTCCTACATTATCAATTTTGCCCTCTCTATGGATGATTTCTATTGGCATGCAAACATGTTATTATTTTTTCTCATCTTATAAAATATTAAACACAGCGATTTTGTGTCTACTTCCTCTATAACTACTTACCTTTTCTCTATCCCTTTTTTGAGTGAAGCTTCTTGAAATTGTTGTCTGTGCTTACTGCATTCAACCCCTCTACTTTGTTCTCTCAGAAATCCCTTTCAGTCGAGCTTTCTCCTTATCACTTCACTCAAAGGACTCTTGTGAGGTCATCAGGGCTAGTCACTTTACTAAATCTAATGGCTGATTATCAGGTCTCATTTTATGTCAACTTTCAGCAACATTTGATAAAGTTGGCCACCATTTTCTTGAAATAATGTTTTCCTTTGGCTTTGTGAACATGATACTCTCCTTTACTGGTTGCTTTTCAATTTCTTTTTCTGGTTCCTCTTTACCCTTCTTTATTTCAATAGGTTTTTGTGGGGAACAGGTGGTGTTTGGTATATGAATAAGATTTTTAGTGGCAATATCTGAGATTTTTGTGCATCCATCACCAGAGCAGTGTACACTGTACCTAATGTGTAGTCTTTTATCCTCGACCCCTCCCACCCTTTGCCCCAAGTCCAAAGTCCATTGTATCATTCTTATGCCTTTGCATCCTCATAGCTTAGCTCCCACTTGTGAGTAAGAACATACGATGTTTGGTTTTCCATTCCAGAGTTACTTCACTTGGAATAATGGTCTCCAATTCCATCTAGGTTGCTGCAAATGCCATTATTTCATTCCTTTTTATGGCTAAGTAGTATTCCATGGTGTAGAATTATCTTTATTCACGTTTCCTTTATTCACTCATTGATCGATGAGCATTTGGGCTGGTTCCTTATTTTTGCAATTGTGAACTGTGCTGCTATAAACATGCATGTGCAAGTATCTTTTTCGTGTAATGATTTCTTTTCCTCTGGGTAGATAACCAGAAGTGGGATTGCTGGATCAAATGGTAGATCTACTTTTAGTTCTTCAAGGAATCTCCACACTGTTTTCCATAGTGGTTGTATTAGTTTACATTCCTACCAACAGGGTAAAAGTGTTCCCTTTTCACCACATTCACACCAACATGTATTTTAATTTTTTGATTTTTTTATTATGGCTATTCTTGCAGGTTTTTAAGGTCATATCATGTTGTGGTTATGATTTGCATTTCCCTGATAATTAGTAAGGTCGAGTATTTTTTCATATGTTTGTTGGCCATTAGTATATCTTCTTTTGAGATATACCTAGTGTAAATGATGAGTTAATGGGTGCAGCACACCAACATGGCACATGTATACATATGTAACAAACCTGCACGTTGTGCACATGTACCCTAGAACTTAAAGTATAATAATAAAAAAGAGAAAATTGTCTATTCGTGTCCTTAGCCCACTTTTTATGAGATTGTTTGTTTTTGCCTGAACAGCTACAATTCTTTGGTTTGTTATTTTAGTGGTTGCTTTAGGGTTTATAGTGCATGTCTTTAACTGATCACAGTCAACCTTCAAGTGGTAATATATGACTTTAGTATAAGAAACTTACATCAGTATACTTCTTCCCTTCTAGTCTTTAAGCCATCACTGTCATCCATTTTATTTTACATATGTCATAAATTCCATATTACTCTATTATTTTTGTTTAAACAATTATATTTTAAAGAGGCTTAAGTAACAATAACAAATCATATATTTGTCCGTGTTGTTACTATTTCCAGTGCTCTTCATTCCTTTGTGCAGATCTAGATTTCAATATGGTATCCTTCTTACCGCCTAAAAGACATCCTTTAATTTTTCTTGTAGAGCAGATCTCCAGGTAAGAAAGTCCTAAGTCTTTACACATCTAAAAATGTATTTATTTCTTCATATCCATTATTCTCTTTTTGGTAGTATCTAGTTGGCTGTGACTCTAATCCATTAAACTTTCCATTTTGATTACGGTATTTTTCAAATCTAGATTTCTATTTGGTACTTTTTCCCAATCTACTTGATTATTTTCATACTCATGCTCTTTAATCCCCTTGTTTCTTTATGTGCAAGACACACTTTATGTGATGTTTGGTGACTCTAATATCTTAAGCCTCTGTAGGTTGTTTCCTCTGTGCATTGTTTCTGCTGGCTCTTGCCCATTATACATGTTTGCAATTTTTTATTAAGAACTTACATTCCTTGAAGCTGTCTTCCATTTTGCTTTTGCCAGGCACCTGGAAGGCATTAAAAACCTCATGTTACTTCACATTTGCAGCTTGAGACTTTTTAGATTATACAGCTTGTGTGTGAAGCCACCAGTGGAAGGGCTGCCCATGGTTATATGTTAATGTATACCCACTCTCAGGAGAGATGTTTTCCCTCAGGATGGACAATCCTGCTGCTGTTCCAGGGGCTGCAGGGACTGAGCGGGCAGGAGACAGGGGAGGCAGACAGGTTGATTCACAGTTCCCTCCTACACTAAGCCTATCTTTTTGGTGTCCTACTTTTTGAGGTCTTCTCCTAAACCTCCTAGCTTGGACAGGATCTTTTTTTTTTTTTTTTTTTTTTTTTGAGACGAGTCTCGCTCTGTCGCCCAGGCTGGAGTGCAGTGGCCGGATCTCAGCTCACTGCAAGCTCCGCCTCCCGGGTTCCCGCCATTCTCCGGCCTCAGCCTCCCGAGTAGCTGGGACTACAGGCGCCCGCCACCTCGCCCGGCTAGTTTTTTGTATTTCTTAATAGAGACGGGGTTTCACCGTGTTAGCCAGGATGGTTTCGATCTCCTGACCTCGTGATCCGCCCGTCTCGGCCTCCCAAAGTGCTGGGATTACAGGCTTGAGCCACCGCGCCCGGCCTTGGACAGGATCTAAACTTTGTCTGCTATTCTGCTGCCCCATCCTCATCCCAGACTATGAAAAAAGAGTTTCAGTACGACACTTGGCAACTATCTTAAGGGTGAAAAATGGCATCTAATTACTTCTTTGGGTTTCTACTTTCACTTTTTAATTTTGATTTTTTTTGCTTGTGAGAACTCTTATTTTGCAGCTCATTGATACATTTTTTAAATGGTTCACGATATGTATTCCAGAAGTTTTTGTTTTTTCTGGTCCTTGTCAGCCCATGTTGCCGGAAATAAAATTCTTTCAACTTGTTCTTTAACAATTTACAGTACCCATATAGTCCTTCCTGTTCCAGAGGCAATAGAGTGAGAACACACACTTAGGAGCCAAGCTGGCCTGAGATCAAGTAAGATCCACCAGCAATGTGACCTCAGTAGCCTATTTACATTCTGAGCCTCAGTTTCTCACAGCGTGGGTGTGAGAATTAAATGAGGTAATATATGAATAACACTTAAAACAGAGACTGACACTGGTAAGGATGGACTTTCTTGTTGTTATTATCTGAAAATTTTGAAAACTTGTGAGCCTGAGTAACAGTTATACATCTTACCCAATGGTTCACTAACCTCTGGTCCCTGGCTACCCCGGCCCCTTCTAGCATGCAGTCACCCACACCCAGGCTTATACTGATGGAGAAGTGTCAACTATGAGCTATTCACTGGATGATAGGCCCAGCTACTCTCACAGATGCACCCAAAGTCCAGGACAGAATGTTCACAGATGGCTGCTGGTCTGAGAAATGTCCTCATCATACAAGCCTGAGTGAAAACACAGCCCCTTTACTACTAAAAAATCTGAAAACAAAAAAACATAATTTTAAATTTGGTATTTTTTATGATGTCATTTGTCCCAACAGCCATTTGACATCAATAGTCCTGATTACTAAAAATCTCAATGTTATAGAAATGTTCTCCTCCTTTTGGAAAACCATGTTTACTTTTCCCAAACAATACAGGGCTATCTGCAAACCCCTGAACTGATAACATAGCTCAGGGGCTACCTCTGTCTTAGCAGAGTAGCAGCTGAAAAAAGCAGACAATTCTTAACAAACAGGTAGATCAGGAACGCTCACTACTAAAAACATTATTTATTCGGGGCAAGTGGTATTTCTGATGTGCAAATGAAGCTTAAACTTCAGCTTTAATTTATAAGAATTAAGAAATGCAGATTAAATCTCTGATGCCATATTGTGAATTCAGTAAAAGTTAACTAATCTACCAGGGAAAGACAAACTTTAGCTATCCTACACTTATTATTCTGGAAATTTAATGAAAATTAAACAAGAAGACTCACAGAGTATAAGAATTGTCCCCCCGCCTTAACAGTGCTGTTTTCAGCTTCGGTTGCCTGAAACACTGCAGAATAATTCAGATTTTTTGTGACCTCACCTTTTTATTGAGTAAAACCAAAGTACTAAACTATAAATGTGAAAAAGGATGTTGGGTTTAAAAAGAAAAAGCCTCAAGACATCGAGCCTCTTAGATATTTTAAAAGTGAAGACTGAGAAGGAACTCACTGTTGCTAAATAGAATTATAGGATTATGGTCAATTTATAATCTTTTCAATACGGGATTTGAATGTTCTGATATTACATACGATGTACATACTTCATTTATATAGTACCTCCAGAGAAGAAAAAAAGTCAATATTTGTTTATACAGCATTTGGCATGTTATTCACATATGCAGTGATGTATACCATGTCAGAGCTAGAAAATACCTTAGATGCGATTTGGATTCAGCGCTGGGCGAGCACGCCCCCGCTGAGCCCACCCCGTCCCCTCCCACCCCGCCACGCCTCTCCCCGCCCTCTCCGCCCCCTGCCCCTCCGCCCCCTCCCTTTAGTCCCCCCGCCCCTCCGCCCCGCCCCCTCTCCGCCCCCTCCATCCAGCCCCGCCCCCTTCGCCCTGCCCCGCCCCTCCCCCCACTCCTCCCGGCCGAGCTCTGTCCCGCCCCCTCCACCTCGCCTCGTCCCCTCCGCCCGGCACCGCCCCCTGAGGCATGCGCAGTGCGCCTGCCCCGCGGGGCTGCATGTTTGAGGACTGCGCGTGGGTCTCCCAGACCGGTGTCTGAAGTCGTCAGTTTACTGCTTGTAACGAACATAGCGATCACCGGGAACCTGGAAGTAGAGACTCCTTTCCACCGTCCTTCCGTCCCTAGGGCTGCTGCTAATCCGCCCGCCGGCATCCAGGACCCCAGGCTGGCTGAACGCCGGCACCCATCTCGCGCCCCAGGGCCCGCTACGCGCCTGGCATAATGGGAAAAAAATCACCACGGAAAGGTCCAACCCCTCACCATGCAGACAGGAAGCTCGGCCGCACGTGTAAGGACTCTTACGCCCCTTGGGGTTTCACCCCCGCTTCGCTGGTTCCAAAAGCCTGGATCGGGGCCTCCTTGTCCTGTGGGGGCCTCTCAGCCGCAAAAACACAGGCCCGAGCCCGCGGGCCTCCCACGCGCCGTGCATAGGCTGCGCTTCTGCGCCTCAGCACTGCGGCTGCGGGACCACCTGGCTCACTTTTCCATTCGGATGATGTCCCTGTACTTCGTGGCTGCAGGCTCCTCAAGCCCCAGGTCTGTGCGGGGACGAGCAAAGCAGCAGAATATCCATGCTACATCTTTCTGGAGCACCCATTTTACTACCAGAGTTGGAAGGAACGAAGTTAAGTAATTTCCAAGGCAAGTAATTAAAATTTTACGGTGAAAAGCCTGGAAACTCTTCTGCCGGTAATAACTGTCAGACATATCTGTGGCTGAAATGTCAGACTTTCTCTGAGAAAAAAAACTGAGAACTTGTTTCCCATTATTTAAAATAGGAAAAATTATAGGGCACAGCAAGTCAATAGAAAAAACCTACCAATTTCCTAACTCACAGTGTGGCAGTAGGTTTAAGTTGCACATAAGTTAGGATGTAAAATACTTAAATGTTGCCACTTGGTCACCCACATTTGATATGGTTGTTACCATGCAGTTGCCTTGTATGCAGTAGCAGTGGCTTGAGACCAGCAGTATCACTCATTTGTCAACACACCAAAGCTTTTCGAAGTCACCGTCATGATCCTGGTGGTCAACCAGTTGTTTCTGGAAGCAACATGTGGCTTTTCCAGCAAACTAGTTTAAAATGTTGTATTTCTTGAAAGCTCAAACTTTATCTCTACAACCATCAGCCAAAAAATTTGAGACAGATTCTTGTCTTTTGCCCAAACTGCACCATGATAGGGGCTCCAGGGATCCACCTGCTTCAGCCTCCCCAGTAGCTGAGACCACAAGTGTGCACCACCATGCCTGTTAATTTTTAATATTTTTGTAAAAACTACATCTCCCCACATTGCCCAGGCTGGTCTCGAACTTCTAGGCTCAAGCAATTTTCCTGCCTTGGCCTCCCAAAGTGCTGGAATTACAGCGGTGAGCCACCGACTGAGCTAGGAGTTAGAGACCAGCCTGGGCAACATGATGAAACCCCATCTCTACAAAAAATTTAAAAATTAGCTGGGAGTGGTGGCACTGCCGATAGTCCCAGCTACTCAGGAGGCTGAGGTGGGAGGATTCTTGAGCCCGGGAGATTCAGGCTGCAGTGAGCCGTGATTGCACCACTGTACTTCAGCCGGGGCAACAGTGCCAGACCCTACCCCCTCCCCCAAAAGAAAGAAAACTATTAGTTCATAATGCAGTTGATGAAATAATGTACATCCACAAAGAAAGGAGCAATCATAATATGTATATACTCAGTATTAAAATATTGTATATAGTATTACATATATAATATTGAATGCCTATAATGAATGGGGCAGTGTTTTAAGCACTTCATTTATTTATTTATTTATTTATTTATTTATTTATTTGCGGCACCTGTGGGAGTTTATTAGGGGGAGAATTTCCTTAAATGTGCAGGGACCAGAAAGGCAGGGGTGGGAGGGGTCCGCAGCCAGGCTCCGTGAGGTGTAGTCTCCCCATGGACTCAGGTTGAGGGGTGCTCCTCCTCGGGCCCAGGCCATCCCTCTTCAGCAAGCGCATTTTCTGCTGGTGCTGCCGGACAAAGTCTCGCACACAGGTATCCAACATGGCCTTGGTGAGGACCCCATCCTCAGAGGCATACGTCGTGGCCTGACAGGACACAACCAGCTGTGCAATCTTCCGGCCCGACATGCCCTCCGTCAGCCAAGTGATCTCCACGCACTTCCTCCCATAGTCAAACTGGGCCAGCTTCAGGTGCTGCTTTCCTTCTGTGGCCGGCTTAAGAACATACTTGTCAAGATACATTCTCAGCAGGAGCTCCTGCTCCTCCTGCCGCGGCAGGTCGAAGTGAAACACCAAGTCGATGCAGTTGCGGATGTCCCAGTGGAACTGCTCGGGATGGCGGCTGGCCAGGACCAGCATGAATTTGTTGCTGCGCTGACTCGTGTGGCTTAGGAAGGCGTTCTGGGTGGCTCTGAGGTCCTCATTTATCTCCTCAGTGGCTCTCTTCAGAAGGAAGGCGTCCGCGTTGTCCACGAAGAGCAGGAGGCTGCCCCGGCTGGTATTGGCCCAGTCAAACAGCTTGTGCATGGCGGTCACGCCTTCCCGCCCCATGGGGGCCATGTCCCCGCCTGTCATGATGGTGTAGTCCATGCCCGAGTGCACGGTGAGTTTCGTGGCAAACAGCGTCTTCCCGGTGCCTGGTGGCCCGTACAGCAGGACATTCCTGTACAGGTTGCAGTTCTTCTTCGTGTTCTTTGTTGCTATGGCAATGTCGCGCACCTGCGCTTCCAGGCTGGGACTCAGCACAACACCCTCCAGCATGTCCTGGGGCCGACTGAGGAGCCGCCGGCTGACCTGGAAGGGGTGCTGCAGCGCCTCCAGCACCGTGATGCGGGACTTCTCGCTCACCAGGGATGGCTTCAACAGCCCAGCCTCGATGAAGCGGGCCCCGGCGGCTGTCGCATTCTTGGCTGATTTTACCCCGACAGCCAGCAGTGTCAGCCCAACCACCGTGGCTGTCACTGTGTCCTGGTCTGTCACAAAGGCACAGAATCTTTCCCCAAACATGGTGACAGCCGTCCTGATGGACGCCAAGAAGGTCTGATGGTGCTTCCGCAGGGACTCCTCCTGCTTCCCTAAGTTCTCCTCATTGACAAGTTGTTTGAGCTTGGACTGTTGCTCCGGCTGCAAAGTCTGCTCCTTCATCTGCACCAGATTCAGGGCATCCTTCGACATGGCCCAAAGGCATGGAGGCCACTGACATCTATCCCTTACGTGGTAACCAACGGACAGCCAAAGTGCATGACGGGACCACACTTATTTAAAGATGGTTCCTCCCAGGTGATTCAAGGATAAAGATACAATGGGTAATCAGTAACTAACAGGAAAAACTCTTGTGGAAACAGAGTTAAGAGGCCAGGCTCTGTGGCTCACACCTGTAATCCCTGCGCTCTGGGAGGCTGAGGCAGGTGCATCACCTGAGGTTAGGAGTTGGAGAGCAGCCTGGTCAACAGGGTGAAACCCTGCCTCTACCAAAAATACAAAAATTAGCTGGGCGTAGTGCGAGCCCCTGTAATCCCAGCTACTCGGGAGGCTGAAGCAGGAGAATCACTTAAACGTGGGAGGTGGAGGTTGCAGTGAGCTGAGATCACACCATTGCACTCCAGCCTGGGCGACACACACTCTGTCTCAAAAAATAAAAAATAAAAAATAAAAAAATAGAGTGGGCCAGGCGCAGTGGCATACACCTGTAATTCCAGCATTTTGGGAGGCCAAGGCGGGCGGATCACAAGGTCAGTGAAGGGGTGGCCTGCCCCTCCACACCTGTGGGCATTTCTCGTTAGGTGGAACCAGAGACTTGAGAAAAGAAATGAGACACAGAGACAAAGTATAGAAAAAGAAAAAGTGGGCCCAGGGGACCAGCGCTCAGCATACAGGGGACTGGCGCCGGCCTAAGCACTTTATACTCATTATCCCACAAGGATTCTCTCTCGAGTAGGTCTGAGTATATTCAATTTAAAGACTAATTAGTAAGCAATACATAGAATTGAACAGGAAACTATTTAAAACATAGAAGGCTCTCAAAAATACAGTGTGGAATGAGTAATGCAAGTTACAGAGATACATAGCACATTTATAGAAAGTGTAAAAACTTACAAAGTTAAACAGTATATTATTTAGAGAAACGATATATTATTTAGAGCTATTATTATGTAATAAAAGTATAATGAAAGTCAGGGAAATAATACTTTTTGTAAAACTTCAGATGAATGATTGTCCTAGATGGGGAGGCAAAGGGTTATATTAAGGAAGGGCCAACCATGCAGATGGCTTCAAATGTAGTGGTGTAAGTGATGGCTACAATGTATTTATTTTACTTTTATGTGAGTCGGTGTGTGTGTGTGTGTGTGTGTGTGTGTGTGTGTGTGTGTGTGTATGTATGTGTAGTTTTGTATGTATAAAATAGCTCATAATAATTTTTTTTTTTTTTTGAGTTGGGGTGTTTCTCTGTCTCCCAGGCTGGAGTGCAGTGGCATGATCCTGGCTCACTACAGCCTCCAACTCTCAGGCTCAAGTGATCCTCCCACCTCAGCCTCCTGAGTACCTGGGACTATAAGTGCACACCACCATGCTAGGCTAAATTGTTTAAATCTTTGGTTGAGATGGGGTCTCACTCTGTTGTCCAGGCTGGACTTGAACTCCTGGTCTCAAACAATCTTCCTGCCTCTGCCTCCCCAAGTGCTGGTATTACAGGGTGAGTTGCTGTGACCAGCCTAATTTTTTTTTTTTATTTTTAAACAGCTTTATTGAGGAAAAATTCACGTACCTTATGATCCACTAAAGTTTACTATAATCACAGTTATGTGAAACCAACACCATGGTTAAGTTTAGAACATTTTTATCAGTCCTGTACCCTTTAGCTATCACCCTGTTATTCCCCCCAGCCCCTACCCCAGCTGTAAGCAACCACAAATCTAGTTGCCATCTCAATAGATTTGTCTTCTCTGGGCATTTCATATAAATTGATCCATATAAGTGTTTTTTCATGTCTGGCTTCTTCACATTTGTCTCATTCCAGAAGGTGACTGAATTGTTCCACAACTGGGAATACTAAGCTGTGGGGTGAATTTTTGGTTCCCAAGTGAATGTGAATGAGGCAGAGTGGAAGGAGAGTTCTTTTACTGAGGGAAAGGGGCAAGAACCAATGAAAGAAAGAGATCCAGCAGGAGGGGAGGGAGGAAGTGGGATGGAGAGCTGCTGAAAGCAAATGAACAGAGCTCTGGACCTTGACAGCAGAATAGAAGGTACAATGCAGCGGGGTGCAGGTCCTGAGGGGGAGGGAAGGGGAATGTGGAAAACAGCAGGTCATAAACTCTGAATTCCAGATGCTGAAGATGTGGGTCGCAGGGGTCTGGTCATCCCCTCACAGGCAGGGGCTGGAAAGTGGGGCTCTGCTCAGGTCCAGGAAGGAAGTGGGTACACAGGTGGTGTGGACATGTGCGTGGAAGCCCACAATGTTAGGTGCAGAACTTCAGGGAGAACCTGCATTTGGGCTCCAGGCTAGTTGGAAGTATTCTTTCATTCAGCAGCCTTCCCATTAAGTGCCTGCTGTGTGACAGACATTGTAGAGCGCAGAGATGCAATTTTAGCTGTCCCAGCCTTCCAGGGACTTCCCTAGAAGACTGGGACATGGTTATTTTCCATCTCCCCACGGTTCATGGAACTGTATTCTGCATAAAACGGGCAAAGTACAACTATCATGGATTAGTACTTGAAGAAATGAAGTTTTTACCTTCATGTTTTTTACGAAAGGCAGTATCTGAGATGTAGCATTCTATATCTTTGGCTTCTTTAATGTTAGCTATACAGACAAAATAGAAAATGAAAAAAATTTCCAATATTAAATATTCACATTGATGTCTGTATTAGTCTATTTTGTGTTGCTATAAAAGAACACCCGAGGCTGGGTAATTTATGAAGAAAAGAGGTTTATTTGGCTCATGATTCTGCAGGCTGTACCAGCCTGGCACCAGCATCTGTTTCTGGTGAGGACCCTGGGAAGCCTCCAGTCATGGTGGAGGGGGAAGTGGAGCGAGGAAGAAAGGAGGTGGGTGCCATGTGCTTTCAAACAACCAGCTCTCATGTTTCATAGAGGAAGGACTCACTCACTACAACCGGGACAGCACCAAACCGTTCCTGAAGGATCTGACCCCAAGACCCAAACACCTGTCACTAGGCCCCACTTTCTTTTTTTTCTTTCTTTTTTTTTTGAGACAGAGTCTCACTCTCCCACCCAGACTGGAGTGCAGTGGCATGATCTCAGCTCACTGCAAGCTCCACCTCCCAGGTTCATGCCATTCTCCTGCCTCAGCCTCCCGAGTAGCTGGGACTACAGGTGCACACAACCATGCCTGGTTAATTTTTTGTTTTAGTAGAGACGGGGTTTCACCGTGTTAACCAGGATGATCTCAATCTGCTGACCTTGTGATCTGCCTGCCTTGGCCTCCCAAAGTGCTGGGATTATAGGGGCGCACCACCGTGCCCAGCCTAGGCCCCGCTTTCAACATTGGGAATCAAATTTCTTTTTTTTGTTTTGTTAAGGAGATAATCTCACTCTGTCACCCAGGGTGGAGTGCAGTAGTGCAGTTGTAGCTCACTATAGAAGCCATGGCTGAGCTGAGCCATAGCTTACTGTGGCATCCAACTCCTGGGGCTCCAGAGATCCTCCCACCTCCGCCTCCTGAGTAGCTGGGATAACAGGCTCAATCCACCATGCCCAACTAATTTTTTTATTTTTTGTAGAGACAGGGTCTCACTAGGAGATCAAATTTCAACATGAGATTTGGAGAGGACAAATTTTCAAACTGTATCAATGTCAATAGGTTTTTTTTCACTCATAAAGAGTATCTATGTGTTAGGAACTTTAGATGTTTAAAAAGTGGTGGCAGGGGAGAAATATATAATAACGGGCACACACTGTATAATTTCCTCACATTTTAAATTACTCTGATAACTAATACATACATGGATTTATGGGTCTGGAATTTTTTCAGTGAGACATTTGTTTATAATTAAAATGTGGATTTTATCTCCTTATCCCTTTTTAATTCAGTCCCAGGCCTGAGCCACCATCCAAACATTCCTACATTGAAGCTGGGGTTTTTCCCTGAAAACGTTGCTTGTTAGGAAAACAGGATACAGTTGCCTTGAGCCAGCTGGCCTTGGCCGCCAGTCCGCTCTCACGGGGAGTGTTATTCAGTGGGAAGTCGTGCTCCCTGCATGGCACCGCAGCCCCTCAGCTCTGAACTCAGCAAACACTGTCCCATTTTGCCCCCAGTAACAAGCACAGGGGCACCACCACAGGCTAGTACCCAGTGGGAACCAAGTCTTGGGAACTTACTGGAATTGTTGAAAGATATGTCCCTTTTTAGTAATGCATATGGCCCTAAATATTAGGTACAATCTGACTTCAGACTCAAGTCATCATGTGTTTTGGCTCAGCTGTGGCCTGCATATGGTATTGTTGATATTAGAAATGAAAATGCTGGTGAGCCACAGAAAGAAAAATCCTGTGTTTTCTGAAACTTTCAAACACCTTTGGCCTTGTTCGTTAATCACCTGGAAGGAAGAGAACCTATAAAAACTGGAAACGCAGTGGCCAGCAGCCAGCCCTTGAGAGGCTTGCTGAGCTGTGAGGGTCTGGAGGAGGATGCAGCTCTGCATTGCTTCTGCAGCCCCAGTGCAAAGCAATGTTGAATTCCAGCGTGATATCGAAATGAATGTATTTTACTGTAATGTTACATCTTACATTTTTTATTAAATCCTTTGTTCATAAATGAAACAACAAAATGACAAATTATTTAACATTTTCATATTTTATAACCTTCCTGGCCTCTAGCAAAAAAAAAAAGAAGAAAGAAGGAAAAAGAAATTTGATTCCCAATGTTGAAAGCAGACCGTAGTGAGAGGTGTTTGGGTGTTGGGGGCAGATCCTGCAGGAACGGCTTGGTGCTGTCCTGGCGTTAGTGAGTGAGTCCTTGCTCTATGAAACATGAGAGCTGGTTGTTTGAAAGCACCTGGCACCCACCTCCTTTCTTCATTGCTCCACTTTGCCTTCCATCATGACTGGAGGCAGCCTGAGCTTCAGAAGGAAGGCCGTCCTCTAAGATAGCCTGTCCAATATAAATATGACCTAGGCCTGTATGGAGTTTTAAATTTTCTACTAGCCAGGTTAAAAAAACTAAAGAGAAACAGGTAGAATTGATTTGTGATAATATAATTTATTTGACCCATTATATCCAAAATATCATTATAATGTGTGATCAGTATAAAATTATTAATGAAACATTTTACATTTCTTTGTCCTGAATCTTTAAAACTCACCCCATATTTTACACTTCTAGCATATCCCAGTTTGGAGCAGCCACATTCCTGATGTTCTGAGGGCTCTGACTCCCTGACCTCAGGAAGGTGAAGGGCCTGAACCGAATTTCTCTGCCAGGAGCCAGGGAGCTCCCCCTCCCTACCCACATCTCTTTTCGGTCCCAAAGGAAGAGAGAGTGCCCTAAGAGGGCAGGGGCTGCCAGCAGGAGGTGGCCACAGGTACAACACTGCTACCCATCTGCTGCTTGGTGGGGCCATTCTCCCTCCAGAGATCAGAGGATAGCGGGGTCCCAGGAGGTGGGCCCTGTCCACAGCCTTGACCTCCAGAGATTAGATTTGGAGGGAATAGATTCCAGACAAATGCTTTACCTTGCTATTTGGCCTTGGCCCTAGTGGTCAGGCTGTCATCTGTTTCCTCCTGTGTTGTGTGATACTGTGTGAGTTTTAAGCACATACATGTCTACATGCATTTCTTTATAATTCAAGGGACCCAACTTCTAATAAGGGGAAAAGGAATTAGGTACCTAGATGGTCCCTACCGTTTGCCAGCTAACTTGTAATCAGCATGTTGTTAATCCTGGCATCCTGTCTGCTCTGGGTGTGTTAGTTCACTGTTACTGTGTAATAGCTGTCCCAAAACTTATTTAGCTCATGATTGAGCAGGTCAGCAATTTATGGCAGGCTCCTACCATAAATGAATTGTGATACCTATAAAACCTGCCATACCTTATAAGGCATAGCAATCTTCATGTGTGTGTATGGGAGAAGGGTGTCAGTGACCAGGCAGCTCTGCTGTTGAGAGTGAGTTGGCTGTGGACTGGGCAACTTCGGTTCTCTTCCCCATAATGTTTCATCCTCTAGCAGGCTAACCTGGGCTTGTTAATTGAGATGGCAGGGTTCTGAAAGAAAAGGAAGAAGCATTCAAGACCTTTTGAGACTGGGCCCAAAACTGCCAGCTGGATCCAAGTCTTGGGAAACAGATTCTATCCCTGGATGGGAGCAGCTGTAAAAGCACATTGCAAAGGATGCAGACACAGGGAGGGACGAAGAATCGCTATTGTTGCAGTTAGCATCACTATGCCTTTTCTTGCAGACAAAATGTATATAACTGTCCAAGTCAAGTAACTTGTCCAAAGCCCCACAGCTACTAAGCGGGCTGTGCTGGGCCTCAGGATCTGCTCGGCCTGACTCCAGAACACAGCCACCTCCATGGGCCGCACTATCACACGGCTTCCCTGGGCCTTCCAGGTTCCGGAGGGTGACTCTTCTGCAATAGAGGCAGGATTCCGGCAAGATTCTCATCCTTGAAGTATTCTTCACCATTAGGAATATTCCTCTCCAGATAATGATTGGGAAGCGTCTTGGAATAACTTGGAATAATTTTGGGGAAATGGTTGAAGGCTGAGTTAAGAAATCAAGGCACTAGCACTATATTTTTCATTTCTAATCATAGGAGAAATTTGAAAACACGTATAAAGCACTCCACGTGTTTGGAAATTCTTTTCATCCCATCTTGGCATTTGGAGGCTATTACTGGTCTTCAACACAGACTAAATCAAAATGCTGTGCCCCAAACAACCTCTTCCTCTGAAAACACCTGCTGTAAAGATAGATCTGCTGAGAAGACATTTCCTCCTGCTGCAGTTTAGTCAAGCAGCTGAGCATGTCTTGAAGCCGTCCTTTGATTTCAACAGGGCAGAGCCATTTTCTAAGACTGCCCGCCACCCCTCCCTGTAAAGCTGAGATGCTGCAATGAGGCAAATCCCCACAGCACACAAGGGAATCAGGCACAGCCAATGCATCCTTTAGCACAGCTAAGGTTCTCACCCTTGATGCACCTTACAATTACCTGGGTGGCAGGGGGCTTTTAAAATTCCCAAAACTGAAGTTGCAACAGACCAGTGAAATCAGAATCCCTGGGGCAGGATCCAGACATCCTTGCTGTTTAAAGCTCTCCAGCTGGTTACAGTGTGTGGCCAGCGTTGAGAACCACTGCTTGAAACCAACATCTTTTGATGAACTAGTAGCAAATGATTTCTCAAATGAATGTAAAGTCTTTGCTGCTGAGCTATAGCCTTTCAGTCTTGCTTGCATTATTTACATACTATCTTTTGCAGGACCTGACCTCTGCTACTCATTTTGTTTGACTCAACTCAATTTCACAAGTACTGAGTGCATATGATGTGCAGAGCACCATGCTAGTTATTGTGTCCTTGGTTTGGGGAGGACTTTGCTGGGAAATAAAATCACATCATCAGAAATAAGAGTCTTGCTACTTACCAAATTGAGGCAAAAATGGGAAGACCTAGGGGGTCTCACCCAAGGGTTAGGACATTAATAATCAGAATATGACAGTTCATCTGATGATGCTGTGAGTAGAAGTGTCCCACTTTGAAACAAAACACTGCTGTTACTCAGAGATACTAAATTATGTGTGCAAATATGTGGTATTTAAATATTTTGTTGATATATAGCGTGCATACAGAAATACGAGCATAAAGCTCAACATATATTATGACAAAGTTAATACACGTGGGTAACCAAGAAATAGAAGCAGCCTCACTCATGTGGCCCACAAGCGCTTTCTCCCTGTCTCCTCAAAGGTACCAGTGTCTTAACAGCTGACGTTATAGATCAGTTTCGTCTTTCTGTGCAAGTGTTTCATTACAGAGAAGTTTAAATATATACAAAGTGAAAAAAATTGTATAATAGACCCGTGACCCAGCTTCAACAGCTAGTATTCATGTGCCATTTTTGTTTCTTCTGTACCTCAGCCCTTTCCCTACCCTTCACTTTATGTATTTTTTTAGTTCTTTTTTGGTGAGGTAAGATATACATGCATTGAAAGGCACAAATCTGGCCGGGCGCGGTGGCTCAAGCCTGTAATCCCAGCACTTTGGGAGGCCGAGACGGGTGGATCACGAGGTCAGGAGATCAAGACCATCCTGGTGAACACAGTGAAACCCCGTCTCTACTAAAAATACAAAAAAAAAACTAGCTGGGCGAGGTGGCGGGCGCCTGTAGTCCTAGCTACTCGGGAGGCTGAGGCAGGAGAATGGCGTGGACCCGGGAGGCGGAGCTTGCAGTGAGCTGAGATCAGGCCACTGCACTCCAGCCCGGGCTACAGAGCAAGACTCCGTCTCAAAAAAAAAAAAAAAAAAAAAAAAAAAAAAAAAAAAAGAAAGAAAGGCACAAATCTTAATTGTACAGCTTTGAAAAATAAATAACACCCATATAACCATCACCCCTTTTCAGAATGGAATATTTCCATCATCCCCAGAAACCTCCCTCATGCTCATTCCTAGGCAATTTTTAACTCCCCCAGAGGAAAGTACTGTTGTGGGGGTTTTTTAACCATAAGTTCATTTTGCTTGAAATCGTACAATATACATTTTTATGTCCAGCTGTCTCAGCATAATGCTTGTGAGACATCTCCATAGTGTGTATTTTAGTAGTTTGTTCCTTTGTATTGCTGAATAGTATTCTGCTGTATGAATGCACTGTGGTTTGTTCATACATTTCTCTGTTGATGAATATTTGGGCTATTTCCTGCTTTGGGCTATCATATTAGTAAAGATCTATGAATATTCTTATACAAGTACTTTTTTGTATTGTTTTATTCCTTTATTAGCATTGAAGTGACACATATTTTCATTTTTTAGCAGTTGCTCCAGGGATTACAGTGTGCATCATTAACATTCTCACAGTCTAGAGTTAATATTGTTCTATTACAGTGAGTATAAAATAGAAAAACTTACTACAGAATAGCACCATTTATCTCCTATCCTTTGTGCTGTTGTTGCCATAAATTTCATATCTGTACATGTCAAAAACCCCACAACACAATATTATATTTGCTCTAGTCATAGATCTTTAGATGAAATTAAGAGGGAAAAAAAGAAAAATATATTAATAAATATTTGGAGGGAGATATTTTGCGGCCACAGAAACATACTGTTTCTTCTTTAAGTTTCATCACAACTTTTGCATTCATTGATGACTCTTTCCTGCAGTAATGATTACTGTAGTGTTCTAGTGGTAGTTTTCTATTTGTGCTATCCTTCAACATTTATTACTTGGAATTCTTCTGTAAGGAGATTTGTCTTTCCTTCCTGATTTATTTAATCTTTTCTATATCAGTATGGACTTGTGACTATTTCTTTTATGTTCTGGGTTATAATTTAGTGCTGTCATAATTATTTGCCACTCACATTGTTCCACTTTGAGTCACAGAGAGCTCTTCCAGGTTGGCTTCTTTTGACATGTCTCCACCCTTTTATGTTTTTTAAAAGCACATTTTATTTTCTGGCACTGCAAGATGCTCTAGTCTCATCTTGTGTTTTTCATGGCAGGCCTAGAATTAGTCATTTCTCCAAGAAGCCTGGGTTTCTTTTATAGGAGAATGGTATTTAGAAACTAAGATCTGGGTACTGGGTGTGCTCATTAATACTGGGATATCACTGCTTCTAGGCTCTCTCAGCATAGTTTGGAAACACGTGAATGTTTCCAAACATGTATGCATGAATACAAACTCAGCATCTACCTATCTCTATCTGTCTATCTAAACAGATACATTAAAATAGATAAGGGTTCATACTGACATTCCTAACTCTAGTGCAGCAACTCAGGATTTATTCTAGCATTCTCCCTTTGCTTATTTGTAACTCTTTCACCTACAGAGAGAAACTGGGATCTAATTCTCTAAAATATATTTGCTAACACGGAAAATCATTTCAGAATTGCTAACCCATACCCTGAAACAAATTCGCCAACAGTATGTTTGTGTACAGTTCTTGAGTCTTACAGTATGCAGTCAAAACAGTATTTTCCAAGGTTACTTAGGTGAAGACTTTTTTTCCCCACACTCTTCAATATGGGTTAGTCATAATTTGTAATGCAGTAAGATTCATTTGTCACCCACTGCATTCCATCCGACCCCCTCACCATCTTTGTTGATTTTTAAATTTATGTAGAATAAAACCTGTAGTAGACGCTTTTTCTACATCAGTTGAGATAATTGTGATTTGCCACTCCATTCTGTTAATGCAGTGATGTTTGAATGTTCAACCATCCTTGCATTCCAGGAATAAATTCTTCTTGGTCATAGTGTATAATTATTTTAATATACTGCTGAATTTAGTTTGTTGGTATTTTGTTGAGGATTTCTGCATTGGTATGCATCCGGGAAGTGATATGGATCTCTAGTTTTCTTGTCTACTTTTTTTTTCTGGCTTTGGTATCAGGGTAATTCTGACCTCATAGAATAAGTTTAGAAATTTTCTCTCATTTTCAATTTTTTCGAAGAGTTGGATTAATGTTATTTAAATGTTTGGTAAGATTCACCAGTGAAATCATCTGGTTCACGGCCTTTCTTTGTCAGAAAGTTTTTGATGACTGATTCAATCTTAGTAGTTACGGGGTCTATTCTAATTTTCTGTTTTTTCATTATTCAGTCCTAGTAGGTTTTGTATACCTAAGAATTTGTCTATTTTATCTAGACTGTCCTATTTGTTGGCAAACAGTTGTTTATAGTACACCTCTTATAATTCTTTATTTCTGTAGAATTCATAATAATGTCCCACTGTTATTTCTGACTTTGAGTCTCTTTTTCTTAGTCAATCTAGCTAAAGTTTTGTCAGTTTTGTTCATCTTTTCAAAAACCAACTTTTGGTTTTGTGTATTTACTGATAAGGAGGGATTTATTTCTGTCATATACTGTTTGTTGTTTATATGTCTTACAGCTTTTTTGTTCTTCATTTCCTACATACTGTCTTCTTTTGTATTTAATTGATTTTTGATAATGAAATGTTTTAATTTCCTCATTTCCTTTTGTATATATTCTATTGTGTGTGTGTGTATGTGTATGTGTGTGTCATCATGGGTATTACATTTAACTTGCAAGTTTATTCATTTTATTCAATTGTATAAACATACTGTAATTTATTTATCCATTCTACCCTTTATGGCCTTTTGGATTTTAATTATTGGACTTTTTGTTAGAGCAGTTTTAGATTTACATGAAAAAAAAAGTCAGGGAATTCTCATATACCCAGTCTCCTGCCCACATGCTCTGTTGTTACCCTTACAACCTTGCCTTGTGGTACGTTTGTTACAGTTGATGAACAATGTAGAAACATTATTATTAACTAAAATTCATTAGAGGTCACTCTTTGTGTTGTACCTTCTATAATTTTGAGAAATGTGTAATGACATGACATGTATCCATCATTAATGCAGCATTCAGAATAGTTTCACTGTCTTAAAATATCCATTGTGCCTCAGCTATTTGTTTCTTTCTTTCACCCTCCCTTTCCCACAACCCTGATAACTGTTGCTCTCTTTACTGTTTCCATACAATATCATGTGCAATTTTACAGAATATCGTATGGTTGGAATTCTATAGTACATAGCATTCAAGTGGGCTCCTTTCACTTACCAATATGCATTTAAGTTTCCTGTGTGTCTTTTCATGGCTTGTGAGCTCAGTTTTAAATCAAGGAATAATAATTTATTGTGTGAATCCACAACAGTTTATCCATTCACCTACTGAAAGGCATCTTGATTGCCTCCAAGTTTTAGCAATTATGAATAAAGCTGTCATAAACATTTATGTGGAAGTTTTTGTGTGAATATAAGTTGTCAGCTTATATATAAGGGTATACTTAGCTTTATAAGGAACTGCCAGGCCAGGCACAGTAACTCATATCTGTAATCCCAGCAATTTGGAAGGTTGAGATGGAAGGATTGCTTGAGCCCAGGAGTTCATGACCAGCCTGGGCAATATAATTAGACCTTGTCTCTACAAAATAAATTTAAAAATTAACCAGGCATGGTGGTGCCTGTTGGTGTTAATATCATTGTTATGCAACCTGCTCTAGGAAGTGACGATCCTGTGTTCTCTAAGATGAACGTAATGAGAATCACTCAAGTCAGTAGTCACAACCCATCATTAGCAGAAGCTCAGAAAATAAGATGTTAAATGCCTGGCCATTAAGTTTTCTTATCTTTGTTTATTTCTACAGAATCATCTCCCTTGCCCCACAAACGTGAAAGAAAAGACAAGAGAAGCACCACAGAAGAGGAGGGGAGAAGTGCCCCAGAAGAAAGTCAACCAGTCTCTGAAGCTTCGCCCAGGTGGGCACAGGCCAGCCAGCCTCTCCTCTGGTTGCCCAGCCAGCTACAGGCTGTCATATAACCTTCCACCCGGCGTGCTTTTGAGTGTGTGGAAGTGCTGTACGTCCTCTTCTTTGAAAACCTGTTGAGCAAATGCCTCCACATTTTATGCCCCTTCAACCTCCACCTCCAAGGGCCCCCAAGACCAAACATGCTGTGCACACACAGCAGCTCTTTGTGTCCCGCTCCTGGCCAATCTCCTGCATCACCTCGTTGAGCTCCATTGAACTCCGCAGTCTGCATACTCTGTGGAACTCAGGGTCGTCTTGCTCCATGGAACTCAGGGTCTTCATTTTCCATGGAACTCAAAGTCTTCTTGCTCTGTGGAACTTGAGGTCTCCTGGCTCCGTGGAACTCAAGGCCTTTGTGCTCCATGGAACTCAGGGTCCTTGTGCTCTGTGGAACTCAGGGTCCTTGTGCTCTGTGGTACTCGGGGTCTGTGTGCTCCATGTAACTCAGGGTCTGCATGCTCCATGGAAAGCACTGGGACACACTTGACCCCCCACACCCACACATACATCCTTCATTTTGTTCCTGCCCCTCACCTGTCCACCCTGTGAGGCTTCTTCACCCCCACTCTGCTTTGAGCTCACGCCGGGTCTTTCGGGCTGGCCTGAAGCATGGGTGTTGGTAGGAGGAAGTGGCTGAGGTCACACGTTCAGGCAAATTCTGCTGGTGTCGCACCTGATGGAGCTGCCTGGGGAGGATGTTTCCTTGGAGGACGTGCCCTGGTGGCCACTGGCTTCTTATGGTGCCCACACTGCTGCTGATGCCATGGAGGAGCCACAGGGCCACACTGGGGGCTGTTCGGGAATTGGTGGTTTTCATCTCCAGGTTAGGTAGGAACTGGCAGGCACCTTGGCTGTCCTTGTGGCCTCTGCCCTGACCCTGGTCCTCCCCAGATTGCTGATTTTCTGGGCTGCTGCTCTTCCAGGAGGAATTAAAGGTGGGAATGTCTGAAACCTATGTTTTGGATTAGCAGAGACCCTAGGCTCTGTCATGCAGAAAAGGGAAGGATTGCAGATGGTGGCGGGATCTGCCGAAGGCAGGGGCTTCACTGTGATGCTGGAGCCCTCCATGTTGGGATGTTTGCATGCAGCCCAGGTTCAGTTAGGTGGCCCATCAGCGAGTCCTGGATCTGGTCTCACAAGCCATGGACAACATGAGCTCAATTTGCCAGGGCTCCCTGGGAAGGGATTGGAAAGCCTGGGAAAGAGGCTGGGCTGCCTGTTACCCCCACCCCACACCCTGCCTCCTGTAACCCCTTAGGAGGTCCACACTTTGAGTTGTCAGCCAGAGACAGTAACTCAAAACCTTGGCTTTGGGCAGCCAGAAGTCCAGAAATGAGGGAGAGGGCAGGCCTAGACACCAAAATAAAAGTCTATATATTTTAATATAAATACCAGAGGTGTTTGAACCAGAACAACTCCATCTTGAATAGGTCCTGGGTAATTTAGACCCCACCCTTAAGCCTGGAGAATCTTGAATGAGGCTGAGACCTACTGGGCTGCATTCTCAGGAAGGCAGGCATTCTAAGTCACAGGATGAGATAGGAGGTCGGCACAAGATACAGGTCACAAAGACCTTGCTGATAAAACAGGTTGCGGTAAAGAAGCCAGCCACAACCAAGATGGTGATGAAAGTGATGTCTGGCTGTCCTCACTGCTCATTGTATGCTAATTATGCATTAGCATGCTAAAAGACACTCCCACCAGCATCATGACAGTTTAGGAATGCCATGGCAATGTCAGAAAGTTACCCTATATTGTCTAAAAGGGGGACGAACCCTCAATTCCAGGAATTGCCCACACCTTTCCTGGAAGACTCATGGATAATCCACCCCTTGTTTAGTATATAATCAAAAAGTAACAATAAGTACAAGCAGTTGAGCACCCCTTGCCACTGCTCTGCCTATGGCGTGGCCATTCTTTCTTTCCTTTACTTTCTCTAATAAACTTGCTTTCGCTTTATGGATTTGCCTCAAATTCTTTCTTGCACGAGATCTAAGAATTCTCTGTTGGGGTCTGGATCAGGACCCCTTCCCAGTAACATAAATATGAAACAAAGGTCCATAAATTGCCCCAATTGGAAACACAAAATTTACTATGAGGATTTATATAACAAAGAGATAAAAGGGGCCCTGATTGTCTTTTGTGCCTATACAGCATGGGCTCCAGATTAACAAATGCTAAAATGCACCAATTGACAAAGCTTCATGAACTTAGTCAATGCTGGGACTCAAGTTACAGTTATACCTGGGATAAACACTGCAATGCCTGTAATCCTGGCAAAATAACTATAGAGGAAAAATAGGCATGCTTTATTTTAACTGTAGCTTTGCCCAAATTTCACATAGGCATAATACTCATTGCCCTAAAATATGCTCAAACACAATGAATAATAAATATGATTCAATTAAGTCTTTGGCACTTATAAATTGGCTTGGATCTTTTAGGTCCCCAGTGAAAATAGCTAATATGACTATGACTATGAGACAAATTGGACCTTGCAGATCCCCAGTTAAAATAGTTCATATGACTCTGTGAGTTATAGCCAGATGTGTTAGTCTGCAAGGGCTACCAGAGCCTGGGTGACTTTAATAATCAGAATGTATTTCCTCGCTGTTCTGGAGGCTGGAATTCCAAGACTGAGGTGTGGGGGATTTGGTTTCTCTGAGGCCTCTCTCCTGACCTGAGATGACCCTTCCTATGAGCACACCCAGCACTGAGGTCTCTATGTCTCCAGATTTCTTCTTTTATAGCGACACCTGTCATGTTGGATTAGGGCCCACCTTAATGGTCTCACTTTAACTTAATCACACCCTTTAAAGCCTGTATCTGTAAATATGGGCACATTCTGAGGTACTGGGGGTAAGGGCTTCAATATGTAATTTTGGGAGAGACACAATTCAGATGTACAGGACCTTCAAGTTTAAAACTTAATATGTAAAACCTTGTTAATAAAAGGGTGATTCTCTCCACTGCTTCTCCATTTGATAGCTCAGTCTTGCCTGTGCTTAAGCCTGGAAGAAATAAATGGTGCTTCATGGTGGATTACTACAACCTTAACATTGTAATCCTTTCATTAAGGCCCCTATACCCAATAGCCAGTATTAAAAAATTTACTGACCCCATCCAATCAACAACTGGTAAAGATTTTGCTGTTATAGATTCAGTTATCATGTTCTGTTCAGTGCCTACTTCAATAGCCTCTCTGCCCTAATTCACCTTCACCTGCAATGGGACACAGTACTTCTTTTCTAGGCTACCCATGGGGTACCCCAACAGCATTGCCACCACATACAGTCTTCATAGAGTGCTTAAGTACACCCAGCTTTCTCCAGGAGCTCAGGTTAACCCAGACACTCATCCGAGACAGCATTGCCCTGGAGCTCATAGCTGGAGATGACATCCCCCAGGGAGTTTGATCTCTACAGGGAAATCAAACTCAGGGAAAACTTTGATCTCTACAAACCATGACATGTAGAGAGGCTCACACATCTGATTCAACAGTCCCTGATCCAGTGGTCCATGGACACATTTGCCCACAAGGAATAACCTAGAATCTCTCTCTGGTGAGGGTCAGGGGCTGAGTAGAACTTAGTTTTTAATCATTAGACATAGGCAAGGTGTTTAATTTACTGCACTTTCAAGCACTATGGCCCTCACTCAAAGTGAGGTAAATATTGCTGCAAAGGAGCAACAGCTGCATTGTTGGAGTTTTGCTTTTGAGGGCTGTGTGTGTGTGCGCGTGCACGTGCATTGATTTCTTTCACAAAATGCATTTTCAAATATTTCCTTACTCCAATCAACATTGCCCCTTCCTTTTAAATAAAGTTTTTGAAAACTGATAAGCCTATTTTTTTATTTACATTTTTTACTTACACTTCTTTACAAACTGTTTGCTATTAGTCTACAGTGAAAAGTCAACACTTTATAAAATAAGATTAGCATTTAAAAGCTTGTCAATTCTAATACTTTGAAAGGCTATACCCATTTTCAGAAAGTCTGGGCTATTCAAAATATTTTACAAAATTCTGAAACTTTGAAAAGTTGCAAGATTTGGGGACAGCAAGATGAGGTGTTTTCTCTAACAGCCAGTTTTGTTCACTGTATTATGAAATAAGTACTTTTTAAATTAACAGCTTGAATTCCAAATTATATTTTTGAAAATCAATAATGATTTTTGTAAAAATAGAAAGTCTGTTGTACCTTTATCTTAAAATTCATTTCTTATCTATTTTCTAGATTTGATGTTTTGCCATTTTAAAGGATACTAGACAAGAGGATCTCAATTTGGATCATTATCTTGGGCTCCTAATATCCTAATATAATTTTAAATCATCCCAAACAATGCATTATTACCATATATATCAACAATTCCCAAACTGCTATAAGCTATGTATACTATTGATATTTTTCAGCTAAAATATACTTATAAATACATAAAAATATAAAAATATTTTTAACTATGTGTTGTTATGCAATAATGCACTTTTCAAAAAGAAACGATATACCACTCTCAAGAATACCTGGAAGCTGCATGAAAATTCTTGATTCCTTTTAAATATAGTGACAGAAAAAGATGTAAATCTAACAATTGGCTGTTTTTATTGTATAAAGTTTTTTCTATAAGTACATGTGAATTAAGTATTTGTTATTCCACATTTCCCATGTCACCGATGCTGTGTGCCCATGGCACGGCTATTCTAACACTGCAGCTGCGGGGCTGAGGGTGGCAGACCGGGCACTTGCACTGAGCTGCATTCGTCACACAGTTGGACCAGCCCTGAGCCGGGGGCGGAAGTATCCTGATGTGAAAAGCTGTTTGCCGAGTACAATGACCACACGTTTCGTCTATTTTGAATCCACCATCAGAACAAAATCTACACTCTCGACAGATGAGACAGGCAGATATGATCTTTGAACATGAGTGAGAAAGACGTTCACACAGAATCCCATCCTCCCTCACGTGACTGGAGGATTAAAATGGCAGTGGAGGAGTGGATGTTCAGCTCAGGGGTAGATCAGTGGCACTGTCACAGCTATTTTAGGACCTGAAATATTTATATGAGCCTATTCCAAACCCTAATAATACATATATAATGAACTCAGAACTGTACACAAAGGGAAACAAAAAACCACTCTGACAGTGTCCAGGTCCCTCATCAACTCCCCAGAAGTCAAGGAGGTCAAGGCTGGTCTCAAACTCCTGGGCTCAAGCCATCCGCCCACCTCGGCCTCCCAAAGCTCTGGGATTATGGGCATAAGCCACCACACACGGCCTAGTAAGTTCTTTCGATATGTTTGGAATGAATGTGTTTCCAGGATAAAAGCTTACAATGACATCTTTCTTACTTGTAAGATACCTGAAGAGCAGAGAGAGGGTCCCCAGGCTGGCTAAGCATCCGGAACACTGGGGGAGCTTTAAAAACACAGATATAAATGATTGTGCCTCACCCCTTACTTACTGAGTCACAATCCCAGGGATGGAAGCGCCCAGAGAGCTGTCTTTTCAGAACTTCTCCAGCTCTCCAGGTGGTGCTGACAGGCAGATTTAGAGCCAGTGCTTCAGGCAGCCCGTCCCAGACCTCGGGAGCAGGGGAGTCACCCAGGGCTAGGTCAGACTGAGGGTTCTGGTGCACCAGGGGTGGGGAGGGGCTTGAGAGTTGGCCTTTCCAACAAGCTTCCCAGAGAGGCTGGTTTGCTGATCCTCAGACCAGGCTTTGAGGGTGCACAGCACTCTTCCTCTAGGTGTGTGTCCACATACCTGGCACCTTTGTTGTTGCATTGCCCCAGGCATGAAGTGCAGGGTGCCCCCTCTATGCCTTCAGCCTCACTCTCTCCTCTGCTGACCCCCAAATTGCTGGGGCTTGGACTTGCCTTTATAAAGGGAGCTCTCAGCTCAGGGATGGGCCCTCCCCACCGGCCCCCTCTTCCCAAGGCCCAACATCAGCAGGAGCTGCTAGAGCAATTCATTCTGGGGAGTCTATGTGGTGTGAAAGGCTTAGGGAAACCATTCTGTTTATTGTCAAGGGCCAGGAAGCAAAGCCTGGAAACAAAGTCTGGTATTGCTCGACCCAGTGGTGATGAGTGACAAGATAGGGCCGGGTGCGGAGGAGACTCCCACACACAGCAGGACCGAGTGAGCGCCAATTCTTCCTTCAAACACTGGCACCAAGGAGAGACCGCAGTCCATTCCCATAAAGGCAGTGGACAAATGGAAGCATCGCTTGGTGTGCCAGCTCCTTTGGGGCAGGAGAACAAGAGGTGACTTGAAGCGGGGTCGGGAGCCCCATCCCAAGCACAGTGGATGTTGAAAGGGGTCCCAGGCTCCCCAGGTCCTGGGCTTCTCTTGATTCTCAATGTTAAGCTTGTTGATTGAATATAGTTGCTTAATGCGGACCCCAAGGCAAGGAAAAGACACAGGCCAAGAACCGGGGGCTTCAGTCAGCTCTGAAAAGTCAGGAAGAGCATTTCTAACATCCAAATGCAAACATCTGCCACCCCAGGCTGCTCCCATCTGGAAACTGCACTGCAGGGCACAGCAGGTCGCAGGTTTGCCTCCACCACCCAGCTCCCGCCTCCCTCACTGTGCGGGATGAGAGGTCCACACACCCATTCCTTCTCACCTTTGAAATGGAAGTGGTGGCTGCAGCCTGGGAGCTGAGGCAGTCCTGAGCAGGTGAGACCACCAACAGGGGCCTTGGGTGCCTGCCAGCCACAGGCTGAGCCATACAGGCTGTGCACAGCCATGCCTCAGCCACCAGGATTTCCTTCCTTGGAACTGGGCCTTCCATCCAGAGAGGCTTGCAGCAAAGAGCAGAAATGGGTTTTTTCAGCCGGGAGTGGTGGCTCACGCCCGTAATCCCAGTACTTTGGGAGGCTGAGGCAGGCAGATCACGAGATCAGGAGATCCAGACCATACTGGCTAACACGGTGAAACCTCGTCTCTATAAAAATACAAAATATTAGCCAGGTGTGGTGGTGGGAGAATGTAGTCTCAGCTACTCAGGGGGCTGAGGCAGGAGTATGGTGTGAACCCGGGAGATGGAGCTTGCAGTGAGCCGAGATAGCGCCACTGAACTCCAGCCTGGGTGACGAGCGAGACTCTGTCTCAAAAAAAAAAAAAAAAAAAAAAAAGAAGAAGTGGGCTTTCTCTCTGCTGGTGTAGGAAAGCCAAGGCAGGAAGGCAGTACCAACAACACACAACTGCCTGTCCCATATGGGGTCCCAGACCTCCTGCCTCCCGGCTTTCCTGCCCCTTTCCTTTGTAAGTGTGCTCTTTAATTAAGTGTCATCTTTATAATTGTGTCCAAATGTTCACACTGTCTCAAGTGATGCTGGAGCCACAGCCTGGGGCCACTGCAGGTCCCTCCTCTGGAGCAAAGGGTCTTCGTCACAGTGTTTCTCTAAAAGCATATCCATCCTGAGTGACACTTATTTTAGAAACAGATACAACTGGTGAAGAAAGGGTTGAGCATTAGAAAATGTCTCTGGATTTCAAAGAAGTTGGCCACTATCTATGGGAAATTGGGGGTAAGTAACTGCTCTTTAAGTAAATGAGGACAGGCCAGGCATGGTGGTTCACGCCTGTAATTTCAACACTTTGGGAGGCTGATGCGGGTGGATCACTTGAGGTCAAGAGTATGAGACCAGCCTGGCCAACATGGCAAAACCCCATCTCTACTAAAAATACAAAAATTAGCTGGGCATGGTGGCGTGCACCTGTAATCCCAGCTATTCAGGAGGCTGAGGCAGGAGAGTTGCTTTAACCCAGGAGACAGAGGTTGCAGTGAGCCGAGATTGCACCACTGCACTCCAGCCTGCGTGACAGAGCAAGACTCCATCTCAAAAAAAAGTAAATGAGAACAAAATCCCAAAGGCTAGAGCCACCGCCCAGCGCATGCTCAGGATCGAAATGCTCCTGTGGGTCCCTTCCCACCTGAATGCTCTATTTTAAAATGAAGGTCCAGGAAAAGGGGAGAGCATGTCATTACTAAGGTTCAGAGTTAAATAGAGACACTCTTCCACCAATGACAGCCATGATGGGCCACCTGAGCTTTCTTTGGTTTTCCCTGCCATTTGCATGGTACTCGACTGCACTTGAATGAGGAGTCCTGAGGGTGCTCACAGCATGGTCTATGGACCAGCAGTACTGGGGTTACCTGAAGCTTGTGTGAAACGCAGCATCCCAGGATGCTGTGATGCCAGGAGAGGGTGAAAGAAGAGACAAGAGCAGCTGCCTCAGCTAAAAAGAAAGCCAGAGGAGAGGGTGGGTATTTAGGGAGCAGGGATTTTTAATTTCAAGTGAATTCTGTAATTAAGAAAAAGGGGCGGTGGTGGTGGGGCTTGGGGCTGGGTGCTCTGGCACTGTCCCTAACAGCAATCACAGTGCTGGCTTTGCTCCTGTGCTACTGTCCCTCTTCCCTCTCAGCAATAGGAAGAACACGTGTGCTTTTGATGCATGGGATGCATTAGGCCTGGGATGCAGCATTTCACACAAGCTTCAGGTAACCCTAGTGCTGCTGGTCTGTGGATCACGCTGTGACTAGCAAGGTCACAACTGAGAGACCCTATTACAATTGGAATACTTTGGGCCTCCCTTCTTGAGAACGCAAAACAGCTGCTGGGTGTGTTGAATATTCACCCCACCACAAAGAAGGTCAGCACCTTTCTCCACACAATGGTATAAGGTTTTGTTTTCATATAAAACCTCAACAGATGAATGAGGCCACTATCAATGATTTCAGAAAGAAAGGCTAAAATACAAACTATTTTTTATGACAGAGTCTTCCTCTGTCACCCAGGCTGGAGTGCAGTGGCTCGATCTCCACTCACTGCAACTTCTGACTCCTGGGTTCAAGCAATCTGCTTGCCTCAGCCTCTGGATTAGCTGGGACTACACGTGCACACCACGCCTGGCTAATTTGTGTACTTTCAGTAGAGACAGGGTTTCACCATGTTGGCCGGGCTGGTCTTGAACTCCTGACCTGAAGTGATCCACCTGCCTTTGCCTCCCAAAGTGCTGGGATTACAGATATGAGCCACGATACCCGGCCCACAAATACCAAATATTCTTTAAACAAAAAATTATTATGTTGGAGGCACAGTGGCTCATGCTGTAATTTCAATACCTTGGGAGGCCAAGGCAGGCAAATTGCTTGAGCCCTGGAGTTGGAGAACAGCCTGGGCAACATGGCGAAACCCTGCCTCTACAAAAAGGTTTTAAAAAATTAGCCAGGCATAGTGGCATTCATCTATAGTCCCAGCTACTCAGGAAGCTGAGGTGGGAGGATTGCTTGAGCCTGGGAGGATGAGGTTGCAGTGAGCTGTGATGGCACCACTGCACTCCAGCCTGGGTGACAGAGTGAGACCCTGTCTCAAAAAAAAAAAAATATATATATATATATATATATATATACACACACACACACACACACACACATATATACACACACACACACATATATACACACGCATATATATATACACACACTCTTTGGGAGAGATGTCCCTCGTAATTAAACTAGGTTAACACAGATGATTTTATTTAACAGCTGAAGTGGTTCTGTTACCTGGGAGCTTGTTTTATATTTAGTTGATCTTGGAGGATCCATCATGAACCCCCCTAGAAGTGCCCACAGTGACATGTTCCATGAGTGCTTGATGGAAAACCATACATTTCTAAGGCTCTGGTGGCAGGCAGCAGTTATGTGATGGCATGAGGAAAATCCATTTAGTAGAGTTGTCCAAAAGTGCAATGACCTGGCTTGGTAAGCTGTAAATTATCTGTCCCTGTGAGGGGTAGAAAGTGAGGATGGAGAAGGAAGGAATATGCCAACAGGGGTTGAACCAGACGGGCTTCTTCCAGCTGTCAGCTTCATGACTACAGGTACTGTCCACATCTCCAGGATCCACCTAGGATGCCTCTGATAATGTAATCACTTACCTCCATTTTTCTTGGGCAGTTTATTCCAACAAGTGAGCTATGGTGCAGGCATTGGGCCATGCGGTATCTGTTTGACTTTCAGGGGCTTAGGTCAGCTTGGTGGAATTCTCTGGGTCCCTCTAGAGAATCATCCAACCCAGCGATGGCCTGCAGGGTCCTGCCCCACCCCTAAAGCACTTACATTCACACAAAATCCTGGAGGTGAATGTTCTCAGCAGGCTTATTCCTCATAGCCAAAAGCCAGAAACAAATCCAGATGTTCTTCGAGGAGCAAATGGCAAAACACTTGGGGTCATTGTGGAAATGGAGGGAAGCCTTTGGAGAGATGTATAGGAAGAATGAACAGGACTCGGTAAAGGATTGTTTATGACGTGGGGGGATACAGGCTGAAGAAACTCTTCTAGAGTCTGGAATGGGGTCCCTAGGTGAGCTGTCACACCATTTATTTAGACAGTAAGTCTGGGTCACAGCCAAGTCAAGGAAAATGACCTAGACTATAGAGCGGGATCAGTTTTAATATGTAATGTCAAAGAGGCATTTCAGTCTGGAAATCAGCTAGGCAGCTGTACATACAATTCTGAGTGGAGATAAAATCTGGAGGTTGTAAGAATAGAGTTAATAATTAATGCATTAAAAATCAATTTGGTCACCCAGAGGGCTTGGGGTTCTTTTTTTCCGGCATACCAATAAAAGAATAACAGAGTTCGGGGTGAGTTATGACGCACTTCAGATTTTAAATCCCAAGCAGGGATTGTGAGCGCACTGGTAAAAATTGGGGAGGAGCATTCAGAAAGGTAGGACGTTCCAGAAGGAGAAGCATCAGTGTCAGAAGCCAGGAGCAAGATGGAAACAAAAGGGAGCCACTTACCTGGACTGCTCCTTGGACGTGGTAAATGGAAAGTGGCCATTAGATTTTCCATCATGGAACTGTCCAAAGACAAAAGTATAACAGATTTAGTTTAAATATCATAATTGGCTTTATTCGCTATTCTAGAATCAGGCAACACTTCATTCCATGAAACAGACTGAGCGTTCCTCCCAGCAGAGCGGGGGAGATGGGCTTCATGGATAGAAAAGGCTGAAGCAGAAACAGAGAATAAAACACGGATTGGTTGCAAAGTTACTTTCCATGTAAACATTAAAGCAGACGGGAGGGACTGCTTATCATGCTGGCTTAACCTGGCCTGTTGGGGATTTGCCTGTTATCTCTCTGTGTCCTGACTTCTCAGAAGGTCAGATCAACAACTTAGTTTTGGTTTGGAAAGATGGAACTTTAGCGCGAGGAACTCCATTCCAGTCTAGTCTTGTTACTGAACTCAACCTGAGTCGGCTTGCCCCGTGTGGTAAAACCAAACACACACACTGAGGTTTGCAGCAGGAGAAATGAGGGTGTTAACTTGTAGGACACCAAGCAAGGAGAATGGGGCAGCTTATGCTTCAGATCCAACCTCCTGGATGACTTAAAAGCAAGGGATTTTAAAGGCAGGGGAACATTTCAGGAAAGCAGAGGTTACAGGGAAACCATAAATCAATACAGAGGGTATACCTTGGTTTGGACCAAAAAGGTGGAAGCTCTTGAAGCAAGGGACTTACAGGTCATAGGTGGCTTCAGGATTCTTTGATTGCAATTGGTTAAGGAAGGCAGGCTTTCTCTAAAAACTTGAGGTTAGCAGAAAGCAATGTTAAGGTCTGGCCTATGGGCATGACTCTCTCCAGGCCCCTGAGGAAGAAATTTAGAACAAAGAGCAGCTGTCAGAGTGCAGCCCTCAGCTCCAGGTCACCTGAGGTCTCTGTGATGATGGTCAGTATTTTCCATCTGAAGTGGGTCTGGGTTTCTGAAAAGCCATTCAGGGACATATGCTAAGATGTAATCTTTAGTTTCAATAGGGGACCAAACACCTTGTGGCTCTGACTTGCTTGAGTGGCTATTACTTGAAGCTATGATTCCCTTCTTGCTTGTCAGGTGGCTCATTTACTTCTCAAGGCCAGCTAGGTGCCTGAATTTCCCTTGAAGGAAATCAAGATTTTCCTTTGTTTACACGCTTGGAGGAGGCCCAGCAGGCCTCTAATAGGGGTCCCTGCTCCATCTCAGTCTGTTGGGCCTAGAGCAGAAGCTCAGTCCAAACCAATGGCCTCCTGTAAATGTATCTTACAGAAGTCAGCAGTGTCCACAGCAAGGGAGAGTTTCTTGAGCAACCTGCTGGGAAATGTAAGAGTGAAATATGGAGGGAATGTCAGGTGAAAACATTGAAAAGATGAATACTGACAATTATTTACAGAGGGCTAACTCTGAAGTGGTTCCAAGAAACTGGGATCTTGAAAAGCAGGTAGTGGAGGGGAAAAATGGCTTCCCCTTCCCGTTCTAGATTCTTTGGCTGGGCTAGGAATTAAATTGACATAAGACAGGCTAATAGGAGAAAAACCATTTTAATTACGTCTGTATGCACAGGAATCCCACAAAGTATAGACCAGGAGAAGGGCCAGATGAATGAAGCTTAGATAGTGTCCTGAGTTACAGAAAGGAACGGGAGCTTGGAGCTTCTTGGGGATGGGCACAAGTTCTGGGAAGGTGAGGGGAGGCAATGTCTGGTAAATAAAAGGTGTCTTGTTCTGCAAAGAAAAGTCTCTGGGGTGGTGGAAGTTGTCTGGAACCAGCCCTCTTCCTGATACAGATGCTTCACTAATGTAGATTTATTTTATAGTTATAAATTTCTTTTACAAAAGGGCAGCTTTTAAGAGCTACTCCTGTGTCTGCAATTTCTTAGAATAACAGATCAAAATTTGCCTAAGAAGTATATTTTGTGTTCACATATCTGGTTTTGTATTGTCATATTTTGGGGGTGGTGTGTCCTGAGCCCCCACCAGCAAGGACCATGTTAGAGGAATATAATTTTTAATTAACTTTTTTAGAGTTGTTTTGAATTCACAGCTGAAGGAACTTAGTATATTCCATCCCAAAATATGCCACTCTGACATAAAGATTATTTTGAGCTGAAGACAACTGAGACCAAGCAGACACAGGACAAACTCTCTGCCCTGCCCCCATCTACCAGAAGAGCAGGATGGCTCTTACCAGTCCAGAGGTGGCACCAGAAAAATCAACATCACAAGCATGCCAAATCAAGCTTATCAGTCAGCTTCCCCCATATATCTACCTTCCTGCAACTTGTTATCCAAAGAAGCTCAAGGTCCCCTTCCTTTGTCTTTCTACTTCTCTACAAATATATTGCTCTCCCATTAGTGTGCTAATAAGCCCAAGTTCTAACCACCTTTTTGAGTTATTACTTATCACTGAGCTCCCCCATGTGTATTTGCGATACAGGAATTAATACATGCGTTGTTTTCCCTTATTAACCTGGCTTTCATTGGTCTAAATTTGTGGGGCCAAGGCAATAAACCTAAGATGGGTGGAGGAAAGATTTTTTCTACACCTATACAGCAAAATTGAGCTGAGCATGCAGAGAGCTCTCATATGCACCCCTCACCCCCCACCTAGCAACACACACGCAGCCTGCCCTACTGTCCATGTCCCGCATCAGTGGGGCACATTTGTTACTACTGCTAAACCCACACCAACATATCATTATCACCCAAAATCTGTGGTTCACATTAGGGTCACTCTTGGTGTTGTATTGTCAGTGAAAAGAGCCAAACTCTGTAAAATATTTGAAGAGATTTATTCTGAGCCAAATATGAGTGACCCAAGGTACAGTCTCAAGAGGCCCTGAGAACATGTGCCCAAAGTGGTTGGGTTGCAGTTTGGTTTTACACATCTTAAGGAGACATGAAACATTAATCAGTACATGTGAGACGTACATTGATTCAGTCCAGAAAGGTGGGACAGCTCGAAGGCGGTTGGTGGGAGGAAGGCTTCCGGGTCATAGGTGGATTCAAAGATTTTCGGATTGGCAGTTGATTGAAACAGTTATTATCTAAAAACCTGCAATCAATAGAAAGGACTATCTGGGTCAAGATAAGGGGATTGTGGAGACCAAGGTTCTTACCATGTAGATGAAGCCTCATGGGGGTTGTCCTTAGAGACAATAGATGGCAAATATTTCCTATTCAGACTCTTAAAAGGTGCTAGATTTTCAGCAAATCTCTAGAGGCTTGGGAGGGCCTGGAAGGGGAAAGAGTTAGCTATGGTAATAGAGATTCTTTACAGATGCAAATTTTCCCTATAAGAGACAGCTTTGCAGAGCCATTTCAAAATATGCAAAAAAAATCCTATTTGGGGGTAAAATATTTTTATTTCCTTCTTTATCTGTCATATGATGTTATACAAGAATCAGGTGGGAAAGTAAGCTGTGTTATATATAAGGTTAAATAAAGTCCAACTGTTGAGATGTTATGGTTTACGGGGTATGACTCCCTAGACCCCTTAGATGGGAATTTGGGCAAGAGAGAAAAAATGTCAGTTTAGTCCTCAGTACATTCTGTGAGTTTGAACAGATGTCTAATGCTGTATCCACCATTGTCATATCATACAGAGCAGTTTCAGTCCTGCAAATCCCCTGTGCTCTGCCTGTTCATCCCGCTCTCCCCCAACCCCTGCCAACCACTGCTCTTTTTACTGTCTCCATAGTTTTGCCTTTTCCAGAATGTGACAGAGTTGGAATCTTACAGTATGCAGCCTTTTCAGATTCATTTCTTTCAGTTAGTAATATGCATTTAAGGTTCTTTCATGCAGCTCAATAGTGTTTGGCAGAAACTCAAAGGCAGGGAGAGGAATGGGAAATCTGTGTGGTGGAAAAGGGGAAGAGGAGTCCTGATGGGGTTGCCAGCTGCTTCAGGAAGCCAGAGGCGGCTGCTAGTAAAGTGGCTTCATTGTCTGGGGTGACACCAAAGGTTCATTGTCTTACAACCACAGAGATAAAAGGCGCGGACACAAAAAGGGTGAGGTTAAGAGTGGAAATTTAATAGGTGAAAGAAAGAGAATAGCTCTCTGCTACAGAGAGGGGTCCTGGAAAAATAGGTTGCTGATGCACAGTGAAATGCAAAGAGTTTTATAGATGAGCTAGTGGGGAGCAGTGTCTGATCTACATCAGGTGCAAAAAAAGTTAGGACCAGATGTGCCATCTGCATAGGGCACAAACCTCTGGACACCTCCACACCCATCTTTTATTACACAGGTGGGTAGCTACTCCATGTTGCTTATTTCTTTCTTACTATGCATGTGTTAACAACAACAACAAAAAAATTAGGGAAGGTGAATCCCCTATGGTGGACATGTCTGGCCCCAAGTAGTCCTTTTCATCAGTTTGGCTGCAGGCCTCCCCCCAGGTAAGTTTCCAGCTTCCTTATCTATGTTTGCAGCTCAGTCTTTCAGGCTGCTCTTTGTTAGAAAGAAATGCTTTCTTGGGCTGCTTTTTGTTAGAAGTTCTGCCAAGGACTGGTTTGCCCTATCTGCCTATTTCTTTCTATCTCCTGTATCACTGGAAGAGGGGATCCTACCTGACTGGAAAGAGGGTGTCTATTTGGTTCTCCCTTTTGGTCCTAAGTTGGAAGCAAGGGCTAAAAGGTGGGAAGCCATCAGTGCAGTCTTGACCATTAGGGCTGCTGTATGCAGAGCTGTAGTTTGGCTTTTCCAGCTGGTTACTTCACAGACTGTGGGTCAGAGCATCACCAGGTTCTTGGGTGGATTTTTTAAATCCCACGGACTGAAACCCTTCTTTATTATCTCCAGTCACTTGAACGTCTTTCTTTGACAGAGACAGTTTATTCAGTGTTGTTACTTAAAAAAAAGCTGCTACTACTACTACTACAATTACTATTTATAATAGTGGTAATAATTACAATAATGATGAATCACAGCAAGACCAAATAATTATAATTACTGATTTAATATTTATACATAAATATTTATTTAAATATATAATCTATATATTACATATATTTATACTACATTTATAGTATCTACATAATTATATATTATTTGTGTATTTATGACAATTTATATTAATAAGTAACATAATAAAAAGAAGAATATTATTACTACTACTACTATAAAGCTCAGGACTCCCCCATAACCCCAACATAACCGAATATCCCCTTTAACCGTCTGGCCACCCAATCCCACGTTGCCCCTGCCGGTCGAGCTTGCTGTATATAAAGGCGGCCGCCAGGTGTCGCCAGACAACCAGCCTGAAAGCCAGCCGGAGGGATCAGGATCGCGGGCAGGCGGGCAGGACGCCAGGCCTTGTCCGGGTCCACCTTGGGTCGCATTTCCACCTCGGGGCTCCCTGGCAGGCATGAGTGGAACCGTGAGATCCCTGGCAGCCAAAAGAAGTCTTGGAAAATTTGGGGGGAAGCGCCCAAGGCCAGGGACAACTGCCGGGCAGGGGACAGACTCCCCAGCGCCTCCTAGGCCAGATCCCCACCCAGCGTGGATTTCAAAATTTACCGGAATCGGCCTGCCTCAGCCTCCCCAGGGGCATTTAGAAATTTCTGCGGACCGAAAACCCCTCCTGCGTCCTCTTCAGAACTATAACTGTTTATATCTAATCACTATTTATGTAGATTTAGTATTTATAAAGTATAATTTATACGTACAATTATTTAAAATGTAAATAATTTGTTTATAATACTTGCTTATAACAATTACTATATAAACTATACTTATAAACTATACTTATAAACTAAACTATAATTATAACAATTGCTATATAAACCTCAGGTTCCCCCATCCCCCTGCCCCTACCCTTCCCTCCTCACCTCCCCACAGGCCTCCCCCCACGCCCTTCTCCCCTCCCCTTGCTCCCTTCCCCTCGCCCAAATTCTAGTTGCCCATCTGCTGGGTTGGGCTGCTGGTCGGTCTGATCAACTTTCTGAGGCCACATCAAAACTGCAGAAAAGGCTGATCAACCCAGCCACTCTAACAAAGATCATCCATCGGACATCTGGTCACCCCTCTATCTGGGAGCCAGAGGCTGCAGGCTCTTCCCCGGTGGGGAGAGTGGGGCCCCAAAGTCCAACCACAATATCCTATTATGCAGGCCGCAGCTAAATCCACTGCGCCTTTCCCGTTTTTCTCGTACTGCCCAAGCCAGTCTCCACCTACGAGACAAGACTCCGAAAAAGGTGTAAAGCTCAAATCGGATGATCATGACCCACGCGTGGCCACGGACGGTCCCATATTACCCTTTGCAGTCCTCCTGGAACAGCCGGGCCGGTCCTCATCTCCGGGGCGGGGCTGAGATAATGGGTGTAATGGAAGGCCTGAGGACAGCGCCCCAAGCCAGTCCGCGTCCGGGCTGGGTACCCCAACCCCCATTCACACTCTCGGAAGGCCCATCGATTCCCGCGTGTACTAGTTGACCCGCTCAGGCCACAGTACTCCGAGTTCAAGAGCGCGCCTCCAACGCTGACCTGCAGGTTTAATCTCCGACGAAAGGACGAAGAGTACACCCGGCAAAGCTGGGCTCATGCTGCCAGTGCTGCCAGTCGCCTGAACTCTGCACGGCTGCCCTGTGGTCAAATCCCCTTTCTTGCCGGCTTCTCCAGAGCGCCGGAGAGAAAACCTTAACAGTGCAGCCAGGTGGCGCCCGACAGCCGGTGCGAGCAGCCGCGGATCCGATCGGCATAGCTGGCGGTAGAGGCCTCTCCAAGTCCCGGGACACCTGGTATCTCGTTTCTCAGCCGGGGGCAAGCGGAGGAGCTCTCAGTTGGCACGGCCTAGAATGGCGCGACACCGCAGCCTAAGGGGACTTGAAAATTTTTCCTAACCACCGTTCCGCTCCGAGGGACTGCTGCTACCGGCTAGCACAGACCGCCCACGCGGCTCCGGAACTGGCGATCTTCTCCGGGAACCGGGAACGTTTCCGGAGAACCCCCGGGCCGGCACCCTGCCTCCACTTCCCAGCGCAGCAGGGTCCCGGGCTCCCCGCGGATTCGAAAGTTTTGAGGCGGGAGAGAACGTGAAGTTGAAACTGTGAAAGGGAGAACGTGGGTGAATCGCTTTTATCCTGTGTTTTCGGAGTGGGGAAGCCTTTCTAAACCACAAAATAAACCCAGAAGCCATCAAGGAAATGATTGATCAGCTTGACAACATAAAGTTTGAACAAAATACACAAGCAAAGTCCAAAGATAACAAATGACTGTGGGAATCACTTCTGCAAATACGCGGGTGATAAGAATATTGATTTCATTCACAGTAGCCAAGATACGGAAGCAGCCTAAGATCTACCAGTGGGTGAACAGATAAAGAAAACGCGATGTATGCACACCATGCGGTACTATCCCGCCTTTAGAATAAAAGGAAATCCTGCCATTGGCGACCACATGGATGAACGTGGAGGCCACTGCACTAAGCAAAGTAAGCCAGGCACAGACACAAATACCACTTGGTCTCTCCTGTATGTGGAATCTGAAAATAGCTGAACTCATAGAAACGGAGAGTAGAACGGTGGCTACCTGAGCCCGGGGGAAGGGCAGGAGGGGGGGAGACGTTGGTCAAACGGTAGAAGGATTCAGTTAGACAAGAGGAATACGTTTTAGTGATTCACATGACACGGTGACTGTAGTTAATGCATTTTATATGTCAAAATTCCTAAAATAGTAGATTTTAAATATTCTCACCACAAAAAATAGATGTGTTGGCGATGGATATCTTAATTAGCTTAAAGTAATTGTTCCACCAATGTATACGTATATCAAAACATCACATTGTATCCCATAAATATATACAATTATGACTTGTCAATTAAAATAAAGTTTTAAAAATCCTTTTAAAAGATTTCTGCATTATTTACTATGACAACAAAAAACACTGGGGTGGGGGATAATAGCCATTCATTAAGAGGGGCCAGTTTAAATAAACCCCAGTACATTCACACTATACACTGTGTGAATTTGTTTTGTTTTGTTTTAGATGAGACAAATGTTGATGATGAAATGTTAAATGAAGAATTTAAAACAAGAATTAAGTTGCCCCTATTTCATCACATTAAATAGCTATAAAGACTATGTGGTATGGACAGAGGGAGATGATCTACAGAACAGAATAGAGACCCAAATAAATGTACCCAGCTGGGTTTTTGACAAGCATGCAAAAGCAACTCGTGGGAGGAAAGGTGGCCTTTCCATCAAATGGGAGTCGGGCAATTGCACATCACAGGCACAGCAAACAAGCAGGCAAACCAAAACCCTTGACCTAGACACTGTCAACTTTAAAATCCTAAGCCCCCACCAAATGAATGGACTCCCTCTTGGCCAAGGGGACCTCAGGAAAATCTTAAAAATTTAGTTCTAGTCATAATGTGGTGGGAGGTCAGACACGCCTCATTATACACCCTGCCTTTTGAGGTTTAGACCAGCATTAATGCTAACATAGAGATCAGAAGACTGACAGAACAGACTCTGTGGCAATAAAATACCAAATTATAAATAGGACCTAAGGCCACGCCAGGCAAGGGTTAAGTCACTACGCCTAAAGAATAAAACTGTATTCTAAGGACCACAAGGCTTTTCTTTTTCTCTAGCAGCTAAACCACCACTGGCCTCCAGATAGACAAGATTAAAACAATTTCCAGCTCCACCACCCACTGACTTACTGAACCCCTGCTCTACCAGACATAACCTCCTGATAAGACCACCAACCATGGAGTGTCTCTGGCTGGTTTACAGAGGCTGCACCCTTGTGTGCCTTCATGCCCTGAAAAGACTTGTTGACATATAGGACCTAACTGTAACACATTTAAATGTTAAGTCTCCACCCCAAAGTGAACATGGGTCATATACTACATGCATGTCTGTTCAATATGCATGTGTCAGGACCACCTTCATGAATATTCATAACTCCTCCTATAACCCGTTGAATATGTATGTTTAGCCAACCTGCCCAGCATAAAGCTCCTACCCCAACCCCTCCTCCTTCAAAGTGCCTGTTTCTGGTCCCTTGGCTGGGATGGCCATCTTGCAGGCTGTAATCCTTATGAAAAATAAAGTCTCCTCACCTTTCTAAATGGATAAATTGTGGGGGTTTTACCCTCACACCTCATACAAACATTAACTCCAAATGGATCACACATTTCAATGTAAAATGTAAAACTATAAAACTTTCGGGAAAAATAATTCTTAGAGAAAAATGGGATCTAGACTAAAAAAGGAGATTTTTGTACTTGACATCAAAAGTATGATTCATAAAGAGAGAGGGATAAATTGGAAGTCATCAAAATTAAAAACCCAGGCTCTGTGAAAGGTCCTCTTGTTTTTTTCATTTGTTTGTTTTGTTTGTTTGTTTGTTTTGTTTGTTTGTTTTCCTGAGATGGAGTCTCACTCTGTTACCCAGGCTGGAGGGCAGTGGTGCAATCAGCTTAGTGCAACTTCCGCCTCCCAGGTTCAAGTGATTCTCCTGCCTCAGCCTCCCAGGCAGCTGGGACTATAGGCGTGTGCCACCACTCCTGGCTAAATTATCTTTTCTTTCTTTCTTTCTTTCTTTTTTTTTTTTTTTTTTGAGACAGAGTCTTGCTCTGTTGCCAAGCTGGAGTGCAGTGGCGCGATCTTGGCTCACTGCAACCTCCGTCTCCTGGGTTCAAGTGATTCTCCTGCCTCAGCCTCCCAAGTAGCTGGGACTACAGGTGCGTGTCACCATGCCCAGCTAATTTTTGTATTTTTAATAGAGATGGGGTTTCACCATATTGGTCAGGCTTGTCTTGAACTCCTGACGTGGTGACCCACCTGGCTCGGCCTCCCAAAGTGCTGAAATTACAGGTGTGAGCCACCACACCCAGCTGAAAGGTCCTTTTAAGAGGATGAAAACAAAGTATAGATCAGAAGATAATATTTGCAAACCACATATTCTACAGGAATGTGTAAAAAAAAAAAAAAAACCTCAAAATGTAAAGGTGTTTTTCTTCAAAATCCAATTACAAAATTGACAAAAGACATGTTAAAGTATGCCCCCTGCAGAAAGACAGAATGACTCCCAGGAGACTAACTGAGGAGCTCAAAGTTAAAATGGAACCAAGGCAGTCATAACTGGGTGAGAGAGCCTTCATGTACTCTGTGTTCTCAGGAAAATGTTATAAAAGTATCACAAGACCTCCCTTCCACAATCAAACCAAACCAAACCAAACCAGTTCCTGTTGTCAGTGCCAAGATAACTGTAGCCTGAGCACCCCTCCCCTGGGCACCCTGACGGTCATTTATAAGAAATTTCTGACAGTCTTCTGCTTAGGGCTTAAAGAACAACACGTCAGAACTCCCCTGCCTTGGCCAATCAGGACTCCCCTGCATCGATCAATCAGGGTTCACCTGTATTGACTAATCAGGATTCAGCTACCCCTGCTGGATCCCAGGGTGGACTGGAGTCGGAGCCCCAGGTTTGCACATGCAACATGCCCTGTGAAGGCAAGGGGTGAGCAGCAGGAGGAACGAAAAATTGCCCTAAGAAGGTGCGGCAGACCAGTGAGGACCCTGGAAGGGGAAGTGGGGAGGGGCGTGCACGGAGAGGGACACAAGTCGGGCACCCGCTGCCTGGTCAGTGAGCTGCCAAAGCTTCCTCCACAAGGGCTGGACTCCAGGTCCATGCCTGCCTTCCTGGCCCCAGGCCAGCAAACTGTGGGCACCAGCTCACGGTGCACAGAAATATGTACTCTGGATGAATCGCACACCTCAATGTTAAATGTAAAAGAGAAAACCTCAGGAGCGAATGCTAAGCTTTTGTGTCCCCTGGAGAAATGTTCTTCAGTGTGCCAGAGCAGAAACCCAGGTGGTCGGCAGCCATCTGGTGTGGTGCCAGGGCAGAGCGCTGACCTGTTAGAGCAGCCTGGAGTTCTGCCCACCTCGACCCACCGCGGCGGCCTCTGCATCTGCAGGGTGAGGCCTTCAGGTTTAGCACCGCAAACCCAGGCATTTGGAGCCTATTGGGCTGGTATCGCTGATCAGGTGCAGATGGGCCTGCTGACTTCACCTGAATTGTAGCTGCCAGGCTTCGTGAGAAATGTGAGTGCTGCTGGTACTGGCCGGCTGGGGCCTCGGGTGCACCATTTCTGCCTGAACACACGTCCCCCAGGCACTTGGGACCCCCAACACCCAAAGTGGCCACAAGGTGCTGGGCCTCCCTCTGGCTAGGGGGAGCAAGGAGACAGTGAGTGTGGCAGCCAGGCTGGGCCTCAGTGCTCCCAGGGGAGAGGGGGTGTGATGGGTGCCATCAGGCCAGATCCACAGGGAAGGTTTGTAGGACTGGGGCTGGGGGCTGGCCTTGAATCCTGAGCCACCCACCAGCAGCAAACTGCAGTTTTGCGGAGTTTGACCCTCTGGCACCTCTCTAAGGCAGCTAGGCTGGGACAAGACTGTCAACAGCAGCACCAATGCCTGTGTGTCCTGAGCAGGGGGTGCTGCACTCACAGGCTCCAACCAACAACATCATTAATATTTTTCCCCACTGCAAGGATCATGCAAACCCTACCAGTTTCATTCTAATGTTTTTTGAAAAACATACTTGAACACAGAGCCGGGAGTTTTGACAGGTAGGCTTTAGGAGCTTTGTCACTGCCGCCAGGACACAGGGATCTCCTGATGAGGTGCTCATGGACCTGTGGGGCCCGGAGGCCAGGGGGTTGGGAGTGCCTGGAGTGGCCAGCAGGGAGGCCTCAGAGCCACACCTCCTCCTCCCCTAGTCACCCCAGCAGACCAGGGAGGGGGTATCTATCATTCTCTGCCTGTCACTTTCTTCTCCACCCCGCCACCTATGCATTGAACACAGACAGCGCATGAGGCCGCACCATCTGGAGTCAGCCACAGCCAATGCTCCATCAAAGGACTCTGCACCGGAGGCCAGCAGGACACCCTGGGCTTCCTGCAGGGGCTAGGCCATGCAGGGCCCCAAGGCAGTGAGAAAGACTCAGCCTGGAGGCTGGCGGTTAGACATAGGTCCTTGAGGGTCCCTTTAAGGTCTCAACCCTAGGATCCCATGGGGTCCTGTTGCTGTGGTTTGAATTTCTCAGTCTCTCCCTTGATTTTGCATCTTTACAGATTATTTCCTTTTGGGTTTTCTCTACTTCCAAAGAATTTTTTATTGTAATTATTTCTGACACTGCCTGAGGATTGAGGTTTTATGGTTTTCAGGAGTTATGGTTTTCAATCCATCTTTATGTTCCCTCGTCTTGTTCTCCTAGAAGCTGGCTCTGTGCTGTTAGCTGCCTCCACACATGTGCCCTTCATTTGTTAGGACTCAAGTGTCACATCCGAAATGGGGTCTAGCGAGGTAGATCTGCAAGACCCATCCCTTGGTTGAAGTAGCAAGCCCTGGAGTGGCCCAGCAGGTGCTGATAAGCTGACCTGTGAGAGACTGACTATATGATGACAGCGGCCAGACTACATATAAAAATCAAACTCCGAGCCACAGTCTGCAGCAACCAGCCCCAAAGCCAGCCCGGGATCTGCAGCAACAGCCCAGGAAGCCAGCCTGCCAGAAGTCAGAGGCGCAGGAAGCCAGCCCGCTATCTCCAGTCAATCCAGGGAGCCTAACACCACCCTGTAACAATCAGCCCAGAACAGCCAGAACTTGGCTAGTAACAGCTTCCCTAATTTTTGTACAGGCTTCCAACTTAGAACCAACCAGAAAAAGTGAAATCTGCTGCCCTAACCGACCACACAGGAGACATTATTTCTGGTCGGCCACCCCAGCTTCCCCAAGCCAACAGCCTCCACTCGGAGTGTACCTGGAGCCTCCCCTTTTCCCACTGTGAACCTTTCCCATACTCTGCCTGTCTGCAAGTCTCTATCAAAATGCAAGTGCCGATTGCTGACTCCCCTGCTAGGGCCTTTGTGTCTCTCATTTGAGTGATCTTTGTTTATCTCCAGGCTGCTTCCCATGCTACTATAGATGGGCATTTCCTGCCCAACCAGAAAGATTTCACGTGTATGCTTGGGGACAGGGCGTGCCCAGGTGCATTTCTCCTGCCTCCTCCTTCTCTCTTTATCCCACAGTCTTCCTCCTCACCCAGCTAGCCACAGGTGTCCACACGGAGCACAGTCTGAGGAGAGGCGGGTCAAACACAGTCAGGTTCTAGGCGGAGCTGAGTAGTGTTTGACAGGAGCCAGGTTCTCCCCTAGACAGATCTTTACATCATAAAAATGATTTTGTACTTAAGGATGTTGCTTCAGATCCACCAGGCATGAAGTCACCGCCTGAAATTAGGAAGAAAATATCCAATAAAGAGACCTTCTTCACTCCAGCATCCCTCTCCCCATGTGCCTTCTGAAGCTTCTGCAGCAAGCCTACAGACAGGTTCAGAAAGTGTTTCTAATAGGAGCAGAACAGCTCTAACACACACACACACACACACACACACACACACACACTCAACATGTGGGAAAGATTGAGGAGTGTGATGGCATGCAGTATCTGAGGGAATCTAGTCTCGAGGATTAAGGGAAGGCTCCCCAGCTGAGTGGGAAAGGTGAGCGTGTTCAGCCTCTCAGAGGCGTGGATGGCAGAGTCGTCCAGGCAGAAGACAAATGCACAAGGCTTGAAGCTGGAGCAAACAGCTTCCATATGCAGGAGCCCAAATACCAGGTGCTTCTATGGCAAGTCCAAGAGTGAGGCAGGAGGGGTCAGGGTCCGGCATGCCAGGTCAATGACTTCGTGGACCCAGCAAACCAAGCTAGGCAAAGAGGGGCATGTTACTTCCTTATAGTATTTTTAATTAGAATAGTAATATTTTCTCTTTAATGCAAAGAACTTCTTAAATAATACCTATCCCAAGCCCCACTATCCAGAGACACTCACACTGCTAGAGTTTTTAATGTATCCTTCAAGAGATACTTTATATATAAACGGAAGGCTGAGATGTATATTTTGTTTTTTGTGGTCTCTTCCACCAAAACTTCCTCAAAGGTATTAAGAGCACAACACTTGAAAGCATGTTCATGTGTCTGTTGGCTGCATAAATGTCTTCTTTTGAGAAGTGTCTGTTCACATCCTTTGCCCACTTTTTGATGGGGTTGTTTTTTTCTTGTAAATTTGTTTTGAGTTCTTTGCAGGTTCTGGGTATTAGCCCTTTGTCAGATGAGTAAATTGCAAAATTTTTTTCCCATTCTGTAGGTTGCCTGTTCACTCTGATGGTAGTTTCTTTTGCTGTGCAGAAGCTCTTTAGTTTAATTAGATCCCATTTGTCAATTTTGGCTTTTGTTGCCGTTGCTTTTGGTGTTTTAGACATGAAGTCCTTGCCCATGCCTATGTCCTGAATAGTATTGCCTAGGTTTTCTTCTAGGGTTTTTATGGTTTTAGGTCTAACTTAAGTCTTTAATCCATCTTGAATTAATTTTTGTGTAAGGTGTAAGTAAGGGATCCAGTTTCAGCTTTCTACACATATATGGTTAGCAAGTTTTCCCAGCACCATTTATTAAATAGGGAATCCTTTCCCCATTTCTTGTTTTTCTCAGGGTTGTCAAAAATCAGATGGTTGTAGATGTGTGCAGATGACATGATTGTATATCTAGAAAACCCCATCGTCTCAGCCCAAAATCTCCTTAAGCTGATAAGCAACTTCAGCAAAGTCTCAGGACACAAAATCAATGTACAAAAATCACAAGCATTCTTATACACCAATAACAGAGAAACACAGAGCCAAATAATGAGTGAACTCTCGTTCACAATTGCTTCAACGAGAATAAAATACCTAGGAATCCAACTTACAAGGGATGTGAAGGACCTCTTCAAGGAGAACTACAAACCACTGCTTAACGAAAAAAAGGACACAAACAAATGCAAGAACATTCCATGCTCATGGATAGGAAGAATCAGTATCTTGAAAACGGCCATACTACCCAAGGTAATTTGTAGATTGGATGCCATCCCCATCAAGCTACCAATGACTTTCTTCACAGAATTGGAAAAAACTAAAGTTCATATGCAACCAAAAAAGAGCCCACATTGCCAAGTCAATCCTAAGCCAAAAGAACAAAGCTGGAGGCATCATGCTACCTGACTTCAAACTATCCTATAAGGCTACAGTAATGAAAACAGCATGGTACTGGTACCAAAACAGAGATATAGACCAAAGGAAGAGAACAGAGCCCTCAGAAATGAGTATGATTTTTGATACTGTGTATTAACATACCAGCATAACCCAATGGACCAATATTTTCCAGTGACCAATATATGATGTCACAAAATAATGCATGGATTAAAGAAAAATTCAAAGTGCCTGAGATCTCAATGTACTCTGAAGTAACAGAGCATAAAAGGTGCATTGTTAAGATTCCACACTGCAACTAGCCTTTCAAAACCAATCATTTCTCAGGTTTTGGTATAGTGCCAGAGACTAACTAAAACTACCTAAAAAGGTCTAGTATAATACTTCTCCTTTTTCCACCTAACATATCTGTGTAAGGCTGAAAGTTCTTCATAACCTTTACTAAAACAACCTATTATAAAAGACTGATGCAAAAATACACATGAGAATTCAGCTCTTTTCTGTGAAGTCAGATATCAAAGACATTTGCAAAAGTGTAAAACAATCAATGCCACATAATTTTTTTGTTTTGAAAGTTATTTTCATAAAAATAGAATTAAGTTTTAATTTGAATACACTAATACATACTTTTCTATTTCTCATTTTAAATTTTGATTATAGTAAATGTAGACATAAGCCATATAAGTAAATGCTCTTTTAGATTCTCAATTTTTAAGAGTGATAGGATCCTGAAACCAGAAAGAGAATCACTATTTTAAGGGCATTTTCTTAAGAGGCTTTTTTAGATGAAACTTTGCTAATTTCCTTTTTATTTCAATTGAAATAATTTAATGAATTTTCCAGAAAACTCATACTCTGGCATTAAGACAAACAATTTTCATGAACGGCTACTATGTAACATAAACACAGCACTGCAATATGAACAGGAGGAAGATGGCTAACCAAAGGCCTTAAACTCCAACACCTGCACATCCTAGGCATGCGACATAAATGGGTAAAATAATCTCCAAGAACTAAGCCCTTTCTGCTTTCTTAAAACCCACCATATTATTTTTCATGTCACCATTTTTGATAGAAACTTGAATTTCAAGAATAACATTTTCATCTTGAGGCAACCATAAGAAAACGATGGAACAAGTTTCATGAATGGTCATCCACAGTACTGCCTTTTGGCTTTCATCCTGAGCACAGAACAACACTTTCTGGCCCTCCTCCATCTCCGCCTCTCCCCACCGTGAAGAAGCTGCAGAGTCCAGGGGACATGCCATTGGGAGCCTGCTCCAAAACCCCGTTTCACAAGCCCTGAACCCCAAAGTTCTCCCCTAAATGGGTTTGAATTGCTTCAATGACTTGTGTGAGCCTCTTTTCTAGATGTATCCTCCTAATGTTGGAGACTGCACCCTCTTCCCACATGATGACCCCCAGACCTGAGGAGCAGGCACGGGGTCCTTCATGGCAATGGACAGAACTTGTACAAGTAGACTGGGGTTTCTGGGAGAAAGCAGGGTCGAACAAGCAGGAGTGAAAACCACAGTGTGAAGATGGGCTCCTCCTCTGGCACCACGTGCCACCCTAGAACTTTGAGAATCACAAATTTGAACCTAGCCTTCTGGGCAGTTATGAAGATGTATTTGTCAAGGTAGAAGGATAAAATATATTTTATATAACAGTTTGTTGGCTTGGTTTATAACTTAAATATTTAAATATATAAAATGTGGATGTGTATTTGAATTCCATCTCCAAATCACAAATATTAAAGGATTACCCTGGTTTTTGATGTTTGGCTTAGAAATGGGAACAGCTGGCCACGTGCACTGGCTCATGCCTGTAATCACAGCACTTTGGGAGGCCAAGATGGGTGGATCACCTGAGGTCAGGAGTTTGAGACCAGCCTGGACAACACGGCGAAACCCTGTCTCTATTAAAAATAAAAAAAAAAAATTAGCTGGGCTTGGTGGCAGGCACCTGTAATCCCAGCTACTTGGGAGACTGAGACAGGAGAATCACTTGAACCCAGGAGGCAGAGGTTGCAGCGAGCCGAGATTGTGCCACTGCACTCCAGCCTGGATGACGAAGAGAGCCTATGTCTCCAAAAAAAAAAAAAAAAAAAAAAAAAAGGAAATAAATAAAAAGGGCTGAGGGAAGAGGGAGGGAAGATGGGAAGATGGCCGTTATGCTGGTATATTCTGTCTAAAGACTAAACACTATAGACATTCTGAGATTCAGCTGAAGCATGCCAGACGTTCTGATTTTTAAAGGAGTATTAGGAATCCAAATTTTAATGCAGAAAATTGCAATTTTAAAACCTTGACAACTAATTTTAAAAATTAACACCTGGTAGCAAACACTGACTAGTCTAAATAATGTATTCTGGAGCTGAGAGCTGGACAGAGGCCCACTAGCTTATAATGGTTTGGGCTTGAAGAAAATTTGTAACATCATGGAGTTTTCAATGCTTTTCTTTCAGTATCCTTCCCGGCATCGTGATTAATAAAAATGGCTACCTATCATTACATGCCAGACTTTATATTAAGATTTTTGAACATGCTATTTCAACAGCATTCATACTTCCCAGTGCTTTGGGTTTGTTTGATTTCATCCATGGGAAAGCTTAGGAGCTCAATCATCCCTTTGCACTTGTCCAGTCTCTTTTATAATAACTTGTAACAAGAAATCTGTTTATCCTTTTGCTCAGTAAATATGTAAGGATAAAGTATATGGTCATGGATTAGAAGATTTACCTTGTTTGTGAAGAGATTAAGCCTTGGTGCCAATTGTTGTAATTTAGGTAATCTGCTTCCCATATTGATTCTAAGTGTAATTCAATAATAGGTTCTGGGCAAGTGAAACTTGAACCTCCTGAGCAATATGGGCATTGGGTGTAAAACTCTTCTGCTTCTCTGCCAATAAAGTGTCATCTCTTGATTACAACTTATTTCATAGCTTTTCCATAATTCCTTCAAAGGGCCTTCTAGATGGGCTATAAAATAATCAGAGTAAATTAAAATTTGTACTTAAGTGTTAAAATGTAAATTTATTACATGCTTTCCCCCAAAGCTAACCATTTGAAACCTCTGGTATGGATATTTTAGTGCTTCATTCACTCTAATGGTGATAATTTTAGCAAGTTGTTAAAACTACCTCTCACTTCCCCATCACAGTAGTCCAAAGGATGCAGCTAATGTTTCAGCATCGAAGCATCTCTTACAAACTCATTAGAGAAACAACCGGTCCTCTTTGGTTCATCATAAATTAAAATAGAGCAGAACGTTATCATCTGTCCACTGCCCACCAGACAACGAAATCACTGGCCTTACTGTGAAAAAAGTTTAAAGTTTTCAAGAATCAAGGGCATTAAGTACAGAAAATTAATCTTTTCTCTGCCAAGCTTTACACTTTTGCATATCAGTTTCCCCCAGCTGTGATAGTTTCTTTTACAACATCTGCTGGAGAGAAGGGATGCAATGTGATTGTATTTAAGTATGCCAATACATTTTTGATGATTAAGGCCAACCTAACTATGGGAATTTTGTGACATGTAAATCATATAAATTATATAAAAACTATAAAAATGCTCATTACTTTTGAATAAGAAATACGTCAGGAAAGATTTTTCCGACGTTCTGAATAATGTGTATTACAAATGACAGATAATAATTTATGCAAAGAGGATCATATATTGAATTCAGACTGTTCATATTTCACTTACAGGTGTGATGGATAACACTGAGTGTCACCTAGATTGGATTGAAGGGTACAAAGCATTGTTCCTGGGTGTGTCTGTGAGGGTGTCACCAAAGGAGATTAATAGTTGAATCAGTGAACTGGGAGATGCAGACCCACCCTCAGTCTGGGTGGGTGCCCTCTAATCAGCTGCCAGTGCAGTGAGGATAAAAGCAGGCAGAGGAACATGGCAGGGCTAGACTGGCTAAGTCTTCTGGCCTCCACCTTTCTCCTGTGCTGGTTGCCTCCTGCCTTCAAACATCAAACTTTAAAATTCTTTTAGCTTTTGGACTCTTGGACATACACCAGGGGTTTGCCAGGAGCTCTCAGGCCTTTGGCCACAGACTGAAGGCTGCACTGCTGGCTTCCCTACTTTTGGGATTTGGGGACTCAGATTGGCTTTCTTGCCCCTCAGCTTGCAGACAGTCCATCATGGAACTTAACCTAGTGATTGTGTGAGTCAATACTCTTTAATAACTCATTTTATATATACATTTATTGTTAGTCCCGTCCCTCTAGAAAATCCTAATACAACAGGACACAGGACCTAGTCACAGTAAGGGAGTGGACATTATTTAGAAGCAAAGACAGTTCACCCATATGAAAAGGAAAGAGAGCAGAATGTAGGTATAGCCATATGAAGGTGAGCAGATGTAGCAACTGGAGATTTTGAAGTTCTTGTCAAATTATCACTTTTTTATTTTACAAGTGGAATAGAAAATAAAGTCATCAGCAAAGAGTGAAAATGGGAAGGAGAGAAAATAAATATGAACTGTTACTCTGGGAAAGGATGAGAGTGAATGGAGCAGGAAATACTATTTTTTTCTGGGAAATATAAAGACATGAGCTTTGCGATCATGAATTTCAGCTGAAACAAATCAACCTGATTCCCTCTTAGTTATTGCATTTTAAATTTGAATTTTATTTAAACATCTGAATATAATAATCATAATTATAGTATTATACAGAAGAGTTTCACTGCCCTAGAATTCCTCTGTGCTCCAGCTGCTCATCCCTCTGTCCCCCGTAACTCCTGGCAACCATTGACTTTTTAAAACTCTCTCCAGAGTTTTGTCTTTCCCAGAAAGTCGTGTAGCTGAAGTCATACAGTATATAGCATTTTCTGATTGGTTTCACTCAGAAATATGTATTTGAGATTCCTTTATGTCTTTTTATGGCTTGAGAGGTTATTTCTTTTTAATGCTGGATACTATCTCATTATTTGGATGTATTACAGTTTATCCATTTACTAATGAAGTACATTTTGGTTGCTTCCAAGTTTGGCAATTATTAATTAAGTTGCTATTAACATTCTTGTACAGGTTTCTGTGTGGACATGTTTTCAATTCCTTTGTGTAAATACTAAGGAGCATGATTGCTAGATTATATGAAAAGAGATTGCTTACTTTTCTAAAAAGTTGATGAACTTGTCTTCCTAAGCAGTGTAACATTTGCATTCCTACCAGCATCACCAGCATTTGGTACTGTCTGCCTTTCACATTAATCAGGCTTCATCTTCATAATTTTTCTGCACTTACTTTTAAAATCAAAGTCTTCATCCTGTGCTTTGTTTCTTAATCTTGAATGAGTCCTTTAAAGTCTAAACATCTCCAGAAAATAAAAGTGTTAACTACATACTGAGAACTGAAGGTTGCAGAAGAGTGACACTAAATTGGTGACAATATAAAACCTCAGCTGAAAAAATTCTAATAGCTAAAGAAGTGTTATGACATTTTCATATATAGTTCCTTCTCTTTTACATGTGCAAACTTCAGATAGTCTGAAGTACTATATACTTAGGAAAATCAGAGCTCTTCAAAAAATTGTTGTTCATAATGTTTAGAAATTTAGGACTAACATTTTCATTATATAGACTAGACTTAGCTAAACAGAACCATTTATAAGCCTGTTGTACATATTGTTTTAGACACATTTATTATATTACAAACTAAGAAAGGAGAATAAAATAATATAACTAGTTTGAGGAGGTATCTAATAAAAATAAGATAATTATGGGTTTTCTATTATCCACACTCAATTTAGAATACTAATAGGGTCATAAAAATCGCTGGTATGTAGAACAACTCAGTGATAAGAAGCATAAAAATATAGGTAGCAAATTTCAGTAAAAACTATTAACATTCATTAATGAGCTCATACAATCAAATGCTTAAAACCAAAGACTTCGGTATCTTGAAGTGTGTTTTAAAGGCTTTTTTTGTGTGTGTGCATTTTGTTTTGTTTCTTGCCAGCAGCCTTCTCCTTATTAAAACAAAGGCAAGAGACCAATGAAAATTCATACAAATAATTTTATATATAGACATTTTATAAGAGTTAATGTTTGTTATTTATTACTGTAAATTATTCACAAAAAATAAAGAAAAAAGGGTAAATTTGAAAGGAAGGAAATATTAAGGGAAGTAGAATAAGTAGAGTTTAACTAAGTCATAAATTAGAAGAAAAATATTTGCAACCAGTAGGAGTTCCTCAGACATTTTCCAACATGAACAAAAGGGGTATATAATGTGGATAGTAAGTACTATAGATAGTTCAGCAGTTTGAGGTGACAGTGAGCTATGATGACACCACTGCACTCCAGCCTGGGTGACACAGAGAGACTCTGCCTGAATTAGAAAAAAAAAATTAACCATGACAATATGTATATTCAACATTGTATCATTTGAACTAATATAATGCTTGTTGTACATATATCACCTATATGAAACTTGTCATATAATTTCTTCATTTAGAATTATTTCTGATTATCCTGTTACTGTAAGACCCTCTTTGTAAAATTCTGAAAGATTTGGATAGAATTGGTTTTATTTCCAACAATTTATAGCACAAATTTGTCTTATAAATAAAATCTAACCACTAAAGACATAAAACAAGTTAAAATATTAGCTTTATTATGAACAATAAAAATTTAATCTTAGTACATTTTGGATCATGAGCATTTTCTTTTGTTTTAATAACAATCCCTGGAATTAAAAAGAATCGTGCATAGATATGTCAGTTGTTTAAGTGACAAGAGAAGGGACATTTGTTGAAATCCTTTTTATATTTAATAATGTTTGCTACTACTTTTATTTAAAAATTACAAAAACTTATGTCTAAAATAACTTATTAGTTGCTTTAACTGTATTCTGGCAGTAATTCCATAATTCATTTATCATGAATTAGAAAACATAGCACTTACAGAAAGTGATATTTATACATTGAAATATACATGAAATAAATAAGCAAATAAAACTATGCATTAAGACTGAGATGTGATTATTTTGCTTTGTAATACTAACATATTAAATAATAAACTTTCCAGTTTGTGTTATAATATTTAGAGCTATATCAGAATCTACTTGTATGGTTTGAAATGTTCCATTTTGTAAAACAAAAAAATAACTCATTGAACAAATTCTCAGTATGATGCTAGATTGGAGAAGAAAATATGTTATCTGTATACTTAATTCTTCTGGCTTTCAGTATGACTTTTGGCTGCTTCAACTATAAAGACATCCAAAGAATGGCTTTTGTTACAGCAGAGTTGACCTTTTCAAATATAACTCACACATTTTGGAATGATGCACTTCCAAGATTAAAGCTATCTGTGACTTAAAAGAAAAAAATCCAGTATGTCTTTGGTGGCTAAAATCATTTAGATAAAGCAAAAGGTTTTGTCAAGGATGAGTAATTGATTTTCAATGTGAATCAAAATCTAACAGTAAAAGTAAATATTTTAGTTTCTGAATATAGTTTAAAAGTTCTTTGGAAGATAATTTCTGCAATATGTAATTCAGAAAAGTCTTTATAAAACATTTTAATGGACACTTTTTTTTTATAAAGGGCTACCTAGTATAATTTAACTTTGTTTGTTTGTTTTTGTTTTTTTGAGACAGAGTTTCACTCTTGTTGCCCAGGCTGGAGTGCAATGGCATGATCTCGGCTCACCACAACCTCTGCCTCCTGGGTTGAAGCGATTCTCCGGACTCAGCCACCGGAATACCTGGCATTACAGGCATGTGCCACCACACCTGGCTAATTTTGTATTTTTAGAAGAGATGGGGTTTCTCCATGTTGGTCAGGCTGGTCTTGAAGTCCCGACCTCAGGTGATCTGCCCACCTCGGCCTCCCAAAGTGCTGGGATTACAGGCCTGAGCCACCCACTGTGCCCAGTGCTAATTTATCTTTTTTATTTTTATTTTTTTGAGACGGAATTTCACTCATTTTCCAGGCTGAAGTGCAATGTCGCGATCTCAGCTCACCGCAAACTCTGCCTCCCGGGTTCAAGTGATTCTCCTGTCTCAGCCTCCCAAGTAGCTGGGATTACAGGCATGGGCCACCATGCCCAGATAATTTTGTATTATTAGTAGAGACAGGGTTTCTATATGGTTGGTCAGGCTGGTCTCAAAACTCCCAACCTCAGGTGATCCACCCACCTTGGTCTTCCAAAATGCTGGGATTACAGGCGTGAGCCACCGCACCTGGCCATCTTTTATATTCTTGAAATTAATTCAGTTCTCTATAATGTAAAACTGCGACTAAACATTGAAAAGCAATTATCATGACTATTGCTACAAAATGTACTTCTGATATTAATCAAATAAGTTTAAGAACTTTCTAGCATTACTGTGTGAACACACGAGCTTATGTCTGTTCATGTGTATTTGTGTGTGTTTCTATAGATTTAGAAGTACATAAACCAAAACTGCATCTTAATCATCTACATGAATTTTTAAGATTTAAAAAAATGATTACACCATGGAATACTATGCAGCCATAAAGGATGAGTTTGTGTCCTTTGTAGGGACATGGATGCAGCTGGAAACCATCATTCTCAGCAAACTATCGCAAGAACAGAAAACCAAACACTGTATGTTCTCACTCATAGGTGGGAACTGAACAATGAGATCACCTGGACTCGGGAAGGGGAACATCACACACCGGGGCCTATTATGGGGAAGGGGGATGGGGGAGGGATTGCATTGGGAGTTATACCTGATATAAATGATGAGTTGATGGGTGCTGACGAGTTGATGGGTGCAGCACAGCAACATGGCACAAGTATACATATGTAACAAACCTGCATGTTATGCACATGTACCCTAGAACTTATGAAGTATAATAATAAAAAACAGAAAAGAAAAGGAAAAAAAAATCCTCCCCCCCCAAAAAAAAAAAATTCAGAAGCTTCAATGTTTGCATATACACGAGCTAGATTTGGTATGATCATGCAAATCAAAAGCATTTTATCTTTTTCATGTATTCAGCAGAATATCTTTAGTACTTCAGTTTTTAGTGCAAAAGTTGGTTTGTTTATTTAGAAAATGTTCAATTGTGTTGTTGCAAGTCACTCTTCCAGGTTGCAGGCAGCCCTTCATAAATAGAAAGATTCTGTTCCTTTCAACAAGGAACTTCTTATTTCCTCTGTAACTTTCTCCAATCCCCTTTTCCCCCAGAATGATTTACTAAAAATTTGGCAATGAAAACCAGTACCAATGGGAGTTTACTTAAATACATCATTTTTCACAGAAGCTATTTTTACTTCTGTTGAAATATAATAAGATCAGTCAGTTCTAATCATTTGTGAATTTTCACCAAATGTTTTCGCTATATGTAGTTGACAATACTGAATCAAAATTAGTATTATTTTACTTTTAGGTAGAAACATTTGTTGAAATCTGAATTCATTTTTTTCATGTTATATGTACTTTTTTGTCTAAGTTTTATTCTAAGATTGATGATTAAAATTAATATTTTAATTAAGATATCACATGTACATAATGTGATAATAAAATTAAAGAACTTTAAGCAGAATGCAATAGCAGATGGAGGAGAAAGGGCTTTATTCTTATACATAAAATTAAATTTTGAAAATAGTTATAATTTTAAGCTATTTTATCTTTGTAAAATATAATTTTATCTATTTCTATGGTATTACATAGAGCACTTCATACAACATTGTAATATATTTAGCATGAGAACATAATTATTAGCATGGGAACAAGTGTGAGTTTTATTATAGATTTTAATTCACTGCAAATTATCTCTTTAATGCCCAGTGACCCAGTTACTCATTTGTTTTAAATGAGCATTTCCCCTAGGTATCATTCAGAATTAGCAAGACCCATGAAATGTAAAATATAATTTATATTTCATAAAGACTCTTTGATTACCACTTCACCATCAGTTAACACCAACTGGATCTTGCAGTTCTTGAAATACTGATGATGATGATGGGGGCAACTTTTGTGGTTTAGAGTGAGTGATGGGATTATTTAGCATCAATAATATCACTCCTTTTGTTCTTACAACAAAAACTAAACATTTTTATAAAGAGTTATTTATAGATACAATGTTAGTTTTCAAACTAATATATGTACAAAAACACATTTGTATAGAATAAGATTTGCACGTATGTCAGGCCAGGTGCCTCACGCCTGTAATCCCAGCACTTTGGGAGGCTGAGCAAATCACTTCAGGGTGAGGAGTTTGAGACCAGCCTGGCCAACATGGTGAAACCCATCTCTACTAAAAATATAAAAATGAGCCGAGCATGGTAGCACACACCTGTAATCCCAACTACTCAAGAGGCTGAGGCAAGAGAATCGCTTGAATGAGGGACGTGGCAGTGAGCCAAGATCGCACCACTGCACTCTAGCCTGGGCAACAGACAGAAACTGTCTCAAAAAAAAAAAAAAAAAAGATAAAAAAAAAGATAAAAATAAGGTAACATGTATATAAGAACATTTAAATACTGATATATTCCTTCTCCCAGTTAAACAGGACATTACATTCTGCCCTTTGAGATGAGTATAACAGAAGACGGTCCTTGCAATATGGAGAAAGATTTGTCACTGCACGTTAAAATGTCAACACTGAGTTTTCTTGTAATGATATCCCAGTACATGGTTAGAAAAATTATCACAAAACAAGTTTGGATCATTCCATGTGTTAAAAAATACCACTTTCTGCTCACGCCTGTAGTCCCAGAACTTTGGGAGGCTGAGGCCGGTGGATCACCTGAGGTCAGGAGTTCTTTGTATATGAAGAGTCACTTGTCTTCTGGCTTAGAATACTCTTTTTGTCTTTCAAAAGTTTGTTAGAAGATGTCTTGATGTGAGAATATTTTAGTTTATCATACTTGGAGCTACTGAGCTCCTTGGATCTTTATATTCATAATTTTCAATAAATTTGAAAATTTGGGGTCATTATTTATTTAAATATTCTTTCGGTCACTTCTATCACTCTTCATCTGGGACTCTCACAATGCACATATTGCTCTGCTTTATGGTTTCCCACAAGTCAATCAAATTTTGTTCACTTATCCTCCATCTTTTTTCTTTCTATTCCTCAGACTCAAGAATTTTCATCGTCCTCTCTTCTAGTTTGCTGATTCTTTATTCTGCCTACTCAAGCCTGCTTTTAAAACCTTCTAATTTTTTTATTCCAGTTACTGTACTTTTTAGCTTCAAAATATTTTTGTATTTTTAGGATTCTATCATTTTATTTTTTCATTTTGTTTATACATGTTTTCTTGATTTTTCCCATGTCTTCCTTTAGTTCTCTAAGCATCTTTAAGACCATCGTTTTAAAATCTTTGTCTAGTGAATCTGCTCTCAAAACATTTTCAAGAACAGTTTCTGTTCATTTTATTTGTGCTTTTGAACAGGCCATATATTTCTGTGTCTTTGTATCCCTTGAGATTTTTCTTGAACATTGAACGTTTGAATGTAACAATATGAAACTCTGGAAATTGATTCCCCTGATTCCTCACGGTTTACTGATTCTGTTTTTATTATTATTATTTATTCTTGTATCTTTTTAGTGGATTAGTCAGAGGTGTAACCTTAAAATGTTTTCTGAAGTCACTTCTCAACCTGTGACTTCTCTAGCCTTTACTACCTGGCTTCTAAAAGTCAAAAAAAAAAAAAAAAAAAAGGGCGGTGGGGGAGAGAAAAAGAAGAGCCATGGGGCACTGGCCCTTTTAATTTCATAAAGCTCATTTCAGCCAGTAGGGAGGAGCTTTCAACAATGGGGGGCTAATGTTTCTACCAAAAAATAAAATAATACCAATTTTGATCCAGCTCTGTCAACTACATAGGTTTGAGTGAAAATATTTCGAATATAGTGAAAACATTTGGTGAAAATTCACAAATGTATAGAACTGACTTATCTTTTTATATTTCAATAGCAGTAAAAATACCTTCGATGAAAAATAGTATCTTTAGGGTAATCTCCCATTGGTACTGGTTTTCATTGCCAAATTTTGAATGAATCATTCCTGGGAGGAGGGCATTGGGCAAAGTTACAGAAGAAATTAAAAATCCCTTGTTGAAAGGAATAGAATCTTTCTATTAATGACGGGTTGCCTGCAACCTGAAGAGTGACTTGCAACAATACAATTGAACATTCTCTAAATAAACCAATTTTTCCACTCCAAACTGAAGTACTAAAGATACTTTCTCCTAAACACATGAAAAATAAAATCCTTTTGATTTGCGTGATCATACCAAATCTACCTCCTGCATATGCAAACATCCAAACTTCTGAACCATTTTTAAAAATCATGTAGATGATTAAGATGCAGTTTTGGTCTATGTAATTCTAAGTCTCCAGAAACATACATACACATACACATAAACACACACATAAGCTCTTATGTTCACAGAGAAACTGATGCTAGAAATTAATTTTTAAACCTATTTCATTAATATCAGTATATTTTACAGTAAGTCATCAAAATTATTCCTCAATGTTTACCCATGGCTTTATAGAGAGCTCTATAAGTTAATTTCAAAAATAAAAAAGATAAATTATACTAGGTAGCCCTTCATAAAAATTAAAATGTGTCCATTAAAATGTTTTTTAAGACTTTTCTAAATTACATATTGCAGACTTTCCAAAGAACTTTCAAAATATATTCAGAAATTAAAATACTTACATTTACTGTTAGATTTTGACAATTACTTGTCCTTGATATATAAAAAACCTTTTATTATACCCAAATGATTTTAGCCACCAAAGACACACTGGATTTTTTTTAAGTCACAGACAGCTTTAACCTTGCAAGTACATTATTCCAAAATGTGTGAGTTAAATGCGAAAAGGCCAAATCTGCTGTAATGAAAGCCATTCTTTGGATGTCTTTACAGCTGAAGCAGCCAAAAGTCTATACTGAATGACAGAAGAATGAAGGATTCAGATACATATTTTTCCTCTCTCTTATCTAGCATAAAACTGGGATTTATTCAATGAGTTATTCTGTTGTTTCACAAAATTGCATATTTCAAACCAGACAAGTAGATTCTGATACAGCTCTAAACATTGTAACACAAACTGAAAATTTTAATATTTAACATGATAGTATTAAAAAGCAAAAGAATTATATTTCAATGAGCCTAATGAAGATGTATAGTTTTTTTGCTTTTTTATTTCATGTATCTTTCAATGTCTAAATATTATCACCTTCTGTAAGTGGTATGATTTCCATTTCATGATAAAAGAACTGCAGGATTTCTGCCAGAATACAATTAAAGCATTTCTGCCAGAATACAATAAGAAACTGTAAACATAATTTTTTATATAATGGTAGCAAACATTATTAAATATAAAAAGGGTTTTAACAAATGTCCCTTCTCTTGTCAGTTAAACAACTGACATATCCATGCATGATTCTTTTTAATTCCAGTGATTGTTATTGAAAGACAAAAAAATGCACATTATTCAAAAATACTACTGATTAAATTTTCATTGTCAGTTTACAATAAAGCTAATATTTTAACTTGTTTTATGTCTTTCCTGATTGGATTTTATTTATAAGACAAATTTGTACTAATAAGTTATTGGAGATGAAACCAAATTTCTATCCAAATCTTTCATAATCTTATAATGAGGGTCTTACAGCTAGAGAATAATCAAATTAAGGAATTACATGACAAGTTCCCTAGAGGTGATATATGCATAAGCAGCATTATATTAGTTTAAATTTTACAGTGTTGAATGTATGTTATTCAACATATTTTGTTGAATTATGTCACGGGTATTTTTTTAAAATTCAGACAGAGTCTCTCTGTGTCGCCCAGGCTGGAGTGCGGTGGTGTCATCATAGCTCACCGTCACCTCACACTCCTGAACTCAAGATACCCTCCCACTTCAGCCTCCTGAGTAGCTGGGACTACAGGTGTGCACCACCATACCCAGCTGTGTGTGTGCATGTGTTTTGTTTTGTTTTGTTTTTGGTAGAGACAGCATCTCATCATGTTACCCTGGCTAATCTTTGCTCCTGGCCATAAGCAAGTTTTCTACTCTGGCCTTCCAAAGTGTTGGATAATATTATAGGTGTGAGCCTCTGTGCTGGCCTAAGGGTTAATTTCATGTGTCAACTTGACTGGGTTAAGGAATGCCCAGGTAGCTGGGGAAACACCCTTTCTGGGAGTGTCTGTGAGGATGTTTCTGTATTAGCATTTGAACCTGTAGTAAACAACCAGGAGCAAAAAAGGTCCACTCTCACCACTGTTGGTGGACATCATCCAATTCATTAGGGACTGCCCCAATAGAACAAAAAGCAGAGGACGGGTTCTCCAGCTCACAGACAGAACACTGGACTTGTGGGCCTCCACAGTAATAAATGTGAGCTGATTCCCATCACGCATCTCTCCTTATATATTTTTGTGTGTCCTATTGATTCTATTTCTCTGGAGAGCCCTAATTATATATATATGTGTGCGTGTGTGTGTGTGTGTATACAGTTTATTAAAATAATAAAGTTTAAAATAACTACTTATTAATTTAAGTGAGCTAATAATTTTTAAAAGCCCACAACGATGCCGATTTTCTCTAACCCTTGAGAGAACATCCACTTATCTATGGCCAGTGGTCAATCAGAGTTTAATAAGATAGTATGTCTCATTTATTTAGCATTTTCTATGTTTCAAACCCTGCCCAAGTCCCATTATGCATGCTAATACCCTGATTCTTACAACTTGGTGAGAGAGTTATTAATATTCATACTTCCAGATGAGAGGATGAAGTTAGACAAGTTCAGTTAGCTGCTGGAGTCTTGTACAGTTAAATGATGAAATAACTAAAATCCAGTACCGTGACTTCTACATACATACTTTTTGCTTTGTGCTTCATTATCTTGGAAAATCAGTTCCCACACTTCTCTACGCACTTATAGAAAGAGGTAGACGTTCATAGGCTCTAAACTGAAGTACTACATTCCCAGTATTGTACTTTCCAAAAGGTACACAAGCAGGCAGTAACCATTCTTACTATCCACACTGTATAGCCATTTTGTCCCTGTTGGGAAATGTCCGAGGAAATCCTACTGATTGCAAATATTTTTAATCTAAGTTATGACTTAGGTAAACTTTACTTATTCTACTTCCCTTAATATTTCCTTCTTTTCAAATTTGCCCTTTTTAAATTTTTCATTTTTGGTGAACAATTTACAATAATAAATTAGGAATATCAATATTTAACTCTATAAAATGTCTGTTTATAAAATTATTCATATGAATTTTCACTGGCCTTTTATATTAATAAGGAGAAGGCTACTGGAAAGAAACAAAGCAAAACAAAATGCACACAAAAAAAATCCTTTAAAACTTTGGGATACTGAAGCATTCTGGTTTTAAGCATTTGATCTTATGAACTTGTTAATGAATGTTAATATTCTTCACTGAAATTTGCTACCTATATTTTTATGCTTCTTAGCAAGTTGAGTTTACCGACCAATGATGTATATTACCCTATTATTATTCTAAATTGAGTAATAGGTAGTAGAAAGGCCACAATTATCTTATTTTCTTAGATACTTCCTCAAAGTAGTTTTGTATTATTTTATTCTCCTTCAGTATTTTATTATTTAATATATATGTCTAAAACAATATGTACAACAGGCCAATAAAAGGGTCTGTTTAGCTAAGTTTACTCTAGTTGAATTACCATGAAAATCTTAGGTCTAAAGTTCTAAACATTATAAACAATAATTTTTTTGAAGAGCTCTGATTTTCCCAAAAACGCAATACTCCAGACTATCTTAAGTTTACACATATAAAAGAGAAAGAAATACATATGAAAATATCATAACTCTTCTTTAGCTATTAGAATTTTTCAACTGAGGTTTTAAATCATCACCAATTTGGTATCACTCCTTTGCAGTCTTTAGCTCTCAATATATAGTTGACACTTTCAATTTCTGGGGATTTCTGACTTTAAGGTACTCATTAAAGGATGTTTAAGAAATGAAGCAGGGGATGAAATGACTTTTATTTTAAAAGTAAGTGCAAAAAAATTATGAAGATGGAGCCTGAAGAATATGAAAGGCAGACAGTACCAAATGCTGGTGATGCTGGTAGGAATGCAAATGTTACACCACTTTGGAAGACAGTTCGTCAGCTTTTCACAGAACTAAGCAAAACTCTTATCTCATAATCTAGCAATCATGCTCCTTGGTATTTACCCAAAGAAGGTGACAGCACGTCCACCCAAAAACCTGCACAAGAATGTTTATAGCAACTTAATTAAAAATTGCCAAACTTGGGAGTAACCAAGGTATCCTTAATTAGGTAAATGGATAAACTGTAATATATCCAAATAATGAAATAGTATTCAGCATTAACAAGTAATGACCTATCAAGTCATAAATCAGTTTCAACTGAAATTCATGACCCCAAAGCTCATGTCTTTATATTTCCCAGAAAAAAATAGTATTCCCTGCTCCATTCACTCTCATCCTTTCCCAGAGTCACAGTTCATGTTTATTTTTTCTGCTTACATTTTTACTTTGTTGATGACTTTATTTTCTATTTCACTTGTAAAAAAATAATAATTTGACAAGAACTTCAAAATCTCCAGTCGCTACAGCTGCTCACCTTCATATATCCATACCTACATTCTGTTACATCTCATTTCCATATGGGCGAACTGTATTTGCTTCTAAATAATGTCCACTCCTCTTACTGTGACTAAGGCTTGCCCACTTGTTTTATTAGTCAGGATTCTCTAGAAGAACAGGACTAATAGGATAAATAAATATATAAATATATATTTTATATATATTGTATTATATACATATATATTGTGTGTGTGTGTGTATCTATATATATGAGTTTTAAAGAGTATTGACTCACACAATCACAAAATGAAGTTCCAAGATAGGTCATCTGCAAGAGCCAGTCCAAGTCCCAAAACCTCAAAAGTAGGGAAGCCAACAGGGCAGCCTTCAGTCTGTGGCCCAAGACCCAAGAGCCCCTGGCAAACCACTGAGGAAGGTTCAAGAGTCCAAACGCTGAAGAACTTGGAGTTTGATGTTGGAGGGCAGGAAGCATCCAGCATGGGAGATGGATGGAGGCCAGAAGACTTAGCCAGTCTAGCCCTTCCATGTTCCTCTGCCTGCTTTTATCCTAGCTGTGCTGGCAGCTGATTAGAGGGTGCCCACGCAGACTGACGGTGGGTCTGCATCTCCCAGTTCACTGACTCAACTGTTAACCTCCCTTCGTGACACCCTCACAGCCACATCCAGGAATGATACTTTGCATCCTTCAACCTAATCAAGGTGACACTCAGTATTAACCATCACACCTGTTATCTACTCATGCCTATCATTCCAACAATACTCTTGTTCTGCATCTGAAATTGTGTAATTCCTCTACCAAGTTCTTCACATAAAAAAACAAAAAATAAAGTTGTGTCATTTAATGTGAAAAAAAAAAAACAACTTTCTTCATCCCAGTTGGCCTCCATCTAGAACCCGATTTCCCCTTTTTTAGCAGTTTATGTCTAATCTTTGTGTTCAATTACTCTACTCCCATTCGCTCTTGAACCTATTTCATTCAGGCGTATTTTCTTCTACTTCTACACTGGAACAGTTATCAAGGTGATGAATACAAGTAACTACTTATACAGTGGTCATATATTTATATATAAACAAAGAATACAGTTCTAAGTGTAAGGTATCCTACTATATTATACTTAGCAACAGTGTCTTCAATCTACTCCTTTGACATCATGATCACTGTTCCTTGAAATATTTTTTTCTTCAGACACCATATTCTCTTAGTTTTTCTACAGCCTCCCTAGATAATTCTTGTCCTCCTTATCGTCCTTACCTCCTCCCAAAATTTGAAGTTTCCCAGATTTCTCTACTATTTGAACTACCCTTTGCTACACACCAACATTTCTTAAATCCAGTTTCATGATTTAGGTATGCTTATAACTGCCACACAATTCTTCATATTCAATTTGGATACTCAATGTTTGTGTTGAATCATTCTCATCATCCTGACTTAAATAACAGGGCTTGGGGCTTGAAATTTTTACCTTTAAAGAAAGTTACACTTATTTCATATAATACACAGAAATAAATGTCCTGAATATTAAAAACATTATAAAGAACATATTATTTATGACATAATTATATTCCTCTACATTTATATCAAAACTGTTAAAGTTTCAAAGTTCACGTATGTCTTTAATATTTACAATGAATTCCGATGACACAAGTTTAGCTCTCACCTTCTTGTTCTTTTAGAATTGTTCTTTGATATTTATCAGGATATACGATTATCCAACTAAAAACTAGGTTTCCTATCAGTCCTTCTGTCATCTTAGTTTAGGATTTTTCCCAGAATTTTTCACGTTTAACTACCTTATTAATGGCTGCATTAAGGTAGGCCCTGAAGGTTTCTGTGCTTCCAGATTCTCCCCTGATTTCCTCTCACAGTACATGAGATATCTGTGTGGGCACAGCAAGAAGGGTTCTCACTGTGACAGAAGCTTGTATCTGAATGATGTCCAGTAATATAACCAGTCTCTCTATTCTTAAAGCTCTCTGGATGCACACAACGCAGCCAACAGTTTCCTTTTCTATGGCAGTAGGCATATGAATATAAGCTATTTTTAAAACTATTTTATAATTTTCTTTAGAACAATTTTTTAGATCTACCGATACAGTAAGAATAAATTGCTGATAATAAATATTTCAAAAAGTATATAAGTATGTTTAGCACTCCCCTTCTCCCCTCAAAGTTGCTCGGGTTTGGACAATAAATTCTATAGCCACACTACTATTTAGTCACCATTTTAAAGATCAAACTTGCCTACACTTCCTCGCCCCTTTGAAGTTGCCTGGAAAATAACACCGTTGCAGTTCCCATGGAACCAGGAATAGATGTTGAGCATGCATGGGAGTAAGAGCCACTAAAGATGGGTTTCTAGGAGAAGACATGGAGCAGAGACTCCCACCGGCCCTGGATCCCTCAACTGCACACTGTTACTCAAGAGAGAAATAAAGTGCTTCCTCTTAAGACATTGTATTTTGATGTCTTGTTGCTATAGGAATTTAGTCTGTTTCCAAAGTAGTATATTCCCTAAATAACAAACATTGAACCTTATTTGTATGGCTCCACATTTAGGGAGCAATAAGAAAATCTTACTGAAACCTGGCCAGCCATGACTAAGAACCATTTTTCCTTCTCAAACTAGGGCCAGAATGCAAAGGATTCTGGATAAAAGAGCTCTTGGCTGCTATCAGAACCAAAAAAGAGTAACTAAGAGCAACTTCCGGTGAAGGGCACACTGAGAAAGGAAATCACACATCAATGCAAATCCTCCTGCAGACTCCCTCACGCTGCTGGGCAGAGTCTGGAGACCTGAACAGGATAGTGGCTGCCGAAAGCCATCTGCTCTCATCTCTGAGGGTGTGGCCAGGCAGGACCTGCAATAGAAGGGGCAGCCCAGAGATGCCACAGTGCCTCCACAGAGGACCGGGAGCGAGCCACAAGCCTGCCTCACAGTCCAGCTGCCACAGCCCTGAGGGATCCTAAGTGGACCCAGAGCCCACTCACACCCTCTCCTCAGCTGGTGACAGAGCCAGGGCCCCGCCTTCCCAATCGAGGCAAGAATGGAGGGTGGAACAGCTGTGATCGATACTTGCACCAAGGCCATGCACACTCACCACTCTCAATCCACAACCCAGTGTTTTCTAAAACAAGGGACAGTCCAATCAGGAGAGGCCCAGCCTGCTCAATCTGGTCTTGCATTATATAGATGGGGAAACTGAGGCCCAGGAGGTTGAGTGCCAAGGGGACCTACTTAGGCCACAGGAAGGCAGCACTCACAACCAGTCAGCCCTGAGCTAGGTCTGGCCGCCCCCACAGTCAAGAGCCCCAGGCTTGGACGCCCACCCTGGAGTGACCAGTACCTTTGAACGCCTCCAGCAGGTGCTTTTCCATATACCAGCAGGCAGTTTTGAAGTTGGAAAACTGAGTCAGGCTGCCCAGTTTCAACATTCTTTACACTTCATATGCTCTGGAAGCCACCAAATAGCCGTTTTCAGTGCACTGACCATCAAGCAGGTGATGCTGGGGGTGGATCCAGGTCCCAGGCACGCCAGCTCAGGCTTCCCCACAGGGCCCTGCATAGCTGAGGTGGACAAGGCGACAATTGCCCCTGGGTGGCTGCAGGCCTTGGGGCCCATGAGAGTTCTGTCAGTGCCTGAGAAGAGAAAGGAGCAGCCTTTTAAGCAACCCCAACCCCACCAAAGGCAACTATGACCGTCCAGCAGCCAGATGACTCGAAGAGCCGGCCTGTATGACCCCAGAGCCCACCTCCTCCTCCTCTCCACACCACGAAGAGGCCCATCAAGGCTGACGGTCATGTCCAGGTCACCCACAGGCAGGGTGAGCCAGTGCTCAGCCCGAGGTGTCTGGCACCGACCCAGCTAGAGGGAGGACCCTACCCCACGGAGCCTGAGGGCAGACAGCACACGAGGCACTACCTCCTCTGCATCTCCACGATCAGGCTGTGGAGAAAATGTCCTGTGAGGGCCAGGCAGTCCTCAGGGGTGAGTGTGACATAGATCCAGCCTGGGAGAGAGACAGGAGTGGCTGGCACCTCACCTGGCTCCCATGAAGGGGCTTCTCATGGCTCCAGATCAGGGAGCAGCAGAGACCAGCACAGGCCTTTCCAGGCCCAGCTCAGGCTCCAGCTCCTGCCCGCCTGTGCCTTGGTGCCCTGTCCACCTCTGCAGCTTCACCAGCAGCCTGGGGCCTCCCTGGCAGAAACTCTGTGGCCCTAGCCCCACCCCGGGCTCCATGGAAGGGAGTCAGTGAGAGACTGTGTCTGAGGCAGCACAGACTAGTCAGTCCAGCCCTGCACCACCCAGACAGGGAAACCGAGGCCCAGAGCTGAGGGGACTCGCTCAGGCCACATGAGGGCAGTACTCAGACAGAGAGAGGAAGCTCCAGCCTATGTCCAGCTCCCCCCGCCTCCCAACCACACTCAGGGCCAGGAGAGAAGGCCGGGGCAACTACATCACCACCAGAGTTGGGACTGGATCCCAGGTTATCCTTGGAGACAGCTTGGGCCAGACCCTGGGAAATCCACAGCTCTTTCCTAAATAGCTGTGACTGTGAGGAAACTGATGGAAGGAGGAGGGACTCATAGATTACAGAAGATTCTGAAGCTTATAAATCATTAAAGGGTGAGGGTCTCAGATTGATACTTACTTAAAATGAAAAAAAAAAAAACCCTATAAAACAATGTGAAAATCTGAACACCAATTGGCTATTTGATGATACTAGGGAATTGCTGTTAATTGTTCATTTTTTCGAGATGTGGGAACAGTATTGTAGTTATGTTATTTTAGAAGGAAAGGAAGTCCTTCAGAAATAGTGATATATTTAATGAAACAGAGTATCTGGGATTTGTTCTAACATCATCTAGGGGCACAAAGTGGCTCACAACGGGCTTTCTCCTTCAGCAGAGACTCAAAATGTCCCCCAATATTGACTTAATGAGCAGCTTGCACCCTCTTCCCTCACTGGCTCTGATGTCGTGGCTGCTGTTCCCACACAAGGCTCTCTGAGCTGGGTCTCCAGCCATGGGCTCAGTCACAGTGAGCCCAGCCAGGCTGTGAAGGGGCCTGACTGGCTGTGCAGCTCTAAGGTGTCCTCAGTGGTGATGAGTGCCCATGCTGAGCAGACAGCACAAGCCCCACTGCTGGCCCCTCTGCAGGGACTGGGCTGGGATGGCATTAAGGTCTGGACAAGGGAGCAGGCATGCCAGGGATGCCAAGAGATCCCACGGTGGGGACACGGCCTGAGAGGCCAGTAACCTTGATGAGGGCCTGCAAGCCCTAGGACACAGTCCCCAAAGCTGCCAGCACTCACCTGAGGGAATGAAGAGTGTCTGGCCCCACTTGATGATGCACTTGTAGCATTTGTCGACCTGGTGGGCAAAGAACATCTCGCTGTGGTTGTGAGTGCAGACCTCCAGCACTCCTACAGATACTGGTTGAGGCTGGCCTGATGAGACAGAAGGTTCTCTCCCCCTGCCAAGAGAGCCTGTTGGCAGAGCCGCCCATGCCAGTACAAAGGGTGGGGGTGCAAGTGATAGGTCCTAATGTGAAAAGTACCCTGTTCAGGTCCACGACTCCTGTCTGTACCACTGAGGACACAGGGGCTTCGCAATTCAGAAGTGTGTGTGTTAGGAAGATTCTGGGTATCTGGGCCCCCAGCATAGTCAAGGGCTAAAGCCCATAATCCCACATTACATTGTTTTGAGGCACTACAAATGGCGTGGATGCCTAGGTTGCAAATAAAGCTGCAACTGGCTGTCAAAAGAATTCCAGGTAGCTCCACTCTTGAGAGCCACTTGGATCCCAGGCTGGGTCAAATGATGCCACTGTGTTCCAGGCGGTCTTATGCCTGGCCCCGGGAGGGGTTCTGCACTGGGAACAGAGAGACCCCTGTCCTACGGCAGTGGAGCCAAGGCAGGTTCTGAGGGTGCCCCAGTGACTTCCTCAAGGCCTCCCAGAGGTGGGATCAGCACACCCACCCACCCCCAGCTACAGCCCCAGCCGGTCTGGAGAAGCTCAGTGAGCAGCTAGGGGAGCCCGCAGCTTAAGGTTTCCTTTGTTTCTTTTGCTATTTTTCATTTTTCTTCTGGCTTTTCTGGCTTCCCTCTCTCAGCCTCGACAGTGAGGCTCCTAGCCATCCCCGTCTGCTCAGATGCCCCCATCCTGCCCGCTGGCTCCTGTGCGGGGCCCTGGTTATGACTGGCCCCTCTTCCAGGATGTCTTGACAACACCCCCCTTTCTCCTCTAAGTGCACAGTCACCCAGCGGCCTCATCCGATTGTTATTGAGCCTGAATCCCATTAGAAAAAGGAGACATTCGTGTGCTTATCTGATTCCACATGCACCCCTGCCCCTCCATCCAGGGATGTCTCCATGGCCTCCTGTCCCAGGGATGGATGGTCCGAGGGCCCTCTGGGGAGTGGCATCTTGGCCACAGTCAGGGCTCGTGGGACTGCGGACAATCTTGCAGATGGGTCATGGCCACAGCACAGCTGAGGTGTCCCAAGGGGCGTGGCTTACTTTGAACACGCGGTATCAGGCAGAGGTGCCCCGAGTCGATGTGAAAGTTGGGGTAGCTCTCCTTCATGCAGATCAGGTAGTACTGGGTCACTTTGGGCTTGGCCAGCAATATATCGTCTAGCCAGTAGTTTTCTACCCAGGGCAGTTTCTTCATGATGTCAGGTGGCTCCACGAAGCTGGGCATCCTGCGGGTGGGAGAGGAAAGTGGAGAGGGAACCTGAGACTCCCTTTCTGATGTCCCCTGGAGTGGGAAACATGCTCTGTGAGGCGCGTCCCACACTCTCACCACCTGCAGGCCACGCATCACAGCTCTCATTTCACAGAGGAGCAAACAGGATTACAGAGGGCGGAATGAGCCCAGGCGCTGGCTGTGGCCCTGGCAGAAGACTGGGTCTGACACTGGCCTCCACCCCCAGAAGACAATGAGAAGGCCCCAAAACCATCCACCCCTGAGAAGGAGCCTCCTTTCCTGCAAACTGGAAAGTGAGTCCGGATTGGCCACGTGCATGTGACTGTGGCAAGCAGGGCTGGAGCATAGATATCATTTCTCACACTCAGTCCAGGCACCTCTGGTGTCACCTGGATAACAGCCACTGCTCCTCAGAGCTGACAACAGGGCACCTGCGACCCCTGGCCATGTCAAGTCACAGTCAAATCCAGTCGACTCATATTCAGGGAAGATAGGGAAATGCAAAGCCTTCGATTCAATGAAGTATAAACTGTCCTGGATAAAATGCACTACATTTCATCAAAAACATCAAACTAGGCCAGGCACGGTGACTCACACCCGTAATATCAGCACTTTGGGAGGCCGCAGTGGACAGATCACAACGTCAGGAGTTCGAGACCAGCCTGGCCAACATGGTGAAACCCTACCTCCACTAAAAATACAAAAACTAGTTGGGCATGGTGGCGTGCCTGTAATCCCAGCTACTCGGGAGGCTGAGGCAGGAGAATCGCTTGAATCCAGGAGGCAGAGGTTGCAGTGAGCTGAGATCACTCCATCGCCCTCCAGCCTGGGTGACAAAGTGAGCCTCCATTTCAAAAAAAAAAAAAAAGTCAAGCTCAACAGCACCTGTGCAGTGACATTTCAGCTACCACCAAAAACCAGACCTGGAAATTCTTGCTGTCTCCAGGAAGACAGGGTCTGTCATGTCTCTGTCATTCCATCTGAAAGTGCTGTTGTCTCTACTCGAAGGCCACACCAACCCGGACAAGACTGTCACAAATCACAAGCAGAGTCCCACCGCCCCAATCCCACCAGCCTCAGTCACAGACCTCACCTTTCTCACTTTTACATCTCCAGCAGGTTCCAAACCGGCACCCTTCTCCATCCTCCAGGAGTCCTCATTGCCCCCATCCATGCCCGCTGCCAACTTCTGAACACTCAGCAGTCTGGGCACATTGCTGCCCAAAGGACAGGGTTCCCTGACACAAGGGCCCTCGCAACCCACCTCCAGCTGGGTCTTTCAAACACCACACACGATGGGGGCCAGGCTGTCCCTGCCTCCCACCACACCCTCAAATGTCCTTCTTTCCTTTGCTTGGCCTGCTTAGGTGCAGGCCACACCTTTCTCTGAGTTGGTGGGGGGTGGTCCTAAAGCCCCCATGAACACGCAAGGCCACCATGAGCAAGAGTCCAGATGTGACATGTGTCTGAATGACCAGCAGTGGGCACATCACCTTAGACCTGCCACACAGCAGGCATCTGTCTGTCTGGTCTGGGGGTACACTGGTCACTGTGGGCCCCCGTGAGGCAGCAGGCCCCAAGAGCTATCCCAGACAGCCCATGGAGTCAGGCCTGACCTTACCTACTTGGCCAACATCCTAGGGGACAGACAATGATGAAGCAGAGCCCACTCCATGGCCCTGACCCAAGCTCATGTGAAGGCTCTGATAGGTAAGCGACCAATAAAAGTTGCAAACAACCCCCTAATGGTCCACGGACTGCACCAGTGGACACAGGAGGCAAAGGGATGGCCCTGAAAGGCCCAACGGAAAACCACAGGCCAAAGTACCCTCTCCCTCTCTAGCTTCATCATCCTGACCTCTCTCTGTGAGAACCCCCTTACCCAGGCAGGGAAGGAAATTAAGTTGATGGAGACATGACTCAGTTATGTTGTTTGCTACCAAAGCAATACATACTGCTTTCCCTGATACCATAACCCACTCCATTTCCCTTTTTGCCTTTGCTGTTAGGAAGCTCAAGCCAAACTGAATGCTCATTACCTTTTTTAAAAAAAAAAAAATTAAAGATAGGTGCCCAGGCTGGTTGCAAACTCCTGGCCTCAAGTGATCCTCCTGCCTCAGCCTCCCAAAGTGCTGGGATTATAGGCATGAGCCACCATGCACAGCCATATTACCTTTTTGTGGCTCTTGGCACAGTGTTGTATTCTTTTTCTTGGTATGGTTTTAGATAATTCTTTTGTTTATTCCTACCTGCCCCTTTGCATGTGTTGTGTGCTTTCAGGAAGTAGGGATGATGGAAATGATGCAGACTGAAGCCATCCTTAGCCACCCATGCCTAACACTGAGTGAGTGTTCTGGATCTTTCCCAGGGGCCAGCTGGATGGCAGCAGATTTGATGGAGAGGGGGTGAGGGGTGGATCCAGGGCGGGCACTGGGCAGCCTGGGGGAGAACCAGGTCAGAGCCACAAAGTACGGGGCCAGCAGCTCTGCCACCAGGAAGCCAGGCTGGTGTAGATCAGCCATGACAGAGGATGCCCCACAAAGTGACCGCAGGGCTGATGACAACTAGCGCCAGGAACTCAGGGGGACCGGGCCAACCAAAACACATCTGTGGGGAGTCCACCTTGCCTAGAAGGCAGGGAGGCGGGTCACAACAGCGACCCCTACAGGATCTCGTGTGTGAGTGTAGGTGTTTCTACGGGTGTGTGCAGGTGTTGGTAACTGTGCCAGGGATGTGGATGTTAGGAGTGTGAGTGTGCCAGTGAGTCAGTGTCTCAGTCTTTCAAGAATGTGTCATAAGCGTGTCATGAGTCCCTTTGTGTTTGTGTCAGTGCCTGTGTATCAGGAGGGTGTCCACGGTGTGTCCGTGAATGTCCATGAGTGAGTGTATCACAAGTCCATGTCATGCGAGCGTGTCGGTGTGTTGTGAACGTGTCATGAGTGTGTTGGTGAGTGTGTTCATGAGTGTTTGCACCCTGTGTTGCTGAATGCTGAGTGTCATGAGTGTGTCCATGTGTCTGATAGTGTGTCGTATCTATGAATGTGGCATGAGTACATCCATGGGTGAGTGTTGGTGTGCTGTCAATGGGTCAGGAGTGTGTTGGTGTGTCCATGAGTGTGAGTTCACCACGCGTTGGTGTCTGTGAGTAGGTATGAGTGTGTCATGACTGCGAGTGTGACATCTATGAGTGTGTCATGAGTGTGTCCATGAGCGAATGTGAGGGTCCGTGTGTCATGTGTCACGTGTTCGAGTGTCCATGAATCAGTGTGTCATGAGCATGTCCATGAGTTGGTGTCATGACTGTTGAGTGTGTCCATGAGTGTGAATGTTGTGTGTCCATAAGTGGGTGTGTCATTGATGTGTCTGAGTGTGTGATAAAGTGTGTGCATTCTGGAAAAAACTACACACCATTACCAATGGTTCTCTCTGAGGAGTGGGATGGGATTGGCCAAGGTCAGAGGCGGCTTTGCCTTTTTGCTCCTTATTTTTGTTTGAATTGTTCACAATGTGTCACCTTCACACTTTGAAAGAGAAACAGCTGTGGGCCAACCTTAAAAAAAAGGAAGGAAAAAGGGAAAAAATTTAAAAGAGCGAGGGAAACAGGAAAAATCCACGTGTGCCATGTGCAGTATTCCAGACTGAGACCTTCGAACTGTGCTTCTCAGGCGACTGCCAAGGACGGCACAGCACCCCTGCCCCAACCCCAGCCCCAGGGTGGCGGCACTCACTGGGTATCAGAGAACTCTAGGTTAGTGGTGTTGAGGACCCGCTTGCAGCTGGTGCTGTAGTAACAGTCCACAAACTCCTTCAGCTTCATCTTGCAGTCCTTCTGCTTGGTGACATCTGTCACATCCACACTCTGTTCCAGCCGTGGGGAGGTGCTGGGAGGAGCTCGAGCACCCTGGGAAGTTGGCACAGCCTCCCTGAGGCCAGGATGTGTAGAGTGGACACATACCCTTGGCTGCCGTCACACACAGCAGAGTTGCCAGCGGCTGGATGCTAAGGCTCTGGGTGCCAACGTCCAGCTTCATCCACGTGCTTTTCCTCTGGCTCAGCAAAGCACCCTGACCACTCTCCCTCTGACCTGGTGATAACTGCAAGGCAGCCAGGTGACAGGCCTCAGTGAGGGTGGCCAGATTAGCGAATGAAAACACAGGACACCTGGCCCACCTGAATTTCAGATGAACAACAAATACATTTCAGTGTATGTTCCAAGTAATTCATGAGACATACCTACTTTTTAAAAATTAAGCTATCAAATCCCCCGCATTTGTACAGCACCAATTCATGACTCTGGTAATTGGCAAACTGATAAAGGGAAAAGCCTTCTCTGTAGCTGACAAAGAAAAGTTCAGGATAGCCAGACGAGCTGAGAAGGCAAATTTCTTTATAAAAGACTCATGACTGAAAGAGGCAGAAGAAAGCACAGAATTGCCAGCAGCCCTTTACAGTAGTTCTCCATGGCTGCTCTGTCCACAAAGTGCAAGGCCATAGGGTTAGTGTGGACAGATGAGATGTGTGCCGTGGCCACTGGCCTTGTTGGCATCACTGCAAGAGTGCGGCCAGGCACAATAGGCCTCCCCACGGATGGAAGCACACGCACCCAGAGGGAGTCCTGCCAAAAACCTGAAGGCAAGTCAAGCAAGCCTCTAACCACGAGTTCATAGGAAACACCTGGGACAAAAGGATCTGCTCAATGACACCACTGGGGACGCTGGCAACAAAATCCTGGATGTCAGACATTCTGCAAGACCAACCATGGCCTCCTCTCCAACAAACCAATGAGATGGAAGGAAATGTCGCTGTCAGAAGAAAAGAGACTCCAGGGACATAAAAAGCAAATGCAATGTGGGGGCCTCATTTGGATTCCACTGCCAAATGTAAAGAGGCATTTTTGAGGCAACTGGGAAGAATTAAACTGAGTCTTATATGCCACCGAGGAATTACTGTTAATATTATCGAGTGTAATGGTGGAACTGTGAGCGATGTACTGGAATTTTTATGGGTGAAATGGTGTATGTAAAAAGATTTTTTTTTTTTGAGATGGGCTCTTGTTCTGTCACCCAGGCTAGAGTGCAGTGGTGCAATCTTGGCTCACTGCAACCTCCACCTCCCGGGTTCAAGCAATTCTCCTGCCTCAGCCTCCCGAGGAGTCGGGACTATGGGTGCCACCACTACAACCGGCTAATTTCTTTATTTTGAGAAGGGGCAGGGTTTTGCCTTGTTGGCCAGACTAGTCTCGAACTCCTGGCCTCAAGAAATTCAGCCACCTCAGCCTCCTAAAGTGCTGGAATTAAAGGCATGAGCTACCATGCCTGGCCAGAATTTCTTTTAAAATACTACAAGAAAACAAACGTATGGAGGCAGAAAATCGGCTGAAGGCTGCTGGTTTTTGTTTCCAGTGCTAGCTGCATGAGGGCTTATTGTTTCTTTAATTTTGTGTGTGTTTAAAAAGTTTCATCACAAAAAAAAATTAAGAGGAAAAAGACAGACATAGAAGCAATACAAACTACGAACCATTGCCCTGCTTCTTCAGGGACAGCTGTGGAAGGAACAGGGCAAGGGGACAAACCAGGCCCCGTCTGCGTAATTAGATGACCACAGGCCTTGGTGGCAGAGCAGGAGCCACCTCTCAGAGCTGTGGGAGGGAGGAAATTAGCTCCTACATGGGAAGAACTTAGAAAAATGCCTGACACTGGGCACACCCTCACTTGTATTAGCTGTTATCCTGCGTGCACCATGCGGGGGCTGGGAAGGTGAGAAAGAACACTGGCCCAGTGAGTGTGAACATTACAGCTGCGGTACACAAGGCTGCCTGACCAGCATTGTGCAGCAAGCCCACCGGATGGCCACAGCCCCCTCTCTACTCAGGCAAACCTGCGGCAAAGCTGAGCACAGGCAAGACCAGGGGCTGGATCCTGGCTCAGGCCAGGGTCAGCCACAGAGCTATTGTCACAGCTCAAACCATGCCCAGTCTTCCCTCCTCCTCAATAAGAATCCCACAGAATCAGCCCCTCTGCATGGACCCCCAACACCCCCGCCCCAGGTACTGGGAGAAGCCTTTTCTAGCCCCTCTTCCTGAGATGCCTCATAGCTCCCACAGTGCTCGCTCTTCCTCCTCACCACAAGTCCAGGAGCCCAGTCTCGGTGGCCCCAGCGTGGCCATGTGGCTCGAGAGAACAGTCGTGGCCCCAGGCCCCTGCTGAAATTGAACTTGCTGGCCTCCTGGTGGGTGCTCGTATGTGCCCAGAGGCTTGTACAGGTGACCTCATTTCATCTCCAGCACACACCTACCCACCTCACGAGTGGTGCACAGAGGAAGAGAGTGAGTCTCAGCGTGGTGGGGCTAGTCATCTCGGAGCCCCAGCACCAATAAGCCAGTGTGCTTGTCTGCCCATCTCCTGTCCTTAGCATTTGCCTGTTCAGGGTTTTTCCTCCTGGTGCCAGCCATCCAGACATCCCCCATGAGCACCTTGAGGCCCGGCAACCACATGGGCCTCCATGCTTGGCCATGTGTCCACTGGCCTATCACAGTCACTGCTAGGTGTGCTGGCCTTTCCCTGCACTGGCTTTCAAATGGCACCACCACCAGTGCTTCCTGCACCCACAAGTACCCACCTGAACCCAGCAGATGTGGAACTGCAAGGGGACATGAAATGGACACTGTTGCTGGCGACAGCACTGGCTAGAACCCAGATGGAATCCAGACAAGGAAGAGGCTCTAGTGCCGTGGGGACAGGTCATGCTACAGATGAGGAAGGCCAGGTGTCTGGCCAGGCAGCCAGGATGGGGACGTGGGCCCGCAACACCAGGGCCTCCTGGGCATGGTGGTGTGATGTAGCACCCACAAAAATGCAATTCATAGCTGCCGGAATCAAAGGGCCTCCCAGACCAGCCCCACTTTGCAGCCAGAATATCGGGGAGGGCAAGGGACCTGCCAGGTCATATGTCATCTCAATGGGACACAGGGTCTAAGAGCACCAGGAACAGAGTACAGTGAGCCTGGAGCCTCCCCTGCTCACGGCACAGAAGGGACACAGCCAGGGCCAGGGAAACAGCATGCACAGTGACGAGTGCCCCAGCACTCCCAGCTCAAGCTCCAGAGCACTGTGAAGCAGATGGTACTTATCCACATATTTCTCAATGTCACTTACATAGAATGTAGGGGCCCAGTCAGCCAGGCCCAGCCCACCTTTCTTAGGGATGAGGATAGGTTCCGTGAAGCCATGCTTCTCCATGTGGCCCAGTGTGAGCTGACTGCCCGGCACACAGGCCACCACGTCTCCAGCACTGCAGAGAAACACAGGTCAGAGGCCACGTCGGGGCCGAGGCCTTCGGCACCAGAACAGGTGTGGACAGGGCCTACGGCGCTGGAGAGGCAAGTCTAGGTCTGGCCACCTATCTCCCACAGCCACAGGAGGCGGCCTGGCCGTCGTGCCACATCTGGGACTATAGGGCAGCCAGGGGAGATGCAGTGCTGACTCTGGAACCCCACTGTTTGGGGGAGTGGGGACATGGGCTCCCACACGTGTCAGATGGAAATATCGAGAGGTGACAAGGGCCCGTCCTTCATAACTATCTATAACGACCTTCATAACCCACCTACTTCCTCGCACTGCCCAGGTCACACCACCTCCCGGGGCACCAGGTACGCACACGTTGGACTTTGTACATGTGCACATATCGATAGTGAATATGTTCCCATGCAACAATGCAGGCACACGCATGTACACATGTGCAAGGCTGGGGACACTGAGCAGGTGTCGCCCAAGTGACAGATGTTTGGAAGTCCCTGCTTCTTAAGAGCTGAGATGGGCAGGGGGCCAAGGCAGGCCCTAGAGGTGTGTGTGTTGAGATGTTCAGCCCAGAGATTAAAGGAGTTGGAGAAAAGATACTCCCAATGACAACCCAGACCCTCCTAACCCCCCAACAACCTTAAACCTCGGCGACTGTGAATACCATCACCCTCTGCTGGGCCTGCTGCTACCCAGGGAGGTGTGGATATCGAGGGAGTAAAGGGTTTCAGAGTTCACAAAGTGCCTTCTCTGCCTCAGAGGGCCTCGTGGAAATGGATGCAGTTGCGTGCACTCCATGGGGGAGCCAAGTGGGACCCAGGGAGGAAACTTCCAGAGCTGAGCTTTCTGCACCAAGGAGAGCTCCCTGCCTGCCCTTAGATCATCACCTGCAAGGAGCACCAAGTGTGGACAGGGCTCCAAGGAGGGGCTGCAATGAAGGCCCAGGACGGCATCGATTCAGACAGGAGCACAAGGCAGCCCTGCGGTCACGTGGCAGCAGTGACACTGCAGCTGGGAGAGGCCTCAGGACTGGCTGAGGAGACCAAGGAAAAGGAGGCAGCCCACAGAGACAGAGGGCCATGGTGGGAAGCCCGCAGGGGCCCAGCACGGCCGGCAGCATGGGGGCATCCTCCCCGTCACCTGTCTGCGTGGTCATTATTTCACCTGTCTGCGTGGTCATTATTTCATCAATCGCACTCCTGTCCGTGAACACTCACTGAGGCCAGGGGCCCCCCGGCTATACCTGTGTACCTCCTCTCTCATGGGACAGGGTCCTCACACGGATGAAGCAACTGAAGCCAGAGAAGTGGCGCCATGCCAAGGTCGCTAACGAAGGTACACAGAGGAGCAAGGAGGCTGACTGCCCCTCCTGCTGCATGGGCACAGGGAACCCTGTCCCAGAACCACATGGGGAGCATGATGACGGCGTCCCTGTGACAACATACCCATGGAGACGGCCGCTGAACAGTCACCTCAACCCCACAGGGCAGGACAGGAAGAGAAAAGTCAGTTCAATAAGATAAGTAACTGTGTCTAAGTCAGGAGTTGATATTCAGGGCTGCTTATAACCACTATGCGGCTTTCTCATCAGATGGGGACACCTTCCCAAGTTCCTGGCCAGGTACCCTGGGCCACCCTGTACCAAATCTGTGTCAGTTGGGTAAACCTGTGGGCCTGTGGCCCCTGCCCACAGGCCACAGCCAAAATCAGCTCAAGAGACAGGTTAGAAAAGCACAGGGAGGGACCCTGCAATCCTTACCACGGTGGCTTTCAAAAAGAGGGGGTGAAGTGTGAGGACCAGGCCTCAGGCACCGCTAACTCTGGGAACCCTGAGCAGTCCCCATCCCCACCTGCAGGCCAGGGTGGCAGGGGCAGGACAAGTGGAGGCAGGCTCGAGTCCTCCAGAGGTTCCCAGCTCTGGCTTAGAGCTTCTCCAGGGACATGGAGCGGCCCTCTTGTCCCTAAGGTGCCTTTGTGTGCAAGGCATGGACAGAGTCAGTGCAAAGACCAACTGGGGCATCACAGGCTCTGGGCACAGTGCACATTCACTTCAAATCTGAACATGCACACTGGTGGAAGGTGCTCGAACCGTGTACCTCTGTCCCTGACAGAGCACACATCCCTCAATAATCACCGAAAATCTGCCTCACAGAATTTATATAGCACATTCAGCCCATAGACACGTGCATGCAGACACACGCTCATGCACACACATACGCACGCACACAGCTAGGGACTGAATATCTGTCCCATCAAAATTTATCTGACCCCAAAGGTCACAGTTTTAGGAGATGGGGTGTTTGGGACATAATGAGGTCTTGAAGGTGAAGTCCTCATGAGTGGGATTACTGTCCTTATAAAAGGTACCCCAAAGAGCTGCCTTCTTCCTTCCACCATGTGAGGACACGTCACGACGGCATTGTCTATGAACCAGAAGCAGGCCCTCACCACACACTGAATTAGCCAGCACCTTGATCTTGGACTTCCAGCCTCCAGAACTGTGGGAAATAAATTTTCTATTACTTAAGCCCTCCAGTCTGTAGTATTGTGTTACAGGATCCTGAACAGAGCATGACATACAAGCACAAGCATGCATACATACACATGCACAAATATGTAAGCACACACATACACGCACACACACATGTGTACAGCCAGGCAGGGGCTGGGAGTCCCATCGCCTGCAACCTCAGCACTGTCCGCTGGTCTAGAATGTCCCTCCCCGGGCGGTTGGCCACAGGACATGGGAAGAGGAGCCTACACTGTGGTTTTAGCTGCAATCAAGGGCAGGCTGGGCCACCAGGCCTCTGCCTAAACTCCCTGCAGGCACAGGGGCAGGGCCTGGGTGAGGCAGGCACACAGGACTCCCATGGCAGGTGGGCTGTTTCTGGGGATGCCTGGGGACATTAGAGAAATTGAAACTGAGTGCTCACCAATGTGCAAAACCTGCCCAGCCCCAGCACCACATCACTGCTCTACCCCAGCTCCAACTCATGCAAGAGACCCCAAGCAAGGACCCTTTGAAACGTAAGCTATGAAAAGAGGCCACTGGCCCAGGGGTTTCTGACACTTTCTTCCCTACCAGTCTGAAAGCGTCTTCTCCAGTGATGCACACGTGTATCTGCTGCAGGAAGCACACAAGAGCAGCGCCACCCCAGCATCCTCCCAAGACCCCACTCGGGGGCCCTCAGTGGGTCCTGCCCCCCAGAAAAGCACCTCCTGGGGTGTCCTGGCTGCAACCCTGTTCTGCCCTGACACCTGCCCCCCAGGCCTCCACTCAAAACTCAGCCCTGTTGATGTCATTCCTGTCACAAAGACAGCTCGGCTCTTAGCTTTTTGGGTAGGCTCAATAACTTGGCAACAGCATGAGACTGTCCCGTCCTGTCAGGCTGATCCTTCCTACCCTTTATCTGTTTTTGAGCAGTAATCAGATGATGGGTTAATGAGCTTGCCACAAGGTTAATGAGCTTGCCACAGGCAGATGCATTCCGAGCATAAATGCAGCCAACTAGTGGGGACCAGGGGTAAGAAGGCAATTTAGGAATCCCAGAACCTCCCCGCAGGCAAGCCATCAGCTTGAAAGTTCAGGAAGAACTGCTAGCTTCTCCTCATCACCCTCTTGCATATTTGGTGGTGGTTGTCTGGGTGTTGAGGCTGTGCTGGGGATCCAGTCGAGATCTGTTCTCGACACATGCAGCCCCCACCGTTGTCCAGCAATGGACAAGTACAAATCACTCACGCCTTGGGAGAGGCCGAGAAAGAGCAGCCAGGTCCACAGAGTAGTGATACCCCAACCTGGGCCAGTCCCCAGCATCACCAGCTGCCAGGACAGGCCTCCAAGGCTCCCTCCACCTGGCCTTAGCCCACAGAACAGCGGTGCTGGGGCTCCTTCCACCCATTGCCTGCATCCTCCCTTTGCCCCCACTGGTTCCACAGAATCCGTCCCACAGGGATCTGGGGGTCTGGTGCTTCAGCTTGCAACTGGACACTGGCAAGGGGCTCCCTTTGAAGGGGAGTGACTCGGACTGGCTGTGACCTGGAGCCAGATGCATTCCCTGCCCCACCTTGTCCAGGGCTCAGGTCAGCAGGGATGTGATCAGCTGACCCATCCAGAGCCCATGTTCAGTGAGTGCAGCTTCTGTGAGCACCCAGGACCCTCCAATGAAGTGGAACCCAGAGGCCACATTAACACACCCCCCCACATCCATGTCATCTGTCCTATCTACAGGCCACACCCCTCCCGACCCCTTGAAGACCACCACACAGCTCTCCCTCTGCAACCAGGGCTGAGGCTTGGAGCTCAAGGCTAACATAACCTCCAGCTCACTTGGATGAACCTGCATAGTGTGAGGCAAGCCTGCACCCCAGGACCCACCACACCTGAGAGGGCCGAGAAGAAAACAGAGCCTCAGCCCTTAGGATATGCAAACAGCAGGTTGTGTGGGAAAGGCACAGGACCTCCAAGCCTCTCTGCAGAGGAGGTGGTGGGTGGGATGAGGCAGGGCTGAAAAAGGAAAAGAGGACCAAGTCCACCAACAATGCACGTGCCCAGAAAACACAGGCTAGGCCCCCCGTGTGGCAGTGGCTGGCTGGGCAGGGCTAGGCTGGGGGCCCCTGGAAAACCCCTGCATCACCATTTATCCAGGTCCCCAAGTCCGTGTCTCCCTCACTCAGGCTGGCCCGGCCTCTCCCCAGGCCTGAGAAAGCCCTTTGGGTCTTGGCACAGCTGCCTCTGCCAGCAGGAGCTGATCAGGAGGTGCTACAGTGGGTCTAGTGAGGCTACAGGGGACAGCAAGCTAGGCTGGCAGGGTCCCCAGGCCTAGACACTACTCAGAGAGTTTTGCCCCCAGCAACCCAGAGCCCATACCCAGGAGACCTTGCCCTCCACGCAGTGCAGGCAGGGAGCATGTTGCTCTCATCAGCAAGAGGTGGCTGCTTGGGCTGCAGTACTTACAGGTGGACTTCACATGGGTTTTCTCATAGTTTGGGCAGTGGTGTATGTCGATGTCAGGCACGTCCTCCTCTTCCACTCCCAACACAGCTGAAACGACATGAAACAGACCGTTCCCTAGGCACTCAGCACCCGCTCAAGCACTTTCCATCTGCCAAGCTCTAGGGAGAACCCCTGCTCATCATCTGGGAACCTGGGCCAGATGGAGCACAGCTGTGTAGGGACAGCGTTCCACCAGGAAAGAAAGGTGGAGGGAAAGAGCTGGAGAGATGTCATCCTGGAAAGGCATCTGCAGCTTGCACTGAGATGCAGCATCCTGATATGCCCCACCATGAGGACCCAAATGAATAGGCATCCAGCAGGCCTGCCTTGGTGAAGATCACCAATGTCCTCTCACCAAAGGACAGGGAAGGAAGAGGGGTCTCACAGCCAGGCTGTCCCCATCACTTCACCAGGGTTAGGGTTAGCCTGAGAGGACAGAAAACACCAGAGGCAGCTTGGAGCCCCCTCCTGCAGGCCGCACCATAACTACCCATCCAGCTTGTCCTCATGAGGGCCAAAAAGAAGCCCAGACACAGGCCTAGCAGCCTGGCCTTGGAACATGCCCAGGACTCCAGACACCATGACCTCTTTTTCCTCATTCCCTTCCTGGTGTTCCTCCAGATGCCTTGTAAACCCGCTTGGGGACTTAGAACAAGAGAGAGCCACCTCCTATGCAGATGGCAGGGCTATAGGCCTTAAGCAAGCTAAGGAATGAAGACAAAGAGCATCAAAGGACACGACCTAAGACATCAATAAACTTATCCAGAAGCAAACCCAGCAAAATGGAAATGCTTTATTTTGATACCTTCTACTTCTTTTTTTTTTCTTTTAGTTAAAAGTGACATGAGGCCAGGCGCGGTGGCTCATGTCTGTAATCCCAGCACTTTGATAGGCCAAGGCGGGTAGATCACTTGAGGTCAGGAGTTCGAGAGAAGCCTGGCCAACATGGTGAAACCCTGTCTCTAATAAAAATACAAAAATAAAAATAAATTGGCTGGAGAATAGTGATGCACACCTGTAATCCCTGCTACTAGGGAGGCTGAGGTGGGACAATTATTTGAACCTAGGAGGCAGAGGATGCAGTGAGCCGAGACTGCACCACTGCACTCCAGCCTGGGCAACAGAGTGAGATTCTGTCTCAAAGAAAAGAAAAGTGACATGAGATTGGCCATCTGTAACATGTAAAGAGGCCCCAAGACTAAATAAGAACACAGTGGATAATAGGCAGGGCACAGGAGCAGACAACTCCCAGAAGAAGAATGCAGCAAACAAATTGGAAAATACTTCAACATCTTCCTCCAGTGAGCAATGCATGTAAATAAAACTGACCAGCAAATTTAAAAATGGACATTCCCCCCAGGCAGCCCCAGAATGTTGCTACAGGAGGGAGTCAGGGTAGCAAGCTACCTGGAATGGAAGCTACAGATGTGCATGAAGCAGACTGTTTGCACTCAGAGCAAACAAACAAAAAATGAACATAAATACACTGCTGACCTTAAGGAAATAAAAAGGATTCTAATGGGATACTATTAAAAATTACAGGTCAATAAATTAAGTAACCTGGATGAAATGGAGAAATTTCAGAAGCACCCAAAGTGCCAAAACTGACTCAAAATAAAACATTTGAACAGACCTATAACAAGAGATTAAATCCGTAATCAAAAAATGTCCCCCAAAAAGAAAATCCCACAACTACCACTAGTGAATTCTACCAAACATTTAAAGAAGAGTAACACCAATCCTTCTCAAACTTTCCCAGAAAACAGAAGAGGGGGAATGTTTCCTAACTCATTCTGTGAGGTCAGCATTACCCTGAATCCAAACCTAGACAGAGACACTATAAGAAAAGAAAACTACAGACCAGTATCTCTAATGAAAATTGATGTGAAAATCCTCAACAAAATGCCAGAAAATGAAGTCCAGGAGCACATTAATAGGACAACGCACCATGACCAAGTGGGATTTATCACAGGAATGCAAGGACAGTTCAGCACTTGAAACTAAATCAGTGCTGCAACCCCTGAAGCATCACATCTGACTGCAAGAAGAAAAGAAAAGGTGCCCGTGGTGGCAGGTGCCTGTAGTCCCAGCTACTCAGGAGGCTGAGGCAGGAGAATGGCATGAACCTGGGAGACAAAGCTTGCAATGAGCTGAGATGATGCCACTGCACTCTGGCCTGGGCTGACAGAGCGAGACTCTGCCTCGGAAAAAAAAAAAATTCAGAAGTTATAGGTGCAAAAACAACACACAAAAACCAGTTGAATTTCTATTACTGTCCCACTGGCTCTGTCCTGGAGGCTGGGACAGCAGAAGTTGTGCTTCTCTTTCCTTCACCCAAGAGGACATATCTCATCAAGTGGGTAAAATACAAGCAGCAGCAGGGTTCACCTGGCTCTTTCTCCCCAGCTGGCACAGCCCTCTGCCTCATTCCTATGTTCCCATCTCTCCCAATCCTTCCCCAATTCATCATCCTTCCCAAGACACATTACACCATATTACCACAATAATAAAAAAATTCTACGTGACCATCTCAATTGATACAGAAAAAGCACTTAACAAAATCCTCTCATGATAAAAATACTCCACATACTAGGAATACAGGGGAACTTCTTCAATATGATGAAAGCCATCGATGAAAAATTCACAGCAAACATTGTATACAATGGTGAAAGGCTGAAAGTATTTCCGATGAGGAACAAAATAGGATGTCTATTGTTGCCACTTCTGTTTAACACAGCACTGGATGCTCTAGCCAGAGCAATTAGGCAAAAATAAATAAATAAATAAATAAAATAAAAATAAATCCTGACATAAAAGGAGTCCGAATTGGAAAGGAAGATATAAAATTATCTTTATTTGCATATGACATAACCCTATATATAGAAAACTTTAAGAATTCATACATAGAAAAACTTTCCACGGCCAATAAATAAATTCAGAAGGGCCAGGTGCAGTGGCTCACACCTGTAATCCCAGAACTTTGCAAGGCTGAGGCGGGCAGATCATGAGGTCAGGGGATCGAGACCATCCTAGCTAACATGGTGAAACCCTAAAATACAAAAATTTAGCTGCGCGTGGTGGTGGGCACCTGTAGTCCCAGCTACTCAGGAGGCTGAGGCAGGAGAATGGCATGAACCTGGGAGGCAGAGCTTGCAGTGAGCTGAAATCATGCCACTGCACTCCAGCCTGAGCTCACAGAGCGAGACTCCGTCTAAAAAAAAAAAATTCAGAAGTTATAGGTACAAAAACAACATACAAAAACCAGTTGGATTTCTATATACTAGAAACGAGTAATCTGAAAATAAAATCAAGAAAGCTATTACCATTAAAATAACATCAAAAATAAAAAAATAATATGTAGGAATAAATTTAACCTAGGAGATGCAAGACTTGTACACTACTGAAAGAGGTCTTAAAGGCTACAAACAAATGGAAATACATCCCTTGCTGATGAATTGGAAGACTTAATAGTGTTAAGGCAGCAGTACTACCAAAAACAATCTACAGATTCAATGCAATCCCTACCAAATGCTAACAACTTTGTTTACAGAAATGGAAAAGCTAAGAAAACTTACACTTCCTGATTTAGAACTTACTACAAGGCTATGATAAAACAGTGTGGCACTGGCATAAGGACAGAAATATAGATCAACGGAATAGAACTAAGATCTCAGAAATAAATCCATAGATCAACAGTCAATTGATTTTTGACAAGGGTTCCTAGACAACGCAATGGAGAAATGGTGCTAAGGCAAGTGGACATCCACATGCAAAGGAATAAAGTTGGATGCCTACCTCACATCACATACAAAAATTAACTAGAAATGGATTGACAGCCTAAATATGAGCTAAAATTGTAAAACTCTTAGAAGAAAATATACGAGTAAATCTTCATGACCTTGGATTTGACAATAGATTCCTAGATATGTATGACACCAAAAGCATGACCAACAAAGAAAAAATTGCTAATTTGGATTCCATCGAAATTAAAAACTTTTTTGCATTAAAGAACACTATCAACAGAGTAAGAAAGCAAGTGACAGAACAGGAGAAAATGTTTGCAAATCATAAATATGACAAGGCTATGGCACCCGTAACATATAAAGAACTATTACAGTTCAACAATAAAAAGACAAAGAATCCAACCAGTAAACAGGTAAAGGACTTGAACAGACATTTCTTCAAAGAAATATGCAAATGGTCAAGAAGTACATGAAAAGATGCTCAACATTCTCAGTCATTAAGGAAATTAAAATCAAAACTACAGTAAGATATCACTTCACACCAACTATGACGGCTACAATTCTTTTTCTTTTTTTCTTTTTTTGTGACAGGCTTGCTCCGTCACCCAGACTGGAGTGCAGTGATAGGTACACTCTCAGCTCACCGCAACCTCTGCCTCCCGGGTTCAAGCAGTTCTCCTGTCTCAGCCTCCCAAGTAGCTGGGACTACAGGCGCCTGCCACCATGCACGGCTAATTTTTGTATTTTTAGTCAAGACCAGGTTTCACCTAGTTGGTCAGGTTGGTCTCAAACTCCTTACCTCAGTTGATCAACCCACCTCGGCCTCCCAGGCGTGCACTACTCCACCCGGCCAATTTTTTTTTTTTTTTAAGTGTTGGAGAGGATGTGGAGAAATCATAACCCTCTTACATCAATGGTTGAAATGTAAAATGTTGCAGGCACTGTGAAGAAAAATTTGATGTTTCCTCAGAAAATCAAACATAGAATTACAATGTGACCCAGCAATTCCACTGACACATACATAACCAAAAGAATTAAGCATAGGTACTCAGGCTGGGTATTGTGGCTCATGCCTGTAATCCTAGCACTTCAGGAGGCCAAGGTGGGCAGATCACTTGAAATCAGGAGTTTGGGGACCAGCCTGGCCAACATGATGAAACCCTGTCTCTACCAAAAATAAGCTGGGTGTGGTGGCACACAACTGTGATCCTAGCTACTCAGGAGGCTGAGGCACGAGAATCACTTGAACCCAGGAAGCAGAGGTTGCAGTGAGCTGAGGTTGCACCACTGCACTAAAGCCTCGCCAATAGAGCGAGATTCCATCTCAAAAAAAAAAAAAAAAAAAAAAGGAAAGAATAGGTACTCAAACAAATCCTTGTACACAAATGTTTCTCACAGTATTATTTACAATAACCAAAGAGTGGAAATAGCCCAAATGTCCACTGATAGAGGAAGGAATAAACAAAATGTAGTCTGTATATACAATGGAATATAATTCAGCCTTAAAAAGGAATGAAATCCTGACACATCCTACAACGTGGATGAATCCTGAAGGCATTTTACTAAATGAAAGAAGCATGATACATGCTTCCACATTCCACTCATGTGAAATTATAGTATGTTTATAATAGGTATATCCACGGAGACAGAAAGCTGACTAGCGGTGCCAGAGAGTGGGAGGAAAGAGGAATGAAGAGTTACTGTTTGGTGGGCATGGAGTTTCCTTTGGAAATTAAAATAGTTTGAGGCTAGATAGAGGCAATGGTCACATAGCATTGTGAATTTACTAAGTACCACTGAATTGTTAACTTTCAAAGATTAATATTATGCGATGTAAATTTAACTCAATAAAAGAGAAAAAAACCTGGGCCTTTGAGAGTGACAACATCACCATGGCCATCACCACCATCACCAACATTGCCACACCATTGTCACGACCACCTCAACCACCATCACCACCATCACCATCACCAACATCACACCATCATCATTATCATCATCACCTGCACCACCACCATCATCATCACCATCACCAGGTAAGGTGAGGCAGGACGGCTTGAACTGAGGAGGCAGAGTTTGCACCATCACCAATGTTGCTACACCACCATCATCATCTGAACCACTATCATCACCACCAACATCACCACACCATTATCATCTCAACCACTATCATCACCACCATTATCACCATCACCACCGACACCAACATCACACCATCATTATCATCTCAGCCACTATCATCACCACCACCATCACCATCATCATTGACACCAACATCATCTCAACCACTAACATCACCACCGCCACAATCACCATCACCACTGACACCAACATCACCACACCATCATCACCTCAATCACTATCATCACCACCATCACCACCAACACCAACATCACCACCACCATCACCACCGACACCAACATCACCACACCATCATCTCAATCACTATCATCACCACCATCACAAACACCACCACCAACAACATCACCACCATCATCACCATCACTAGTGACACCAGCATCACCACACCATCATTATCGTCATCTCAACCACCATCACCACCACCAACACCAACATTACCACACCTTCATTATCATCTCAACCACTATCACCACCACCACCACCATCACCACCAACACCAACATCACCACACCATCATCTCAACTACTATCACCACCACCAACTTCACCACACCACCATTATCACCATCTCAGCCATTGTCATCAACACCACCATTGTCATTATCATCACCATCACCACCAATACCATCAGCAACATCACCACGCCAGCATTATCATCTCAACCACTATCATCACCACCAGCACCATCACCAACATCGCCACACCATCATTATCATCACCCCCATCGCCATCATTATCACATCAAACACCATCATAATCCTCACCGACATCATCACTATCACCATCATCACCATCACCACCATTACAAACTCCATCATCACTAACTCTGGCTGAGCAGTCACTCTGAGACAGGCAGCATGCCAAGAACTAGTCTAATACCATTATTTTCCAACAATGCTGCAATAATGGGAATTCTTATTTTTAGCCTTATTTACCGGAATAGGGAAATTGAGGTATGAGAAGTTAAGGGCCTGCCCAGACACAGATTAGTCTCTTTATTCATTCATTGGGGATAGTACTGCCCTTGCCCTTAGGGCACTTACATGTGCAAATAAAGCCAGGCAAAGAGATGGGTGGGCCTGGCCCAGAGAGAACACTTGTTAGACAGGGTGAGCTGTTACTGCTAGTGCCCAAAGTATCAGACTAACCCTGCCAGGCCAGCAGGGTCTTGGGCCCTAGATGGGTGTTCTCTTCCACAGCCACCAGTCCTGAGTTCTGAGAACAGAGCGTGAAGCCCAGAAAAAGATCTTGGCAAATTATTTTTGAAAATATAAAGTTCACCGTATCCTAGAATACAAGCTAAAATAAAATCAATGAAGTCCAAAGAGTCAAGTATAAAAGGCAGGCCATTGGCCAGGCACAATGGCTCATGCCTATAACCCCAGCACTTTGGGAGGCTGAGGCAGGAGGATCATGAGGTCAGGAGATCAAGACCATCCTGGCTAATACGGTGAAACCCCCTTCTCTGGTAAAAGTACAAAAAATTAGCTGGTCATGGTGACACATGCATGTAATTCCAGCTACTCGGGAGGCTGAGGCAGGAGAATCGCTTGAACCCAGGAGGCGGAGGTTGCCATGAGCAGAGATTTCACCACTGTACTCCAGCCTGGTCGACAGAGTGAGACTCCGTCTCAAAAAACAAACCAACAGAAACAAAACAAAAACCCTCTAATCCCCGAATGCTTGGAGAGACTGATTTGAGTAACAAACTTTGGTCTGCCACACAGCCAGCTGTGCATGAATTACTTTCTCCACTGCGATTCCTCTATCTTGATAACTTGGTTCTGTGTAGGCAGCAGGCAAGGTGAACCCATTGAGCTGTTACAGTACATTTTATAGAGTTAAAGACCTCCCCTTTTTTTCCTTATCTTAGACTCTCAGATTCTTGATAACCTATTTCACAACCCTAGACAGTTATCAGCTTAATAACCTTAAATTTGAATATTAAAGGAAACAATTCAGTTGAAAATCAAATAGCAAAATTTACATCATAAAGTACAGAAAGAAGAAGTCTGATGGTGCTAGAGGGAGACACTAATATTTTTCTTTGAGCCAAATTAAACATAAAATTAAATTACACTCTTTCTTAAAAACCCAAGATTAGCCTCTCTCGCAATAACTATTTTAGAGAAAAAAAAAAAAAAGTGAAAACAGAATTCAGTCAACTGACAAAAAAAAAGACAAGGTCTTAGGAGAGTAAAACAAACACAAAAACCAAAACCATGAAGGCCTTTCATACAAAAACATGCACACATGCACACGCAGCACACACACATACATCTTGGAATTTACCCTTTAAATTAAGCTGACTTTTACACAGTTGTTCTCCTTTAAATGAAACACTTCATCTTATTACCATATTTCAGCCAGGACAAAATTCTGCTAAACTAACAACGATCACACAAATTATGAGATTTCTGAGGATTCTAAGTGTAAGCAGAAATTAACACCAGCTGGATGTTAAATGTTAACTTTATTCTTCAAACGCAATTTGCAAGACAGAATCCAAAACCAGTTTCTTACCTTGTCATGGGTCTCAGGCTGTAGACTGCTCTCTACTATCCCAGAAGCAGGGAAAAAACAAACAAAGAAACAAACAAAAACGAATTTGCCTGTTGGAAGAAGTGAGCTCAAACTCCGTAAAGGAGTCACCTGCCTTCCATCATCACGGAGGTACGAAAACTTGTCTTCTCATTGGACGCAAGTAAAACTCCAAAAACCGAGGAGTTGTACAGCAAAATAAACTTTAGATCTTGGCCAAATTTTTGGAGATCAGGGATTCTCTGGAGGGGGTGCTCTCAGACTTCAGCAAATTGTTCTATTGGTTTGAGCCATAAAGTTAGCTCACGCTGGTACCAAGCAATGATAGGAAATTTGTCAAAGCTCAGGGCATCTCCACTCAGAATCCCCCCGTGGTTACCAAAAGGAGAACTCAGAAAATATGAAACAGGTTTCAGTTAATTTAGACAGTTTATGGCCAAGGTTGAGGACACACTCATTACAAAGCCCCAGAAACTCCTGACATGTGTACACCAAGGTGGTCAGGGCACAGCCAGGTTTAAACATTTTAGGGAGACATGAGACTTCAATCAATATACATTAAGAAGTACACAGGTTCAGTCTGGAAAAGCTGAACAACTTTAAGCAAAGGCAGCAAGACCGGAAGCAGGGAAGGAGCTCCAAGGTCATGGAAAAGTGATACACAAATAATTACATTATTTTGAGTTTCTGGTTAGCTTCTCCAAAGGAGGCAATCAGATATGCAACTATCTCAGTGACCAGAGGGGTGACTTTGAATAGAATGGGAGGTGGGTTGGCCCTAAGCAATTTCCAGCCTGAGTTTTCCTTAGTGATTTTGGAGGACCAAGATATTTTCCTTTCACAACAAAGAGTAAGCACATGTTTGAAAAGAACCACAAAAGTCACCCTGGGAAGTGACAGTCTGTCCAATACAGCGTTTGGGGAACAGGATATCCCTAGGAAAATAACAACATACAGTCTTTATTGTGTGAAATTCACAATAATTCATTCAACATGAATGAAAGACCTATACCCAGAACTTGAAAAAGTCACTCTCTAAGAAGAAAACATACAGTGTGCAGATACCAGGGCCAACTTGGATCTATGCTCACGGTTTGCCAAGAGGAAAACAAAAAAATAAAGAGGACAGAAAAAAATACAACCAACCAACAACCCAAACTCACTGACAACAGATTGATATGCTAATGAATTTCTTTTCCTTCATCTGTTACCAACGTTAACGGAAAACCAGAACACTACACACACCTGAAACTGCATCTGACTACACGGCTTATGGGCAAGAAAGAATGAAAACAATGAATGAAAAGAAACATACAAAGGATGATAAGAAGTGTCTGGAGAGAAACACAAGTGATGAGGCATTTTTTGGAAAAGGTATAAGTAACTAACGTTACTAACTAGCAAAAAACACCAGAAAAAAGAAATTAATTACCAAACCCAAACTTATAAACCAGAGGCTTTTCTGCAAAGAACACATAAAACTGAAAACAAGTATGCTTGTTAACACCTGGTTAACATCACTAATCACGGCAAAAATGAAAATCAGAACAAGACTCAGATACCGCGTCCCTCTTGGTGAAATGAGTATTACAAAGACCTTCACATATCTTAAAAGAAGGGAAACCACAAATGCTGCTGTAAATTTCCAGAGAGGAGAGCTGTCTTATCCACAACTGTTGACAAGGTAAATTAGTATGTATGCTACAGAGGCCACTTGGATGTTCCTCTGAAAACTAAAAACACACCTACCATTTCATTGAGCTGTGCTCCTATTGGAAACATATGAAATCAGTACAGGAAAGACATATCTGCCTTCCCATGCTGACTATGGCACCAGTCACAATAGCCAAGTTAAGGAATCAACCTACTTGTCCACCCGCAGAGGATGAGATCCAGAAACTGCAGTATCCAGTCACAACCAGATACTCTTCAGCCAGACATGGGTACTGATATCAGGTCATCTGTGGCAACATGATGTAACCTGGAGGACATTATGGTAAATAAAACACACTAGGCAGAGAAAGACAAACCTCGCATCACCTCAATCATGAGGAATCTAGGAAACTATCTCACACAAACCTACGAAGCACCATAGTGCTTGCCAGGGTTAGAACTGAAGGCTGGGCATGGGTGGGCATAGGAAACAGGTACAAAGACACATTGCATAAGAGGAATGAAACTTGCCGTTCTATTCCTCAGCAGGATAACTAGGGAAAACTTTACCAAAGGGTAGTTTTCAAGACAACCAGAAAGGAAGGTTCTCACTCTCCTCAAAGATATGAAAACTCTACAAGGCAAAAAACAATGCTAAATATCCTGATTTCATCACTATGTGATGTATACATGGACCCAAATGTCCCACTCTACCATCTAGTTGTACATCTTAAGGACAGGGCTAATTCTGATTTTTGAAAGCAATGTAGAGAAACAATGCTAAAATTACCATGGGACCACAAGAGGCCCTTAAACTCCAAAGCCAGGCTGGGAGATCCAAACTACATTGGATGGAACGCACTCTCCGATTTCAAATTTCATGGAAGAGCTACAGACCCACTTCCGCCTACACAGAATAGGGAACCCTGAAGTAACCTGACATACCTACAACCATTTGACCTTTGAAACACCAAAGGTCAGATGGACAAAAGGCTCACTATGCAATGAAGGGCACTGGGGTAGGTGGCTAGCCACATGCAGATGGAACAACACTGGAGGCTCAACTCTCATCAGATGCAAAAAGTAATCCAAAGTGAATGAAAGATTTCAGTAGAAGACCTCAAACTATAAAAGTCCTACAAGAAACCCTAAGACATACCTTTCTTAATACGGGCTTTGAAAAGCATTTAGATAAGAAGTAACAGCAAGAAAAGCCACAATGGACAGTTGGGCATGAGAAACTGAAACACTGCCAGATAGCAAAATAAATCACAAGCATGGTAAATACAGAGTCTACAGGATGGGAGAAAATATTCCCAAACTATGCTTCTGACCAAGATCTAATAAGCCAAACTTTAACATGACCTTAAAAAAACCAGGAGATAGAAAAACAAACCATTCAAACAATGAGTAGACAATATAAACACACAGTTGTCAAAAGAAGATGTACAAGTGACTAACAGACAAGAATAAAACCTCAACATCACTCATCATGGGAGAAATGCCACTCACACACACACTGAGATACCATCTCATGCCGATCAGGATGACCATTTGTCCTAAGTCCAAGCATTAACATGCTGGCAAGGCAGAGGAGGAAAGCAAACACTGCTACACTCCTGGTGGGAATAAAAACTAGTTCTCACACTATGAGAAGTGGTTTGGCAACTCCTCAAAGAACTTAGAACCACCATCCAAATGAGCAATTACATAACTGGGTATCAACACACAGAAAAATAAATCATAAATCCTTCTTTCAAAATGACACAGGCCGGTATGTTCCTGGAAGTGCTATTCACATGGAAATATAAAATAAAATCGACCTATGTTCCCCTTAAGTTGATTCAATGTTTTAAAAGTGTTGTACATAGATGCCACAACATCCCATACAGTCAAAAAAGATAAAATAAAATTCATGCCCTTGGCAGCAACAAGGATGGAGCTGCAGGCAACTATGCTAAGCAAACTAAGGCAAGAACAGAAAATCAGATTCCATATAGTCTCATGGGGAAAGTATCTATAGACAACACAATGACTTTGTGATCCCTTTTTTTTCTCTCTGATGGGACACAGAAATTCCTGCTGACAAAAGCAAATATAAACTTGTGAGACAAACACTTCCGAGCTTCTGCATGGGGGAGAAAACAACGAACCCAAAGAGAAAGCATCTTACCCTGGCGGAAAGGATGATTGGGGTAAAATTAAGGAAAATCATAATTTTGGAAGAGTTGTTATCGAACATATTCAAGCACTATAGCTACTAAGTGGGGAAAAGATTAAATAAATACACAAGCTAAAAATATGCAAAGGACCTGCACAACCTCTTCTGCACAGGACGTGAAACTGATTCACAGGTGAAACTAAAGATTCTCCACATAACTAGTCACTCCAAACATGTAAGTCAGAATCACACTCTGATATCAGATACCATTAAACTCCACTGAGAATGAACATTACCAGAAAAAAGCAATAAAAACTTTGGAAGGTAAAAGCAAGTGTAGGCTTACAGAAAGGGAAACTCTTATACACTATTCATGCCAATGTAAATTAGTGAATATACTGTGAAAAAATGTTGGGAAGTTCCTTACACTGTGTATATGCATTTAAAGCAAAGGAAACCAGTACCTTAAGGAGTTATCTGACTTCCCATGTTTCATGGAGCACTATTCACAATATAGAAGATATGGAATCAATCTACCTGTCCACCCACAGATGAAGGGATGAAGAAACTGCAGTATATCTGCACAACGCAATACTCTTCATCCATAACAAAGTAACGTAATTTTCATTTGGAGCCATATGGATGAACCTGGAAAATATGTTACATAAAATAAGCCAGGCATAGAAAGATAAAGACAGATTCATCTCATTTATATAAAATCCAAAAAACTTTGCCTTCAATAAGTAGAAAGTATACAGTAGTGGGTTTCCAAGCAGAAGGGAAGGAGAGGATGAAAGGAATGGTTATGGAAACAAAGTTGCAGTTAGTTGGGAAAATACATTCTTGTTTGTGCTCTATACCACAGCTTGGTGTTTCTGGTTAACAAAATACTAATACTCTATTTTTCAAAAAACCTGGAAGGAAGCAATTTCAATGTTCTCACAAAAGAACAATAATACCTGTATGAGGGAACAGATATGCCAAGTACCCCGATTTGATTACTAAATTACTAAAACTACACATGCATCAAAATGTCCCAGAGAAAATACAGTCCCAGCATACTCTCTTAATTATATACTTTACTATGCACAGAAATGTAATGTGAATACACAATGCTAATGTTCACATGGAAACACAAACGGCCCTGAATGTCTAAGGAATCCTGACAAATAGAAACTAAGTTGGAGGACTCACAATCCCTGATATGCGACTGTGCTCCAGCCTGGGTAAGAGAATGAGACTCTGTCTCAAAAAGATTGCTAAAAATTTTGAGGGAATCATAGAAGTGATAACTACAGGGACTCTGTCACTCAGGCTGGAGTGCAGTGGCATGATCATGACTCACTGCAGTCTTGACCTCCCCAGCACAAGTGATCCTCCCACCTCTTCCTTCTGAATAGCTGGAACTACAGGGCACACACCACCACGCCTGGCTAATTTTTTGAATTTTTTTTGTAGAGATAAAGTTTTGCCATGTTGCCTAGGCTGGTCTCAAATTCTTTGGCTCAAATGAGCTGCCCATCTCGGCCTCTCAAAGTGCTTGGACTACAGGCATGAGTCATCATGCGTGGCAATAAAAAAAAAAGAGCATGGCTAAATCAAAGTGAAAAGTTTTTGCAAAAGAAAGGAAACAATGAACCCAAAGAGAAAGGTTGGGACAAGGTTTTGATGAATCACATATTGGCTAAGGGATTGTTATGGAGAATATGCCATATATTAACAGTACTAGGTAGCAAGAAAAAAAACAAATGATCCACCCAAAACTGAGCAGAGACCCTGAACAGACATTTCTGCAAAGAGAACATTAAACCACACACGCAAGCTCCCTTCCCCAGGTCAGGTGGCCATGCGTGGAGGGAGAGAATTAGGCAGGCACTTGCTCGGAGTGGAGAAAAGTGACCCCTATGTCCTGACAGCAGGGACAGAGATTTAAAAATTCAGCAGACCAAGCACACTGGCTCACGCCCATAATCCCAGCACTTTGGGAAGCTGAGGCAGGAGGATTGCTTTGAGCTCAGGAGTTCGAGATGAGCCTGGGCAACATGGCAAAACTCCGTCTCTACCAAAAATATTTTTAAAAAAATAGCTGGACATGGTGGCACATGCCCAGCTACTCTGGAGGCTGTGGCTGGAGAATCCCCTGAGCCCAGAAAATGGGGTTTGCAGTGAGCTGAGATCTGCACTGCACTCCAGCCTGGGCAACAGGGCCAGACCCCATCTCCAAAACAAAAAAACACAAACAATTTAAAAATCACCAAACTCTGCAGGTTAAGTTGGATCCTTTCCTTCCATCTAAGGCTTGGATGCAAGACAGCCAAACTGGGGCCTGACCCGGGCCGGGCTTCCCCTTCCTCCCACAGCCAGAGCCTTCCTCTCTCTCCATCTACATGGGGAGTCTCTCTCAGAAACAGCCCTAAAGCCTCCTACACTTTCCAACCTCAAAAGCCCTTAAGGAATGAGTACTACTGTAAAATCAATACTAAGATGGCAAGAGAGAAAAAAGAAAAGGAGTGGGAACCTAGCAGGAATACACAGAACATTCCAGAAAATGAAATCTTCTGTACTCACCATGAAGGAAAAATGCCCCAAAGAAGCTGGGCTGTGGAGAAATCACATCGAAGTTGTCCTCAGCAGTCAGCACCAGGGACAGGAGGCGTTCTTCTTCTCCAGGATGCAGCCTCAAGTTGTCCCAAAGGGGCCATGGCACCTGGTAGCTCCTGAGAACACACGAGCTCTTCTGGTTTAACATAGGCAAGTCAATAAATGTAACACATCACATAAACAGAATTAAAAGCAAAATCACATGGTTATCTTGGTAGACACACAAAAGGCATCTGACAAAATCCAGCCTCCCTTTATGATAAAAACCCTCAGCAAAACATGCATAGAAGGGGCATGCCTTATGGTAATAAAAGCCATCTATGGCAAACCCACAGCCAACATTAATACTAAACAGGGAAAAATTGAAAGCATTTCCTCTGAGAACTGGAACAAGACAAGGATGCCCACTCTCACCACTTCTATTAAACACAGCACTGACAGTCTTAACCAGAGCAATCAAACAAGTAAAAGAAATAAAGACAAATAAAGGGCATCCAGATTGGTAAAGAGGAAGTCAAACTGTTGCTGTTTGCTGATGATATGATCGTATACCTGGAAAACCCTAAACACTCCTCCAAAAAGCTCCTAAAATGATAATTTCAGCAAATTTTCAGGATACAAAATTAATCTACCCAAATAAGTAGGTCTGCTATACACCAACAACATGTACACCAACAACATGCAAGCTGAGAATCAGATCAAGAATTCAACCCTTTTTACAACAGCTGCAAATAAAGAAATAAAATACTCAGGAATATAACTAACCAGAAGGTAAAAAAGCTGTACAAGGAAAACTAAAAAACACTGCTGAAAGAAATCACAGATGACACAAACAAATGGAAACACACCTCATGCTCATGCTCACGGATGGGTAAAATCAATATTGTAAAAATGACCATAATGCCAAAAGCAATTTACAAATTCAAAGCAATTCCCATCAAAATGTCACCATCATTCTTCACAGAACTAGAAAGGATAATTCAAAAATTCATATGGATGCAATAAAGAGCCCGCATAGCCAAAGCAAGACTAAGCAGAAAGAACAAATCTGGAGGCATTACGTTACCTAACTTCAACTCTATACCACAAGGCCATAGTCAGCGAACAGCATGGTACTGGTATAAAAATAGGCATGTAAACCAATAGAACAGAATAGAGAACCCAGAAATAAATCCAAATACTTACAGCCAACTGGTCTTTGACAAAACACACAAAAACAAAGTGGGGAAAGGACACCCTATTCAACATATGCTGGGATAATTGGCAAGGTACTGCCAAAATATGAAACTGGATCCTTATCTCTTACCTTATACAAAAATCAACTTAAGCCTGAGACCTAAAACCATAAAAATTCTAGAAGATAACAGTGGAAAAACCCTTCTAGGCATTAGCTTAGGCAAAGATTTCATGACCAAGAACCCAAAAGCAAGTGCGACAACAACAAAATGGAGATAAACAGGTGAGAATTAAACCAAAAAGTTTCTGCACAGCAGAAGAAACAATTAGCAGAGTAAACAGACAACCCATGGAATGGGAGAAAATCTTCACAATCTATACATCTGACAAGGAACTAATATCCAGAATCCACAACTCAGACAAATTCGCAGGGTGGTGGTGGGGGGGCGGGGGTGGGAACCAAGGCATTCAAATAATGGTCTAAGGACAACTCTCAAAGAAGATATAAAAAATGGCCAACAAACATATGAAAAAATGCTCAACATCACTAATGATCAGGGAAATGTTGAAACCACAATGCTGGGCTGGGCGTGGTGGCTTATGCCTGAAATCCCACCACTTTGGGTGGCCAAGGTGGGTAGATCATGAGGTCAAGAGATCCAGACCATCTTGATCAAAGTGGTGAAAACCCATCTCCACTAAAAGTACAAAAAATAGTTGGGTGCAGTGGTGGGCACCTGTAGTTTCAGCTACTTGGAAGGCTGAGGCAGGAGAATCACTTGCACCCAGGGGGCGGAAGTTGCAGTGAGCCAAGATCATGCACTGCACTCCAGCCTGGTGACAGAAGGAGACTCCGTCTCAAAAGCAAAAACAAAAATAAAAACAAACAAAAAACAACGCAATGCCACCTTATTCCTGCAAGAATGTCCATAATCAAAACATCAAAAAATAATAAACACTGGTGGGCATGTGGTGAAAAGGGAACACTTTTACACTGCTGGTGGGAATGTAAACTACTAAAACCACTATGGTAAACAGTGTGGAGCTTTTTTAAAGAACTAAGAGTAGAACTAACATTTAATCCAGCAATTCCATTACTGGGTATCTACCCAGAGGAAAATAAATCATTATATCAAAAAGATACTTGGATATGCACGGTTATAGCAGCACAATTCACAATTGCAAAAATATATAATCAGTCCAAATGTCCATCAATGAGTAGATTAAGTAATTGCGGTATATATAAATATATATTTAGCCATAAAAAGGAACAAAAATAATGGCATTCACAGCAACCTGGATGGGGTCAGAGACTATTATTCTAAGTGAAGTTATGTAAGAATGGAAAACCAAACATTGTACACTCTCGCTCATTAGTGGGAACTAAGTTATGAGGATGCAAAGGCATTAGAATACTACAATGGACCCTGGGGACTTGGGAGAAGAAAAGAAGAGAGGGGGTGAGGGATAAAACACTACAAATTGGATACAGTGTATACTGCACAGGTATTGGGTGCACCAAAATGTCACCAATCACCTCTAAAGAACTTACTCATACTATCAAATACTACCTGTTCCCCAAAAACCTACGGAAATAAAATAAAGAATAATTTTTTTGTGTATGCATACTGCGTATTTTTTAACTTTTTTCACAGAGTCACTGGGATATAATTTATATATTATTTAACTCACTCATTTAAAGTATGAAGTTCATTTTTTTTAGCGTATTAAGTGGGTGGATAATCAATCACCACAATACAATTTTACAACATTTTTATGCTCCTTAAAAGAAACTTTGCACTCATTGGCAATCTTTCCTTATTTTACCCAATCTTTAAACCCCTCCCACCAGTCCTAGGCAACCAACCATCTACTTCCTAACTAAGGATTTGCCTATTCTGGAAGGATTTGCCTATTCTGGACATTTCATGTAAGTGCAACCATAATAATATATAGTTACGTGACTCACTACTTTCACTTATCATGTTTTCAATGTTCATCCGTTTTGGAGCATGTATTAATAGCTTTTTATTTTTAATTGCCAAATATTATATTTTATGGACAAGCCACATTTTATTAATCTACTCCTCAATTGATGGATATTTCTGTTGTTTCCTGCTTTATGTTGCTATAAATACTTACATGCTACTTTTCTGTAGGCATTTGTTTTCATTTCTTCTTGGTGCATACATAGGAGTGAATTTACTAATTCAAGTGGTAATGCTGCATTTAACCCTTTGAAGAACTGTTCCATTTTTCTGCATGTGACTTGCCAATTAACCTGGCATCATATGATGAATGAGGTGTCCTTTCCCCACTTTATGTTTTGTTTGCTTTATCAAAGATCAAGTAGTCTGATGCCTTCAGGTTTGTTCTTTTTGCTCAAGATTGCTTCGGTTTTTCAGTGTCTTTTGTGGTTTTTAAGACTAGTTTTTAAGACATATTTTAAGACTAATTTTTCTATTTCTGTGAAGAATGGCACTGGAATTTGATAGTAGTTGCATTTAATCTGTAGATTGCTTTGGGTAGCATTGAAATTTTGACAATATTAATTTTTGCAATTCATATAGGATGTTTTTCTATTTATGCCACTTTCAATTTCTTTCATGAATGTGCTACAATTTTCAGTATACACGTCTTTCATAACCTTCATTAAAATTACTCCCTAGTCTTTCATTTATCTATTTCTTTTGATACTATTATAAGTAGATTGTATTAATTGATTTTTCATATAATAGTTTTTCATTAGTGCATAGAAACAAGAATACTCTTTGTATAGTTAATTTTGTAACTCTCAACTTTATTGAATGTGTTTTTCAGCTTCAATGGGGTTTTTTTTTTTTTTTTTTGGTGGAGTCTATCATTTTCTCTATGTTAAGATTACACTTTCAGAAAACAGACTCGCCCCTTCCTTTTCTATTTGGATGCCTTTCCTTTCTTTGCCTTGTATAGGTACTCTGGTCGATTACACATAATGTTTTTAACATTTGTAATTTGACATCAAATCCATCTGCTGTAATACAACGATTGCTACTTTTCAACTTGAAAACCTGGACATTTATCACTACTCTCCCTTTCTCTTGGTCTAGTTCTTATATTTAAAAAAAAAATCAATGTAATCCAGAATAACTATTTTTCTTTAAAACAATTTCAAAAGCATTAAAACATTTTAATCTAACAAGTTTTAAATTTTCTATGTCAATGATTTTAAACTGTGATCTCTCAAAACAAATCCAATACCTTTAGTAAAAAAATTATGTTAATTCCTACACTATCACTGGGTCTAGCCAAGAGTTGACCAAAGGTGATATTAATAGATATGCTTGTTTATTACCTTGTTCTCACAGTTCTAATGTAAGTCTTGAAAATCTAGTAAAAATTTGGAAAGATTATAGTTGCACAAACTCCCTTTCATGAATCACAGTTAATCCAGAATATCATTTCTAAGTTATCATAAAGCCAACAAGTAAATATAGTGTTTAAAAAGAATAATTCTAATTTTAACAAGTATATTCTATAAATGAAACATGTAATTGATAATATTTACTGAATATCACAGAATTATATTTATTTACACAGGAATCAAAAGCATATCTATTATGTAACATTTAAATGACTAAAAATACTTGAGATAGCATTGCTACATAAATGCTATATAAATGCTGACAAAAATAAAAATGTCATTCCTTACATTTGCTTAAATATATTGTGACACATTATAAGTATTTTAAAAATATATCACCAATGGTTGGGTCAAGTGGGCAAAAACAATTCTAAGTATTTAATTGTGGAAAAAAAATTAGTACAGGGGATAGTATTCATGTGATAGAAGGATTTTAAATGGAACCCAGAGATTAGCAGCAGCAGGAAGTTTTAATTACGCACCAAGTGCAGAGTCTAGGATACAAAACAGAACTGTAGATAAAAGTCTGACTCTTTCCAGCATAACTAGGAGACATGGCTAAGCTGTCTGGAGGCCTTACATAGAAATCGGCCCCAAACCAGGTAAACGAAACAATTTTCCAATATCAAAGAATCAATTATGACATTACAACACTTCTAAAATTTAATCTCTGACTTAAATTAGACCAAATGGATAAATTTTGAAGATATTTTTATTTTACCAATGATTTTGACACCGTCTTTATTTCCCAAATATTACTGGAGTTACAAAAAATAAAAGGCATTAGTGCTTCTGTTTTTGTGACAAAATATTTAAGAGCTTTCATTTTCTTTTAAGCCAAGCCATTAGAGCTCCTTCATATATACGTCACATACATAACACTTCTCGACAGGAGAAGATCTAGCAGTCGTTAAGTTTTTCTTTCCCATTTTATGAACCCTAACACAACTTCCACAGACCATCTATGAAATGACTACACTTTCTGACTTGTCCTGTATTTCCCTCTTTCATAATTAGTCATTCTACTTTAGAACAAGAATTTACCATACAAGATCCTCTCTCACGTAACATTTCTTCCCTTCATAACTTTCTTAGCATAAATACATCTTCACATCCACAACTTTCTTTAGATCTCTCTCCCCTACTAATTTCTGATGCCCACCCAAACCAAAAAGGTCAGATAATGCAAGGCAAAACAGAGGAGAGCCTTAGATTTTGAGAGGGACCTGCCTGCTTAAAGTTCTTTTTAAAAACAGAGGTTTCTCCTAAAATGGGATTTGTGGCACCTTCTGTTTTTCCTTAAAGAGTCCCAGGCTGTCAGAAATTACCTTAGATACTCTCATGTGGGCATCAAGACAGACTAGGGAAATCATTCAGACAACTGAGCAGAAACAAAAAACTACTATCCCCACTGTAAAGATGGATAAACTGAGGCACCATGCAGTTTAAAAATTCATGTTCACATACAATTACAGGGTCCACAGCTCATTCTCTTACCATCCTGTAATTTTGCAGACTCTATGCCCAGTCACTGATATACCTGTATGGTAGCTCATGGCCCACTTAGAGCCTAGAACCTGGGTCTCATTCCTGCTCTACAGCTATATAATTTAACAATTTTCCTCTGAATTTGTTGGATTCTAACCCGGGATATCTCAAATTTTATTAATATTACTGAATCTTAAAAGGGGGCTGTGATGTGTTTAGTCTTTAGAAATATTAAACCTATAAACAAAGGACTATATGAGGTTAATCAGTGTTCAAATTTCTATACGCTTTAAAATATCAATGCAACGTACTGAGAAACACACCTACGAAACTGCACTCAATCAACTTTGGACAAAAGTTTAGATATTGTTTCTTCAATATAAGCTATCTAATGGTATTTATACATATTCTTGCATATATTAACAGTATCTTACATGCTCATAACCTTAAAAATAACTCAAAAGTGTCCAAATCATAGGCCTTACACATTCCTGCGAGCTTGAAAAATGATACAATATAGATTGTCTTTAAAGCAATCAAGAAAATACATAAACTTCTGAAGGAATCAGTAAAAAAATAAATAAATATATAAAGTTCACACCAAAGGTAGTAATACTAGGAATAAAAGAAGGGTCAACACTGCAGCTACTTAAGAGGCAAAAGTTAAAAAAGTCTTGTTTTTGGTTGTGAATATTTGCCTTAAAATATTATACATGGCCGGGAGTGGTGGCTCACAGCTCTAATCTCAGCACTTCGGGAGGCCGAGGCGGGTGGATCACCTGAGGTCAGGTGTTCTAGACCAGCCTGGTGAACATGGTGAAACCCTGTCTCTACTAAAAATACAAAAATTAGTCAGGCATGACGGCAGGTGCCTCTAATCCCAGCTACTCGGGGGACCAAGGCAGGATACCGCTTGAACCTAGGAGGTGGGGGTTGCAGTGAGCCGAGATTGCGCCATCCTACTCCAGCCTGGGGGACAAGAGTGAGACTTTGCCTCAAAAGCAACAATAACAACAACCAACACTACACAGGATTCTCCCACATTCCTTTTTCTCTTGCAAAGAGGTGGGGATGAATCAGGTTTGCTCATGCAGCTGACAATACTCTTGAAAATGGTGGCAGAGAGCTGGGCATGGCACCTCACACCTGTAATCCCAGCACTTTGGGAGACTAAGCCAGGTGGATCACCTGAGGTGGGGAGTTCAAGACCCACCTGACCAACATGGGGAAACCTGTTCTCTACTAAAAATACAAAATTAGCCAGGCATGGTGGCGCATGCCTATAATCCCAGCTACATGGGAGGCTGAGGCAGAAGAATCTCTTCAACTCAGGAGGCGGAGTTTGCAGTGAGCCAAGATTGCCCCATTGCACTCCAGCCTGGGCAACAAGAGTGAAACTCCATCAAAAAAAAAGAAGAAGAAGAAGAAAAGGAAAGAAAGGAAAGGAAAGGAAAGGAAAGGGAAAAGGAAAGAAAAGGAAGGAAAAGAAAAGGAAAAAAAAGAAAAGAAAATGGTAGCAGAGAAACAAAATAAAGTGAAAACAGTTCGCTTAATAATCTAATAAATTAGGACTTACTAGTCCTGTGACTCTTGCAAAGCTCCAGACAAATATGTGAGAGAGATGAAATGGCTCTTTGCTACCAATATTTTATGTGATGCTTCGTTTTTTGAAACCTTGAATACCTACTTACAATACATTAGCCCATTTATGCCAGAGGTTCCAATTTTTTGAATTTTTGCATGAGTGAAAAATCAGACCTTGTTTATTACCTTGAGCAGTAGGATATAAGTAACTTCCTCATGCTTACCATTCCAATGATGGAACACTAGGCGTAAGTGGGTCAACACAATCATGAAAGCATAGGTATACAAATAACTAATTATACAACAGATTTTTTTCCTAATCTCTAAAACACAGTAAGGGACCAGTTATTTTAAAAATACAACACAGTGACAACTAGTTTCTTTTTAACTCAGTTTTGGTTTGTCGTTTGTTATGGCCATTGCTGGGCATAAAGAAAACAGAGAAGAAGAAACAAGAATAGAAACACGAAATAGAAGCAGCAGCAAAAGAAAATGAAGAGGAACAAGATGAAAAGAAGAAAACACAGGCTAGAAGAAAAAAAGAACAGGTGTGGGAATCAGAAGGCCTATTACAAAACCTTTTATCCCCTCTCCAATTCATGAAAATGTCCAAGACCATCACAACAAAAAAGAAGCAAAAAAGATACACAAATAGTCACCCCCTAAATTTTGTTAAGAATGAGATAATGCTGCCACTCGCCTAGCTCAGTCACCAGCAGGAGGAGGGCACTCTCCAGAGATTGCAGGAGAAGGGGGAGGACTCCTCCTTTCCCTAGGTGCACCTCCACCACTGCCACCAAGGCCAGCGGTACAGCACCCCCAGGTTCCTCCCCACCCCAGGTCAGGCTGGGCCCTGCAGCACTCCTATTCCCCCTTCCCGGCTCCCAGACTTGCTGCTGCTACCACCACTAGCACCGATGCCAATACAACCACTGTCACCCTCAATGCAGCAGCCCACCCTACAAGGTTCCTAATACTTTGCCCCCGCAGGCATCCTCCTACCACTCCAGTCGAGTTGCAGTCTCCGTCCCTGCCACCAATCACGCTTGAGGTGAGCTGCAGAGCCACGCTATATGAAAGGCTCCAGTGTAGCACAGGTGACTTCTCCTCCTCCTCCAGCCTGGCTTGGAGCAGCTGGGCAGGCAAAGCCAGAAAAGCCTAGAATGGGACGCAGGGAGTGGTGGTGTTAGTGCCTCACCTTGTCATGCTGGCAACTGGATGGCAGGTACCAGTTTCATTGAAGGCACTCACACCCATCCTCCAAAGTCCAGCCTATCCTTCTAGCAAAAGCTGGCCAGGAACTGGGGCCTGGGACGGGTGTGAGTGCCTTTGCTGAAACCGGCCCCTGACCAGGTGCAGCTGGACAGAAATTGCTGGACCCACCAGGCTGCGCTCCTTGCGAAGCAGGAGTGGGAGAAACTCAGACCCAACCAGCCTTCCCCACCCAAGTTCTGGTTCCCGTTCCTGACACCTCTACCTACAGTGCCCTGTCCTCACAGTTCCCCGTGATACCTACTAATCCCTACCCGGTAATCCCAGGTGGTCTCTGCAACACAGAGCCTGGGGCACGGGCTAGGGAACCACAATAGGTGTGGATGCCCTACCCTGCTCAAGATTGCAGGAACAAGAGGAGATCACCTTCCAGAGTTCAGAGTCCAGCAAGAGGAGAATGCTCACCGAAAAGAAGAACGAGGCCACTGCTGACACTGTCACTGCCACCTCCACAGCCCACCAACACCGCTGGCAGTGTAACTTCTGATAGCATCCCTAACCTGCTCCCTGCTGCTGGCAGTGAAGCCCCCAGATAACACACCCAACACACCCCGTGCCAGCTGCAGGCAATGTAACCCCGATATACCCCCAAAACAGCCCCTCATAGGCAGCGTAGCACCTGATAGTGCCCACAATCTGACCCAGCCATGGGTGTTGCTGCATAGATAGTGCCCCAATACCACCCCACCCCGCCCCGCCATGAGCAGTGCAGCTCCTGATAGCTCACCGCAAGTAAGGACAGAGCAGCACCTGACAATGCCCCTAAACCACCCCCCACTGCCAACATTGCATCTCCAGATAACCACCCGACCCGCCCCCTGTCGTGGGCAGTACAGCAAAAAACAGCGCCCCAACCCGTCCCCAGCCACTGGCAGTACACCTTAGTGTACACAACTCACCTCCCCCGAGCACCTCCGCCACACCGTGGGCAATGTGGCCCCTGATAGCCAGCCAACCCACTCCACCACCAGCAATGCAACCCCACAGCGTGCCCCCAACCAATCCCCTGCCACAGGCAATGCATCCTCGGGCAGTGAGCCCCAATAGGGCATCCAACCCCTGCCCCCAGAAGTGGACAGTGCAGCCCCGGATAACTCACCTACCCCATGACATTTCTACCACTCTGGCCGAGCTGCAATGTCCGAAGTCACCACAAACCGCAGCCAGGCGAGCCGCGGGGGCGTAGCCTCCAGCATCGGTCAGTGCCTCTCCCTTCTACTCGTCTTCCCGCCCGGCAGGAAAAGCTCCCGCTGCTGACTGCCTTCCAACCGCTCCGTCGCCACCACCAACCCCAGCGCTGGCTCCAATTCGCAGAAGCGTTGGCTCCTCCTAGTTCCCTAAACCAAGGTCTGAACGCCGACACTGAACAGCCTCTAATGACCTGACTCCACCTCAGCATGCTTTATATACTGATGTTACACCACACGCAGTTCCTGGACTACATGGTCTGATTGGATGGAAGAAAAACCTCCAGGCCTACTCTGATTGGACTTTATTTTCATGCTGTGATTGGTTGTCTTAAGACTTGCTCTCACCCAATAAGAACATGATAATAAAGTCCAATCCGAGTAACCCTGGAGGTTTTTTCATGTCCAATCAGAACACGCCGTCCAGGAATCCTCATGTATATAAGCTCAGTATATGCGTGATGCTGAAGGGAAGTGAGGCCCTTCCAGGTTCCCATACTTTCCTGTAGCGCTGCTTAGTGCCTGCCTGGCTTAGAGGATCGGGAATGGGTAATTACCGGTCGTTTGCTGGAGGCTGGAGCATAGCAGCTCGATTCGCTGCTGTTGGTGGTGGTGGCAACTGAGACAGCAGCGCGGCTGGAGCAATAGGAGAAGGAAAATAGCTTTGCGATAGATGGAGGGGGGTCAAGAGAGTGGTTAGTGCTAAAGGGAAAAGAGGATAGCGAGCAGGAGAAAATGTTGCAAAAAGACCGTGGGGAAAAGATGGTGGGAAAAAAGTTTTTGGATAGATTGGGGGGAAACAGCGTGGGCAGCGGGAGGGAGGGAAGGTTTTGCCGAAAGACGGTGGGTAAAAGTTTATGGGTAGATGGAGAGAGAAAAGAGGATGGCAAAAGGGAGGAGGAAAGACGGTGGTGGTGGGTGGAAACGGGGGCGAGCAGTAGGGAGAGACGGTTTTGTGAAAAGACAGTGGGGAGAAAAGTTTTTGGGTAGATAGAGGGGGAAAAGAGGGTAACAAGTGGGGGAAGGAAAAAGAGGTTAGCCAGCGGGAGGAAAACAAGATTTCACGAAAAGACAGTGGGCAGAAAAGACAGACGCTGAAGAAAGAAAAGATGGTGGGTAAAAAGAGTTTGGGTAGATGGAGGGGGGAAAGAGGGTGATGAGGAGCAGAAAAGAGGGTGGCTAGAGGGAGTGGGGAAAGAGGGTTGGGGAAAATAGTTTGGGGTAGATAGAGGGCAAAAAAGAGTGGCAAGCAGGATAGGGCAAAGGAGTACGAGTGGGAAGGGGGAAGACTTTGTGAAAAGATGGTGGGGAAAATTTGGGGGGATATATGGAGGGGGAAAAAGGAGGTGAGCAGGAGTGGGGAGTAGGCTTTGCGAAAAGACGGTGGGGAAATGTTTTTAGGTAGTTGAAGAAGGCAAAGAGGGTGGCAAGGAGGAGCGGGGGGAAATACGATGAGGAAAACAGTTTTGGGGTAGATGAAAGGGGAAAAGAGGGTGGTAAGCAGCAGAAGTGGGGAGAAGGCTTTGGGAAAAGATGGGGGAAATGTATTTGCTTAGATGAAGGAGCAAAAGAGGGTGAAGAGAGTGGGACAGGGAAAACGAAGGTGGCCAGGGAGAAGGGGAAAAGACGGTGGGAAAAAGCAGTCAGGAGAGTGTTTGGGTAGATGGATGGGGAAAAGGGTGGTGAACGGGAGAGTAGAGAAGGGTGTGCGAAATGACGGTGAGGAAAAAATGGTAAGGAAAAAGTTTTCGGGTAGATGGGGGAAGAAAAAGAGTGGCGAGAGGGAGGAGGCCAAAGGCAGTCGGGAAAAGAAGGTGGGGAAATAATGGTGGGAGACAAAGGTTTGGGGTAGAATTTTTTTTTAAATCAGATGATTTGTATTTTTGCTTTTGAGTAGTTTGAGTTCTTTATATATTTTGTGTCTTAACCCCCTTGACTGATGCATAGTTTGCAAATACCTTCTTCTTTTCTCTGGGTTGTTGCTTCTACTGATTGCTTCCTCTGCTTTGCAGAAGCTTTTAAGTTTAATGTAATTACAACTTTGCTTTCGTTGCTTGTGCTTTTGACAAGTTTAATGTAAATACATCTTTGCTTTTGTTGCTTGTGCTTTTGATGTCTATTAGAAAATTCCTTGTCCTAACCGATTTTATGAAGCATTTATCCTATGTTTTCTTCTCTAGTAGTTTCATAGTTTCAGGTCCTACATTTAAATTTTTATTTTGAGTAGACTTTTGTATGTGCTAAGATAACAGCCTAGATGTATTCTTGTACATGTGGGTGTTGAGTTTTCCTAGCACAGTTTATTGAAGAGATTGTCCTTCCCGAATGTGTGTTCTTGGTGTTTTTGTTAAAAATGAGTTGACTGTAAATGAGTGAATTTATTTCTGATTTCCCTATTCTATTTCATTTGTCTATGTCTGTCATGCCTTTGTTTCTCTATCTCTCCCCCGCCCCCTTTTTAGATCATACCATGCTGTTTTGATAGTACCTACCTTACTATAGATTTGTAATATATTTTGAAATCAGGTTGTGTTATGACTCTAGCTTTTCTTTTTATTCCAGATTCTTTGATCTATTTGAAGTATTTTGCATTTCCATGTGAATTTTAGGAATTTTTTTTCTGTATGAAGAATGTCTTGTAATTTAACATGGATTGTATTGACTGTGTACATCACATTGGGTGATACAGATATTTCAACAATATTCTTCTAGTGCATGGACATGGAATATCTTTTCATTTACTTGTGTCTGCTTTAATATCTTTCATCTATGCTTTATAGTTTTCATTGTGGATCTTTTGTCTTTTTGGTTACGTTTATCCCAGATATCATTTTATCGGCAATGAAATAGATTTCATGATTTCTTTCTTAGGTATTTCACTATTGGTACATGAGTGTGCTACTCATTTTTATATGTTGATATTGTATCTTGCAACTTGACTAAACTTATTATTTCTAGAAGGTTTTTTTGTGGAATCTTTAGGGTTCTCTTTCTACATATGATCATGTCCCTTGCAAACAAAGACAGTTTGATTTCCTTTTTTTCCAATTTGGGTGTCTTTCATTGCATTCTGCTATCTAATTGCTCTACCTAAGACTCAGTACTATGATGAATAAAAGTGGTGTAAAAGTAACCACACTTGTTCCAAATCTTAGAGGAAGCGCTTTTAACTTTTCCCCATTGATTATGATGTTAGCTGTGGGTTTGTCATATATGGCCTTTATTGCACTGACATATGTTCCTTCTATACTCATGTTGTTCAGTTTTTGTCACGAAGGAATGTTGATTTTTTTTTTCAGCATTTACTGAAGTGATTATATGGTGTGTGTTATTGATTCACTGAATGTGATGTTGCACATTTATTTATTTGGGTTTATTGAATCATCCTCATATTCCTGGAATGAATTCCACTTGATCATGGCGGATCATCTTTTTATGTGTTGTCAAATGCAATTTTCAAGTATTTTGTTGAGGACTTTTTGCGTCTGTGTTCATCAGGGATATTTGCCTATGGTTTTCTTTTTGTGTTGTGTCCTGGTTTGGTTTTTGTACCAGGGTCATGCTGTCCTCATAGAACAAGTTTTGAAGCCTTCATTCCTCTTCATTTTTTTGAGGAATATTTTGAGTAAAATTGGTATTAGCTCTTTTAAACATGTTTGGTAGAATTCAGCAGTAAAACCATGATTATTGTGTTTTTCTTTGATGGAAGACTTTTTATTGCTGATTTAATTGCATGACTCATTATTGTTCTGTTCAGGTTTTTTATTTCTTCATCATTCTATCTTGGGAATTTGTTATGTGTCCAGAAATTTATTCATTTCACCTAGATTTTTCAATTTGTTTTTATATAGGTGTTTTTAATAATCTCTTACCATCCTTCGTATTTCTGTGTTATCAGTTGTAATGTCTCCTTTTTCAGCTATGATTTTATTTGTTTCCTTTTTCTTTTCCTTAGTCTAGTTAAAGCTTGTCAGTTTTGATTTTTTTTCTTAAAAATTCCAGTTCTTTGTTCCATTGATTGTTTGTATTTTTTGTTTCTATTTTTAAATTTTCCTCTTTAATCTTCATGATATTTTTTCTACTAAATTTAGCGTTTCATTTTTCTTGTTTTTCTCATTACTTCAGGTGTACTGTCAGGTTGACTATTTGAGATCTTTCTACTTTTCTGATGTAGGCATTTATAGCTATGCACTTTTCCTCTTACAACTGCCTTTGCTGCATCCCACAGGAATTTTTATGTTTTGTTTCCATTCTTATTTGTTTCAATAAATTTTTAATTATTTTATTTATTTATTTATTTATTTATTGGTTGTTCATGAGCATGTGTTTTAATTTCCATATATTTGTACAGTTTTTAAAGTTCCTCCTGTTACTGATTTCTAGTACTATTTCACTGTGGTCAGAAAAGATACTTGATATGGTTTCAGTTGTTAAAAATGTGTTGTGACTTGTTTTTTGGCCTAACACATAGTCTGTCTTGGAGAATAATCCATGTGCTACTCAGTGGAATGTGCATTGTGCAGTTGTGGAGTGGAGAGCTGTGTAAATATTAGGTCCATTTGGAATAGAGTACAGTTTAACTGATGATGTTTTGTTGTCTGGATGATCTGTCCATTGATGATAGTGGGGTGTTGGTTATAGTGGAGCATTGAGGTATTCTATTACTGTATTGCAGTCCATCTGTCTTGTAAGGTTTGTTGATACTTGCTTCTGTGTTTAGTGCTTGAGTGCTGGTTGCATATGCACTTATAATTGTTATGCTGCTGTTTACTTCTTTCTGACTATATGATTATCTTCATTTTTTTTCCTTTTTTGACTGAAAGTCTGTTTTATGTAAGTAGAGCTACTCCTGCTTTTTCTGTTTCCATTGGTATGGGATATCTTGTATCATCCCTTCACTTTCAGTCTATATATTATTTATGTCTTTACGGGTGAACTGAGTTTCTTGTAGGTAGTGTATAATTGGGTCTTATTTTTTAATCCATTCAGCCCCTCAGTCTTAGAGAATTTAATTCATTTATATTCAAGGCTATTACTAACAGGTAAAAACACACTACTGCCATTTTTTACTTGTTTTCTGGTTGTTTTGCTACTCTCTCTTTTTTCTTTTGTTCTTTCTCCCTTCCTCTTTCTCTTCTCTCTGATCTCTCTCTTTCTTTCTTCCTTTCTTTTCTTTCCTCCTTCCATTCCTTCCTGTCTTTATTTGTAGTGAGGTAATTTTTTCTGGCAGTGTGTTTTAATTCCTTGCTTTTAATTTTTAAGGTGTCTGTTATCGATTTTGTTTTCTGGTTACCATGAGGCTAAACAACATAATTATAACAAGTTATTTTAAACTGAAGAAAAGTTAACTTTGATTGGTCTCAGCTACTCAGGAGGCTCAGATGGGAGGATTGCTTCACACTAGGAGGCCGAGGTTGCAGTGAGTTGAGATCGTGCCACTGCACTCTCCAGCCTGTGTGACAGAGTGAGACCTTGTCTCATAAAATAAATAAATAAAAATGCAATAGCTTATAATGAATTCTGATTGTAAATTTTGAGATGATGATTGATAAAGTATAGAAAAGAAAGTGGAAATCATTCGTAATCTCATTACCCAAAGATAACTACTACTAATGTTTTGGTACATATGCTTCCTAATTCATAACCCTCTCTCCCTCACACACACACACAAATGTACGCATACAATAGATACATTTTACACACAAATATAATTTTATTGTAGCATTTTAAGAAAAACAGCTTTGTAATTTTTTATTTAAAATATTGTGGATATCTTTTGTGAATAATATTCATATAAAATATTATACATCTTAGGCCAGGTGCGGTGGCTCATGCTTGCAATCCCAGCACTTTGGGAGGCCGAGGTGGGTGGATCATGAGGTCAGGAGATCAAGACCATCCTGGCTAACACAGCAAAAACCCGTCTCCCCTTAAAAAAAAAAAACCAGCCGGACATGGTGGCACACGCCTGTAGTCCCAGCTACTCGGGAGGCTGAGGCAAGAGAATCACTTGAACCTGGGAGGTAGATGTTACAGTGAGCCAAGTTCGTGCCACTGGACTCCAGCATGGGCGAAAGAGCAAGACTCTGTCTCAAAAATATATATATGTTGTACATCTTAGTTTTAAGATTGTGGTTTCTGCTCTTTGGGGTGGCAGGTACACTTCTTGCTAAAATGAATCATCTCAGTGTCTTTGATTTACCTTCTCTCCCCTAGGCTATTGCTTTTGGAAGGGGGCCCTGGATCTCCCTCCTATTTACTTGGGGGCAAACATAGTATCATGGGGTTATGAAAACGTTGCCTGCGCCACATAGCAACCCTGGCTCCAGTTCTGAAAATAAAGGTAACGTAGGAGTTTTTGCTCTCTGATTAATACTAAAATGTAAATAAAGTGGTTTTAGATCATTGTAGCAAATGATTTAGATATAACTCTGTGTTCATTTTAATTAAGAGCTCAGGATTTCTTCACGGTATGTTCATTGCCTGCTTTATCAGTAAAAGTATAGTAGAGATGGGGTTTCACCATGTTTCTCAGGGGTCTCGAACTCCTGACCTCAGTGATCCACCCTCCTCAGCCTCCCAGAGTACTAGGATTACAGATGTGAGCCACCAGACCCAGCTGTCACCTTCTTACTTAGATGGAGTCTTGTGTGAAACACACCATGGAACTCATGTTCACTTACAACTGTGAAAGGCTGACCACCTTGTGTGACGAGATTGGAGCCTGTCTGCCACACCTCCCTGTGTGTCTCCGCATGTCCTCAGGCCTGCTGGCGGGGCGGGGGCTCCCTTGTCCTCTTATGCAGAGGAAGGACGTGGCATGTGTTGAGAGCCAGCCTGGAGGTGGTACATAGTAACTGCCCAGCCAGTGGAACCCAGCAGGAAAGTGAGAACTGTTCTTTTCCATCCTTTTGTTGTTGTTGTTGTTGTTGTTGTTGTTGATACAGAGTCTCACTCTGTTGCCTAGGCTGGAGTGCAGTGGCATGATCTTGGCTCACTGCAACCCCTGCCTACTGGGTCCAAGTGATTCTTTTGCCTCAGCCTCCCAAGGAGCTGGGATTACAGGCACCCACCACCATGACCGGCTAATTTTTATATTTTAGTAGAGACAGGGTTTCACCATGTTTTCCAGGTAGGTCTTGAACTCCTGGCCTTAAGAGAGCTTACCACCTTGGCCTCCCAAAGTGCTGAGATTACAGGCATGATCCATCACGCCCAGTCTAGAACTTACTTTTCCCTTTTCTCTTCCTTTTCTTTACTTTTCTTTCTAAATTTGACACAGAGTCTTGTTCTATCACCCAGGCTGGAGTGTAGTGGTGTGATCGCGGCTCACTGCAACATCCACCTCCCCGGGCTCAAGCAATTCTCCTGCCTTAGCCTCCCGAGTAGCTGGGACTGCAGGTATGTGCCACTATGCCCAGCTAATTTTTCTTTGTATTTTTAGTAGAGACAGGCCAGGCTAGTCTTTAACTCCAGACCTCAACTGATCCACCTGCCTCGGCTTCCCACAGTGCTGGGACTCCAAGCAGGAGCCACTGTGCCTGGCCGAACTTCCCTTTTCTTTCCATTTCTTGGTATTTGGAAAGTGAGCAGCCATGGAACAGCCGGTGTTTTCAGCTGGTGCAGACCCATCTGGTATGCTCGTAAGGCTTCTAGCTGAAGGAAGTGTCCACCCTGCAGTCTCGCTGGCATCCCATCACCTTCCAGAAGCAGGACGCCAGCTGTGTGTGCTCTTGGCCCACACTGAGCCTGTGCTCGGGGTGCTTCTCTTGCCAGTTTCCCCACCCCTTGTTTTGGGTGAGGTCCCTGCCCGGCTGGCATGGGAAACAGGATGGGGAGTGGTCACCACTGTGGTTTGTTGCAGAGTGAGTTTTGTGGATGCCCTGCCTAGGCCTGGCTCCCGTGTTTCTCCCACTTGGCTGCAGCTCCAGCCCTGCCCCGTCTCGCATAGCTTCCTGCCCAGCCCCGCACGGCAGCCTTCCCAGCACACAGAAACGGCACAGACCCCACAGAACTCCAGTGTCCCCTCCCCTAGACCTTTACATACACCTGGTAAGTTGGGCCTGGGTCCCATCGTGTGAGCTGTATGTGGCCTGGTGGGTTGAGGTGCTAAGGTCACCTCAAATTACAAAATTTTGTAACAATATTGTTTTTTCAGTTTTTAAAACTATGATCTTTCTTAAATATTCTGTAATACCAATGCTTTTGATGAATGAATTAATCATGGACACCTGCTTAGAAGACAAAAATATATACAGAATTTTGTGGTCTACTTCCTCAATTATATAAATCATTACATTTTAATAAGCATGAAGTCACCACGCTGAGGAAAATGTAAATGTGTAAACCTCAAGTTTGCCATTATCTTATAGGAATGGGTGTGCTCAGTTACTTGGCAGCTGAATTAAACCTTACTCTAGAGCAGCGCTCTCCACTACTAATATAATGAGAATCCCGTATGTTATTTAAAGTTTTCCAGTTACTACATTAAAGAGTAAAGAGATGCAGGTAAAATTAATTGTATCAATGTTTTATTTAACCGGGTGTATATTATCTATAATTTTAACATGTAATCAATATAAAAGTTATTAATGATGTATTTCATTCTTTTTTTCCATAAAGTCTTCCGAACTTTGGTGTGCCTTTTAGCCTTACGGCACATCTCGATTTGAACAAGCCACACTTAAAGTGCTCAATAGCCGTGTGTGGCTGGCTAGTGGCTACCATGTTAGACAGTGCAGCTCTAGAGTGGGGATCAGGTAACTTTTCTCTAAAAAGCCAGATAGTAAATATGTTAGGCTCTGTGGGTCATACAGTTTCTGTCATAACCATTCAGTTCTGCCTTTGGAGCATGAAAGTGGCCATAGACGATATGTGAATGAACAGGTGTGGCTGTGTTTAACTAAAACTTTATATTTACAATAGCAAGTGATAGGCTGGATTTGGCCTGTGGATGGCAGCTTGCAGACCCCACTGTGGAGCACTAGGTTTATAGGCAGTCTCTGCTGTGCATGTGGTTTGTTGTTTCTTATGTCAACTGCAAGGATGAGACACATGGATACACTGGGTGTTTAATGAAACATAGGGGGCTTATAAATACTTGCTTTTTTTCTATAACCTATAGACTTATTTCCTTTGATTATAATGCTGTCAACACTTTGATAACTATTTCACTAAAACCCTACAGGGAAACTAAGCTTCTCTCAACTTGTATTCATTATGGTAGAATGTCATTATTATGTCTGATTATATCTGCATTCGGTTATTGATGATGCTAGTAACAATGAACTTTGTGTTGCTGCAGCTCACAAATGCTTTTTTACATCTGCAAGAAATTAACTAGTCATCAAACGCTTAGTAGCACAGAAATTCTCAAGTAGTTGCGGGAAATTTTGATCTGCAGGAATAAATTTCTTCTTAAAAATAAGGTAAGCAAAATGACATCTTTAAAAAATGGAAGAATATTTGGAATGGTAACGGGGAGAGATTAAAAAGTGTTTTCTAGCTAAATTAGTTTCTATTTCAGCTTCTCCTTTCTCCCAAGGTTCTCAAAAGGATACATATGTGCAGAGGACAATGGCTGGCAAATCAACATTTTAAAAGTTATTCAGAGGCTGTGGCCTTAAAACCACACTGTTGATGAATTCTAGTTCTAGTTGAGTTAAATAGGTCTCTGTGGGGCAGGCCTAGGAAAAGTGGGAACTGCTATATCCAAAGTAGCTTGAGGAGCATATTCCATCTTTACTCTCAAGTTCATACAGAAGACATAATTCATCCATTGAATTTGATTTAACATGTAGCTTCTATAATGAAGAATTCTGTTATGGCATAGATTTAGGAGTACTTGATTTAATGAGTTTTTGTCCATTTCTAGAATCATAGCTCTGAGAAATTGTAAAGGCCTAGATGTCATGGCTAGACTAGTCCAGAGAATTATCTATCAAGAAGGAAAAGGGAAAATGTTGAGGGTCCTCAATCTAGATTTATTTCTATTCCTCCAATAAGGGTTTCACCTCTTGAAAATATCAGGAGACTTCTTCGTTGGGGTGGAGTGAAATTTTTGAGATTCTGAACTATTGAAACATAGGTTGTGGAGGATAGAGAAGAACCTTAAATTTTTTTTTAACAAATAGTTTCTATAGTTAATAAATTTAGGGATTCTCTTATGGCCTAGTTTTGGGAGTGCCTGATTCAATGAGTTTTTATCTGGTACTAGCGGCATAGCTGTGAAAAACCTTAAATGTATGAAACTCATATCCTTTTTGTTATTATACTGCTTGTGGTTAATAAATTGTCTCTGTTTAGAAATAGACTAATGGTGAAGTGGTTTTATTCACATCTGGCCTATTTGATGTGTTAATGTAGCAAAATTTGGCATTATTCCAAAGATACAGAAAGAGACTAGACTTCAGACTTTCATGCCCTTGCCTATGGTGTAATCTCCAGAATATGAGTATGAGGAATCCACTAATGAATTCCTAGTGCCCTGGTCAGCACAGTCACTCTTGTGACATACTGGGTGTATATACCAGGGTTAATTACTGGTCCAGAATAACTTAATCTCAAGAGTTAATTTCTAGTTATCCCAACATGGCACAGGATAAAATCTTATAGAAAAAAAAAATCTTTGTCATCGAGATTGAATCATAGTTTTCACACAATAGATTTATGTTCATGTTTTACTTATATTTATGTTAGGCTTAATTTATATTTGTAGAATCTACTGTTTCTGATGATTTAGAGAATGGATGGGAAACTGAAAGAAATTTTAAAGACATTAAGTAAACATTAATTGTTCTAATGGGTTTCTAGTGAATCTCCTTCAAGGTGGGGCATAGAGACTGAGAGGAGAGGTTTTCTAGGAGAGTCTCAAACAGGAAGACAAGTCAAACAAGTTTTTATTCCTCTTGGTGGTCAGTGCTTCAGTAAAGCTTATTTATTTCTTTTTTTCTAGCAGGCAGATAGAAGTTCCTGTCACTTTCTCCTTTTTCATGGAGTAGGATGTGATATTCCGTCTAGTGGAAATACCAGTCAAATGTCCATAGATCATGAAGAGTTACTACATACTCCTAGAGACTCTCTCCAGAAGGGAAAAGGGAACTCCTCCATGGTCAGCTTCTTTTGTAATTTTCCTGTATCATCTTGTGTGTTCTATTTGTTTTCTGAATGAACTTTGGTAAATTTCATCTAGGTAATATAGTGTAATAGTGAAAAACTGATTAGACTCCCGTTCTATCACTGCTCTTTGTAGAACTTTGGGCAAGTTCTTAACATCCTTGTTCCTCAGTTCCTCGACTTTAAAATGGGGGCAATAATAATTCCTGCCCCAGAGTTGTCGTGAGGGTTAAATAAAAGGATGTGTAAATAGCACTTGACACAAGCTGTATTTGATAACTATAATTATTATAAACCTCCACCCCATAAGAAACCATGCATACCACAGAAGTATAGAATTTGTATCACCTAACGAAGATACAGATTTACAGGGATAAAAACAAAGAATTTTGCTTCATGTTAAAGATAAGTGTTTCTCCTATCACAGGTGGGAATTGAATAATGAGAACACATGGACACAGGAAGGGGAACATCCCACACCAGGGCCTGTTGTGGGATGGGGGGAGGAGGGAGGGATAGCATTAGGAGATATACCTAATGTAAATGACTAGTTAATGGGTGCAGCACACCAACATGGCACGTGTATACATATGTAACAAACCTGCACATTGTGCACGTGTACTCTAGAACATAAAGTATAATAATAATAAAAAAGATAAGTGTTTCTGTGTTTTGTGTTTGTGTGTATAATTTCTCTTAAATATAAATCATATTTCAAGTGAAAATATCAGATCATTATAGAAGGGTTTATTTTCCAGACCAAAACATTTTTCATCCCTAATTTTTAATACAACCTCACTAAAGAAAAAAAAAATCTAAGCAGTATTGTATTTACTATTGTCTGTTGTACTTGTAGAATTTGCATTTGTTTATCAATTATTTTCTCCATTTTATGTTTGGGGAATAGATAATTCAGAATCAAGTCTATCTTCTACAGCAATATTTAGTTTTTGTTTATGCCCTTGTTTCAAAGAGTGCTGCAGTGTGCTTATTTTATTACTTCCCTATAGCAAGTAGATAGAATTTTCTGTTACTTCCTCTTTTTTTATTTTATTTTATTTTTACTTTTTTATTTTTTGAAGATGGAGTCTCACTCCATTGCCCAGGCTGGAGTGCAGTGGCATGATCTCGGCTCACTGCAAGTTCTGCCTCCCAGGTTAACATTATTCTCATGCCTCAGCCTCCCAAGTAGCTGGGACTACAGGCACCTGCCACCATGCCCGGCTAATTTTTTGTATTTTTAGTAGAAACGGGTTTTCACCATGTTAGCTAGGATGGTCTCAATCTCCTGACCTTGTGATCCACCCAGCTCGGCCTCCCAAAGTGCTGGGATTACAGGCGTGATCCACACCGCACCCGGCCCAAACAGATGATTTTTTGTATTTCATCTTTTGTTAGAAATTACATTTGTGGTGGGAGGGAGCTATTTTTTTTGCAGTAAATTATTCTATCCAACATGGAAACAGTAGTATGGATTTAAATATGTTTAATATCTTTCAGTAAATTGTCATCTTTAACCAAGTTCAAATTATTACACTTTTGGCCAGTGGGGGCCTCTTTAAAATTCATTCCTAACCATTTTTTACTTGACCCTTATTAGTCAGTGTTGCTGTCTGGTATGACAAGATGTTTCAGGGTCATTATGTCTTTTTTATTTTTCCTTTCACTCCATACATATAAGCAGCCATTTCCTAAAGGAGTCCAGATTCCTTTTACTGGGAAATGGTAGTTCAAGATTACAATTGGGTGAGGGTTACTGTGGGATTAGTCACTAGTCATTGCTATGGGATTGATCATTAGTCATTAGTATGGGATTGGTCATTGTTTCTAGGCATTTTCAATGGAGATAAGTAAAATTATGTTTTCTTAGTACAAAATAAAATATATTGACTTTATATAGTTACTTCTATTTCAAATTCAAGACTACATGTTCTTTACCATTACTTTCATCTCCCATGCTGAAAGTCTTGGGTTTTTAGAGACACTAGGAGTGATAGAATTACAATACCACAGAAGTACCTGTTGCCTTGATTCTACAATACATGCAGGATCAAGATTTATCTTTGTTTTGTCACTAGAGTATATTCTACTAGCAATATACAGTTAATATTAACTTGAAATCACTGAGAATACTTCCTCTCTTTATGATTCTTCCATTAAAGAATTTGATACAGATTACCGTTCATTTACTTTTGACTTCCAGACTTCTTAAAATTTTAATTTTATGTTTATGTAAGTTGCATAGTTCTAAAATGAAATCTATAAAACAATATGTATTCCATATAGAATATGGATTCTCTTCTTGTCACTTCTACTTTCTTTTTATTTCCTAAAGGCAACCACTAATTTTTTTTAACATTTCATTCTTCTACTGTTTTGTTTTGCTTCTTAGTATAAGAAACATATATTTCTATCTCCTCCCTTGTCTTAGATGAATGGAACATATTGTGTATATTTTCTCCATCTTGTTTAACTTAAGATATATTCTGGAGATTATTCCATTGTTTAATAAATTTAGACTTTTTTTGTTTTATGTTACATTTAATTTTAGACATGTCTTTTATTTAAGTGTCATTGTGTCATCCATGTTATTTGCTCTTTTGGCATATATAAAATACATATATACATGTGTACACATATATACATACATATATACATGTGTACACATATATATATATGTGGGAGTGTGTGTGTGTGTGTATATATATATATATTTTTTTTTTTTGAGACAGTCTTGCTCTGTTGCCCTGGCTGGAGTGCAGTGGAGCTTAGCTCACTGCAAACTTTGCCCCCTGGGTTGAAGCAATTCTCATGACTCAGCCTTCCAAGTAGCTGGAACAACAGGCGTGCACCACCATGGTCGGCTAATTTTTGTATTTTAGTGGAGACGGAGTTTCACCATGTTGGCCAGGCTGGTCTCGATTGCCTGCCTTGGCCTCAGTATGTATTACTGTATTTAGAAAGATTTGTCATTCAGACTAGCACTCAGACTGTGTAATGATAAGGAATTTATTGTAGAAATTAGATTGTATACAATTTTGAGGGGACTAAGTGAGTTGTGTGTCTGGAACAGGGAATCGGAGGATTAGAGGAGTCCACTAACCAGATAGTCCAAATCAATGAGAATGGGTAGACAAGTTGGAGCTGTTCGGGAAATCTGAGAAGTCAAGTATATCCAGCCACTGAAGTGAGATTATGAAGGAGGAGCTTGAGGAGGGCACTGTGGGAAACACAATCACTAAGACAGGGTTTCATCATATTGGCCAGGCTGGTATCAAACTTTTGACCTCAAGTGATCCTCCTGCCTCGGCCTCCCAAAGTTCTGGGATTACAAATGTGAGCCACCACACCCGGCTGTTTCTCTGATTTTTATGGAATACTTAGGGAGATCCACAAGCTGCATTTCAGCTCCTGCCATCTTCTAAAAGTCCCATTTTCGGCCCTTCAGGGTTTTTTTCCTCCATAATGTTTATAATCAACTTTAAGAAGTTCTGTACTTTCTGTTCTGCCCTCTCCTTTATACTCTAAAAATGCCCTCGCATTTTATTTAGTACTTTTTTTTATTTTTATTTTTTGGAGATGGAGTCTCACTCTGTCACCAGGCTAGAGTGCAGTGGCATGATCCCGGCTCACTGCAATCTCTGCCTCCTGGGTTCAAGCATTCTCCTGCCTCAGCCTCTCAAGTAGCTGGGATTACAGGTGCATGGCAATACACCCAGCTAATTTTTGCATTTTTAGTAGAGACTGGGTTTCACCATGTTGGCCAGGATGGTCTCGATCTCCTGACCTCGTGATCTGCCCGCCTCGGCCTCCCAAAGTGCTGAGATTACAGACATGAGCCACCGTGCCCAGCCTATTTAGTATGTCTTTTTTTTTTTTTTTTTTTTTTTGAGATGGAGTCTTGCTCTGTTGCCCAGGCTGGAGTGCAGTGGTGCGATCTCCACTCACTGAAGGTCCGCCACTGGGTTCACGCCATTCTTCTACCTCAGCCTCCCGAGTAGCTGGGACTACAGGTGCCCACTACCATGCCCAGTTAATTTTTTGTATTTTTAGTAGAGACGGGGTTTCACCGTGTTAGCCAGGATGGTCTCGATCTCCTGACCTCGTGATCCACCCGCCTCGGCCTCCCAAAGTGCTGGGATTACAGGCGTGAGCCACCGCGCCCAGGCAGTTTTGTATTTTTAGTAGAGACAGAGTTTCACCATGTTTGTCAGGCTGGTCTTGAACTCCTGACTTCAGGTGATCTGCCCGCCTCGGCCACCTGAAGTGCTGGGAATACAGACGTGAGCCACCGTGCCTGGCCTCTAAATTCATGTTATGGAGAATCATTTTCATGGTTAAAGTATCCTGAATTGACTGTGGCCTGTTGGGAGGTGGGATGGAGGAAGCTACTTGTGGAAAATGAAGAAAGGGAACCACACCAGAAGCAAGAAAGTGTCATCAATTTTTAAATCAAAGGCTCCATGAAAAAGGACAGTACAAATAGCCTGTTTTTGTAGCTGACCATTGGATTGTGGACGGCACCTGCATCTACCAGGTTCTTCTTTTAAATTTTTGACCTGATATTCATGAACACAGTGCTACTGGTTAGACCTCTGTCCAAGTGTTTTTTTGTTTTGTTTTTTGTTTTTTGTTTTTTTGAGACGGATTCTCACTCTGCCGCTCCGGCTGGTATGCAGTAACATAATCTCGGCTCACTGCAAGCTCCGCGTCCCATGTTCACACCATTCTGCTGACTCAGCCTCCTAAGGAGCTGGAACTACAGGTACCCACCTCCATGCCTGGCTAATTTTTTGTATTTTTAGTAGAGACGGGGTTTCACAAAGTTAGCCATGATGGTCTCGATCTCATGACCTCATGATCCACCTGCCTTGGCCTCCCAAAGTGCTGGGATTACAGGCGTGAGCCACCATGCCCGGCCACCTTTGTCCAGGTTTAAGCTTTAGAAAATAAGGTCTTCATGCAGTGGGAAGCCTGGTTAGGGTTATGATTCTGCCCTGGGGCATCTGCCACTTCTGACCTGGATGTAAACTTGGCATTTACTATTTACTTCCACACTTGAACAGCCAAAGATGGGCTGAGCACAGAGGCTCACATCTGTAACTCCAGCACTTTGGGAGGCCAAGGCACAAGTATTGTTTGAGGCCAGGAGGTCAAGACCAGCCTGGTCAACATAGTGAGATCTTGTCTCTGTAAAAGCACACAAACAAAACTGAGGATGGGTGTGTGGCAGGTAGCAGATCAACCTGGAAAACCATTAATCTGAGAGCTGAAAGGACCCTTAGACCTGCCCCCAATTAACAGATGAGACTCTGCCCGGGGGTCATAGCCTAAGATAATGCATTGAGCTTTTCTAGAGATTTGAAAATAATCAATCCTAAAACCCCGAAGCATACTGCTACTGTTTGCTACTTAATATGTTTTCTAGTCTGGGTGTGGTGGCTCACGCCTGTAATCCCAGCGCTTTAGGAGGTTGAGGCGACTAGATCACCTGAGGTCAGGAGTTCAAGACCAGCCTGGCCAACATGGTGAAACCCTGTCTCTACTGAAAATACACACAATTAGCCAGCCATTGTGGTATGTGCCAGTAATCCCAGCTTCTTGGGAGGCTGAGGCAGGAGAACCATTTGAACCCGTGAGGCAGAGGTTGCAGTGAGCTGAGATTGCGCCATTGCACTCCAGCTTGGGCCACAAGAGTCAAATTCTGTCTCAAAAATAATAATGATAATAATAATATTTTCTCCAAGCAAGGGATTACTTTGTACTGCAAACTGGTGTGAAGGAATCCACCATGTATCAACTTTTGGAATGATGACAGTTATTTCTAGATCATGGAGGTGGGAATGCTTGTTGGTCATCTACTTTGTTCTTTGTTATATTGATTGATTTTTTTAAAACTAGCATTTTTATAACAATAAAGTCATAAAAATAAGTAACTAAAATAAAGTAAAATAATCTAAAAAGGCCAGGCACGGTGGCTCACGCCTGTAATCCCAACACTTTGGGAGGCCGAGGTGGGTGGATTAGTTGAGGTCAGGAGTTCGAGGCCAGCCTGGCAAACATGGCGAAACCCCATCTCTACTAAAAATACAAAAATCAGCTGGGCATGGTGGCAGCCTCCTGTAATTCCAGCTACTTGGGAGGTCGAGGCAGGAGAATCGCTTGAACGTGGGACAAGGTGCTTGCAGTGAGCTGAAATCACGCCATTGTACTCCAGCCTGGGTAACAAGAGCTAAACTCAGTCTCAAAACAAAAAAAACAAAATTTAATATAATTGAGTTGAATATTTAAACTTTTTACTGACATTTCGAATTAGATTCTAATTCAATTGAAAAGAGAATCTCATAGAAGCAGATGTACTCAATTATGTTACCTCTGTGGTTTCATTTAAGCAATTTGTTTTGTGAAGGGACACTAATCCAACCAGATTTTAACAGTGTATAAATATGTATGTATTAATTTAATTACAATGACAATACTCTCAACTCTCCATTTGAATAAAGGAGAACATCTGATCTCTGTTCTGGGGCACTGTGCACTACAGGTGTGTGGAAATACTGATGCCCTCAGCTGTGTGGCAGTCTCAGTGGGACCTAGAGTGCTGGAGACCCTGGGCCATTCACCTCTAGCCACAAAAGTCTTTGTCCATTTACCCCCACTGCTATAGAAATATCATATTCAGTGGTTGTTATGATGCAAAAGAAAAGAAGAAGGGAAATTTATTAAACCTTTACGTATAAGTTATGTTAGTAAATAAAGTCAACTTTCTTCTGGTTTAACTAAAAAACTATACTATACATATTTATGCCTTCTGGAAATTTTAAATATTTTGAAGCAAAGCAACTCATTATTGGTAAGACAACCAATTAAAACTGCAGAATTGTAGAGGTTATGGGTTACATGTATAAGAAAATTTCATAGCAATAATCTTTTAAGACTATGTGAAGAGACTCCACAGTGAAGCAGAAATCAGAAGAGGCTCCTAGACAGAAGAGACTTGCCTTGTCTCAGATGAGACTTTGGACAGTGGACATTTGGGTTAATGCTGAAATGAGTTAAGACTTTGGGGTACTGTTGGGAAGGTATGATAGGTTTTGAGATGTAAGGACATGAGATTTGGAGGGGCCAGGAGTGAAATAATATGGTTTGGCTATGTCCCTACCCACACCTCCACCTGAATTGTATAGCTCAGAATTCCCACGTGTTAGGGGAGGGACCCAGGGGGAGGTAGTTGAATCCCTAGGGTCTCTGAAATTAGAACAGAATTAAGAATACTGTGTATGCTCTCAGTTCACCAATTTATCAAAAGTAGTTTTATGATTCAGGAGGGTGTCTGTTCTGCAATTAGAAGAAAAGAAAGAATATTTTATATTTTGACTCTTTGAATTTTCTTCACTAACAGTATTTCCAAGGCTAGGTAAGGGAGTTGCAAGTAGCACCAAGAGAAAAAAGCAGGCTTGAGCAGCTTTTTAAAAATGGTCTTAAAATATGCAAAATGGAGCCAGGTGTGGTGGCTCACTCTTGTGATCCCAGCAATTTGGGAGCCTGAGGTGGGAGGATTGCTTGAGGCCAAAAGTTTTGAGACCAGCATGGGCAGCATAGTAAGATCCCCATCGTTAAAAAAAATAATAATTTTTTAAAAAATTAGCTGGATGTAGTGGTGCATGCCTTAGAGTCCTAGTTTCTTGGGAGACTGAGGTAGGAGGACCTCTTGAGCCCAGGAGTTCAAGTCTGCAGTGAGCTACGATTGCACCACTGTCCTCAAGCCTGGGCAACAAAGTGAGACCCTGTCTCTCTCCATATATATAAGTATATAAATAAATATACATAAATAAATATATACTTATAAATATATAAATAAATATATATTATAAATAAATAAATATATTTATAAATATATATTACATAATATATAATAAATAAATAAATATATTTATAATATATATTACATAATATATAAAAAATATATATATACACATGGAAAAGGGAAGAGGCCAAATTATCAAAGACATTACTGAAGAAGAAGAAATATTTGTCCTGCCAAATATCAGAACTTTTATAAAGCTACTTAAGACAGTGTGGTCTTCACTGATTAACTGACTAACGAAAGAGAACAGAGCGCTCCCAAATAAATCTCCACAAATTTAATCTTTGATATGTGATGTAGATCACATGGCAGATCAGCAAGAAAAGAAGGGACTTTTCAATAAATAGAATAGAAAAATAGGGTTATTGATGTAGGAAACAAAATGAAATTATATTTCTACTTTGCTCTATATGCAAACATTAAATTCCAGATGGACCAGACTTACATGTCAGAAATAAAACTTTAAAACTTTTAGTAGAAAATGTAAGTGAATGAGACACAAAAAGCCATTTAACCATTAAAAAAGAATAGACATTTTGACTATCACAAAATTAAGAACTTTTCCATCAAAAAGTGGAAAGATGAGCTGGACATGGTATCTCAAACCTGTAATCCCAAACACCTGAGGTCAGGATTTTGAGACCAGGCTGGCCAACATGGTGAAACCCAGTCTCTAGTAAAAATACAAGAAATTAGCCGGGCATTGGTGGCAGACACCTGTAATCCCAGCTACTTGGGAAGCTGAGGCATGAGAATCATCTGAATCCAGGAGGTCTAGGTTGCAGTGAGCCACTGCACTCCAGCCTGAATGACAGAGCGAGACTCTGTCTCAAAAAAAATTTAAAAATTAAAAAATAAAAGTTAAAAATTGAAAAGATAAACTATAAACTAGAGGAAGATATTTGCAGTACCTAAAACCTATGAAAGATTAATATCATATTGACGAAGTATAAGGAGCTCCTATGAATTAATTTTGAAAATAGCAACCCAACAGAAAATTGGGAAAAGACATTAATAGGGATTTCACAAAAGAGGGAGTCCCCAAAACATAAAAATTTTCTCACCCTCGTTAGTAATCAGGAAAATGCACAAGATGCTACATATCTATTCTCTTCAAAAATATTAAGAAGTTTGACAATACCAAACGTACTAGTCCACATTCACACTGCTGATAAAGACATATGTGAGATGGGGAAGAAAAAGAGGCTTAATTGGATTAAGGGTTCCACGTGGCTGAGGAGGTCTCAGAGTTATGGTGGTGGATGAGCAGCACTACTTACATGGCAGTGGCAAGAGAATGTGAGAAGGAAGCAAAAGAAGCAAAAGACAGAACCCTTGAAAAACCCATCAGACCTTGTGAGACTTATTCGCTATCACAAGAATAGCATGGGAATCTCCGGCCCCAGGAATTCAGCTACCTTCCCCTGGGTCCCTCCTCGAACACGTGGGAATTCTGAGTGATACAACTCAAGTTGAGATGTGGGTAGGGGCATGGGCAAACTATATTATTCTGCTCCTGGCCCCTCCAAATCTCTTGTCCTCAGATTTCAAAACCTATCATGCTTTCCCAACAGTCCCCCAAAGTCTTAACTCATTTCAGCATTAACCCAAATGTCTGCTGTCCAAGGTCTCATCCAAGACAAGGCAAGTCTCTTCTGCCTATGAGCCTGTAAAATCCAAAGCAAGCTAGTTACTTCCTGGATACAATGAGGGTACAGGTAATTGAGTACATACAGCTGCTCCAAATGGGAGTAATTGGCCAAAACAAAGGGGTTACAAGCCCCATGCAAGTCACAAATCCAGCAAGGTAGTCAAATTTTAAAGATCCAAAATGATCTCCTTTGACTCCATATTTCACATCAAGGTCATGCTGATGCAAGAGGTGGGCTCCCATGGTCTTGGGTTGTTCTGCCCCTGTGGCTTTGCAGAGTATATCCCACCTCCTGGCTGTTTTTATGGGCTGATGGTGAGTGTCTGCAGCTTTTCCAGTCTCACGGTGCAAGCTGTCAGTGAATCTACCATTCCGGGGTCTGAAGGACAGTGGTCCTCTTCTGAGAGCTCCACTAGGAAGTGCCCCAGTAGGGACTCTGTGTAGGGGCTACGACCCCACATTTCCCTTCTGCACAGCCCTAACAGAGGTTCCATCAGAGCCGCACCCCTGTAGCAAACTTCAGCTTGGACATCCAGGAGTTTTCATACATCCTCTGAAATCTAGGTGGTAGTTTCCAAACCTCAATTCTTGACTTCTGTGCACATGCAGGCTCAACACCATGTGGAAGCTGCCAAGACTTGGTGCTTGTACTCTCAAAGCCATGGCCTGAGTTCTATGTTGGCTCCTTTCAGCCATGGCTGGAGGTGCTGAAATGCACCACACTAAGGCCCTAGGCTACATACAGCAGAGTCAACCTGGGCCTGGCCCAGAAAACAATTTTTTCCTTCTAGGCCTCCAGGCTCATGATGGGCAGGGCTGCTATGATGACCTGTGAAATGTCCTTTAGACATTTTCCCCATTGTCTTGGGGATTAACATTCAGCTTCTCATTATTCATGCAAATTTCTGCAGACAGCTTGAATTTATCCTCAGAAAATGGGATTTTCTTCTCTATCACATTGTCAGGCTGCAAATTTTCCAAACCTATATGCTCTGCTTCCTTTATAAAACTGAAGGCCTTTAACATCACCCTAGTCACCTCTTGAATGCTTTACTGCTTAGAAATTTCTTCCAGCAGATACCATAAACCATCTCTCTCAAGTTCAAAGTTTCACAAATCTCTAGGGCAGGGGCAAAGTGTTGCCATTCTCTTTGCTAAAACATGAGAGTCACCTTTGCTCCAGTTCCCAACAAGTTCCTCATCTCCATCTGAGACCACCTTAACCTGGACCTTATTGTTCATAACACTATCAATATTTTTGTCAAAGCCATTCAACAAGTCTCTAGGAGATTCCAAATTTTCCCACATTTTCCAGTCTTCTTCTGAGCCCTCCAAACTGTTCCAACCTCTGCCTGTTACCAAGTTTCAAAGTCACTTCCACATTTTGGGGTAACGTTTCAGCAGCACTCCACTCCACTGGTACCAATTTACTGTATTAGTCCGCTTTCACACTGCTGATAAAGACATACCTCAGTCTGAGAACAAAAAGAGGTGTTAAGAAAAATAACTGTAATTGGATTTACAGTCCTACGTGGTGGGGGAGGCCTTGGTCATGGCAGGATGTGAAAGGCACTTCTTACATGGCAGCAGCAAGAGAAAATGAGGAGGAAGCCAAAGCAGAAACCCCTGATAAACCCATCAGACCTCATAAGACTTATTCACTATCACAAGAATACCACAGAAAAGACTGGCCTCCGTGATTCAATTACCTCACCCTGGTCCCTCCCACAACATGTGGGAATTCTGGGAGATAGAATTCAAGCTGAGATTTGGGTGGGGACACAGCCAAACCATATCACCAAATATGGAGAGACTGTGGATCAACAAGATCATCTCGAACTTATGCAGAAGGTGAGAGTTTAAATTAGAACAACCACTTTGGAAAACAATTTGGATTATCTTATAAAGATGAGCATAATCATATGTTATGGCAAAGTAATCCCTCTACCATAGGCCCTGGAGAAACTCTCGTGCATATGTCACTGAAGTAGTAAAAAAAAGAAAAGAAAAGAAAAGAAATGCTCATGTAATACCATCCATAATAGTAAAAATCTGGAAATAAGCCAAATGTTTATTAATAAGAAAATGGGTAAATTAATGGGAGAATGGGTAAATAAATTATACTCTTAAAAAACTAAATAACATGTCATTTAGGGCAATCATATATATGCAATAAAACAAAGGTTTTTTAAAGGAAGGGAATCCTAAACATAAATTCAGGGTAGTAGTTACCCTGGGGCTGAAGGGTGTAAATCAGGAAAAAGGACAGAGGAGGAGCAGATGTTAGGATCAGGACCTTAGTTCTTGGTTGTGTTGTGAGTTCACAAGTGATTACCATATTATTCAAATACATTCAAATACATTTACATAGATGCCTAGGCACAGACAAGGATTAAATAGGAGCCAAGGTATGCTATGAGCCAAGGATTATGATTAATCAAATTTTATGCACTTTAAGCCATTTGAAAAACAGAAAAGCAAAACAGCAAAATAATTTTTAAGAAATTGAATATAGGATGCTATGTTCTGAATGTTTCCCCCTAAAATTAATCACCAATGTCATAGGATTAGGAATAGGGCCTTTAGGTAGTGATTCAGACATGAAGGAAGAGTCTTCATAAATGGGTTTAGGGTCCTTACACAAGGACTGGAGGAAGCGGGCTTTCCCTGTTTTGCCCTTCTGCCTTCTGCCATGTGAGGGCACATTGCATCCCCTCCTGAAGACACAGTGCACAAGGCGCCATCTTGGATGCAGAGATCAAGCCCTCACCAGACACCAATCCTGCTGGTACCTTGATGTTGGACATCCAGCCTATGGAACTGTGTGAAATACATTTTTGTTCTTCAGAAATTACCCAGCCTTGTGTATTTTCTTATATAATAACACAAACTCATTAAGGCATAATGCTTCTTGTCATTTTCTTCTGCAATTTTCTTTATTGCCTCTTTACACTGGGTCACTTTATATTTGATCCTTCATAATATCTCTCACTTTTGGTTTTTCACATTTCTGTTCCAAGTGTATTCTTAGATACATATTTTTCACTATTTGTTAGTATCCAGGTCAGAAAGTCCAGGATACATTATCTCAAGGGTTTAGTTTCTGCAACAACATAAGTATTAATGCCTCCTGCAAACTAGGTATTTCCTATCCAATTGTAACTGCCATCTGTAAGCAAAGTGTAATTACAGTCTATGAATGCAGGGTTGATTTTTAGTGTACCCAGGGTGTGGTTCAATGCTAATTTTTAATCATGCAGATATATTACATATTGAGTGCTTGGCACACAAGTGTGTCAGTTGCCAGTTATCTCTGAATTTATCCATACTGTTACAGAGTGAAGGCACAGACTGTGAAGTTGGACCAGGTATCACACCCACAACATTTGGGGATCTTTGATTTTTTTTTAACCTTTAGCTGCTTAACTGTCACATGTAGCAGCTCAGCTGAAAGGCACTTTTATTGTGGGGACTTTCCCTTAGTGCTCCGTGGTGCACAAGAGCAGATCTATGTAGAAGTATTTAAATATTTTGTGCATCAACAGGAAAATTAAAGGAACAACTTCTTATTGTGTCTTTTAGTCCCTGAATACAAAACCACAGTGACAATAACTAGGTCATGGCATTGTATTCAGAGAGGGTCAGCCTTGGCCTTTGAGAGTGAGTCCCCTTTACCCCACTGAGCAGGCCAGGCGCTGTGGCTCATGCCTGTAATCCCAGTACTTCGGGAGGTCAAGGCAGGCGGATCACGAGGTCAGGAGATTGAGACCGTCCTGGGTAACATGGTGAAACCCCATCTCTACTAAAAATACAAAACATTAGCCGGGCATGGTGGCGGGTGCCTGTAGTCCCAGCTACTCAGGAGGCTGAGGCAGGAGAATGGCGTGAACCTGGGAGGCGGAGACTGCAGTGAGCCAAGATTGCACCACTGCACTCCATCCTGGGCGACAGAGTGAGATTGTGTCTCAAAAAAATAAAAATAAAAATAAAAAACAATAAAAACTCAATGAGCAGTTGGGAAAGTTCAGGTGGAACAGGCAGTGAATAGCAAACATGGTGGGGGCGCTCACTGTCATGAGCGGCCTTGCCGGCCATAGTCAGCAGACCTGTCTTCTGCTTGACAGCAGGCAGGTTGATAAGCATTTTCTTGGAGAGTTTCTTGATTCTTCCCAGTTGTGGCAGGATGGACTGACTTAGAAGAGCTCAGGAAGGTTGTTAAAGAACACAGAAAAACAAGATGAATTGTACTCCTCAGCAGGCCTAGGTTACAGCAGCATGTCCTTGAAGCCTCAGCCTCTCCTGGGACACAGCATAATGTCCCTAATGATTTGAAATTTGGTGGAGAGTGGGTTGCTAATCCCTGTGTTCAGGGAAAAAAGGGACATCAATAGCAAAAGGTTATAAAATAAGTGGGCCTAACATCAGCTTATTGCAGGAGGTAGGGATTTAAGATGTAAGAATTTAGCTGCATGTGGAAGCTCACACCTGTAATCTCAGCACTTGGGGAGGCCAACGCAAGAGGACGGCTTGAGGCCAGGAGTTTGACATGAGCCAGGCAACATAGTAAGTCCCCATTTGCACAAAAATGTTTTTGAAGAAAAGTAGTTGAGTGTGGGGGCACATGCCTGTAGTTCCAGGTACCTGGGAGGCTGAGGCAAGAAAATCACTTAAGCCTGGGAGATTGAGGCTGCAGTGAGCTATGATCACAATGCACACCAGCCTGTGAGTCAGGAGACCCCAGTTGGTGCCCCGAAGCTCCCCTTCCACTGGTAGATGTCAGCTCGAGTAGGTCCTGAGGACAAGAGTCTCGGGGGTCCGGCCCTGGAGGCCCCGAAGCCCCCACTCACACAAAGACCCCTACTATATCCGCGCTCCAGCCGCCAACAGGACTGCCACAGAAGCCCCCGCCCAGGCGTCAATGAACCTATTTAAAAGGGCCGCAGCCGGAATTGGAACAGCAAAGGAGTCGACCTGGGCAATGCGCATGCACGTGGTGCTAGCCCGTTCTCCTGTCACAGTGACTCCAACGGTTGGCTGAGGACAAATCCCTGAGCCTTAACAAAACAGGAGCCCTCCGTGGCAGTGCCTCAGTGTCGAGGCACCAGCCTGACCAATCCAGGGAGTCGTAAAAACACAGGACACTACGCTACACAGAGGGCTGACCAGGATGCAGAAACAGCAGACAGAGTACAGGGAAAGCAGAGCGGAATCCCAGACTCAGGCCTCCCGGACAGCATTCAGGTGAGACCCCCAAAAGCCGTGCCTTCGTGATCTCGAGACAGGTCTGCTTGTGTGCCTGTGGGCTGCTCTCTCATCTGAGGGTCGTGCTCCCGAAGAACAGAACCCCTCAGCCTCAGGTATTATCTGGGGGGGTGTGTTTCTTTGCCGCTGCTGTATGTCTGTGTGCGTGTGTCTCGTCTTCTCTCTCTCTCTGCCTCTCACTGTCTATCTGTTTCTCTCGCTTTCTTTGTTTGTCTCTCTGTGTTGTGTGCCTCTGTGCGTGTGTGTTGGGAAGAATGTGTTCAGTGCGCTACAAAGCAATTTCTTGCAGGAAGGCCGGTCTTCGGTGGGCCTCTTTCTGCGTCCCGGGCTGGGTCATGTGACAGTTGTCAATCACGTCCGTACCAGTTCCACTCTGGATTTGTGAAGGCCTCCATAATGTGAGGAGATGTGTCCGTCTCAGGTAAATTGAAATTTCGGACCGATCCTGGGCTGCTTCTTTTCCACGATCAAGATGACCACACTCCAGCCAAAAAAAAGAAAAGCCTCAAAGAACACATTGTCCTACAGAAGGGGAGCAGACCGAGGGGAAAGGAGATGGTTGTATCCCTTCACGTCTCTTCTCAGAGAAATGAAGACACACCACGAAACAATCTTAAAGAAAAAGCTGAGAACGGAAACGACAAGGATGCCTGTCAAAGCAACAGAAGCCTCTCAGGACCAGCAAACTGATTTGGAATTCTCCCCTTAGGCCTGCAGCAATGGTTTTCAGGAGTTCTTGAATGGTTTCTGTCTGCTCTAGGGGGCGCCACTGCCATGCGTGGTCACATTGGAATTACCTCGGAAGCGCCACTGGACCTCTTTAAATGTGTGCTAGAAAGCAGGAACAGTTTGAAGGAGACGCAGGTCATTCAGAATCAACGAAGGCCACTGCTCTTTCAAAGGAGGGAGGCAGAGGGCTTACGGGTCAGTGAATTTTCAGCTGACACCACGCCTTGAGGCCCATGGGATGATTCTGGGCTGCAGCCAGGCCCCGCCTGCCTCGGTCGATGTGCTCAGCCCATCCATTTTCACCCGGAGGGGTCCGGAATCGGATCTGACGGGGGGTCGTGAGATGACCCCAGCAGGTGCCCTGAAGCTCCCCCTCCCCGGGGGAAATCGGCCCAAGGAGGTCCTGAAGACAGGACTCCTGGGGGTCTTGGCTTTGGACCTGGGACGCCGCCCGCGGCCCCCTCTCCCACGCGGCGCCCTACCGGACCCCGGATCCAGCCGCTGCCAAGGCTGCAGCAGGAGAGCCCCTGGCGACCAGCGGCCGCTATCATTTGAAGGGGACGCAGCCTGACTGCCCGCAACAGAGCGCGGGGCGGCCAAGCCAATGCGCATGCGCAAAGCGCGAGCGGGCGGGGGTGGCTGCCATCAGAGGGGTTCCCACGGTTGTCACGGAAACCACGCCCCGACGCTTAGCAAACAGGAGCCCTCCGCAGCAGTGCTTGGGTGTCAGGGCTCCGAGGCTCCAGCCTGACCTCTCCACGGGGTCGACAGGACTGTCTCCGGACGCCAAGAGTCCTGGCAAAGGGTTGACAGGATTGTTGAAAGCACAGGCGGAGTCCCAGGGTAACAGCGCCGCATCCCAGCATCAGGCCCGCCCGGACGCTGTTCCGGTGAGTCTCTACAGAAGTCGTGCCACCGCAATCGCGAGGACGGGTCAGCCTGCAGGAACGTGGGCTGCTCTCTCGACCGAGGGTCCTTCTGGTCGAGAGTCGAACCCCGTGCCACAGCGGCTGCCTGGGGGTGTTTGTTTCTGCGCCCCTGCTCTATGACAGTTTGTGTGTGTGTGAGTGTGTGTGTGTCTCCCATGTTCGATTCTCTCTGTCTGTCACTGTGAGTTTCCTGCCCCCTCTCTGTCGCTCTGTAGGTTGACGTGTAAGAGTGTGTGTGTTTGTGTGTGTGTGTGTGTGTGTGTTTACAGGAATGTGCCCTGTGCGTCAAAAAGCGATTTCTTGCCGGTCGGCATGTCTTTCGTAAGCGTCCTTCCCAGTCTCTACCTGGGTCGTGTGTCCCCTTTTCCACCGTTTCCTCGGTGGTTCCACTTGGGATTCTGAAGGCCTCGAACACGTGAGGAGATGCGTCGCTCCCGGAGCAGTTGAAATCTCATCCCCATCCCATGCGGCCTCTTTTCTGGGATCAAGACGAACACACTCCAGACACGGACAACAGCCGCACGGGAGCTCATTGTCCTGCAGGAGAGGAGCAGGCCCACATCACAGAAGAGGCTTGCATCTTTTCAGGGCTCTTCTCTGAGAAAAGAAGCCACACCACGACACAGGCTGAAAGAGGAAGCCGGGAATGGGAGATGGCCACAATCCCAGTCACTGAAACGCTGGCCTCACTGGACAAACCACCCGTTAGGCACCACTCCCCTTAAGCCTGTGGGGGTGGCATGGTGCTGTACCCTGCCTGGGCTCTGGCCTTCGTCCGTCGTCCCTCTGGCTGTGTATCCCCTGTTTCTCAGGGGCATAGATGCTTCTTGGTCTGGCTGGATGTCTTCCATGAGGATCATTTCCCAATGCGTCAGGGAGAAACTTCCTGGAGATCCCTGTCATGATCGTTTCTCTCTCCAAACCTGCTTCGGTTTGGGCCGATTTCCACCGGGGGAGGGGGAGCTTCAGGGCGCCTGCTGGGGTCTCAGGACAGCGCTTCAGATCCGATTCTGGACCCCTCCGTGTAAGAAAGCATGGGCTGAGCACACCTAGTGAGGCGGGCAGGGCCTCGCTGCAGCCCGCAATCATCCCATGGGCCTCAAGGCGTGCTGTCAACTGAAAGTTCACTGACCCATCTGAGCACTCTGCCTCCCTCCTCCTTCGAAAGACAAGTCCTTGTCTTCTGAGACAGGTGCTGTCGCCTTTCCTCTGCACATCCAGTCTCATTCCTGAGAGTGAGACTCCCATCTGCTGGTGGGTGCACTGAGCCCCTGAAACTTTTGGCCTGCCGCTAGATCCCAGGCGTTCTTTGATTTTCCCTGGCATTCATGGAAAGATCACCTGTGCCCCCCTTCCACCGGGCACATGCCTGGATACCAGTGTTTCTTTCCCATCGCCCCGTGTGCCCTCACTGACACACGTTCACCCCATCTGCCCTAGGGGATGCCAGTGCCCCGCATTGGCTCCAGCTCGGAATCGCCCCTGGACCTGTTTACACGTGTCCTGGAAAGCACAATCAGCTTGAAGGAGCCCCAGGCCCTTCAGAATCACGGCTGGCCACTGCTCTTTCAAAGGAGGGACGAAGAGGGCTCACGGGTCAGTGAATTTTCAGCTGACACCACGCCTTGAGGCCCATGGGATGTTTCTGGGCTGCAACCAGGCCCTGCCTGCCTCAGTCGATGTGCTCAGCGCATCCATTCTCCCCCGGAGGGGTCCAGAATGGGATCTGACGGGGGGTCGTGAGATGACCCCAGCAGGTGCCCTGAAGCTCCCCCTCCGCCGGTGGAAAAAGGCCCAAGGAGTTCCTGAGGACAGGACTCCTGGGGATCTTGGCTTTGGACCTGGGACGCCGCCCGCGGCCCCCTCTCCCACGCGGCCCCCTACCGGACCCCGGATCCAGCCGCTGCCAAGGCTGCAGCAGGAGAGCCCCTGGCGCCCAGCGGCCGCCATCGTTTAAAGGGGACGCAGCCTGTCTGCCCGCAGCGGAGCACGGGGCGGCCGAGCCAATGCGCATGCGCGAGGCGCTAGCGGGCGTGGGGCTGCCATCACAGTGGTTCTCACGGTTGTCACGGAAACCACGCCCCGACGCTTGGCAAACAGGAGCCCTCGGTGGCGGTGCTTGGGTGTCGGGGCTCCGAGGCTTCAGCCTGACCTCTCCACGGGGTCGACAGGACTGTCTTCGGACGCCCGGAGTCGTGGCAAAGGGTTGACCAGATTGTTGAAAGCATAGGCGGAGTCCGACGGAAGCAGCGCCGCATCCCAGCCTCAGGCCCGCCCGGACGCTGTTCGGGTGAGTCTCCCCAGAAGTCGTGCCCCCGGGATCGCGAGAACTGGTGGGCCTGCAGGCCCGTGGGCTGCTCCCTCAACCGAGGGTCGTTCTGGTCGAGAGTCGAACCCCGTAGCCACAGCGGCTGCCTGGGGGTGTTTGTTTCTGCGCCCCTGCTCTATGACTGTGTGTGTGTGTGTGTGTGTCTGTGTGTGTGTCTCCCATTTTCGATTCTCTCTGTCTGTCACTCTCTGTGAGTTTCTTGCCCTCCTCTGTCGGTTGACGTTTAAGAGTGTGTGTGTGTGTGTGTGTGTGTGTGTGTGTGTGTGTGTGTGTGTTTGCAGCAATGTGCCCTGAGCGCCAAAAAGCGATTTCTTGACGGTCGGCATGTCTTTGGTAAGCGTCCTTCCGAGTCTCTGCCTGGGTCGTGTGTCCCCTTTTCAACCGTTTCCTCGGCGGTTCCACTTGGGTTTCTGAAGGCCTCGACCACGTGAGGAGATGCGTCGCTCCCGGAGCAGTTAAAATCTCATCCCCATCCCATGCGGCCTCTTTTCTGGGATGAAGACGAACACACTCCAGCCACGGACAACAGCCGCACGGGAGCTCATTGTCCTGCAGGAGAGGAGCAGGCCCACATCACAGAAGAGGCTTGCATCTTTTCAGGGCTCTTCTCTGAGAAAAGAAGCCACACCACGACACAGGCTGAAAGAGGAAGCCGGGAATGGGAGATGGCCACAATCCCAGTCACTGCAACGCTGGCCTCACTGGACCAGCCACCCGTTAGGCACCACTCCCCTGAATCCTGTGGGGGTGGCATGGTGCTGTACCCTGTCTGGGCTCTGGCCTTCGCTCCGTCATCCCTCTGGCTGTGTACCCCCTGTTTCTCAGGGGCATAGATGCTTCTTGGTCTAGCTGGCTGACTTCCATGAGGATCATTTCCCAGTCCATCAGGGAGACACTTCCTGGAGATCCCTGTCATGATCGTTTCTCTCTCCAAACCTGCTTCGGTTTGGGCCGATTTCCACCGGGGGAGGGGGAGCTTCAGGGCGCCTGCTGGGGTCTCAGGACACCGATTCAGATCCGATTCTGGACGCCTCCGTGTGAGAAAGCATGGGCTGAGCACACCTAGTGAGGCGGGCAGGGCCTCGCTGCAGCCCGCAATCATCCCATGGGCCTCAAGGCGTGCTGTCAACTGAAAGTTCACTGACCCATCTGAGCACTCTGCCTCCCTCCTCCTTCGAAAGACAAGTCCTTGTCTTCTGAGACAGGTGCTGTCGCCTTTCCTCTGCACATCCAGTATCATTCCTGAGAGTGAGACTCCCATCTGCTGGTGGGTGGACTGAGCCCCTGAAACTTTGGCCTGCTGCTAGATCCCAGGCGTTCTTTGATTTTCCCTGGCATTCATGGAAAGATCACCGGTGCCCCCCTTCCACCGGGCTCATGCCTGGACACCAGTGTTTCTTTGGCCATCGCCCCGTGTGCCCTCACTGACACACGTTCACCCCATCTGCCCTAGGGGACGCCAGTGCCCCGCATTGGCTTCACCTCGGAATCGCGCTGGACCTGTTTACACGTGTCCTGGAAAGCACAATCAGCTTGAAGGAGCCCCAAGCCCTTCAGAATCACGGCAGGCCACTGCTCTTTCAAAGGAGGGACGAAGAGGGCTCACGGGTCAGTGAATTTTCAGCTGACACCACGCCTTGAGGCCCATGGGATGTTTCTGGGCTGCAGCGAGGCCCTGCCTGCCTCAGTCGATGTGCTCAGCGCATCCATTCTCCCCCGGAGGGGTCCAGAATCGGATCTGACGGGGGGTCGTGAGATGACCCCAGCAGGTGCCCTGAAGCTCCCCCTCCCCCGGTGAAATGGGCCCAAGGAGTTCCTGAGGACAGGACTCCTGGGGATCTTGGCTTTGGACCTGGGACGCCGCCCGCGGCCCCCTCTCCCACGCGGCCCCCTACCGGACCCCGGATCCAGCCGCTGCCAAGGCTGCAGCAGGAGAGCCCCTGGCGCCCAGCGGCCGCCATGGTTTAAAGGGGACGCAGCCTGTCTGCCCGCAGCGGAGCACGGGGCGGCCGAGCCAATGCGCATGCGCGAGGCGCGAGCGGGCGTGGGGCCGCCATCACAGTGGTTCTCACGGTTGTCACGGAAACCACACCCCGACGCTTGGCAAACAGGAGCCCTCGGTGGCGGTGCTTGGGTGTCGGGGCTCCGAGGCTTCAGCCTGTCCTCTCCACGGGGTCGACAGGACTGTCTTCGGACGCCCGGAGTCGTGGCAAAGGGTTGACCAGATTGTTGAAAGCACAGGCGGAGTCCGAGGGAAGCAGCGCCGCATCCCAGCCTCAGGCCCGCCCGGACGCTGTTCGGGTGAGTCTCCCCAGAAGTCGTGCCCCCGGGATCACGAGAACTGGTGGGCCTGCAGGCCCGTGGGCTGCTCCCTCAACCGAGGGTCGTTCTGGTCGAGAGTCGAACCCCGTAGCCACAGCGGCTGCCTGGGGGTGTTTGTTTCTGTGCCCCTGCTCTATGACTGTGTGTGTGTGTGTGTGTGTGTGTGTGTGTGTGTGTCTCCCATTTTCGATTCTCTCTGTCTGTCACTCTCTGTGAGTTTCTTGCCCTCCTCTGTCGGTTGACGTTTAAGAGTGTGTGTGTGTGTGTGTGTGTGTGTGTGTGTGTGTGTTTGCAGCAATGTGCCCTGAGCGCCAAAAAGCGATTTCTTGCCGGTCGGCATGTCTTTGGTAAGCGTCCTTCCGAGTCTCTGCCTGGGTCGTGTGTCCCCTATTCAACCGTTTCCTCGGCGGTTCCACTTGGGTTTCTGAAGGCCTCGACCACGTGAGGAGATGCGTCGCTCCCGGAGCAGTTGAAATCTCATCCCCATCCCGTGCGGCCTCTTTTCTGGGATGAAGACGAACACACTCCAGCCACGGACAACAGCCGCACTGGAGCTCATTGTCCTGCAGGAGAGGAGCAGGCCCACATCACAGAAGAGGCTTGCATCTTTTCAGGGCTCTTCTCTGAGAAAAGAAGCCACACCACGACACAGGCTGAAAGAGGAAGCCGGGAATGGGAGATGGCCACAATCCCAGTCACTGCAACGCTGGCCTCACTGGACCAGCCACCCGTTAGGCACCACTCCCCTGAATCCTGTGGGGGTGGCATGGTGCTGTACCCTGTCTGGGCTCTGGCCTTCGCTCCGTCGTCCCTCTGGCTGTGTACCCCCTGTTTCTCAGGGGCATAGATGCTTCTTGGTCTAGCTGGCTGACTTCCATGAGGATCATTTCCCAGTCCATCAGGGAGACACTTCCTGGAGATCCCTGTCATGATCGTTTCTCTCTCCAAACCTGCTTCGGTTTGGGCCGATTTCCACCGGGGGAGGGGGAGCTTCAGGTCGCCTGCTGGGGTCTCAGGACACCGATTCAGATCCGATTCTGGACGCCTCCGTGTGAGAAAGCATGGGCTGAGCACACCTAGTGAGGCGGGCAGGGCCTCGCTGCAGCCCGCAATCATCCCATGGGCCTCATGGCGTGCTGTCAACTGAAAGTGCACTGACCCTTCTGAGCACTCTGCCTCCCTCCTCCTTCGAAAGACAAGTCCTTGTCTTCTGAGACAGGTGCTGTCGCCTTTCCTCTGCACATCCAGTCTCATTCCTGAGAGTGAGACTCCCATCTGCTGGTGGGTGCACTGAGCCCCTGAAACTTTTGGCCTGCCGCTAGATCCCAGGCGTTCTTTGATTTTCCCTGGCATTCATGGAAAGATCACCTGTGCCCCCCTTCCACCGGGCACATGCCTGGATACCAGTGTTTCTTTCCCATCGCCCCGTGTGCCCTCACTGACACACGTTCACCCCATCTGCCCTAGGGGATGCCAGTGCCCCGCATTGGCTCCAGCTCGGAATCGCCCCTGGACCTGTTTACACGTGTCCTGGAAAGCACAATCAGCTTGAAGGAGCCCCAGGCCCTTCAGAATCACGGCTGGCCACTGCTCTTTCAAAGGAGGGACGAAGAGGGCTCACGGGTCAGTGAATTTTCAGCTGACACCACGCCTTGAGGCCCATGGGATGTTTCTGGGCTGCAACCAGGCCCTGCCTGCCTCAGTCGATGTGCTCAGCGCATCCATTCTCCCCCGGAGGGGTCCAGAATGGGATCTGACGGGGGGTCGTGAGATGACCCCAGCAGGTGCCCTGAAGCTCCCCCTCCGCCGGTGGAAAAAGGCCCAAGGAGTTCCTGAGGACAGGACTCCTGGGGATCTTGGCTTTGGACCTGGGACGCCGCCCGCGGCCCCCTCTCCCACGCGGCCCCCTACCGGACCCCGGATCCAGCCGCTGCCAAGGCTGCAGCAGGAGAGCCCCTGGCGCCCAGCGGCCGCCATCGTTTAAAGGGGACGCAGCCTGTCTGCCCGCAGCGGAGCACGGGGCGGCCGAGCCAATGCGCATGCGCGAGGCGCTAGCGGGCGTGGGGCTGCCATCACAGTGGTTCTCACGGTTGTCACGGAAACCACGCCCCGACGCTTGGCAAACAGGAGCCCTCGGTGGCGGTGCTTGGGTGTCGGGGCTCCGAGGCTTCAGCCTGACCTCTCCACGGGGTCGACAGGACTGTCTTCGGACGCCCGGAGTCGTGGCAAAGGGTTGACCAGATTGTTGAAAGCATAGGCGGAGTCCGAGGGAAGCAGCGCCGCATCCCAGCCTCAGGCCCGCCCGGACGCTGTTCGGGTGAGTCTCCCCAGAAGTCGTGCCCCCGGGATCGCGAGAACTGGTGGGCCTGCAGGCCCGTGGGCTGCTCCCTCAACCGAGGGTCGTTCTGGTCGAGAGTCGAACCCCGTAGCCACAGCGGCTGCCTGGGGGTGTTTGTTTCTGCGCCCCTGCTCTATGACTGTGTGTGTGTGTGTGTGTGTGTGTGTGTGTGTCTCCCATTTTCGATTCTCTCTGTCTGTCACTCTCTGTGAGTTTCTTGCCCTCCTCTGTCGGTTGACGTTTAAGAATGTGTGTGTGTGTGTGTGTGTGTGTGTGTGTGTGTGTGTGTGTGTGTTTGCAGCAATGTGCCCTGAGCGCCAAAAAACGATTTCTTGCCGGTCGGCATGTCTTTGGTAAGCGTCCTTCCGAGTCTCTGCCTGGGTCGTGTGTCCCCTATTCAACCGTTTCCTCGGCGGTTCCACTTGGGTTTCTGAAGGCCTCGACCACGTGAGGAGATGCGTCGCTCCCGGAGCAGTTGAAATCTCATCCCCATCCCGTGCGGCCTCTTTTCTGGGATCAAGACGAACACACTCCAGCCACGGACAACAGCCGCACGGGAGCTCATTGTCCTGCGGGAGAGGAGCAGGCCCACATCACAGAAGAGGCTTGCATCTTTTCAGGGCTCTTCTCTGAGAAAAGAAGCCACACCACGACACAGGCTGAAAGAGGAAGCCGGGAATGGGAGATGGCCACAATCCCAGTCACTGCAACGCTGGCCTCACTGGACCAGCCACCCGTTAGGCACCACTCCCCTGAATCCTGTGGGGGTGGCATGGTGCTGTACCCTGTCTGGCTCTGGCCTTCGCTCCGTCGTCCCTCTGGCTGTGTACCCCCTGTTTCTCAGGGGCATAGATGCTTCTTGGTCTGGCTGGATGTCTTCCATGAGGATCATTTCCCAATGCGTCAGGGAGAAACTTCCTGGAGATCCCTGTCATGATCGTTTCTCTCTCCAAACCTGCTTCGGTTTGGGCCGATTTCCACCGGGGGAGGGGGAGCTTCAGGGCGCCTGCTGGGGTCTCAGGACAGCGCTTCAGATCCGATTCTGGACCCCTCCGTGTAAGAAAGCATGGGCTGAGCACACCTAGTGAGGCGGGCAGGGCCTCGCTGCAGCCCGCAATCATCCCATGGGCCTCAAGGCGTGCTGTCAACTGAAAGTTCACTGACCCATCTGAGCACTCTGCCTCCCTCCTCCTTCGAAAGACAAGTCCTTGTCTTCTGAGACAGGTGCTGTCGCCTTTCCTCTGCACATCCAGTCTCATTCCTGAGAGTGAGACTCCCATCTGCTGGTGGGTGCACTGAGCCCCTGAAACTTTTGGCCTGCCGCTAGATCCCAGGCGTTCTTTGATTTTCCCTGGCATTCATGGAAAGATCACCTGTGCCCCCCTTCCACCGGGCACATGCCTGGATACCAGTGTTTCTTTCCCATCGCCCCGTGTGCCCTCACTGACACACGTTCACCCCATCTGCCCTAGGGGATGCCAGTGCCCCGCATTGGCTCCAGCTCGGAATCGCCCCTGGACCTGTTTACACGTGTCCTGGAAAGCACAATCAGCTTGAAGGAGCCCCAGGCCCTTCAGAATCACGGCTGGCCACTGCTCTTTCAAAGGAGGGACGAAGAGGGCTCACGGGTCAGTGAATTTTCAGCTGACACCACGCCTTGAGGCCCATGGGATGTTTCTGGGCTGCAACCAGGCCCTGCCTGCCTCAGTCGATGTGCTCAGCGCATCCATTCTCCCCCGGAGGGGTCCAGAATGGGATCTGACGGGGGGTCGTGAGATGACCCCAGCAGGTGCCCTGAAGCTCCCCCTCCGCCGGTGGAAAAAGGCCCAAGGAGTTCCTGAGGACAGGACTCCTGGGGATCTTGGCTTTGGACCTGGGACGCCGCCCGCGGCCCCCTCTCCCACGCGGCCCCCTACCGGACCCCGGATCCAGCCGCTGCCAAGGCTGCAGCAGGAGAGCCCCTGGCGCCCAGCGGCCGCCATCGTTTAAAGGGGACGCAGCCTGTCTGCCCGCAGCGGAGCACGGGGCGGCCGAGCCAATGCGCATGCGCGAGGCGCTAGCGGGCGTGGGGCTGCCATCACAGTGGTTCTCACGGTTGTCACGGAAACCACGCCCCGACGCTTGGCAAACAGGAGCCCTCGGTGGCGGTGCTTGGGTGTCGGGGCTCCGAGGCTTCAGCCTGACCTCTCCACGGGGTCGACAGGACTGTCTTCGGACGCCCGGAGTCGTGGCAAAGGGTTGACCAGATTGTTGAAAGCATAGGCGGAGTCCGAGGGAAGCAGCGCCGCATCCCAGCCTCAGGCCCGCCCGGACGCTGTTCGGGTGAGTCTCCCCAGAAGTCGTGCCCCCGGGATCGCGAGAACTGGTGGGCCTGCAGGCCCGTGGGCTGCTCCCTCAACCGAGGGTCGTTCTGGTCGAGAGTCGAACCCCGTAGCCACAGCGGCTGCCTGGGGGTGTTTGTTTCTGCGCCCCTGCTCTATGACTGTGTGTGTGTGTGTGTGTGTGTGTGTGTGTCTCCCATTTTCGATTCTCTCTGTCTGTCACTCTCTGTGAGTTTCTTGCCCTCCTCTGTCGGTTGACGTTTAAGAATGTGTGTGTGTGTGTGTGTGTGTGTGTGTGTGTGTGTGTGTTTGCAGCAATGTGCCCTGAGCGCCAAAAAACGATTTCTTGCCGGTCAGCATGTCTTTGGTAAGCGTCCTTCCGAGTCTCTGCCTGGGTCGTGTGTCCCCTATTCAACCGTTTCCTCGGCGGTTCCACTTGGGTTTCTGAAGGCCTCGACCACGTGAGGAGATGCGTCGCTCCCGGAGCAGTTGAAATCTCATCCCCATCCCGTGCGGCCTCTTTTCTGGGATCAAGACGAACACACTCCAGCCACGGACAACAGCCGCACGGGAGCTCATTGTCCTGCGGGAGAGGAGCAGGCCCACATCACAGAAGAGGCTTGCATCTTTTCAGGGCTCTTCTCTGAGAAAAGAAGCCACACCACGACACAGGCTGAAAGAGGAAGCCGGGAATGGGAGATGGCCACAATCCCAGTCACTGCAACGCTGGCCTCACTGGACCAGCCACCCGTTAGGCACCACTCCCCTGAATCCTGTGGGGGTGGCATGGTGCTGTACCCTGTCTGGCTCTGGTCTTCGCTCCGTCGTCCCTCTGGCTGTGTACCCCCTGTTTCTCAGGGGCATAGATGCTTCTTGGTCTAGCTGGCTGACTTCCATGAGGATCATTTCCCAGTCCATCAGGGAGACACTTCCTGGAGATCCCTGTCATGATCGTTTCTCTCTCCAAACCTGCTTCCGTTTGGGCCGATTTCCACCGGGGGAGGGGGAGCTTCAGGGCGCCTGCTGGGGTCTCAGGACACCGATTCAGATCCGATTCTGGACCCCTCCGTGTGAGAAAGCATGGGCTGAGCACACCTAGTGAGGCGGGCAGGGCCTCGCTGCAGCCCGCAATCATCCCATGGGCCTCAAGGCGTGCTGTCAACTGAAAGTTCACTGACCCATCTGAGCACTCTGCCTCCCTCCTCCTTCGAAAGACAAGTCCTTGTCTTCTGAGACAGGTGCTGTCGCCTTTCCTCTGCACATCCAGTCTCATTCCTGAGAGTGAGACTCCCATCTGCTCGTGGGTGGACTGAGCCCCTGAAACTTTTGGCCTGCTGCTAGATCCCAGGCGTTCTTTGATTTTCCCTGGCATTCATGGAAAGATCACCTGTGCCCCCCTTCCACCGGGCACATGCCTGGATACCAGTGTTTCTTTCCCATCGCCCCGTGTGCCCTCACTGACACACGTTCACCCCATCTGCCCTAGGGGACGCCAGTGCCCCGCATTGGCTCCACCTCGGAATCGCCCCTGGACCTGTTTACACGTGTCCTGGAAAGCACAATCAGCTTGAAGGAGCCCCAGGCCCTTCAGAATCACGGCTGGCCACTGCTCTTTCAAAGGAGGGACGAAGAGGGCTCGCGGGTCAGTGAATTTTCAGGTGACAACACGCCTTGAGGCCCATGGGATGTTTCTGGGCTGCAGCGAGGCCCTGCCTGCCTCAGTCGATGTGCCTAGCGCATCCATTCTCACGCGGAGGGGTCCAGAATCGGATCTGACGGGGGATAGTGAGATGACCCCAGCAGGTGCCCTGAAGCTCCCCCTCCCCCGGTGTAAATCGGCCCAAGGAGTTCCTGAGGACAGGACTCCTGGGGATCTTGGCTTTGGACCTGGGACGCCGCCCGCGGCCCCCTCTCCCACGCGGCTCCCTACCGGATCCCGGATCCAGCCGCTGTCAAGGCTGTAGCAGGAGAGCCCCTGGCGCCCAGCGGCCGCCATGGTTTAAAGGGGACGCAGCCTGTCTGCCCGCAGCGGAGCGTGGGGCGGCCGAGACAATGCGCATGCGTGAGGCGCGAGCGGTCGAGGGGCAACCGTCACAGTGGTTCCCACAGTTGTCACGGAAACCACGCCCCAACGCTTGGCAAACAGGAGCCCTCGGTGGCGGTGCTTGGGTGTCGGGGCTCCGAGGCTTCAGCCTGACCTCTCCACGGGGTCGGCAGGACTGTCTTCGGACGCCCGGAGTCGTTGCAAAGGGTTGACCAGATTGTTGAAAGCACAGACGGAGTCCGAGGGAAGCAGCGCCGCATCCCAGCCTCAGGCCCGCTCGGACGCTGTTCGGATGAGTCTCCCCAGAAGTCGTGCCCCCGGGATCGCGAGGACGGGTCGGACTGCAGGCCCGTGGGCTGCTCTCTCAACCGAGGGTCGTTCTGGTCGAGAGTCGAACCCCGTAGCCACAGCGGCTGCCTGGGGGTGTTTGTTTCTGCGCCCCTGCTCTATGACTGTGTGTGTGTGTGTGTGTGTGTGTGTCTCCCATTTTCGATTCTCTCTGTCTGTCACTTTCTGTGAGTTTCTTGCCCTCTGTCGGTTGACGTGTAAGAGTGTGTGTGTGTGTGTGTGTGTGTGTGTGTGTGTATTTGCAGCAATGTGCCTTGTGCGCCAAAAAGCGATTTCTTGCCGGTCGGCATGTCTTTGGTAAGCGTCCTTCCGAGTCTCTGCCTGGGTCGTGTGTCCCCTTTTCAACCGTTTCTTCGGCGGTTCCACTTGGGTTTCTGAAGGCCTCGACCACGTGAGGAGATGCGTCGCTCCCGGAGCAGTGGAAATCTCATCCCCATCCCGTGCGGCCTCTTTTCTGGGATGAAGACGAACACACTCCAGCCACGGACAACAGCCGCACGGGAGCTCATTGTCCCGCAGGAGAGGAGCAGGCCCACATCACAGAAGAGGCTTGCATCTTTTCAGGGCTCTTCTCTGAGAAAAGAAGCCACACCACGACACAGGCTGAAAGAGGAAGCTGGGAATGGGAGATGGCCACAATCCCAGTCACTGCAACCCTGGCCTCACTGGACAAGCCACCCGATAGGCACCACTCCCCTTAAGTCTCTGGGGCTGTCATGGTGCTGTACCCTGCCTGGGCTCTGGCCTCTGCTCCGTCGTCCCTCTGGCTGTGTATCCCCTCTTTCTCAGGGGCATCGATGCTTCTTGGTCTGGCTGGATGTCTTCCATGAGGATCATTTCCCAATGCATCAGGGAGACACTTCCTGGAGATCCCTGTCATGATCGTTTCTCTCTCCAAACCTGCTTCGGTTTGGGCCGATTTCCACCGGGGGAGGGGGAGCTTCAGGGCGCCTGCTGGGGTCTCAGGACAGCGCTTCAGATCCGATTCTGGACCCCTCCGTGTGAGAAAGCATGGGCTGAGCACACCTAGTGAGGCGGGCAGGGCCTCCCTGCAGCCGGCAATCATCCCATGGGCCTCAAGGCGTGCTGTCAACTGAAAGTTCACTGACCCATCTGAGCACTCTGCCTCCCTCCTCCTTCGAAAGACAAGTCCTTGTCTTCTGAGACAGGTGCTGTGCCTTTCCTCTGCACATCCAGTCTCATTCCTGAGAGTGAGACTCCCATCTGCTGGTGGGTGGACTCAGCCCCTGAAACTTTTGGCCTGCTGCTAGATCCCAGACGTTCTTTGATTTTCCCTGGCATTCATGGAAAGATCACCTGTGCCCCCCTTCCACCGGGCACATGCCTGGACACCAGTGTTTCTTTCGCCATCGCCCCGTGTGCCCTCACTGACACACGTTCACCCCATCTGCCCTAGGGGACGCCAGTGCCCCGCATTGGCTTCACCTCGGAATCGCGCTGGACCTGTTTACACGTGTCCTGGAAAGCACAATCAGCTTGAAGGAGCGCCAGGCCCTTCAGAATCACGGCAGGCCACTGCTCTTTCAAAGGAGGGACGAAGAGGGCTCACGGGTCAGTGAATTTTCAGCTGACACCACGCCTTGAGGCCCATGGGATGTTTCTGGGCTGCAGCGAGGCCCTGCCTGCCTCAGTCGATGTGCTCAGCGCATCCATTCTCCCCCGGAGGGGTCCAGAATCGGATCTGAAGGGGGGTCGTGAGATGACCCCAGCAGGTGCCCTGAAGCTCCCCCTCCCCCTCCCCACCACGACACCCTCCCCCGGTGGAAATGGGCCCAAGGAGTTCCTGAGGACAGGACTCCTGGGGATCTTGGCTTTGGACCTGGGACGCCGCCCGCGGCCCCCTCTCCCACGCGGACCCCTACCGGACCCCGGATCCAGCCGCTGCCAAGGCTGCAGCAGGAGAGCCCCTGGCGCCCAGCGGCCGCCATCGTTTAAAGGGGACGCAGCCTGTCTGCCCGCAGCGGAGCACGGGGCGGCCGAGCCAATGCGCATGCGCGAGGCCCGAGCGGGCGTGGGGCTGCCATCACAGTGGTTCTCACGTTTGTCACGGAAACCACGCCCCGACGCTTGGCAAACAGGAGCCCTCGGTGGCGGTGCTTGGGTGTCGGGGCTCCGAGGCTTCAGCCTGACCTCTCCACGGGGTCGACAGGACTGTCTTCGGACGCCCGGAGTCGTGGCAAAGGGTTGACCAGATTGTTGAAAGCACAGGCGGAGTCCGAGGGAAGCAGCGCGGCATCCCAGCCTCAGGCCCGCTCGGACGCTGTTCGGATGAGTCTCCCCAGAAGTCGTGCCCCCGGGTTCGCGAGGACGGGTCGGCCTGCAGGCCCGTGGGCTGCTCTCTCAACCGAGGGTCGTTCTGGTCGAGAGTCGAACCCCGTAGCCACAGCGGCTGCCTGGGGGTGTTTGATTCTGCGCCCCTGCTCTATGACTGTGTGTGTGTGTGTGTGCGTGTCTCCCATTTTCGATTCTCTCTGCCTGTCACTTTCTGTGAGTTTCTTGCCCTCTGTCGGTTGACGTGTAAGAGTGTGTGTGTGTGTGTGTGTGTGTGTGTGTGTGTGTGTGTTTGCAGCAATGTGCCCTGTGCGCCAAAAAGCGATTTCTTGCCGGTCGGCATGTCTTTGGTAAGCGTCCTTCCGAGTCTCTGCCTGGGTCGTGTGTCCCCTTTTCAACCGTTTCCTCGGCGGTTCCACTTGGGTTTCTGAAGGCCTCGACCACGTGAGGAGATGCGTCGCTCCCGGAGCAGTTGAAATCTCATCCCCATCCCGTGCGGCCTCTTTTCTGGGATCAAGACGAACACACTCCAGCCACGGACAGCAGCCGCACGGGAGCTCATTGTCCTGCAGGAGAGGAGCAGGCCCACATCACAGAAGAGGCTTGCATCTTTTCAGGGCTCTTCTCTGAGAAAAGAAGCCACACCACGACACAGGCTGAAAGAGGAAGCCGGGAATGGGAGATGGCCACAATCCCAGTCACTGCAACGCTGTCCTCACTGGACAAGCCACCCGTTAGGCACCACTCCCCTTAAGCCTGTGGGGGTGGCATGGTGCTGTACCCTGTCTGGCTCTGGTCTTCGCTCCGTCGTCCCTCTGGCTGTGTACCCCCTGTTTCTCAGGGGCATAGATGCTTCTTGGTCTAGCTGGCTGACTTCCATGAGGATCATTTCCCAGTCCATCAGGGAGACACTTCCTGGAGATCCCTGTCATGATCGTTTCTCTCTCCAAACCTGCTTCGGTTTGGGCCGATTTCCACCGGGGGAGGGGGAGCTTCAGGGCGCCTGCTGGGGTCTCAGGACACCGATTCAGATCCGATTCTGGACCCCTCCGTGTGAGAAAGCATGGGCTGAGCACACCTAGTGAGGCGGGCAGGGCCTCGCTGCAGCCCGCAATCATCCCATGGGCCTCATGGCGTGCTGTCAACTGAAAGTGCACTGACCCATCTGAGCACTCTGCCTCCCTCCTCCTTCGAAAGACAAGTCCTTGTCTTCTGAGACAGGTGCTGTCGCCTTTCTTCTGCACATCCAGTCTCATTCCTGAGAGTGAGACTCCCATCTGCTGGTGGGTGGACTGAGCCCCTGAAACTTTTGGCGTGCTGCTAGATCCCAGGCGTTCTTTGATTTTCCCTGGCATTCATGGAAAGATCACCTGTGCCCCCCTTCCACCGGGCACATGCCTGGATACCAGTGTTTCTTTCCCATCGCCCCTTGTGCCCTCACTGACACACGTTCACCCCATCTGCCCTAGGGGACGCCAGTGCCCCGCATTGGCTCCACCTCGGAATCGCCCCTGGACCTGTTTACACGTGTCCTGGAAAGCACAATCAGCTTGAAGGAGCCCCAGGCCCTTCAGAATCACGGCTGGCCACTGCTCTTTCAAAGGAGGGACGAAGAGGGCTCACGGGTCAGTGAATTTTCAGCTGACACCACGCCTTGAGGCCCATGGGATGTTTCTGGGCTGCAGCGAGGCCCTGCCTGCCTCAGTCGATGTGCCTAGCGCATCCATTCTCACGTGGAGGGGTCCAGAATCGGATCTGACGGGGGATAGTGAGATGACCCCAGCAGGTGCCCTGAAGCTCCCCCTCCCCCGGTGGAAATCGGCCCAAGGAGTTCCTGAGGACAGGACTCCTGGGGATCTTGGCTTTGGACCTGGGACGCCGCCCGCGGCCCCCTCTCCCACGCGGACCCTACCGGACCCCGGATCCAGCCGCTGCCAAGGCTGCAGCAGGAGAGCCCCTGGCGCCCAGCGGCCGCCATCGTTTATAGGGGACGCAGCCGGTCTGCCCGCAGCGGAGCGTGGGGCGGCCGAGACAATGCGCATGCGTGAGGCGCGAGCGGTCGGGGATCAACCGTCACAGTGGATCCCACGGTTGACACGGAAACCACGCCCCGACGCTTGGCAAACAGGAGCCCTCCGTGGCGGTGCTTGGGTGTCGGGGCTCCGAGGCTTCAGCCTGACCTCTCCACGGGGTCGACAGGACTGTCTTCGGACGCCCGGAGTCGTGGCAAAGGGTTGATCAGATTGTTGAAAGCACAGGCAGAGTCCGAGGGAAGCAGCGCCGCATCCCAGCCTCAGGCCCGCCCGGACGCTGTTCGGGTGAGTCTCCCCAGAAGTCGTGCCCCCGGGATCGCGAGAACGGGTCGGCCTGCAGGCCCGTGGGCTGCTCCCTCAACCGAGGGTCGTTCTGGTCGAGAGTCGAACCCCGTAGCCACAGCGGCTGCCTGGGGGTGTTTGTTTCTGCGCCCCTGCTCTATGACTGTGTGTGTGTGTGTGTGTCTGTGTGTGTGTGTGTCTCCCATTTTCGATTCTCTCTGTCTGTCACTCTCTGTGCGTTTCTTGCCTTCCTCTGTCGGTTGACGTTTAAGAGTGTGTGTGTGTGTGTGTGTGTGTGTGTGTGTGTGTGTGTGTGTTTGCAGCAATGTGCCCTGAGCGCCAAAAAGCGATTTCTTGCCGGTCGGCATGTCTTTGGTAAGCGTCCTTCCGAGTCTCTGCCTGAGTCGTGTGTCCCCTTTTCAACCGTTTCCTCGAAGGTTCCACTTGGGTTTCTGAAGGCCTCGACCACGTGAGGAGATGCGTCGCTCCCGGAGCAGTTGAAATCTCATCCCCATCCCGTGCGGCCTCTTTTCTGGGATGAAGACGAACACATTCCAGCCACGGACAACAGCCGCACGGGAGCTCATTGTCCTGCAGGAGAGGAGCAGGCCGACATCACAGAAGAGGCTTGCATCTTTTCAGGGCTCTTCTCTGAGAAAAGAAGCCACACCACGACACAGGCTGAAAGAGGAAGCCGGGAATGGGAGATAGCCACAATCCCAGTCACTGCAACGCTGGCCTCACTGGACCAGCCACCCGTTAGGCACCACTCCCCTGAATCCTGTGGGGGTGGCATGGTGCTGTACCCTGTCTGGGCTCTGGCCTTCGCTCCGTCGTCCCTCTGGCTGTGTACCCCCTGTTTCTCAGGGGCATAGATGCTTCTTGGTCTAGCTGGCTGACTTCCATGAGGATCATTTCCCAGTCCATCAGGGAGACACTTCCTGGAGATCCCTGTCATGATCCTTTCTCTCTCCAAACCTGCTTCGGTTTGGGCCGATTTCCACCGGGGGAGGGGGAGCTTCAGGGCGCCTGCTGGGGTCTCAGTACACCGATTCAGATCCGATTCTGGACCCCTCCGTGTGAGAAAGCATGGGCTGAGCACACCTTGTGAGGCGGGCAGGGCCTCGCTGCATCCCGCAATCATCCCATGGGCCTCATGGCGTGCTGTCAACTGAAAGTGCCCTGACCCATGTGAGCACTCTGCCTCCCTCCTCCTTCGAAAGACAAGTCCCTGTCTTCTGAGACAGGTGCTGTCGCCTTTCTTCTGCACATCCAGTCTCATTCCTGAGAGTGAGACTCCCATCTGCTCGTGGGTGGACTGAGCCACTGAAACTTTTGGCCTGCTGCTAGATCCCAGGCGTTCTTTGATTTTCCCTGGCATTCATGGAAAGATCACCTGTGCCCCCCTTCCACCGGGCACATGCCTGGATACCAGTGTTTCTTTCCCATCGCCCCGTGTGCCCTCACTGACACACGTTCACCCCATCTGCCCTAGGGGACGCCAGTGCCCCGCATTGGCTCCACCTCGGAATCGCCCCTGGACCTGTTTACACGTGTCCTGGAAAGCACAATCAGCTTGAAGGAGCCCCAGGCCCTTCAGAATCACGGCTGGCCACTGCTCTTTCAAAGGAGGGACGAAGAGGGCTCACGGGTCAGTGAATTTTCAGCTGACAACACGCCTTGAGGCCCATGGGATGTTTCTGGGCTGCAGCGAGGCCCTGCCTGCCTCAGTCGATGTGCCTAGCGCATCCATTCTCACGCGGAGGGGTCCAGAATCGGATCTGACGGGGGATAGTGAGATGACCCCAGCAGGTGCCCTGAAGCTCCCCCTCCCCCGGTGGAAATGGGCCCAAGGAGTTCCTGAGGACAGGACTCCTGGGGATCTTGGCTTTGGACCTGGGACGCCGCCCGCGGCCCCCTCTCCCACGCGGACCCCTACCGGACCCCGGATCCAGCCCCTGCCAAGGCTGCAGCAGGAGAGCCCCTGGCGCCCAGCGGCCGCCATGGTTTAAAGGGGACGCAGCCTGTCTGTCCGCAGCGGAGCGTGGGGCGGCCGAGACAATGCGCAGCGTGAGGCGCGAGCGGTCGAGGGGCAACCGTCACAGTGGTTCCCACAGTTGTCACGGAAACCACGCCCCGACGCTTGGCAAACAGGAGCCCTCGGTGGCGGTGCTTGGGTGTCGGGGCTCCGAGGCTTCAGCCTGACCTCTCCACGGGGTCGACAGGACTGTCTTCGGACGCCCGGAGTCGTGGCAAAGGGTTGACCAGATTGTTGAAAGCACAGGCGGAGTCCGAGGGAAGCAGCGCGGCATCCCAGCCTCAGGCCCGCTCGGACGCTGTTCGGATGAGTCTCCCCAGAAGTCGTGCCCCCGCGATCGCGAGGACGGGTCGGCCTGCAGGCCCGTGGGCTGCTCTCTCAACCGAGGGTCGTTCTGGTCGAGAGTCGAACCCCGTAGCCACAGCGGCTGCCTGGGGGTGTTTTATTCTGTGCCCCTGCTCTATGACTGTGTGTGTGTGTGTGTGTGTGTGTGTGTCTCCCATTTTCGATTCTCTCTGTCTGTCACTCTCTGTGCGTTTCTTGCCTTCCTCTGTCGGTTGACGTTTAAGAGTGTGTGTGTGTGTGTGTGTGTGTGTGTGTGTGTGTGTGTGTGTTTGCAGCAATGTGCCCTGAGCGCCAAAAAGCGATTTCTTGCCGGTCGGCATGTCTTTGGTAAGCGTCCGTCCTAGTCTCTGCCTGGGTCGTGTGTCCCCTTTTCAACCGTTTCCTCGAAGGTTCCACTTGGGTTTCTGAAGGCCTCGACCACGTGAGGAGATGCGTCGCTCCCGGAGCAGTTGAAATCTCATCCACATCCCGTGCGGCCTCTTTTCTGGGATGAAGACGAACACATTCCAGCCACGGACAACAGCCACACGGGAGCTCATTGTCCTGCAGGAGAGGAGCAGGCCGACATCACAGAAGAGGCTTGCATCTTTTCAGGGCTCTTCTCTGAGAAAAGAAGCCACACCACGACACAGGCTGAAAGAGGAAGCCGGGAATGGGAGATAGCCACAATCCCAGTCACTGCAACGCTGGCCTCACTGGACCAGCCACCCGTTAGGTACCACTCCCCTGAATCCTGTGGGGGTGGCATGGTGCTGTACCCTGTCTGGGCTCTGGCCTTCGCTCCGTCGTCCCTCTGGCTGTGTACCCCCTGTTTCTCAGGGGCATAGATGCTTCTTGGTCTAGCTGGCTGACTTCCATGAGGATCATTTCCCAGTCCATCAGGGAGACACTTCCTGGAGATCCCTGTCATGATCCTTTCTCTCTCCAAACCTGCTTCGGTTTGGGCCGATTTCCACCGGGGGAGGGGGAGCTTCAGGGCGCCTGCTGGGGTCTCAGGACACCGATTCAGATCCGATTCTGGACCCCTCCGTGTGAGAAAGCATGGGCTGAGCACACCTTGTGAGGCGGGCAGGGCCTCGCTGCATCCCGCAATCATCCCATGGGCCTCATGGCGTGCTGTCAACTGAAAGTGCCCTGACCCATGTGAGCACTCTGCCTCCCTCCTCCTTCGAAAGACAAGTCCCTGTCTTCTGAGACAGGTGCTGTCGCCTTTCTTCTGCACATCCAGTCTCATTCCTGAGAGTGAGACTCCCATCTGCTCGTGGGTGGACTGAGCCCCTGAAACTTTTGGCCTGCTGCTAGATCCCAGGCGTTCTTTGATTTTCCCTGGCATTCATGGAAAGATCACCTGTGCCCCCCTTCCACCGGGCACATGCCTGGATACCAGTGTTTCTTTCCCATCGCCCCGTGTGCCCTCACTGACACACGTTCACCCCATCTGCCCTAGGGGACGACAGTGCCCCGCATTGGCTTCACCTCGGAATCGCGCTGGACCTGTTTACACGTGTCCTGGAAAGCACAATCAGCTTGAAGGAGCGCCAAGCCCTTCAGAATCACGGCAGGCCACTGCTCTTTCAAAGGAGGGACGAAGAGGGCTCACGGGTCAGTGAATTTTCAGCTGACACCACGCCTTGAGGCCCATGGGATGTTTCTGGGCTGCAGCGAGGCCCTGCCTGCCTCAGTCGATGTGCTCAGCGCATCCATTCTCCCCTGGAGGGGTCCAGAATCGGATCTGACGAGGGGTCGTGAGATGACCCCAGCAGGTGCCCTGAAGCTCCCCCTCCCCCGGTGAAATGGGCCCAAGGAGTTCCTGAGGACAGGACTCCTGGGGATCTTGGCTTTGGACCTGGGACGCCGCCCGCGGCCCCCTCTGCCACGCGGCCCCCTACCGGACCCCGGATCCAGCCGCTGCCAAGGCTGCAGCAGGAGAGCCCCTGGCGCCCAGCGGCCGCCATGGTTTAAAGGGGACGCAGCCTGTCTGCCCGCAGCGGAGCACGGGGCGGCCGAGCCAATGCGCATGCGCGAGGCGCGAGCGGGCGTCGGGCCGCCATCACAGTGGTTCTCACAGTTGTCACGGAAACCACGACCCGACGCTTGGCAAACAGGAGCCCTCGGTGGCGGTGCTTGGGTGTCGGGGCTCCGAGGCTTCAGCCTGTCCTCTCCACGGGGTCGACAGGACTGTCTTCGGACGCCCGGAGTCGTGGCAAAGGGTTGACCAGATTGTTGAAAGCACAGGCGGAGTCCGAGGGAAGCAGCGCCGCATCCCAGCCTCAGGCCCGCCCGGACGCTGTTCGGGTGAGTCTCCCCAGAAGTCGTGCCCCCGGGATCACGAGAACTGGTCGGCCTGCAGGCCCGTGGGCTGCTCCCTCAACCGAGGGTCGTTCTGGTCGAGAGTCGAACCCCGTAGCCACAGCGGCTGCCTGGGGGTGTTTGTTTCTGTGCCCCTGCTCTATGAGTGTGTGTGTGTGTGCGTGTGTGTGTGTGTGTGTGTGTGTGTGTGTGTGTCTCCCATTTTCGATTCTCTCTGTCTGTCACTCTCTGTGAGTTTCTTGCCCTCCTCTGTCGGTTGACGTTTAAGAGTGTGTGTGTGTGTGTGTGTGTGTGTGTGTGTGTGTTTGCAGCAATGTGCCCTGAGCGCCAAAAAGCGATTTCTTGCCGGTCGGCATGTCTTTGGTAAGCGTCCTTCCGAGTCTCTGCCTGGGTCGTGTGTCTCCTATTCAACCGTTTCCTCGGCGGTTCCACTTGGGTTTCTGAAGGCCTCGACCACGTGAGGAGATGCGTCGCTCCCGGAGCAGTTGAAATCTCATCCCCATCCCGTGCGGCCTCTTTTCTGGGATGAAGACGAACACACTCCAGCCACGGACAACAGCCGCACGGGAGCTCATTGTCCTGCAGGAGAGGAGCAGGCCCACATCACAGAAGAGGCTTGCATCTTTTCAGGGCTCTTCTCTGAGAAAAGAAGCCACACCACGACACAGGCTGAAAGAGGAAGCCGGGAATGGGAGATGGCCACAATCCCAGTCACTGCAACGCTGGCCTCACTGGACCAGCCACCCGTTAGGCACCACTCCCCTGAATCCTGTGGGGGTGGCATGGTGCTGTACCCTGTCTGGGCTCTGGCCTTCGCTCCGTCGTCCCTCTGGCTGTGTACCCCCTGTTTCTCAGGGGCATAGATGCTTCTTGGTCTAGCTGGCTGTCTTCCATGAGGATCATTTCCCAGTCCATCAGGGAGACACTTCCTGGAGATCCCTGTCATGATCGTTTCTCTCTCCAAACCTGCTTCGGTTTGGGCCGATTTCCACCGGGGGAGGGGGAGCTTCAGGGCGCCTGCTGGGGTCTCAGGACACCGATTCAGATCCGATTCTGGACGCCTCCGTGTGAGAAAGCATGGGCTGAGCACACCTAGTGAGGCGGGCAGGGCCTCGCTGCAGCCCGCAATCATCCCATGGGCCTCATGGCGTGCTGTCAACTGAAAGTGCACTGACCCATCTGAGCACTCTGCCTCCCTCCTCCTTCGAAAGACAAGTCCTTGTCTTCTGAGACAGGTGCTGTCGCCTTTCCTCTGCACATCCAGTCTCATTCCTGAGAGTGAGACTCCCATCTGCTGGTGGGTGGACTGAGCCCCTTAAACTTTTGGCCTGCTGCTAGATCCCAGGCGTTCTTTGATTTTCCCTGGCATTCATGGAAAGATCACCTGTGCCCCCCTTCCACCGGGCACATGCCTGGACACCAGTGTTTCTTTCGCCATCGCCCCGTGTGCCCTCACTGACACACGTTCACCCCATCTGCCCTAGGGGACGCCAGTGCCCCGCATTGGCTCCACCTCGGAATCGCGCTGGACCTGTTTACACGTGTCCTGGAAAGCACAATCAGCTTGAAGGAGCCCCAGGCCCTTCAGAATCACGGCTGGCCACTGCTCTTTCAAAGGAGGGACGAAGAGGGCTCACGGGTCAGTGAATTTTCAGCTGACACCACGCCTTGAGGCCCATGGGATGTTTCTGGGCTGCAGCGAGGCCCTGCCTGCCTCAGTCGATGTTCTCAGCGCATCCATTCTCCCCCGGAGGGGTCCAGAATGGGATCTGACGGGGGGTCGTGAGATGACCCCAGCAGGTGCCCTGAAGCTCCCCCTCCCCCGGTGGAAATGGGCCCAAGGAGTTCCTGAGGACAGGACTCCTGGGGATCTTGGCTTTGGACCTGGGACGCCGCCCGCGGCCCCCTCTCCCACGCGGCCCCCTACCGGACCCCGGATCCAGCCGCTGCCAAGGCTGCAGCAGGAGAGCCCCTGGCGCCCAGCGGCCGCCATCGTTTAAAGGGGACGCAGCCTGTCTGCCCGCAGCGGAGCACGGGGCGGCCGAGCCAATGCGCATGCGCGAGGCGCGAGCGGGCATGGGGCTGCCATCACAGTGGTTCTCATGGTTGTCACGGAAACCACGCCCCGACGCTTGGCAAACAGGAGCCCTCGGTGGCGGTGCTTGGGTGTCGGGGCTCCGAGGCTTCAGCCTGACCTCTTCACGGGGGTCGACAGGACTGTCTTCGGACGCCCGGAGTCGTGGCAAAGGGTTGACCAGATTGTTGAAAGCACAGGCGGAGTCCGAGGGAAGCAGCGCCGCATCCCAGCCTCAGGCCCGCCCGGACGCTGTTCGGGTGAGTCTCCCCAGAAGTCGTGCCCCCGGGATCGCGAGAACTGGTCGGCCTGCAGGCCCGTGGGCTGCTCCCTCAACCGAGGGTCGTTCTGGTCGAGAGTCGAACCCCGTAGCCACAGCGGCTGCCTGGGGGTGTTTGTTTCTGCGCCCCTGCTCTATGACTCTGTGTGTGTGTGTGTGTGTGTGTGTGTGTGTGTGTGTGTATCTCCGATTTTCGATTCTCTCTGTCTGTCACTCTCTGTGAGTTTCTTGCCCTCCTCTGTCGGTTGACGTTTAAGAATGTTTGTGTGTGTGTGTGTGTGTGTGTGTGTGTGTGTGTCTGTGTGTGTGTTTGCAGCAATGTGCCCTGAGCGCCAAAAAACGATTTCTTGCCGGTCGGCATGTCTTTGGTAAGCGTCCTTCCGAGTCTCTGCCTGGGTCGTGTGTCCCCTATTCAACCGTTTCCTCGGCGGTTCCACTTGGGTTTCTGAAGGCCTCGACCACGTGAGGAGATGCGTCGCTCCCGGAGCAGTTGAAATCTCATCCCCATCCCGTGCGGCCTCTTTTCTGGGATCAAGACGAACACACTCCAGCCACGGACAACAGCCGCACGGGAGCTCATTGTCCTGCGGGAGAGGAGCAGGCCCACATCACAGAAGAGGCTTGCATCTTTTCAGGGCTCTTCTCTGAGAAAAGAAGCCACACCACGACACAGGCTGAAAGAGGAAGCCGGGAATGGGAGATGGCCACAATCCCAGTCACTGCAACGCTGGCCTCACTGGACCAGCCACCCGTTAGGCACCACTCCCCTGAATCCTGTGGGGGTGGCATGGTGCTGTACCCTGTCTGGCTCTGGCCTTCGCTCCGTCGTCCCTCTGGCTGTGTACCCCCTGTTTCTCAGGGGCATAGATGCTTCTTGGTCTAGCTGGCTGACTTCCATGAGGATCATTTCCCAGTCCATCAGGGAGACACTTCCTGGAGATCCCTGTCATGATCGTTTCTCTCTCCAAACCTGCTTCCGTTTGGGCCGATTTCCACCGGGGGAGGGGGAGCTTCAGGGCGCCTGCTGGGGTCTCAGGACACCGATTCAGATCCGATTCTGGACCCCTCCGTGTGAGAAAGCATGGGCTGAGCACACCTAGTGAGGCGGGCAGGGCCTCGCTGCAGCCCGCAATCATCCCATGGGCCTCATGGCGTGCTGTCAACTGAAAGTGCACTGACCCATCTGAGCACTCTGCCTCCCTCCTCCTTCGAAAGACAAGTCCTTGTCTTCTGAGACAGGTGCTGTCGCCTTTCTTCTGCACATCCAGTCTCATTCCTGAGAGTGAGACTCCCATCTGCTGGTGGGTGGACTGAGCCCCTGAAACTTTTGGCGTGCTGCTAGATCCCAGGCGTTCTTTGATTTTCCCTGGCATTCATGGAAAGATCACCTGTGCCCCCCTTCCACCGGGCACATGCCTGGATACCAGTGTTTCTTTCCCATCGCCCCGTGTGCCCTCACTGACACACGTTCACCCCATCTGCCCTAGGGGACGCCAGTGCCCCGCATTGGCTCCACCTCGGAATCGCCCCTGGACCTGTTTACACGTGTCCTGGAAAGCACAATCAGCTTGAAGGAGCCCCAGGCCCTTCAGAATCACGGCTGGCCACTGCTCTTTCAAAGGAGGGACGAAGAGGGCTCACGGGTCAGTGAATTTTCAGCTGACAACACGCCTTGAGGCCCATGGGATGTTTCTGGGCTGCAGCGAGGCCCTGCCTGCCTCAGTCGATGTGCCTAGCGCATCCATTCTCACGCGGAGGGGTCCAGAATCGGATCTGACGGGGGATAGTGAGATGACCCCAGCAGGTGCCCTGAAGCTCCCCCTCCCCCGGTGGAAATGGGCCCAAGGAGTTCCTGAGGACAGGACTCCTGGGGATCTTGGCTTTGGACCTGGGACGCCGCCCGCGGCCCCCTCTCCCACGCGGCCCCCTACCGGACCCCGGATCCAGCCGCTGCCAAGGCTGCAGCAGGAGAGCCCCTGGCGCCCAGCGGCCGCCATGGTTTAAAGGGGACGCAGCCTGACTGCCCGCAGCGGAGCGTGGGGCGGCCGAGACAATGCGCAGCGTGAGGCGCCAGCGGTCGAGGGGCAACCGTCACAGTGGTTCCCACAGTTGTCACGGAAACCACGCCCCGACGCTTGGCAAACAGGAGCCCTCGGTGGCGGTGCTTGGGTGTCGGGGCTCCGAGGCTTCAGCCTGACCTCTCCACGGGGTCGACAGGACTGTCTTCGGACGCCCGGAGTCGTGGCAAAGGGTTGACCAGATTGTTGAAAGCACAGGCGGAGTCCGAGGGAAGCAGCGCGGCATCCCAGCCTCAGGCCCGCTCGGACGCTGTTCGGATGAGTCTCCCCAGAAGTCGTGCCCCCGGGATCGCGAGGACGGGTCGGCCTGCAGGCCCGTGGGCTGCTCTCTCAACCGAGGGTCGTTCTGGTCGAGAGTCGAACCCCGTAGCCACAGCGGCTGCCTGGGGGTGTTTGATTCTGCGCCCCTGCTCTATGACTGTGTGTGTGTGTGTGTGCGTGTCTCCCATTTTCGATTCTGTCTGTCTGTCACTTTCTGTGAGTTTCTTGCCCTCTGTCGGTTGACGTGTAAGAGTGTGTGTGTGTGTGTGTGTGTGTGTGTGTGTGTGTGTGTGTTTGCAGCAATGTGCCCTGTGCGCCAAAAAGCGATTTCTTGCCGGTCGGCATGTCTTTGGTAAGCGTCCTTCCGAGTCTCTGCCTGGGTCGTGTGTCCCCTTTTCAACCGTTTCCTCGGCGGTTCCACTTGGGTTTCTGAAGGCCTCGACCACGTGAGGAGATGCGTCGCTCCCGGAGCAGTTGAAATCTCATCCCCATCCCGTGCGGCCTCTTTTCTGGGATCAAGACGAACACACTCCAGCCACGGACAACAGCCCCACGGAAGCTCATTGTCCTGCAGGAGAGGAGCAGGCCCACATCACAGAAGAGGCTTGCATCTTTTCAGGGCTCTTCTCTGAGAAAAGAAGCCACACCACGACACAGGCTGAAAGAGGAATCCGGGAATGGGAGATGGCCACAATCCCAGTCACTGCAACGCTGGCCTCACTGGACCAGCCACCCGTTAGGCACCACTCCCCTGAATCCTGTGGGGGTGGCATGGTGCTGTACCCTGTCTGGGCTCTGGCCTTCGCTCCGTCGTCCCTCTGGCTGTGTACCCCCTGTTTCTCAGGGGCATAGATGCTTCTTGGCCTAGCTGGATGTCTTCCATGAGGATCATTTCCCAGTCCATCAGGGAGACACTTCCTGGAGATCCCTGTCATGATCGTTTCTCTCTCCAAACCTGCTTCGGTTTGGGCCGATTTCCACCGGGGGAGGGGGAGCTTCAGGGCGCCTGCTGGGGTCTCAGGACACCCATACAGACCCGATTCTGGACCCCTCCGTGTGAGAAAGCATGGGCTGAGCACACCTAGTGAGGCGGGCAGGGCCTCGCTGCAGCCCGCAATCATCCCATGGGCCTCATGGCGTGCTGTCAACTGAAAGTGCACTGACCCATCTGAGCACTCTGCCTCCCTCCTCCTTCGAAAGACAAGTCCTTGTCTTCTGAGACAGGTGCTGTCGCCTTTCTTCTGCACATCCAGTCTCATTCCTGAGAGTGAGACTCCCATCTGCTCGTGGGTGGACTGAGCCCCTGAAACTTTTGGCCTGCTGCTAGATCCCAGGCGTTCTTTGATTTTCCCTGGCATTCATGGAAAGATCACCTGTGCCCCCCTTCCACCGGGCACATGCCTGGATACCAGTGTTTCTTTCCCATTGCCCCATGTGCCCACACTGACACACTTTCACCCCATCTGCCCTAGGGGACGCCAGTGCCCCGCATTGGCTCCACCTCGGAATCGCCCCTGGACCTGTTTACACGTGTCCTGGAAAGCACAATCAGCTTGAAGGAGCCCCAGGCCCTTCAGAATCACGGCTGGCCACTGCTCTTTCAAAGGAGGGACGAAGAGGGCTCACGGGTCAGTGAATTTTCAGCTGACAACACGCCTTGAGGCCCATGGGATGTTTCTGGGCTGCAGCGAGGCCCTGCCTGCCTCAGTCGATGTGCCTAGCGCATCCATTCTCACGTGGAGGGGTCCAGAATCGGATCTGACCGGGGATAGTGAGATGACCCCAGCAGGTGCCCTGAAGCTCCCCCTCCCCCGGTGGAAATCGGCCCAAGGAGTTCCTGAGGACAGGACTCCTGGGGATCTTGGCTTTGGACCTGGGACGCCGCCCGCGGCCCCCTCTCCCACGCGGACCCTACCGGACCCCGGATCCAGCCGCTGCCAAGGCTGCAGCAGGAGAGCCCCTGGCGCCCAGCGGCCGCCATGGTTTAAAGGGGACGCAGCCTGTCTGCCCGCAGCGGAGCGTGGGGCGGCCGAGACAATGCGCAGCGTGAGGCGCGAGCGGTCGAGGGGCAACCGTCACAGTGGTTCCCACAGTTGTCACGGAAACCACGCCCCGACGCTTGGCAAACAGGAGCCCTCGGTGGCGGTGCTTGGGTGTCGGGGCTCCGAGGCTTCAGCCTGACCTCTCCACGGGGTCGACAGGACTGTCTTCGGACGCCCGGAGTCGTGGCAAAGGGTTGACCAGATTGTTGAAGCACAGGCAGAGTCCGAGGGAAGCAGCGCCGCATCCCAGCCTCAGGCCCGCCCGGACGCTGTTCGGGTGAGTCTCCCCAGAAGTCGTGCCCCCGGGATCGCGAGAACGGGTCGGCCTGCAGGCCCGTGGGCTGCTCCCTCAACCGAGGGTCGTTCTGGTCGAGAGTCGAACCCCGTAGCCACAGCGGCTGCCTGGGGGTGTTTGTTTCTGCGCCCCTGCTCTATGACTGTGTGTGTGTGTGTGTGTGTGTGTGTGTGTGTGTCTCCCATTTTCGATTCTCTCTGTCTGTCACTCTCTGTGAGTTTCTTGCCCTCCTCTGTCGGTTGACGTTTAAGAGTGTGTGTGTGTGTGTGTGTGTGTGTGTGTGTGTGTGTGTGTGTTTGCAGCAATGTGCCCTGTGCGCCAAAAAGCGATTTCTTGCCGGTCGGCATGTCTTTGGTAAGCGTCCTTCCGAGTCTCTGCCTGGGTCGTGTGTCCCATTTTCAACCGTTTCCTCGGCGGTTCCACTTGGGTTTCTGAAGGCCTCGACCACGTGAGGAGATGCGTCGCTCCCGGAGCAGTTGAAATCTCATCCCCATCCCGTGCGGCCTCTTTTCTGGGATCAAGACGAACACACTCCAGCCACGGACAACAGCCGCACGGGAGCTCATTGTCCCGCAGGAGAGGAGCAGGCCCACATCACAGAAGAGGCTTGCATCTTTTCAGGGCTCTTCTCTGAGAAAAGAAGCCACACCACGACACAGGCTGAAAGAGGAAGCCGGGAATGGGAGATGGCCACAATCCCAGTCACTGCAACGCTGGCCTCACTGGACAAGCCACCCGATAGGCACCACTCCCCTTAAGTCTCTGGGGCTGTCATGGTGCTGTACCCTGCCTGGGCTCTGGCCTCTGCTCCGTCGTCCCTCTGGCTGTGTATCCCCTCTTTCTCAGGGGCATCGATGCTTCTTGGTCTGGCTGGATGTCTTCCATGAGGATCATTTCCCAGTCCATCAGGGAGACACTTCCTGGAGATCCCTGTCATGATCGTTTCTCTCTCCAAACCTGCTTCGGTTTGGGCCGATTTCCACCGGGGGAGGGGGAGCTTCAGGGCGCCTGCTGGGGTCTCAGGACAGCGCTTCAGATCCGATTCTGGACCCCTCCGTGTGAGAAAGCATGGGCTGAGCACACCTAGTGAGGCGGGCAGGGCCTCGCTGCAGCCCGCAATCATCGCATGGGCCTCAAGGCGTGCTGTCAACTGAAAGTGCACTGACCCATCTGAGCACTCTGCCTCCCTCCTCCTTCGAAAGACAAGTCCTTGTCTTCTGAGACAGGTGCTGTCGCCTTTCCTCTGCACATCCAGTCTCATTCCTGAGAGTGAGACTCCCATCTGCTCGTGGGTGGACTGAGCCCCTGAAACTTTTGGCCTGCTGCTAGATCCCAGGCGTTCTTTGATTTTCCCTGGCATTCATGGAAAGATCACCGGTGCCCCCCTTCCACCGGGTACATGCCTAGACACCAGTGTTTCTTTGGCCATCGCCCCGTTTGCCCTCACTGACACACGTTCACCCCATCTGCCCTAGGGGACGGCAGTGCCCCGCATTGGCTCCACCTCGGAATCGCCCTGGACCTGTTTACACGTGTCCTGGAAAGCACAATCAGCTTGAAGGAGCCCCAGGCCCTTCAGAATCACGGCAGGCCACTGCTCTTTCAAAGGAGGCAGGCAGAGGGCTCACGGGTCAGTGAATTTTCAGCTGACAACACGCCTTGAGGCCCATGGGATGTTTCTGGGCTGCAGCGAGGCCCTGCCTGCCTCAGTCGATGTGCTCAGCGCATCCATTCTCACGCGGAGGGGTCCAGAATCGGATCTGATGGGGGGTCGTGAGATGACCCCAGCAGGTGCCCTGAAGCTCCCCCTCCCCCGGTGGAAATCGGCCCAAGGAGTTCCTGAGGACAGGATTCCTGGGGATCTTGGCTTTGGACCTGGGACGCCGCCCGCGGCCCCCTCTCCCACGCGGCCCCCTACCGGACCCCGGATCCAGCCGCTGCCAAGGCTGCAGCAGGAGAGCCCCTGGCTTCCAGCGGCCGCCATCGTTTAAAGGGGACGCAGCCTGTCTGCCCGCAGCGGAGCACGGGGCGGCCGAGCCAATGCGCATGCGAGAGGCGCGAGCGGACGGGGGGGCTGCCGTCACAGTGGTTCCCACGGTTGTCACGGAAACCACGCCCCGACGCTTGGCAAACAGGAGCCCTCGGTGGCGGTGCTTGGGTGTCGGGGCTCCGAGGCTTCAGCCTGACCTCTCCACGGGGTCGACAGGACTGTCTTCGGACGCCAGGAGTCGTGGCAAATGGTTGACCAGATTGTTGAAAGCACAGGCGGAGTCCGAGGGAAGCAGCGCCGTATCCCAGCCTCAGGCCCGCCTGGACGCTGTCCTGAGAGTCTCCCCAGAAATCGTGCCCCCGGGATCGCGAGGACGGGTCGGACTGCAGGCCCGTGGGCTGCTCTCTCAACCGAGGGTCGTTCTGGTCGAGAGTGGAAGCCCGTAGCCACAGCGGCTGCCTGGGGGTGTTTCTTTCTGCGCCCTGCTCTATGACTGTCTGTGTGTGTGTGTGTGTGTGTGTGTGTGTGTGTGTGTGTTTGCAGCAATGTGCCCTGTGCACCAAAAAGCGGTTTCTTGCCGCTCGGCATGTCTTTGGTAAGCGTCCTTCCGAGTCTCTGCCTGGGTCGTGTGTCCCCTTTTCAACCGTTTCCTCGGCGGTTCCACTTGGGTTTCTGAAGGCCTCGACCACGTGAGGAGATGCGTCGCTCCCGGAGCAGTTGAAATCTCATCCCCATCCCGTGCGGCCTCTTTTCTGGGATCAAGACGAACACACTCCAGCCACGGACAGCAGCCGCACGGGAGCTCATTGTCCTGCAGGAGAGGAGCAGGCCCACATCACAGAAGAGGCTTGCATCTTTTCAGGGCTCTTCTCTGAGAAAAGAAGCCACACCACGACACAGGCTGAAAGAGGAAGCCGGGAATGGGAGATGGCCACAATCCCAGTCACTGCAACGCTGTCCTCACTGGACAAGCCACCCGTTAGGCACCACTCCCCTTAAGCCTGTGGGGGTGGCACGGTGCTGTACCCTCCCTGGGCTCTGGCCTCTGCTCCGTCGTCCCTCTGGCTGTGTATCCCCTGTTTCTCAGGGGCATAGATGCTTCTTGGTCTGGCTGGATGTATTCCATGAGGATCATTTCCGAGTCTATCAGGGAGACACTTCCTGGAGATCCCTGTCATGATCGTTTCTCTCTCCAAACCTGCTTCGGTTTGGGTCGATTTCCACCGGGGGAGGGGGAGCTTCAGGGCGCCTGCTGGGGTCTCAGGACAGCGCTTCAGATCCGATTCTGGACCCCTCCGTGTGAGAAAGCATGGGCTGAGCACACCTAGTGAGGCGGGCAGGGCCTCGCTGCAGCCCGCAATCATCCCATGGGCCTCAAGGCGTGCTGTCAACTGAAAGTTCCCTGACCCATCTGAGCCCTCTGCCTCCCTCCTCCTTCGAAAGACAAGTCCTTGTCTTCTGAGACAGGTGCTGTCACCTTCCTCTGCACATCCAAGCTCATTCCTGAGAGTGAGACTCCCATCTTCTCGTGGGTGGACTGAGCCCCTGAAACTTTTGGCCTGCTGCTAGATCCCAGGCGTTCTTTGATTTTCCCTGGCATTCATGGAAAGATCACCGGTGCCCCCCTTCCACCGGGCACATGCCTGGACACCAGTGTTTCTTTCGCCATCGCCCCGTGTGCCCTCACTGACACACGTTCACCCCATCTGCCCTAGGGGACGCCAGTGCCCCGCCTTGGCTCCACCTCGGAATCGCCCCTGGACATGTTTACACGTGTCCTGGAAAGCACAATCAGCTTGAAGGAGCCCCAGGCCCTTCAGAATCACGGCAGGCCACTGCTCTTTCAAAGGAGGGACGCAGAGGGCTCACGGGTCAGTGAATTTTCAGCTGACACCACGCCTTGAGGCCCATGGGATGTTTCTGGGCTGCAGCGAGACCCTGCCTGCCTCAGTCGATGTGCTCAGCGCATCCATTCTCCCCCGGAGGGGTCCAGAATCGGATCTGACGGGGCGTCGTGAGATGACCCCAGCAGGTGCCCTGAAGCTCCCCCTCCCCCGGTGAAAATCGGCCCAAGGAGGTCCTGAGGACAGGACTCCTGGGGATCTTTGCCTTGTACCTGGGACGCCGCCCGCGGCCCCCTCTCCCACGCGGCCCCCTACCGGACCCCGGATCCAGCCGCTGCCAAGGCTGCAGCAGGAGCGACCCTGGCGCCCAGCGGCCGCCATCGTTTAAATGGGACGCAGCCTGACTGCCCGCAGCGGAGCTCGGGGTGGGCGGCCGAGCCAATGCGCATGCTCGAGACGCCAGCTGGCGGGGGGCCGTTGTCTGAGTGGTTCTGAAGGTTTTCACAGAAACCACGCCCCGACGCTTGGACAACAGTAGCCCTCCTTGGCAGTGCTTGGGTGTCGGGGCTCCCAGGCTCCAGCTTGACTTCTCCACAGGGTCCACAGGATTGTCTCCGGACGCCAGGAGTCATGGCAACGGGCTGACCAGATTGTTGAAAGCACAGGCGGAGTCCAAGAGAAGCTGTGCCACATCCCAGCCTCCGCCCGGCCGGACACTGTTCGGGTGAGTCTCCCCAGTAGTGGTGTCCCCGGGATCTCGAGGTCGGATCGGCCTGCAGGCCCGTGGGCTGCTCTCTCAACCGAGGGTCGTTCTGGTCGAGAGTCGAACCCCTTAGCCACAGCGGCTCTTGGGGGTGTTTGTTTCTGCGCCACTGCTGTATGACTGTGTGTGTGTGTGTGTGTGTGTTTGTGTGTCTCCCATTTTCGATTCTCTCTCTGTCTGTCACTCTCTCTGAGTTTCTTGCCCTCTCTCTGTCGGTGGACCTGTGTGTGTGTGTTTGCAGGAATGTGCCCTGTGCGCCAAAAAGCGATTTCTTGCCGGTCGGCATGTCTTTGGTAAGCCTCCTTCCGAGTCTCTGCCTGGGTCGTTTGTCCCCTTTTCAACCGTTTCCTCGGCGGTTTCACTTGGGTTTCTGAAGGCATCTACCTCGTGAGGAGATGCGTCGCTCCCGGAGCAGTTGAAATCTCATCCCCATCCCGTTCGGGCTCTTTTCTGGGATCAAGACGAACACACTCCAGCCACGGACAACAGCCGCACGGGAGCTCATTGTCCTGCCCACATCACAGAAGAGGCTTGCATCTTTTCAGGGCTCTTCTCTGAGAAAAGAAGCCACACCACGACACAGGCTGAAAGAGGAAGCCAGGAATAGGAGATGGCTACACTGCCAGTCACTGAAACACTGGCCTCTCTCTTCAATCCACCCGTTTGGCACCACTCCCCTTAAGCCCGTGGGGGTGGCACGGTGCTGTACCCTGCCTGGGCTCTGGCCTCTGCTCCGTCGTCCCTCTCGCTGTGTATCCCCTGTGTCTCTGGTCCATAGATCCTTCTTGGTCTGGCTGAATGTCTTCCATAAAGATCATTTCCCAATCCATCAGGGAGACACTTCCTGGAGATCCCTGTCATGATCGTTTCTCTCTCCAAACCTGCTTCGGTGTCAGCCGATTTCCACCGGTGGAGGGGGAGCTTCGGGGTGCCTGCTGGGGTCTCAGGACTCCGCTTCAGATCCGATTCTGGACCCCTTTGGGTGATACAGCATGGGCTGAGCACACCTAGTGAGGCAGGCAGGGCCTTGCTGCAGCCCACAATCATCCCATGGGCCTCAAAGCCTGCTGTCAACTGAAAGTTCACTGACCCATCTGAGCCCTCTGCCTCCCTCCTCCTTTGAAAGACAGGTCCTTGTCTTCTGGGACAGGTGCTGTCTCACTTCCTCTGCACATCTAGTCTCATTCTTGAGAGTGAGACTCCCCTCTGCTCCTCGGTGGAATGACCCCCTGAAACTTTTTGTCTGCTGCTAGATCCCAGGCGTTCTTTTTTTTTTTTTTTTTTTTTTTTTTTTTTTTTTTTTTTTTGAGACGGAGTCTCACGCTGTCGCCCAGGCTGGAGTGCAGTGGCGCGATCTCGGCTCACTGCAAGCTCCGCCTCCCGGGTTCACGCCATTCTCCTGCCTCAGCCTCCCGAGTAGCTGGGACTACAGGCGCCGGCCACCTCGCCCGGCTAAGTTTTTGTATTTTTAGTAGAGACGGGGTTTCACTGTGTCAGCCAGGATGGTCTCGATCTCCTGACCTCGTGATCCGCCCGTCTCGGCCTCCCAAAGTGCTGGGATTACAGGCTTGAGCCACCGCGCCCGGCCCCCAGGCGTTCTTTGATTTTCCCTGGCATTTATGAAAAAGTGCCTTTTGCCCCCCTGCTACTGAGCACATGAATGGACACCGTTATTTCTTTCGCCATTTCCCCATATGCCCTCAGTGACACGTTCTGACACTCTGCTCCAGGATACATCAGTGCCATGCGTGGTGGCATTGTTGCCACCTGGAAATCATCCCTGCAATTGTTTACAGGTGTACTGGAAAGTGCGTCAGCTTGAAGGGGCCCCAGACCCTTCAGAATCATGGCAGCCTACTGCTCTTTCAGAGGAGGGAGGCAGAGGGCTCACGGGTCAGTGAACTCTCAGCTGACACCACGTCTTGAAGCCCATGGGATAATTTTGGGCTGTAGCGAGGCCCAGCCTGCCTCCGTAGATGTGCTCTGGTGATCCTTTTTGTCCCAGAGTGGTCCAGAGTCGGGTCTGATGAGGGGTCCTGAGACGATCCCAGGGGCCCCCCTGAAGCTGCCCGTCCCCTGGTGACAATCAGCCCAAGGAGGTCCTGCAGATGGGACTCCCGGCGGTTGGGTCTGGGGACACCGTCCATGGCCCGGTCTCCCACGTGGCCCCCTACTAGAGCCGGGATCCAGCCGATGGCAAGGCTGCAGCAGGAGGGCCCCTGGTGCCGAGCTGCTGTCATTGTTTACAGTGGACTCAGTATGTCTGCTGGGAGCAGAATTCCATGACGCTACCAGTGTCCTGGAATGCGGTATCAGCTTGCAGGAGCCCTATGGTAAAGAAGACTAGGCTAGCTGGAGACAAAAAATGCAAGGAAAGGCATAAACCAATGGGAGCCAGTGGTATTAATGGTGGCACTTGGTAACTTGCAGATGAGGAGCAGTTTTTGGACAGAAAAGAGGGTAACATATTTGTTGACTACCTGGTCTGTGTCACCTTTTTTTGTAATCTCCCAGCTACCCTGTGAGATAAACATTATTATTCCCATCTTATTGATGAAGAAACTGACTTTCAGAAAATGTTTAATTCCCCAAGGCTGCCATGTGGATGATCTGAGTCTTAGGGCCAGCTCTGTCTGGCTGTACATTCTTTTTCACACCATCACATTAACCTTTGGGAAATGAAGGAGGCAAGGCATAAGGTAGTGAGGCCCAGAGTTTCCCATAGGAACCCATCAGTGGATCTGTCAAAGTCAAAACATGAGCTGAAATATGTTATAATAATACTTAGCAGGGACCCGGGTATAGTGTCTCACACCTATAACCCCAACACTTTGGGAGGCCAATGCGCGTGGATCACTTGAGCTCAGGCCAGCATGGTGAAACCCCGTGTACAAAAAATTCAAAAGATTAGCTGAGTGTGGTGGTACATGCCTGTAATCCCAGCTACTTGGGAGCCTGAGGCATGAGAATCACTTGAATCTGGGAGGCGGAAGTTGCAGTAAGCTCGGATCATGCCACTGCACTCCAGCCAAGGAGACAGAGCAAGACTCCATTTCAAAACAAACAAACAAAAACAAAACAAAACGAACAAAAAAACCTTAGAAGGGGAAGAAGTCATCTGAAGAGAGCTCTGACACAGCCCTTTGTTTCTTCTAAGGAGCAACAGTGGAGTTAGGAGCCGTGCCTTATTCCTCTGTGCTCCCTGGTGCCTTGTGCTTGTTTATTGAACAGTCTATGTCATTGTTTTCCTGGAATAGCATAGTGATTAAGAGCATGGGCTTTCAAATTTGACAGATCCAGATTTAAATCCTGTCTTCACTGGAAATGGTGGTTTTTTATTATACATGGAAATAATTGAAAATGGATCCCTAGCTCATACTAGCAAAAATCAATTCCAAATGGATTAAGAATCCGAATTGGACACCATTGTTTGTTTCACCATTGCCCTGTATGCCCTCAGTGACACACGCTCACACCGTCTGCTCTAGGATAAGCCAGCGCCACGCGTGGTCGCATTGGCTCCATTGGTTGCATTGGTCGAACATCAGCAAAATTTAAAACATTCAGAAGATATACATATAAGCAAATATCTTTATGACCTGAGAAAGGGACCAAATTCTTAATCAAGACACAAAAATTACTAGCTATAAAATAAAAGATACATACATTTGATTGTATTAAAACAAAGAATTGAACAGATTTTTGGAGCGGGGCCAAGATGGCCAACTAGAAGCAGCCCTGATTGGAGGCTGCCATCAAAAATAAGCAAAAGAGCATACGCATTCAGCACTGGCAAACAAGGTATCCAAGTTCTCTCATCAGGACTGACTGGGCAGCTGGTGTGACCCACAGAGAGGAAGGAATAGTGGTGTGGTACAGTGGGCCACCTAAGAAGCACATGGAGCTGGGGACCCCCCAGCCACTAGCCAAGGGAAGTGGTGAGTGAGTATGCCACCCAGGCTGGGAAACTGCTTTTTCCATGGAACTGTGTAACCCACAAATAGGAATATCCCACTTGTGAGTCTACACCTCTGGGGCCTAGAGTCCTAACCATGAACCACACAGATTTTCAACATCCACTCAGCTAGAATCTGCTTAAACCTGCTGAGTTCCCTGTGGGGAGGGGTGGCCGCCTGCTGTCTAAGCCATCTGAGTTCCTTGGTGGAGGGGCGGCAGGCAACACTGGGCCTGCTAGCTGCCTAACACACTAAGCTCCCAGGGCAGGAGAAAGGATGGCAGCCATCTCTACAGCTCCAGGCTGGGCTTTTCCCCTGATGGAACCAGGGAGACCGGATGGCTTGGTCCCAAGAGGTATTCCCCACGGCCCAACACACCAGCTGTGGCAGACTGTGTCCAGAATGCCGCTTCAGGCCTGACCCTGACCCAGCCCTCCTCACTGGGTGGGGCCTCCCTGTAGGAACTCCAACAACTCCAGCCAGGGACTCAGGGACAAAACTCTGATTTCTCTGGGCCTGAGCTCCTAGGGATAGGGTGACCATAGTTTCCATGGAACAGCAGACTTAGTGATCCCTCCCACTATTTCTGAGGAATATGGGCAGCCCAGATGAGTGGGTTTCCCCCAGCATGGGTCACCCCCCTCCACCAAGGCACAAACACTTCATTAAATGGGTCCTGCTACCTATGCCACCCAATTGTGTGAGACCCTCCAACAGGGGTGTCAACACCCTAAACAAGAGTGTTCCTACTGGCATCAGGTTGGTGCCCCTTGAGGTCAAAGATCCCAGGGGAAGAAGGAGACACCCATCTTGGCTGTTCTCCAGCCTCCTCAAGTGACATCTCCAGGCATGGAAGCAAACCAGATGAATAAGGCCTGAGGTGAACCCACAGCAAACCGCAGCCACCCTACAGAAGAAGGACCTGAACATTGAAAGAAAAACAAACAAAGAAAGAGAATGCAACAACAACATTATCAACAAATATGTCCCCACAAAAACCTCATCCAAGGGTCAACATCTCAAAAACTGAAACTAGACAAACTCATGAAGACGAGAAAGAATCAGCAAAAAAAAACTCTGAATTCCCAAAAGGTGAGAGTGCCTATTCTCCCAATGATCACAACACCTCTCCAGCAAGGGCACAAAACTGGAGGGAGGATGAAATGGACAAACCGACAGGAGTAGGCTTCAGAAGGTAGGTAATAACAAATTCTTCTGAGCTAAAGAAGCCTGTTCTAACCCAATGCAAAGAAACTGAGAACTTTGATAAAATGTCAGAGGAGCTGCTAACTAGAATAACCCGTTTAGAAAGGAACATAAATGACCTGGTGGAGGTGAAAAACACAGCAGGAGAACTTCTTGAAGCATGCACAAGTGTGAATAGCTAAATCAATCAAGTGGAAGAAAGAATATCACAGTTCAAAGACCATCTTGCTGAAATAAGGGAGGCTGACAAAATTAGAGAAAAAAGAATGAAAAAGAATGAACAAAACTTCAGAGAAATATGGGACTATATAAAAAGACTGAACCTATGATTGATTGGAGTACCTGAAAGAGATGCGGAGAATGGAACCAAGTTGGAAAACACATTTCAGTGTATTATCTAGGAGAACTTCCCCAACCTAGCAAGACAGGCCAACATTCAAATTCAGGAAATACAGAGAACACTACTAAGATACTCCATGAGAAGATCATAATCCTCAGATACATAATCCTCACATAATCCTCAGATTCTCCAAGGTCAAAATGAAGGAAAAAATGTTAAGGGCAGCCTGGGACAAAGGCTAGATCACCTACAAAAGGAAGCCTATTAGACTAACAGTGGATCTCTGAGCAGAAACCCTATAAGCCAGAGAAGAGTGGGGGCCAATATTCAACATTCTTAAAGAAAAGAATTTTCAATCCACAATTTCGTATCTAGCCAAACTAAGCTTTATAAGTGAAGGAGAAATAAAATCCTTCTCAGATAAACAAATGCTGAGGGATTTTTGTCACCACCAGGCCTGCCTTGCAAGAACTCCTAAAGGAAGCACTAAATATGGAAAGGAAAAACCGGTACCAGCTACTGCAAAAGCACACCAAAATATAAAGACCAAAGACACTATGAAGAAACTGCATCAACTAGTGTGCAAAATAATGAGCTAGCATCATGATAACAGGATCAAATTCACATATAACAATATTAACCTTAAATATAAATGGACTAAATATCCCAGTTAAAAGACACAGACTGGCAAATTGGATAAAGAGTCAAGACCCATCAATGTGCTGTATTCAGGAAACCCATCTCACATGTAAAGACACACATAGGCTCAAAATAAAGGGATGGAGGAAAATTTACCAAGCAAATGGAAAGAGAAAAAAAAAGCAGGGGTTGCAATCCTAGTCTCTGACAAAACAGACTTTATATCAACAAAGATAAAAAAAGACACAGACGGGCATTACATGATGGTAAAGGGATTAATCCAACAAGAAATACTAACTATCCTAAATAAACATGCATCCATTACAGGAGCACCCAGATTCATAAAACAAGTTATTTTAGAGACTACAAAGAGGCTTAGACTCACACAATTTAACATCCAACTGTCAATATTAGACAGATCAATGAGACAGAAAATTACAAAGATATTCAGGACTTGAACTCAGCTCTGGATCAAGGGGACCCAATAGATATCTACAGAAATCTCCACCCCAAATCAACAGAATATACGTTGTTCTCAGTGTCACATGGCACTTATTCTAAAATTGACCATGTAATTGGAAGTAAACACTCCTCAGCAAATACAAAAGTACTGAAATCATAATGAACAGTCTCTCAGACCACAGTGCAATCAAATTAGAACTCAGGATTAAGAAACTCATTCAAAACCACACAACTACGTGAAAATTGAACAACCTGCTTCTGAATGATTCCTGGCTAAATAATGAAATCAAAGCAGAAAGTAAGAAGTTCTTTGAAACTAATGAGAATAAAGAGACAACGTACCAGAATCTCTAGGACACAGCTAAAGCAGTGTTAAGAGGAAAATGTATAGCACTAAATACCCACATCAGAAAGCTAGAAAGATCTCAAATCAACACCCTAACAGCACAATTAAAAGAACTAGAGAAGCAAGAGCAAACAAATCTAAAAGCTAGCAGAGACAACAAATAACTAAGATTAGAGCAGACCTGAAGGAGTTAGAGACATGACAAACTCTTAAAAAAATCAATGAATCCAGGAGCTGATTTTCTGAAAAAAAAAAAAAATAGACTGCTAGCTAGACTAATAAAGAAGAAAAGAGAGAAGAATCAAATAGACACAATAAAAAATGATAAAGAGGATATCACCACTGACCCCACAGAAATAGAAACTACTCTCAGAGAATACTATAAACACCTCTATGCAAATGATCCAGAAAATCTAGAAGAAATTGTTAAATTCCTGGACACATACACCCTCCCAAGACTAAACCAAGAAGAAGTTGAATCCCTGAATAGGTCAAAAACTCTCAATAAACTAGATATTGATGGAACGTATTTCAAAATAATAAGAGCTATTTATGACAAACTCACAGCCAATATCATACTGAACAAAGCTGGAGACATCACGCTACTTGACTTCAAACTATACTACAAGGCTACAGTAATCAAAACAGCATGGTACTGGTACCAAAACAGACATATAAACAAACGGAACAGAACAGACACCTCAGAAATAATGCCATACATCTACAACCATCTGATCTTTGACAAACCTGACAAAAACAAGCAATGAGGAAAGGATTCACTATTTCATAAATGGTGCTGGGAAAACTGGCTAGCCATATGCAGAAAACTGAAACTGGGCCCCTTCCTTACACCTTATACAAAAAATAACTCAAGATGGATTACAGACTTAAATGTAAAACTGAAAACCATAAAAGTCCTTGAAGAAAACCTAGGCAATGCCATTCAGTATATAGGAATGGGCAAAAATCTCATGATGAAAACACCAAAAGCAATTGCAATGAAAGCTAAAATTGACAAATGGGATCTAATTAAGCTAAAGAGCTTCTGCACAACAAAATAAACTATCATCGGAGTGAACAGGCAACCTACAGAATGGGAGAAAAATTTTGTGAACCAGGCATCAAACAAAGGTCTAATATCCAGCATTCATAAGAAACTTAAACAAATTTACAAGAATATAACAACCCCATCAAAAAGTGGGCAAAGGATATGAACTAGCACCTCTCAAAAGAAGACATTTATGTGGCAAACAAACACACAAAAAAGCTCAACATCACTGATCATTAGAGAAATGCAAATCAAAACCACAATGAGATATCATCTCATGCCAGTCAGAATGGCAATTATTAAAATGTCAAGAAACAATAGATGCTGGTGAGGCTGTGGAGAAATAGGAATGCTTTTACACTGTTTTTGGGAGTGTAAATTAGTTCAAACACTGTGGAGGACAGTGTGACAATTCCTCAAGGATCTAGAACCAGAAATACCATTTGACCCAACAATCCCATTACTGGGTATATACCCAAAGGAATATAAATCATTCTACTATAAAGAAACATGCACATGTATGTTTATTGCAGCACTATTTACAATAGCAAAGACATGGAACCAACACAAATGCCCATCAATGACAGACTGGATAAAGAACATGTGGTACATATACACCATGGAATACTATGCAGCCATAGAAAGGAATGAGATCATGTCCTTTGCAGGGACATGGATGAAGCTGAAAGCCATCATCCTCAGCAAACTGACACAAAAACAGAAAATCAAACACCACAGGTTCTCACTCATAAGTGGGAGTTGAACAAAGAGAACACATGGATACAGGGAGGGGAACAACACACTCTGGGGTCTGTGGGGGGTTGGGGGTGAGGCATCAGGACAAACAGCCAATGTATGCGGGGCTAAAAACCTAGATAATGGGTTGATAGCAAACCACCATGGCACACCTACACCTATGTAACAAACCTGCATGTTCTGCATGTGTATCCTGGAACTTAAAGTAAAATAAAAAATAAAAAAATAAGAATTTCTGCACAAAAGTAAAAATACAAGCTACAAACTTGGAGAAAATATTTGAAACACAGCTAACAAAAGATTAGTTTTAAAAAAATACGTAAAGCACTTCTAAAATAAGAAAAAACTCAATAGGAAAATGGGCAAAAGCCGCAAAGAAGCATTTCATAGAACAAGAAACACCTTTAACTAATAAGTCTATAACTAGATACCTCACCAATAATCATGAAGAGACATTTCATCACCATGAAATGCCAGTTTACACACATATGACTAACAAATCCAAGAGGTATGACAATACCAAACGTTGGATATCAACAGGGTCTCAAACACATTGCTGGGGGGAAACTGGAAAACAATTTGGCATTATCTGTTAAAGTTGAATTCTGGCATACCCAGCAAATCTATCTGATGTATTCCCTATTTCTCTAAGTATATACCCAAGAGGAAATTTAGTACATGTACGCCAGGAGGCACATATACAAAGACTAACCACGGTTGAACTTGCCAAAATAGCAAAAACCTGAAACCAACCTAACTACCTATTGAAAGGAGAATGCATAAACAAATAATAGTATACTCATAAAATGGAATATTCCACAGCATAAAGACAAAAGAGTTACAGCTGGACTCCTTCACATGGGTGAATCAAAGCAGCATCATGTTGAATGAAAAGAGGCAAATCACAGAAGACTGCATACACAACATGATATGCTTCTTATAAAATTTGAAAACTAAGCAAAATTAAAACAAAACTAAGCAAAACTGAATAATATACAACTTATGTACACACATTTCTGTTTTAAAAACCTTTTAAAAGAGGCAAGGAAATGCTAAGCATAATATTCAAGAAATATTTATCTCTGGGGAGAAGATAGAGGTTGGAAAGTAGAAAACACACAGGGAGCTACAAGTTGTTGAATATTCTGTTCTTGTTTTGGGAAGTGGGTTCCAAGTATTTATTATATTATTTAGTGTATATACATAAAGTAAAAGAAAAGATGGCTTTCAATGGATCAGTGCGGATAATTGCCATGAATGATTAATTCTGATTAATCCAATCCTGTGAACCAAAGAGCCAATCAGTCAATAAATAAGAAATCCTGGCTCCATCACATGCTAATTTTATGAAATTTTATTCACTAAGGGGAAAGAAAAACCATGGACTATTATAAGAATTAACTGAGAGATAATGGGAACTGTTTTATATCAGCTTTATTGGGATGTAATTCATATCCCATCCAATTCACCCATTTAAAGTGTATATAATTCAGTGGTTTTTCATATGGAGTTGTGAAACCATTACCACAATCAATTTTAGAACTCTTTCATCACCCCACAAAGAAATCCTGTACCCATCAGGAGTCATTTCCTATACTCCCCCATCCCCCAACCACCAATCTATGTCTTTACAGATTTCCCTACTCTGAACACTTCATATAAATGGAATCATAGAATATGTGGTCTTTTGTGATGGGAGCTAATATTTTTATTATCTTTTCCTAGGGCAGAGTATGGTGGTGTGAATCTCTACTGGCCTACAAACATCTGCAGCTTAGCTGCCCACATAAATGTTAGCTGTAGTTATAACCATCAAAATCATTTTGTAAATGGTTAAGCACTGCATATCATCTAGACACTGCAATACGTTGTCTTATTATTTTTTTTTTCATAAGTCTAACGTAGCACTATCAAGCAGGCATAGAGAAGCCAGACAACTTGGTCAAGGTCACATGGGTAGTTACGGATTCAAAACAGGGGTTTATACCGAGATATGTCTGGATTGAGAATCCAGGATTTTATCACTACCTGATAATGTCTCTACATATGATGAAAAGCTATTCTCACTTTTTTTGTGTGTAAGGGGTGATAATTAGCTTAATTTTATATGATTTTTTTGTTGTTATTGTTTCTGTCAAAGTTAATTTGCAGTTTTCATTGAAATCAAGTAGGGTTAATGGCTTGAGTTATTCTTTGCCTGCCTAAAGTTATCCAATATTTAATCATTTTTCTTCCTAGAAAAACTTAACCTGTGGGAAAAGTAGTAATTATCACTCAAGAGAAGTGTCCCAATGAATGAGTAGCAGATTATTGACTTAAGGGTTAGTAAAACATAAACAACTCCCTACGTCCTTCATTTTGGTGTTCAGTTAAGGATGCACCAATCTGTTCTGAGGTTCCTGTGGGTATAAGGTCAGAGTAACAGGAGCTGTTGTTTTATGGGCATTGGGACAGATTTTCTCTGAGTGTCTAGCAGTGGTCATTGCATATGGCAAATAAATGACAGATAACAAAGACATGAGATTGGGAAAACAGTTAAACCCAATTTGATTTAGTTTAACACATGGAGATTCCAGAATTTCTCTAAAGGAGGGGTCAGTGTTTTTCTTGGAAGAGGGCACTCAAGACGGTAATTTTGTGCTAGTTTTACAAAGCAGAGAACTCTGTTCTGTTGATTACACATTTATTTGGAAGAAGAGTTGTTGCTTTTGGAATGTATACATTCTTTCTGTATGAAAGAGGAGCGGAGAGTTCAGCCCCTCTCACCCCACCCCTACAAATGCCGCTATGCCCATCACACCAGCACCAGCCCCCTTCATTCCCTAGCAGTATTACTAATAATACTAATTATTCCATACCAGGTGATTGACACTCATATTTAAGCTAAACTTCACAATAACACTGTGAGGTAGGTGTTAGCATTCTTATTTTATAGAAAAGGAAACTGAAATTCACAGAGGTTAAGTAACTTGCTTGTTGTCTCACAGTTAAACAGCCAAGTGGGAATTTTTTTTTTTTTTTTGAGACGGAGTCTCACTCTGTTGCCCAGGCTGCAGTGCAGTAGCACGATTTGGCTCACTGCAAGCTCCACCTCCCGGGTTCACGCCATTCTCCTGCCTCAGCCTCCTGAGTAGCTGGGACTACAGGCGCCCACCACCACACCTGGCCAATTTTTTGAATTTTTAGTAGAGATGGGGTTTCACTGTGTTAGCCAGGATGGTCTCGATCCCCTGACCTCGTGATCTGCCCGCCTCAGCCTCCCAAAGTGCTGGAATTACAGGCGTGAGCCACCACGCCCGGCCTCCAAGTGGGAATTTTAATGTAGAACTGACTGACCTCAAAGCTCACTACAGATTATCAGGATGTAAAGGGAAGGGTGATATCTACTTGTGTGTTGTAATGCAGAGGTTCTAAAAGGACAGCATGTGCCTCCTATGAGGAAAAGTCATCCCCAGTCAACTCCAATACAAGTCAACCATTTCCATCTTAATGTTATTATTTAGAGGATTGATATTATTGGTTATTATTGTGTCCTATCAGAATTCAACTAAAGTTTGTAATACAGTTGGATGGGTTCTCACTGATTTATATACAGTGTGAGGCATAGATATCTCACCTTCCCCAAGAATGAAAGCCAAGTCTTTAAAGAGATGCAGGCTCTATTTTACTTAGAAAAATATTAGCCATCATTTGAATATTCATAGAAAGATCAAGAACATGGCACTAATCTCCAGAGACTTAAAGACTATTTAAATAGTTCCTCAATGCAACATTCTTATTGGTTGAGTGTTGTAAACAATTGTGAACCATATTGTGTCTACCATAGAAGTGATGTCACTTCACCATGAAATCACAAGATTATATTATCACACACACAAATCAGGCATTCTCAATGATTTATGTAGCCAAATGCCAGACTTCTAGAAAAGAGCTGATGTGGCACTGTAGTTAGGCATCTAATATGATATGGCTAGTAGTCTCCTTGGTCTGCTAAATTCCAGAGAGACTAGAAGTCTGCACAGGATACTGAAGTAAAAATGACCACATCTGTCACCATTGAGTAAAGGACAGGTGGCAGAACTGGGATGGGGACTCATGGACAAGGTTCTAAGGGAGAGAAAATAAAAACCACCTTTTCTCAATCTCCTTTCCTGGTCTTGGACTAAGCTCTCAAAATATGTGGCAATGGCCTCCATAGTTTCTTAAGTAACCAATTAACAAGTCAAGTCAATTTCTAAACAACTGACTTGCACATTTTCCTCTATCTCTGATCACCTTTCCAACAAAATTCCTCAAAAGAGTTGTTGATATGGACTATCTCTCATTTCTCTTCTGCAGTTCTCTCTATAACCTCTCAGACTTCTCTTGACAAGGCCACCGGTGACTTCTGTGTTGCCAGACTCTGTGGTCAGTTCTCCAATCCTTGACCTTTCAGCCACATTTGACAGTCAATCACACTGTCCTTGAATGGAAGGCTGGAATTTTGTTCACTATTGTATCCCAACTTCTGGAATAGTGCCTAGTGCATAGTAGGTGCTTCATAAATAGTTATTGAATAAATTGTTCACTTCCCGAAGGAGGTGAATCATAAATAATAGGTAAGAACTAACCAGTCAGGTGAGAATGAAAGAGAATTCTGGCCAGAAGAAATAGAAGCTCAAAGCCACAGAGGCCTGAGAGGACGTGGTAGATTCAGTAACATCCAAGTAGTTCTGAATGGTTCTGAAGGATGCTCTCCATTAATTCCCATCTCCATTCAGGGTTCTCTTGCAAAGTGGGGCCCCTTCATCCCTAGGGTGATTAGGCCATTTCCTGGCTTACTTTAGGGAGAAGCTCTTGGAGCCTGAGACTCATTGCCCCCCCTTCCCAGCTCAGGTTTTCTCACCTGAGGAGCAAGAGCTGCAGATGAGGGCCACGGGAAAGGAGGGAGTGAAGAGAGAAGAGAAGGGACAAGCTCTCAGATCAATCCTGTGAGTTCATCACACCGGAAAGGTGGATCCAGGAAAGCCATGTTTGGCAGGTAACGGGCTCTGCCTGTGTGACTCAGCAGCCTCTAGCATGGCATCCAAGCTGAGCTGGTTGAAGAAAGCCTCGTTCCCCAAGGCCTGTTGAGTGAGTTTGTAAAGGGCTCACCGAAATGCATTACAAAGTCATTCACTGTTCCAGTAAGATGTTTTAAAACCAGGCTCAGAACTAATCCAAAAAGAGGGAGTCTTGATCCAAGTTCACAATGTATGTGAATAAGTCACCCAGCATCTGTCAGCAGGCTTTACTTCCATGTAAACTGGAAGTCAACAACATTCTGTTGGGTGTGCAGCCATTTAGTAAAGGGCCACTGGTTCTCAAAGACTCCAGGACTGAGATCCTCAGCCTCCACAACAGGGCCGCTTCACACACCTCTTGCTTTTCTCACCAAAGTGTCTCAGAGTGTTTTCACAGGATGGACAACTTATCCCATTCAGTGGATGAGGCCCAGAGAAGCTAAGTTCTGCCTGCAACCACCCAAGTCTGTTCCTGAAGTCAGAATTGAGACCTAGACCTGCCAGCCTTGTTGTGGCCATTGGATGACATCCTCTAAGGGACTCCAGAGGACAACAGAGGCCACAGGGCAAGTCTTCTTGCATGGAAACCGGTGGGCAAAGGGGATGGGCAGGTGTGGGGGTAGAGCACTGAGAACAACTCAAAGCGCCTGTCCTACCTGAGGTGTGTCAATTGTATTTTCTTTGTAAATAAAGGACATCAGTGCTGAGATTAGTAGTTGTATAATCATAAAAGGTTGAACTGGAAGGGGCCCTGGGAGAGCATCAGTCCAATTTCTTTTGTTTCTTGGTGAGGAAATGGAGATCCAGAAGGTCTGTTTCAGTTGCTCAAGGTTGCACAGTTGGTTTATGCTGGTGCCAGCACTGGAAGGCTTGCATCTTCAGCACAAATCGTGTGCTCTTTGCAAATGCTAGTTGTTCTCGCAATAATTCTCTGTTTGTTGACGTCACCTTGAAACCAGGTCAATCTCCCCCCTCTAAAACGTTAGGTAGCTCTTCCTCTCTGCTCTTCTGACCTCTGAACTGAAACCACAGAAAGACATCACTGTTAAAAGGTGGGTGTGCACTGCTCGGCAGTGTAATTGAAGACTTAAAACCTCTTGAATCTTCTCCTCATTTGGTCTTGGAGCCAAAACTAACACAGTCATGGAGAGAAATGCTGGGAAACCTCCAAGACACTCTTGGAGAGGCAGCTTCTGGGAGCTGGTGAGCATGGTTTCACTTACAAGGTCAGGCCCACTCTGGGGCGTGTATGTGAGGGAAATGGCTCCTCTGCCTTCCAGGTGTCAACAGATGGGATATGGATCTGCCCTCCCTTAACAAATAAATAGAACTTTTTCAGGCTGAGTAATCCCACATGGGATAAGCCAGACTGCCAGTTACCCCAGGTTTTCCAGCCAGGATCAAGCCTCTTTAGTCCTGGATCACAGACCCCATCAGAATTCTTGTACAGAGTGGTATTTCCAGAATGCTGGTCACCCACTGGGTAGCCATAAGGCTGCATATCCCTCACACTGGAGTTGCAGGGAGCCAAGTATTCCTGGAGTTCTCTTTAGCAAATGTCCTACCCCAGTTTCCACAATCTATGTTCATGGTTCTGTGCAGATGCACAGTTCCTCCCAGTCAGCCCCAGGAAAGAGTGAAACTGCTGATGAGACAGCTTAAGGAAGGGGCACTCTCTCTTGCAGGGAAAGACATCTGCCCCAAACCTTTTCATTCTCCTCCCAGCTGCTTTCTGACCTCAGTGAAATGGGCAGGGAGACAAACTCTTGAGTAATGTTCATCTTTCTGTTGATTGGCTTCCAATGTCAGACCTCTAGTGAAGGGGGTAGTCTAGCTGGGTCCTGACAAGTGAAAAGGGGATGCTGGCAAGGTGGACAGAGACCAGGCTGGAAGTTGAGTCCTGGAGTTCCACAGCCATCTAGGATAAAGTTCATAGTGTTAACGTAGTAAGAGTACCAGCCTAGGAATCAAAAGTCCCAGGGTTTGAGATGCTTGCTTAGGTGTCACTTAACTTGTTTGAATCTCAGTTTCTTCAGCTGTAAAATGGGGATACTAATACCTTCCCTGCTCACTCCACCTAATTATGAGTTAGAATAAATGAAAGCTTTTGGAAAGCCAGTGAGTACTCCCCAGAAATAAGTTTTCACTTTGCCCTGGTTCCTTGTTTTTTGTTTGCTTGTTTGTTTTGTCGTTGTTTATTTGTTTTGGAGACGGTCTTACTCTGTCACCCAGAGTAATTCTCATGCCTCAGCCTTCTGAGTAGCTGGGACTACAGGCATGCACCACCATGCCCAGCTAATTTTTTGTATTTTAGTAGAGACAGGGTTTCACCATGTTCTTGGGCTGGCTGGTCTTGAACTCCCTTAGCTCAGGCAATCTGCCGACCTCAACCTCCCAAAGTGCTAAAATTACAGATGTTAGCCACTGTGCCCAGCCCACTTTGCCCTCATGAGCAGTCATGGTGTTCCCACCTACTGGCTGGTTTAGCCACCCTGGACCATTGCTGAGTGAGGAGTGGGCTCCCCTATGAGGGAGGACAATGCAGGTGAGCCCCTGGGGTTATCATTTGTTTCCCTCCTTTCTGTAAATTGTCTACAGTCACTGCTCAAAGAAGAAAGGGACACCTTCCCTAGTTTCAAGGAGGGACTAACCTTGACCCTGATGGCTGTGGCTGATCCACAAGGAAGTAAACTTGGACTGGGAAAACACAAACTGTCTCGGCCTGCAACATACATCCTATTGGTAAACCTATTGATAAACCCTACCATCAATAAGACACCTGTCTGGACCTTTCAGGTCTGAAGAGACAGGGCAGTGTGGGGAAAATAAAGAGAGATCAGACTGTTACTGTGTCTACATAGAAATAAGTAGACATAAGAGACTCCATTTTGTTCTGTACTAAGAAAAATTCTTCTGCCTTGAGATGCTGTTAATCTGTAATCCTACCCCCAACTCTGTGCTTGCAGAGACAGGTGTTGTGTTTACTCGAGGTTTAATGGATTTAGGGCTATGCAGGATGTGCTTTGTTAAACAAGTGCTTGAAGGCAGTATGCTTGTTAAAAGTCATCACCATTCTCTAATCTCAAGTACCAGGGACACAAACACTGCGGAAGGCTGCAGGGACCTCTGCTGAGGTAAGCCAGGTATTGTCCAAGGTTTCTCCTCATGTGATAATCTGAAATATGGCCTCATGGGAAGGGAAAGACCTGACCGTCCCCCAGCCTGACACCCATAAAGGGTCTGTGCTGAGGAGGATTAGTAAAAGAGGAAGGCCTCTTTGCAGTTGACATAGAGGAAGCCATCTGTCTCCTGCTCGTTCCTGGGCAATGGAACTGTCTCGGTGTAAAACCCTATTGTATGTTCTATTTATTGAAATAGGAGAAAACCATCTTAGGGCTGGAGGTGAGATGTGCTAGTGGCAACACTGCTCTTTAATGCACGGAAATGTTTGTGGAGATGTTTGTATACATGCACATCAAGGCACAGCACCTTTCCTTAAACTTATTTATGACACAGAGATATTTGTTCACATGTTTTCCTGCTGACCCTTTCCCCACCATTACCCTGTTTTCCTGCCACACTCCCCTCTCTGAGATGGTAAAGATAATGATCAATAAATACTGAGGAAACTCAGAGACCAGTGCCTGTGCGGGTCCTCTGTATGCTGAGCACAAGTCCCCTGGACCCACTTTTCTTTCTCTATACTTTGAGTCTCTTTCTTTTCTCAAGTCTCTCGTTCCACCTGACGAGAAACGCCCACAAGTGTGGAGGTGCAGGCCTCCCCTTGAGGACAGCTGCTGAGGACCTGGGGAAACTGACAATACAATTCCTTTCTGTGGTCTGAACCTTCCCTCTTCTCATTGCATCACCAGTGCAGGCGTCTCTGACTCACACAAGACCAGTTTTTAAGCACAGGGTCATATCAAGGTCAAACCGTCCACCTCAGTGCTACAGAAACTCACCTCTGACTGCGAACCTCCAGGTTTTGTTTAATCTACCAGACAATGAATTGGCACTTTTCACTGAGGAATGACTACTGGGGCCCTTTAGAGCTGCTTTAAGCTCCATGACTTAATGACTCTCCTGTTTAATGGAAGCCAAAGCTGTTTAAGTGGTCACAGCTGCCAGGAACTTCGCTAAGAGAATGAAACTTTCTGAGAACGTTGGGCAGTAGCAGTGCTAATCTCTGAGCCCGCCACCCCTCACTCGTCCTTATCTCAGGCTTGTTTTGACAGCACCCGGAGCTGGTCCCATAAGAAGAGCTGCAACCTGGCTCCTTTCCGTTTTCATGTCTTCTGCTGCAGCCCATGGTTTGCTGCAGGGGGGAAGGAAGAAACAATCAAGCATTGTCTTGCTGAGGACTGGTGTGTCAGGGCCTCATGGAATAAATATTATTTGCCTGGGAGGGGAACTGGCTGGAAGACAACCCACAGTGTCAGGTGTGGGCTGAGGTGAGGGGCAGGAGGGCAGTGATGTTTGGATTTAGTTTTTTTTTTTTATTATTAGTTTAATCTTTTTCTCTCTAGTGCTGTGGGTTTTTTTCCCCCTGACAGGCCATTAAGCACGAAGCTTGTGTCTTACCCAGCCTCTGCCAGGAAGAAACAAAAGAGATTTTCCAAAGCATGTGCCCTTGTGTTACTGGGGCTCCTTGGTCACTCCCTGTCCAGTTGTGTGTGGCAAAGGGTGCACACTGCAAGACCCTCACAGGGTGAAAGCTCCTCTGGGAGCCCTCCGTCTGCATCTGCAGCCCTGGCAGCCCCAGATGTCTTACCTGATGGGTTCATGGTTCTGTCATTTTGTTCATTTTGTTCATTTTGTCAGGCAAATATTGAAAGGACAGGAGGCTCCTTTGTAGGTCTGGGGAAACTGGGCACCACCCCCAACCCTGGTATCCCAGCCAGCACTTACTGAGTTCTTACTGTATGCAAGTCACTAACAGCTCTAGCCTGCTGCATTTCACAGTTCCTTCAAGGTTTTTGCCTCAGGAAAACTGTACATCTCTCTAGAAGAAAGAACTAAAGACCAGTGACTAAGCAACAGACACTTGAAGGATTGCTCCATAAAGGCCGAGCCCTCCTCATCTCAGAAGAATGAGAACATTTTCTTGCAAGGAAAACAAGTGCCTTGCAGCCTTTCCACAGCCACAGAGCAGTGGAGTAGTGAAAGGGTGCCTCCACTGTGCAATCAAAAGTCTTCTTTCTGGCCAGGCATGGTTGCTCACACCTGTAATCCCAACATTTTGGGAAGCCAAGACAGGAGGATCACTTGAGCCCAGGAGTTTGAGACCAGCCTGGGCCACATGGTGAGGCTCCAACTCTACAGAAAAATTTTAAAAACTACTCAGGGATGGTGGCATGCATCTGTGGTCCCAGCTACTTAGGAGGCTGAGGCGGGAGAATTGCTTGAGCTCAGGGGGTAGAGGCTGCAGGTGAGCCATGTTCTCCCTACTGTATTCCAGCCCAGGCAACAGAATGAGACTCTATCTCCCCACCCGCATAAAAGTGTTTAACCATAAACCTTTCCCTCATTCCTAAATCCATTTTGGGTATAAGCCACCTACGCAATGGCCATAATAATAGTTGTTTATGATTGAGAATGTACAGTGTGTTGGGTACTTGCTAAGTGCTTTCCATATATTATCTCACCATGTGGTAAGCCTGGAGAAAGCTTGGAGAGAGTGAGGAACTGCCCAAAGTCAGAGGTCATCAGGCTTTCTGAGAATGGCACCACGGCCTTGGCTTTACAGGCATAGCACTTGAGTTCACCTTCACGTGCTGGGGATCCTGTGTTCCCAGAAGGCAGAGACCCCATCTGTGTACTTAATTTTTTTTGTATACAAAAGAATTCAGTCCTGTGCTCAGTGCCATGAACAATTAGGGATTTAATACATGCTTTTCGAGAGTGATAATGATCTCACCATCCCAGCCAGTGAAATAAACATTCCCTCCCTTCTATCAAAGAGAAACAAAGAGCCACAGCAGGCCAAGACACCCTAGGCACACTGCAGGTGTGTGGAGACGGCACCAGCACCAGCAGGTGAGTCCCGCAGACCTGGCTTTGGATCCTGGCCTGGTCACCCACAGCCTGGTCCCTGGGGTACACCAGCTGACTTCTCCAAGGCCTCTACAAGCCTCCTGGATGCCATTCTGCCTTCCGCCTGTCCCCTTCCAACCTGTTCTATGTGGTGCCAAATGCTTGCTTCAACAGACCCAGACATATAAGCATCAGAAGGGAGGACTCCCTAGCACAGTGGCTCCCTGGGTGTGGTCCCAAGACTGGCAAAAGCGGCATCACCTGGGAGCCTAATAGAAATGCCAGTCCTCAGGCCCTGCCCCGGTGCTGCTAAATCAGAAACTATGGGAGAGGGCCCAGCAATCTGTGTTTTAGCAAGCCCTCCGGGTATTGCTGGTACGTGGTAAAGTGTGAGTACCACCGCCTATTGCCTACAAGAGAGTGCCCAGACACCTCCCAGACCTCACTAACTGAACCTAACAGGTTCCTCTCCTCTAACCATGCCCACCTAACACCCACTGTTCTCTAAACATTTCTTTTTCATATATTTTTGATGCCCTGTTCCTGTTATTTTGAATGGCATTTCCTGCTTCCATGCCCGACAGACTCGTATTTATCATTTAAAGCCCAATTAAAAGAGCTCTCCCTCTTGAGGCTTCACGTGTGTTCTCTCTGCTGAGTTTTAGTTACTCCTTCCGTACCTCCCCTGACGGCACCCATGCATACCTCAACAGCATCACCACATCGTGTTCTTTGGCATGAGCCTCATGGTGGACTGGAATCTCAAGGTAGCCCCAGTACCTAGTATTGTGCCAGGAGCGTGGTAGGTATTTAATAAATCTGGACTGATTAAATGAATAAGTGAGTTCATGAGCCCAAGTACAGTTATCCCTTGGTAGCCCTAGAGGATTCATTTTAGCACCTTCCAGGGATACCAAAATCCACAGATGCCCAAGTCCCTGATATAAAATGGGACAGTATTTGCATATAACCTATGCACTTCCTCCATATACTTTACATCATCTCTAGGTTACTTGTAATATCCAATACAATGTAATGCTATATAAATCTTTATAACTTATTGTTGAGGGAAAATGACAAGAAAAAAAGAGTCTGCATATGTTCAGTACAGATGCAATTTTTTGAATATTTTCCATCTCAGGTGAGTTGAATTCATGGGTATGGACCCCACAGAGAGCTATATTCTATCAGGACTCGCTGAGTACTCAAAATAGGCAACTGGCCTGTGAGCACAGGGCTGGTTACTTCAGAGCCTGATCTGACCTCCAGGCATCCCGACTCCTAGCCAGGGTAGTCTGTGAAGTTTGGTTTGTTTCACCTGGGTGCCATGTCTTTAGGTTATGTAATTGTTAAGACAGGAGTCATTTTTGGCTACTTTGTGACAGATAAATATGTCAAAGGCTCAAAAGAGGTACATTTCTTCTCTTGCGGCTGTGGAGCTGTGACTGCTGAGGCCACAGGCTGTATTGGTTATCTTCACATCTCTCTGTAGTTGTAAATGGCAGCGACCTATGGCAGTGGTATCTAGGCCAACTATTAAACATTTATAATGCCCAGAAACCAATTTGTGGCAGCCAGCAATTAGTTCCATCATGTTTTTAATTTTTCTCCCTTTGAAGTTTAATAGATGGTTATTATGATGTAGTCTTCACTGCCTCCAATTCTGTGTGCACCCTCAGTCAGCAGCCAGAGAAAATTAGACTCTACAGAGAAACGATGTAACCTGAGGTGATGCTTTGGATTCCATTTCTGAGCCTGTTGCCCTGCCCAGGTCTTCTTTGTCCATGAAGAGAGTTAGGATGAAAGGGGATTTGGAATACATGCATTTAGCCAACCTGACTATGTGTTGGTTACTGGGGACGCACAGAGAGCGAGATTTGGTACCTCTCTTCACAGAGCTTCTAGATTAGCAGGGGAAGAAAGGTTGCGAAGAGGAATTTGCAGTCTAGTGTGATGTGTGCTATGATAGAGGAAGCTCAGGGGAGGGAGCTCAAGGGTGAGAAGCAGTTAGCCAGCTAGACATGCAGAGGAAGACTGCTCCAGGCAAGGAAGATGGGAGGTGAGAGAGAGGTGGCACTTCTGAAGAGCTCAAAGTCGTGCATATGGCTGGACTCAGCATGGCAGACTCTGGAACTTCTTGAGCTACATCTGGGGTGTGATGCCTTGAAGTCCTCATGCATTTACCAGAAAATAAAGCTAGTTTCACTTAAAATTGCCAGGTCATGAAAGGCTGAGATAAATGACAGTCCAGTGTTAGGACAGAAGGGGACAGGAGGGGGCATAATTTCTCTAGTGCTTTCCTTGTAGGTGATCAGTGCAGGCAAAAATTTGCCCAAAGTACACGTTGTGTCAGGCAGAATCTCTCTCCAAGCCATTTGTAGCTTCGGGGACTAAGGAGGTTGAGGAGACAGGAAGCCGTGAATAAAAGGATTATAATTTACCATTAATTGTCAACTTTTCTCTTTCTACTTGCTTCTTCCCCAGTGCTTGTAAAACATGCTTAAAAGTCTCTCATTCTTTAAAAAATAAAAACAGTCTAACTAAATATAAGTCATCCTTCATCTTTTTATGCTTGCAAGATCTCTCTTTATCTCTTCCCTTGCCTTGAAAACTAAGTTCCTAAAAAATGTACACTCACCTCTCCTTTCATGTATTTTTTTCATAGACAAAGCCAGGCTTGTGTCTACACTCCACAAAGCCACTATGACAACAGTCACCAGTGCCCTCAATGGCAAGTTCCAATGGGCTCATGTGTTCATTCAGCAGGAATTACATGTATCTACTCTGAACCAGGCAGTGTTCCAGGCATGGGGATGTACTGGTGTGAAGGCTTCTTGGTGCTTATGTTTTCATGAACTCCTTTTGGTTCTTCAGTATCTGTAGCATTTGCCATGGTTTGGCTTCACCTTCTGGAAAGACTCACATCCCATGACAAAATATGTGGTTGTCCTTCTGTCTTTCTTATTATTCCTTCCCAGTCTCCTTTGCAGATTCCTCTTCCTCTACCTATTCATTAAAGATTGGTAGTAAGTAGGTTGTAGGCTCAAGACTAACCCTCCAAGATTTTATCTTTCCTTAATGTTAGTTCTCCAGCATGTATCTCGGGATCCATATAAACAGCTGCCTGTGGACATATCCGCATGAACGGCACCTCAATATAACCTAACCAAAGCTGAGCCCCCATCTTCTTCTTCTCCTGAGTTCCCCATCTCTGTGAATCCTCTGTGCAGTCAGGGAAGCTGGGAGTCTTCCTGGACTCATCGTTTTTCCTATCCCCATGCTCTCTATGCCCAAAGCCTGGGTCCTAGTTCAGGGCCCATATCACCTCTCATGGAACCCTGCTATAGTTTCCTTCCCACATCCCATCCAACTCTTCAGCCAGGCTGTTAACAGAATGGTCTTCCTAAATTGCAAATTTGACCATGTCCTTCCCTGATAGTCTCCATTTATCTAACAACAGTTCTCAAAGTATAATGTGGAACCCAATACACTTTCAGAGAGTACATGATGTCAAAACTATTTTAGTAATAAGAATAGGAGATTATTTAGCCTTTTCACTGTGTTGATATTTGCACTGATGGTGCAAAAGAAATAGTGGGCAAATCAGTAGCTGCCTCAGCACAAATTAAGGCATAAACAGAACTATACTATAACCTAGTGTTTGTATTCTTTTTACCTCATTCATTTGTAGAAGAAAGAAAAAAAGCTAGTTTCACTTAGAAATACCACTATGAAGCAGTAAAAACATTAACTTTTAAAAATCTCAGCCCTTCAATGAGCATCTTTTAAATATTCTGCTAGTCAAAATGCAAAGTAATCATAAACAATTCTGCTACATACCAAAGTACCGTGGTTGTCTCAGGGAAAAGCATTTGTGTGATCATTTGAGTAGCAAGTTAACTAGCTTTCTTTTCTTCTACCTAACATCATTTCTACTTGAAAACATGACTGACTGTGATTATTCAGACTTGGATATTTGGCAGCTTTAATCTCGAAAATTAATAAAGTGAGCTTGTCACTTCGAGGAAAACAACTAGCAGTGTTTGTTGCCAATGATAAAATGTGATCTTTCAAGCAAAATTAGAATTTTGGTAAACATGCATCTGTCACCATGAGCATGACAGCTTCCCAACACTTAGCGACTTTTCTGATGAGATTAGTGGTGATATTGAGAAACATGTGGAGTCTGTTCTGGGTCTTGTATAATGAGATACATCAACATTTGGAAGATTTACGTAACTCAGCCAATATCTTCCAAATAACCAATGGTGGATATTACAAAATCATGCACACATAAAAAAGCCTATTCAGGTGCAAGATGGGTCAATGGATTTTAATGTAACAGAGTTTGAAATGTTTGTTAATATGGCTTCAGATTCCACATTGCAACCAACTTTTGAGAATCTACCAGTTATACAGTTTTAGTATGGTATCAAAGAATATCCATAATGATCTAAAAAGGCCTCTCCCCTTTCCAGCTATCCTTATGAGGCAAGCTTTTCTTCATACACTTCAACCAAAACAACATACTGTAAAAAATTGAAATCTAGCTATCTTCTAGTAAACCAGATGTCTCTTATTTTTTTTTTTTTATCTTGGACAATACAAAGATGTTACCTATATTGACATGTTATGGCCTTATTACTATTACTTTAAATAAATAACAAAATACTTAATATTCCTGGTTTTAATTTTGAATATAATAAATATCTATACAACATACATGAACACAAAATCCCTGGTCTCCAATAATTTTTAAAAGCATAAAGGCATCATAAAACCCAAAACTTAGGAAATTACTGGCCTGCAGGTTTGAGGTCTCAACTTCTCTACACAACAGTCATTCTTTAGCCTCTGTCACCTTTCCCACCCCAGTCCTCCGTCTTGCCCTGTCACCCCTATAGCATCACGACTCCTCCTGTTTCTGCCTCAGCAGCACTGCCAGCCTCCTCAGGTGCCAGGCTGGCTCCAGGCTTTACACCTTTGCTCATCCTCTGCCTTGGCTGACATTTCCATATTTGTTTTTTCTTGTGTTTTTTTTACTGTCATTCAAACGCCCATTCGTTCTTCAAACACACTCCCTCCTGGTGTGCCCTCGAGAATTCTCTTCAAGCACCTGCAGCATGTCAGTGCTGGTTCTCCTGTTTGACCTCCAGGCTTGCCATGGGTAAAATTGTGGACATTTCCCTAAGATAAGCGAGTGTTATTTGTAATGTTTTACTGTTACTAACAAAGCTGCCTTAGACATGCTTGTACATGTCTTTCTGGGCACTTGTGCAAGAGGTTCTCAAGGAGATTCCTGGAAGGGAATTACTGGGTCAAAAGGTTTGTGCAGCTTCACCTTTACGAAGCATTGCTAAGCTGTCTCCAAATTGATTACACTGATATATACTACCATCAGCAAGAAATCACACCTGATTTATCCATGTTCTTGCCAACACTTGATGTAATCAGACTAATTATTTTTCTAAACTGATAGCTATGCAATTTCAATTATCTTTTAGCTTATTACTAACACAGGTAAAATCATTCTATAATCCACTCAGGTTTCCTGTTCTGTGAATTGTTCAGAAATATCCTTTGTTTGTTTTTCTTTTGGGTTGTCCTTTTCTTACTGACTTGTAATTATTTACATATTCTGGATATTAATCTTTTACCTGCCCTCTACACCACAAATTTCTCCTCTCTGTTTGTGGCTGGTCTTTTAACTTGGCCTATGGAGTTTTCTAGTGTATAGGAGTTTTACATTTTAATACAACCAAATTTAACAATCTTTTCCTTCAAAATTTAAACTTTTTATGTATTGTCTAATTACTTCTTCAAACATTGAGAGTTTTACTTTTTACATTCGAGTCTTTATTCCTGAATTTATTTTTTGGTAAGGTGTAAAAAAGAAATCTACTTTTATATTTTCCCACATATATAATCAAATTGTATAAATATTCACTTAGTGGATTTGACTCAAATCCTTTAGCTCTCATAGTAGCTGTGTGTCACAGGTTTGATTGCTACTGTTTTCACTGTTACTATTATAAATGCTTTCTAACACCCATTATGATTCCTTTGTTGAACTAGGAATTTTATAGAAGTGTGTCTATATTGTCCAAATGTAGGAAGGTAGAATGCTTTGTCTATTTTTTATTATTAATTTCATGCCTATGAAATTAATTGTGTATTGTGCTTGTATAATCTGGTCTAATTATATGAACTGGGATTTTTTGGTATTTTTTGAAATTTGCTTTATGGTTAGTACATGGTAAAATTTTATAAATATTCCAGAATGCTTGAAAGAATGTATGTTCTCTAATAGTTGGAGCCAAGTTTTGTATTCTTTCACTTACACCAATCTTATTGCCTATACTATTCTATCTTTTCCCATAGGATTATGGATTTCTCCTCATAGTGCTGTACATTTTTGGTCTCTCTATATATACATTTAAGTCTAGGTGATTGCATACTACTGGGCTTTCTGAGGAGGTCTCCCACAAATAGCACCCTCTTCGCTGCCTGGATCTGAAGAAATTGAGAAATAAAACAAAAAGTAAAGATACAGCTTAAAATATCACCTTTACTTTTAACTTGATTATTGAAAACCTCCTCCATGGTGAGTGCTCTCTGGTGTTCACCCTATAAATAACTGTCCTTAAATCAACACAAGGATACCCCAGAATTATTGCAGGTTTAGTTTCAGACCACCACAACAAAATGAATATCACAATAAAGTGAGTCATGTGAAATTTTTGGTTTCCCAGTACATGTAAAATTATGTTTACATGACACCATTGTGTATTAAGTGTGCAACAGCATTAGATCTAAAAAATAATGTATACACCTTAATTTTAAAATAGTGTATTGCTAAAAGAATGCTAATCATCACCTGAACTTTCAGAGAGTCATAACCTTTTTGTTGATGGAGGGTCTTGCCTCGGTGTTGACAATTGCTGACTGATCAGAGTGGTGGTTGCTGAAGTTTGGGGTGGCTGTGGCAATTTCTTAAAATAGGACAATGAACTTTGCCACTTTGATTGACTCTTCCTTACATGAAAGATTTCTCTGTAGCACACAGTGCTGTTTGACAGCATTTTACCCACAATATAACTTCTTTCAAAACTGGAGTCGATCCTCTCAAATCCTGCCACTGCATTATCAACTAAGTTCATAGGATATTCTGAATCCCTTGTTGTCATTTCAACAATGTTCACAGCATCTTCACCAGGGTAGATTCCATCTCAAGAAACCACTTTCTTTGCTCATCCATAAGAAGCAACTGCTCATCTGTTAATTGTTTCATGAGATTGCAGCAATTCAGTCATATCTTCAGCCTCTACTTCCAATCCTAGTTCTCTTACTATTTCCACCACATCTGCAGTTATTTCCTCCACTGAACTCTTGAAGCCCTCAAAGTCATTGATGAGGCTTGAAATCAACTTCTTCCAAATTCCTGTGAATGTGGATATTTTTACCTTCTCTCATGAATCATGGATGTTCTTAATGGCATCTAGAATGGTGAATCCTGTCCAGAAAGTTTTCACTTAACTTTTCCCAGATCAATCAGAGGAATCACTATTTATGGCAGTTATAGCCTTACAAAATGTATTTCTTAAATAATAATATTTAAAATTCAAAATTACTCCTTGATTCATAGGTTGCAAAATCAGTATTATGTTGGCAGGCACGAAGACATGAATCTCCTTGTACATCTCCATTAGAGCTCTTGGATGATCAGGTGCATTTTCAATAAGCAGTAATATTTTGAAAGGGATCTTTTTTTCTGAGCAGTAGGTCTCAACAGTGAGCTGAAAATATTCATCAAGCCATGCTGTAAACAGATGCACTGTCATCCAGGCTTCGTTGTTCCATTTATATAGCACAGACAGAATTGATTTCACGTAATTCTTAAGGGCCCTAAGATCTTCAGAACAGTCAATGAGCACTGTCTTCAACTTCAAGATACCAGCTGAATTCGACCCTAATTGAAGAGTCACTCTATACTTTGAAGCTTTGAAGTCAGATATTGACTTACCCTCTGTATCTGTGAAAGTCCTAGATGGCACCTTCTTCCAATAGGAGTTTGCTTCATCTGCATTGAAGATCTGTTGTTTAGTGTAGCCACCATCAATTATCTTAGCTAGATCTTCTGGATAATTTGCTACAGCTTCTACGTCAGCACTTGCTGCTTCACTTTGAACTTTTATATTGTGGAAATGGCTTCTTTCTTTAAACCTCATGAAACAACCGTTGCTAGCTTCCAACTTTTCTGCAGCTTCCTCACCTCTCTGTTTCCATAGAATTGAAGACAGTTACAACCTTGCTCTGGATTAGGCTTTGCCTTAAGGGAATGCTGTGGTTGGCTTGATCTTCTATCCAGACCACTCGAACTTTCTCCACATCAGCAATAAGGCTGTTTCACTTTATTATCATTCATGTGTTCATGAGAGTGACATTTTTAATTTCCTTCAAGAATTTTTCCTTTGCATTCACAACTTAGCTAACTGGTACAAGATACCTAGCTTTTGGCCTATCTTGGCTTTCAACATGCCTTCCTCAGTAAGCCTAATCATTTCTAGCTTTTGCTTTAAAGAGAAAGACATGTGTCTCTTCCTTTCACTTGAACATTTAGAAACCATTGTAGGGTTATTAACTAGTCTAATTTCAATATTGCTGTGTCTCAGGGAGTAGAGAGACTTGAGCAGAGGAAGAGAGATGGGTTAATGGCTGGTCAGTGGGGCAGTCAGAACACACACATTTATTAAGTTCTTACATGGTGTAATTTGTGCCTCCCCAAAACAATTACAATGGTAACATCAAAGATCATTGATCATTGATCATCATTACAGAATAACAATAATGAAAAAGTTTGAAATATTGCAAGAATTATCAAAATGTGATGAAGAAATATAAAGTGAGAACATGCTGCTGGAGAAATTGTGCTGATAGACTGTCATTGTAACAAATCTTCAGCCTGTTAAAAACACAATACCTGTGAAACACAGTTAAGCAAAGCACAATAGCGCAAGGTAGGCCTGTATAGATTTATACCTCAAGGCAACTTTCCTTCCATACAAAGGGGAAACAGATATATTCCAGATGTTCCTCCCACTGGGGTGGCTTCCCTTTATCACAGTTCTTAAGGGCATTCCTGGGTAGAATTGCACTGCCATGCAGGAGCCATCATCCACTTCCAGCCAGCACCAATATACTATGGACATCCATTTCAACGCTGGGCCTCTGGTTATTCTTTCTCTATTAATTGGTCATTTAAAATGTTCCATAAGCAGCCAGGCATGGTGGCTCACACCTGTAATCCAAGAACTCTGAGAGGCCAAGACAGGCAGATCACCTGATGTCAGGAATTCGAGACCAGCCTGACCAACATGGCAAAACTCCCATCTCTACTAAAAATACAAAAAATTAGCCAGGCATGGTGGCATGCTCCTGGAGTCCCAGCTACTCAGGAGGCTGAGGCAGCAAATCACTTGAACTGGGGGACAGAGGTTGCAGTGAGCTGAAATCGTGCCACTGCACTCTAGCCTGGGTGACACAGTGAGACTCCATCTCAGAAAAAAAAAAAATGGATCCAACCTTATGGATAAGGTTGTAGCTATGGGTTGAGGGTGTGGTGGCAAAGGAGTAGTAACTGATACCATGGGAATCCAAGCCACCTGTTCATGGAATTTATTTGTGCATTCTGGATCTGCCGTATCCATTTAACATACTGCCTGCGTCCAATTTTATTATATAGTGGATCAGAGAATATCCAGTTCATGATGGATGTTTCAGGTCACAGTTACTGGGTGTCTTTTGGTCGGGCATGCAGTTTCTGCAGAGTGTGTTAGCAATTCAAGAACTGATTTTCATAGTTATTGGCAAAGATGGACAGGCTTACTCCAAATCCCTAGGGGTAATTGGAGTAATTACCCCATTGGGTCTTAGTTGAGGCTCTATAAAGAATTACCCCATTGGTAATTCTCCCATTGGGTCTTAGTTGAGGCTCTATAAAGCATCCCTGTCTGTCAGAAACATTTTAGTTACCATTGGAACTGATAGGTCACAAGGCACAAGTGTCAGAGTAGCTCACACAGCGGTCTGGGTCTGTTTTATAGTTTCTTGCTCCAGGACTTATTCAAACCTGACAGCTTTATAAATTACCTGGTAAATATATTAATGTGGTAGATATTTGCCTGCAAAATCTAAAGCAACCCATCAAGTACTATGCTTCTTCCTTCATGGCGGGCAGTTGAAGATACAGAGTCTTGTCTCTCACTTACAGGAGGATATCCTGACATAAACTAGGCCCATGGCCTTCTTTACAGATTTTTCTGTCTTCTGAAGTGTCATGGCATTTATCTCTCATCTTCTGGCATGCATATGTCTTATTAATACATTTAAGGTATGTGATACTTCCTGTCCACCAGATCTAATTAGCATAATGACCAGAATAATGTTCTGTAGGATAGCAAGATGCTTAAGATCCTGTGATATTATATTATATTATGACAGAGAGCAGGAGATTGACATGACTCTGAGGAAAGACTGTGAAAGTGCACTGCTGACCCTTCCAGCTGAAAGCAAACCTTTTGATTTGCTTCTGATTATCTTTATTGATGTATATACAAAAAAAAACTATAAAACAACAATGTGAATGTAAATTGTGCATTTGAAAATCATTAAAGTGATAAATTTCATATTTAAAAAAATAGAAAATATCTGCTAGGTCAATAGCTGCATACCAGGTGCCAGAAGATCTGTTGACTTTCACCAGTAAATAGTCCACCTTCAGAATAGCAGCTTGAATAGGAGTTACCACATGATTACGTTTGAAATAATCCACAGTCATCCTCAAAGACCCACATAGCTTTTTTACCAGCAAAGCAAAACATGTTCATTAAAGGGTGATGCCATAGGAATAACCACCTACTGCTTTTTAGAAGTTCTTAGTGGAGGAAATATGTCTGAAATTCCCTTATAGAAAGTCAGTTTTGAGGAACCCTTTTTGGTCCATCTTAACCTAATAGCTATCACTCCACAGATCAGATAACCAATATGGAGATTATGCTGGTTACTAAGCATTTCTAAGTTGTACTGTATAGTCTGGGGCAGGGATGACAGTAGGTTAGGTTCCTTATTTTATTGAACCCACAGTGAGACAAGTTTGAATCCGGAGTCCATCTATCCCCTAACATTCGTAAGTCCTCACTCTTGCCAGTGAACTCCAAGGCATTTGTGGAACTCTTGAGATTAGAATCAGCTCAAAGTCAGTGTCAAAAATACCCAAATGTTCTGCTTATTTCTCTGTTGTCAGTGCAGTCACTCTGGTTAATGGATGCTAGTTTCTTGGGGAAAGACATGAAGAAATATTTACAGCATACGCATGTGGTAACACTCAAGGGCCCTCTCCCAAAGGGGCTCAACTTTCTCCTCAATTGGAAGACTCCAAGTCTTTTTGAACTGACTTATGTCTGATAATTGGGTAAGAGACTATGAAACCCTATTACAATGTCTTGATTTCTATGTTTGCCCACTAAACTTAGAATACTTCCACTTTTACACTACAGTTAGCACTTTGGCAGACTGTCTATCCATTCTATTCCTTTGCATCCCTAATCAATTTGCCATCATTTAGATCCATGTGAGTAAAAACATAGATCACCCCTGTCTTAGTCTATTTAAGCTGCTGTAACAAAATAATATAGATTTGGTGTCTTATAAACGATAGAAATTTATTTTTCATAGTTTTAGAAGTTGGGAAGTCCAAGGTCAAGGTGCCAGCAGATTCAGTGTCTGGTGAGGGCCAGGCTTCATAAACAGCTCCTTCTTGCTGTGTCCTCACAAGGCAGAAGGGGCGAGAGGTCCTCTCTCAGGCCTCTTTTATAAGGGCGCAGTCCCATTCATGAGGACTCCTCCCTCTTGTCCTATTCACCTTCCAAAGGCCCTACTCCTAGCCATTACCTTGGGGGCTAGGATTTTAACATTTAAATTTGGGGGAGACAAACATTCAGACCATGGCACCATTTATTCCAGCAGCATATAATGATAATTTTGTACAAACATATTTTTGATGGCTAAGCATCACCACCAGGGCTCTATCATACCAACACCCATTATTCCCACTGAAATCAGGGAACTGAACTTCTTTGCAACATCTGCCCACCGTGATCTCTGACCTATGGCAGATAGCCACAACACTTTCAATTAATTCTGATGCTCTCCTGAGCAATGCAGTTTTATATCTTAAGGAAGGGGATGGCCTCTAGGATTTCCTGGGATGGTTAAGCAGTGACTGAGCAAGCTGCTCATGTTAAGTTCATTCCAACAGTCCCATCTCTTGAGCCTTTAGACTCCTTTCTCTACATTATTGATTTTAGGGTTTTGCTATTTGAATATGATCTATGAATTAGAACTTGTTTGAAATACATAACCCCAGGCTCACCCTAGTCCTACAGAATCAGAATCTGCATTTCAACAAGATCATCAGGTGATTCTTCTGCATGTTAAATTTTGAGAAACCATGCTCTAAGTCATTGTTGAATCCAGGCTTCAGTTAAGTATCACATCATAACTGTCTGAGTCAATATGTTACATCTAGAATTCCAGGTGACTGCTCCAATATTAATTAATTCTGCCTGATCTAATCTTTTATTCCATCTTCCTGGGTCCTACTCCTTCAGAATTTACTCCCATTCTGCCTAAGGGAAAACAAACACATTAAAATATGACCTGACTGGGAGAAAGCTAGGGGCAGAGTTACCCATAGGGTATGCAAGGTGCTGGGCAGACATATTTTGTCTACATAAACAATTCTGTTTAAAAATATATTGTCAAAATCATCGGCACATGTGAGTTGAAATAATTTATAATATATGCATAACTCTTTGGAACCTGTTTCTATTGAAACAACATAGATCTCCTTGCCTCTGCAGTTCCCTAAAACCACTTATCAATTAACACGGGTTGTATCATTACTCGTGGCATTGCATCATGTATCATACTGCCCATGAATACTGGCTTCCAATGACTCAAAAGTTGCAATTGTGCATCATTCATGATGACTACAAATGCAAGCTCTTCCAGTGTATGCAAGATGTGAATGATAATTTGTTTTCTGGTCATTTTTAAGCTTACCATTCTGAATTTAATAGTATAAACATAGAACAGGGCTTCTTCCAATCACATCTTGAACTCTTTAGGGCATAATCACTACAGCCTGAATGTGGTCTCATTCAATGTTGAACGTATCTCTGCTCTCAACACAGCATCACTGGGAGGGAGAATAGACAAAAGACCTATGGGAAGAGTGAGAAGGGGGGCACTGTTTGTGCATGAAATGTCTGTTCTTCCAATTCGCATTTCTTAATACTGACCTGAAGAGCACAATGACACATCTTGCTAGATGGTGACTCCTGACCTAAAACTACATCATCCCTGCAGACTCCCTCCCTACAAGCCCTGCCCTGGCCCACCCACAAGCTGTACTTCAACTTCAGTGCTTATGGCTCTAGCTGCCAGGATCTTTGCTTATTTGTGCTACCTAAAGCCTTCCTTGTTTTTTTCTTCTGAACTCAACTCTGTTTTAAAAGTTTTTAGTGTATATTATCTAGAATTCCCAGGTAATTGTCATGGGAGAGATGTATTTGTCTCAACGTACAAGGTTTCCAAAACCAAAGTCTTCACTATCTTTCTATTTCAAATAAATTCAACTTAATTCATCTCAATTTATCATGCATATATTGAGAACCTAAAATGTATCAATTCATTACTAGACATTGGAGATCAAGAGCTAACACTCAATTCCTGCTTTTAAGAAATGTGCAGTCTCGTGGAAAAGGCAAGCATATTTTAAAATTATAACACAGTTTGGTAAGTTCATGTCCATTTTTCAGAATAAGCAGTGGGAGGGACAGACTGAAAGGAGACAGGGCAAGAGACCAGAGACCAGTATTATACAGTGATTATTTGACTAAGACATTACAGGGTCCATAATAGTGTTTCCATGTGAGATTTCTTCCCTGACATTTCTCAAGAAATTTATATTTTTCTAAGTCCTGGATTTTAGAAAAATCAGTCAAGAAATCAGAAAAATGAAAGTATTATAATTCTCCTGTGAGAATTAGAGCTTAGCAATTAACAAAGAGACATTGCTGGCTAAAAGGAACCTAATGACATCACGCCAAAAGTAAGAATAGGAACCCTGAGCCACAGAGACAAGTATTAAGGTTGACATATCTGAAAACCAGACAGAGGCATGTGAGAGAGAAGCAGTCACAGCCCAATCAGTCTTGTTTAGGGCTGTGGCCATGGAGTCAGTGTGTGTTGGTAGCCCTGTCTGCTGGTAATCAGTCACTCTTGCAAATGAAATAAATATAAATAAGATTATACATACAGTATATGTTATATAAGTCCTATAAGTAGTATGTCAAGAAATACAAGTTGTGGAAACAAAATAAATCCCTAAATGGACAATTTTGTCATGCAAATCCATGTGGGTGATGGTAACTTTGTTAGAAGATATGAGTGTCGTGTTATTTGAGTATGGCCCAAATTGTTGGCATTTTCTAGTGTTTACATATCTGCTATTCATTGATGTTCTTTTCAAGTACGTTGACCCCTCGCAAAAAAAAAAAAACTACAAAGAGAATAAATTGATGTTGTTTTATGATGTTCTAGTAAGAAATCAGAAACTGATCTAAAATCTGAATTGACAAACATAATATATTTTTCAATGGACAAATGAAAACCAAAACAAGCAGATAAAATATTTTCATTGCTAAAAAAGGAAATGAACTTATTTGAAGGAACATGTTCCCTGACTCCCAATTTGAAGATACTTTTGAACACATCTTTAACCAATCAATTCAATTAATGTAATACAAGATGAAAGACATTTTTCTACATTTGGAATATTTGTCCTAATATTGTCCAAAACTATTTGACAGTGAAATTCATGCCTATGTGTCTTACAATTTTATTGTAAGGATAATTTTTAAAATATTTAATATTTGTTGTATTATCACTCAATGTGCCAATAATCTTTACTTGGCATTGATTTTGTGTTTATTTTCTCTTCTAATGTTTTCTGTTATCAAATATGTATATTAGTTAGAGGCCATTTTTACATGTTATTGAAATACATAATTGTGTCACAATATTTTGGTTCATAGTGATAGTAGCAAAGCATTTATTATTACCTCTTTTTCTTTCTTTACAGAAAGCCTCTCAATTTTTTAGTATAACCCTGTTACAGAAAAATTCTTCATTATTTATGATTATGACCAATTTTTATTTTTTAAAAACACGTAAGTAATATGTTACACTAAATACAGAATAACTTATGAGTTTGCAAATTACTAGGCATTCCATTTTCTTGTTTCTGCATCACAAAAGTTAATATCCGTCAGGAATTTGGAAGCAGTGGCCAGTACTAAGACAGCCACAGTGGAAATGAAGAGGAAAGAAAAAACTAAAGAGGTATTTAAGAGGCAGGATCGCTATGATTGAGTGGCTGATGAGATGTGAGGAATAGGAGAGAAAGAGGAATCTAGACTAACTTCTAAGCATCTGGTTTTGTTGACTTGGTCGGTACAGGTTTCAGGAAAAAAGGCAGGGGGTGCTAGTAATAGTAGTAGTAGTAGTAACGTTGCCCTTTTGAAATCCATTCTTGATCCTACAGCCAGAGGGGTGGTAGTGAGGGGCCTTAGCTCAGCTGAGATTGTCACAGCACATAAAGTTTAAGGAGCCCAGGTTACTTGGCTGGGGATGTCCTTGGGTGTTTGCAGCTTAGCACAGGGGTTTGTTCAGGAGTGGGAGGCTTGCCATTCATCCACAAATAGATGGGAGCTATAATCACGGGCATGTCAGTATTTGTTTCCAAGTACGTCAGACTTGTTTAACAGATCTCAAGTGTAACAGAAGAGATGGGTGTTTGGGAGCAATATGGGATAATTACTTTATAGCTTTCTCAGCCTTACCCATTATCTTATCCATTGTCTTAGTAATTTTGGCAAACAAAACATGACAGCTGGTTGTGGCCTTTACCCTCTAGAACTTACACAGTTACAGATATATATATACTGTTACGGTTACAGATTTTATATATATATATATATATATATATATATATATATATATATATATATATATATACACACACACACACTGTAAAAAGTAAAGAAGAAATGCCTTCTGGTTTTACTTAAGATTGAAACCAAAATTTCAGTGAGAAGGAGAAATCATCTTCTTTCTCCACTCCCTTTTCCTTTAGTTACAACAACATTTACACATACACAGAGGGAAAAATTATGAAAATAAGTCAAGTAGAAAAAATACAGTACAGGTAATGACAAGAGATGAAGAGAGCTCAGCAGAACCACTGTGTCACATTAATACAATACAGTCAATCTGTGTGATACAAGAACCTCATTCTAACGATTTTTTAAAACTTGAGCCTTCGTGGCCTGTTCTGGTTCATACACTGCAGAGCTTAGAGGTAAAGGTGAAGGCTCCAGAGTCAACTGAATTGAGGTTTCAATCCCAACACCACTGTTCTGGGCTACGTCACCTTAGGTGAGCTATGCAATCCCTCTAAGCCTCTGTTTCTATATGTGTGAAATGAGTCACCCTTGACTTCTCCCATTCTCTAACCTCTCCACCAGTCATCCACTAAACATTTCTTGTATCTGCTAACTTCTCTCCATCCCCACTGCCATGTCCAAGTTATGGACATCTCATATGTGGACTGTTACAGCAGGGTCTAGTTGTTCTCCCCACATCCATGTTGCTCTCTTGAAATCCATTATTGATCCTTCAGCCAGAGGCATCATTTGAAATCATAAACTGGATCATATCATTCTGCTACTTAAAACCCTGTGATATCTCCCCATTGCTTTTGGAGTTTACCACCACTACCACCTGACAATGGGGTGCCTACCAAAACACTCTGATCTCCCTCTTCAACCTCCATCTCCTCTACCTCACGCACTTCGACCATTAACCTCCTTTCATCCTTCAAGTCTCAGCTTAGAAGCCACTTTCTCAGGAAGTCTTTTTTCCTCCCCACCCCACACCCTACTTCCTGCCTCTGGGTGTTCCAACAACACGATGTACTTCTCTCATCATGACACACATCACACTCAATGACAGTTAGCTATTCACTTGTCCATATTCCCAAGTAGACCATAAGCACTTAAGAGCAGTTACACGTTTATCTTGTTCATGTTGCATCCTCCACCACTTAGCACCGTACTTGGGGTATAGTAAGTGCTCAAAAATAATTGTTGCATGAATAAATAAGTGAATCAAACTTCTAATTTTCTGTGTTTCTAGCTGGGGTGTGGTCTCTCATCCTGGCCTTACTTCCTGCTTGCTGTGCTCACTTCATACTGGTTACTGATACATGATACCGAATCTAGATTCCTAGTTGATATATATGTATAATAGATATATTTACAAATTAAATATAATATCTACATAATAGATAAATTATAATTACATAAACATAATATTTAATATATTTAATTGATTGTTCTGTAATTAATTGATTAATTATTTGATTGACTTTGATTTCTTCATTCTTCCATTTCATCAGCCTTTGACCATCTTATTTTTATAGTAACTATAGCCCACTGGCAGTTTATTTTAATCTGATTTATGCATTCTGCTTTTTCTAATTTTTTATTAATTTTTAAATAATTACTTCTTGTATCAGCCACAATTTTATCAGGAAAATAGAAGCCACTCTGTGTCTTCTACATATTAATCATTTTAAGACAAGAAAGTGAAGCTTCTGCAACCATTAGGGAAGTGAAGGTCAAGGAGGCAATTGTTAACACTCTGCTTGGAGCACTGAAGCACATGATTTCCAGGAGCTCACCTTGGAAACTGCAAAACTTACAAACCCACAGACAACATCCTACTGTATGGGCAAAAGCTGGAAGCATTCCCCTTGAAAACCAGTATAAGACAAAGATGCCCTCTCTCATCACTCCTATTCAACATATTATTGGAAGTCCTGGCCAGAACAATCAGGAAAGAGAAAAAAATAAAGGCATCCAAATAGAAAGAGAAGAAGTCAAACTATCCCTATTTGCAGATGGCATGACCTATATCTAGAAAATCCCATAGTCTCAGCCCAAAATCTCCTTAAGCTGACTCAGGATACAAAATCAATGTACAAAAATCACCAGCATTGCTATTCACCAACAACAGTCAAGCCAAGAGCCAAATCAGGAACACAATCACATTCACAAATGCCACAGAAAGAATAAAATACAGCCAAGATGGTCAAATAGAAACAGCTAAGATATGCAGCTCCCAGAGAGATGGATGCAAAAGGCAAGGAAATTTTGCATTTCCAACTGAGGTACAAAGTTCCTCTCATTGGGGCTGACTAGATGGTTGGCACAACTCACAGAGAGCAAAGAAAAGCAGGATAGTGCATCATATCACCCGGGAGCTGCACGGGGCAAAGGGATCTCCCTCCCCCAGCCAAGAGAAGTGGTGAGGGACTTTGCTGCCCACCAGGGGTGCCACACTTTTCCTACAGATTTTTGGAATCCATGAATCAGAAGATTCCTTCATGAGCCTACAACATCAGGGCCTTGGGTCTCAAGCACAAAACTAGACAGACCAATGACAGCTGCTACCATCCGTAGCTGTTCAGGCAGGCACTGAGCTGCAAGAGTTTTTACATACTCCAGTGGTGTGTGGAACTCCAATGAGGCAGGAGAACTGTCCATCCCGTGGAAAGGGGGCTGAAGATAGGGAGCCAAATGGTCTCACTCATTGGGTCCCACTCCTACAGAAACCCTCAAGCTAAGACCCACTGGCTTGAAATCCCCACTGCCAGTAAGCCATCTGGAGTCTGCCTAAGATGACCAAGTTCTCAGGGGAAGGAGCAACCACCATTACTTTGGCTCTAGTTAGTAGTTTTCTCCTCCCAGTGTTAAGGATACTGGGAGGTTTGAACTGGGCAGTATTCCCCATAGTGCAGCAAAGCGAATGTGGCAGATCATGGCCAGATCACTTCCTTAGGTGGGAGCTGGATCCATCCCTCCTCACCAGACAAGGCCTCCCTGTAGGAATTTCAGCAGCTCCCATCAGGGGCTTACAGACAGAACTCTCATGTACCTGGGACAGAGCATCTGGGGGGAGGGGCAGCAAAAGTCTCAGGTTCAGGGGACTTAATCTTTCTGGCTTGCTGGCTCTGAAGAGACCAGCTGATCCAGATAAGGGGGATTCCCCCAGCACAGAACACTAGCTCCACTAAGGGGGAGTCAGACGTCCTTCTTAAGTGGTTCCCTGATCCCATGTCTCCTGACTAGGTGAGACTTTCCAGTGGGGGTCACCAGATACCTCACACAGGAGATTTCAGGCTGGCATCAGGTTGGTGACCCTCTGGGATGAAGCTTCCAGAGGAAGGAGCAGGCAGCAATATTTGCTGTTCTGCAGTCTCCACTGGTGATACTCAGGCACGGTCTGAAGCAGACCTCCAGCAAACTGCAGCAGACCTGAAGAAGAGGGGCCTGACTGTTAGAAGAAAAACAAACAAACAGAAAGCAACAACTCAACAACATCAACAAAAAAGACCCTACAAAAACCTTACCCAAAGATCAACAGCCTCATAGATTAAAGATAGATAAATCCATGAAGTTTAGAAAAAAAAATGCAAAAACACTGAAAATATCGAAAGCCAGAATGCATCTTCTCTTCCAAATGACTGCAGCACTTCTCCAGCAAGGGCACAGAATGGAGTGGAAGCTGAGATGGATGAACTGACAGAAGTAGGCTTCAGAAAGTGGGTAATAACGAATTTCACTGAACTAAAGGAGCATGTTCCAACCCAATGCAAAGATGCTAAGAACTATGAAAAAAGATTACAGGAGCTGGTAACTAGAATAACCAGTTTAGAGAGGAACATAAATGACATGATGGACAGAAATCAAGAAGGCCTTTGAAATCAGTGAGAAATCTCTGGGACACAGTTAAAGCAGTGTTAAGAGGGAAAATATAGCACTAAGCGCCCACATCAAAAAGCTAGAAATATCTCAGATCAACATCCTAACACCACAGGTGAAAGAACTAGCGAGCCAAGAGCAAACAAACCCCAGAGTTAATAGAGGACAATAAAAAAACAAGCTCAGAGCAGAACTGAAGGAGACAGAGATACGAAAAGTCCTTCAAAAAAATCAATGAATCCAGGAGCTGTTTTTTGGGGGGGAAAAAAAATCAACAAAATACATAGACCACTAGCAAGACTAACAAAGAAGAAAAGAGAAGATTTAAATAAGCACAATAAGAAATAATACAGGGGATATCACCACTGATCCCAAACAAAGACAAACAACCGTTAGAGAATACTATAAATACCTCTATGCAAATAAATGGGAAAATCTAGAAGAAACTGATAAATTCCTAGACATATACAACCTCCCAAGACTGAACCAGGAAGAAGTTGAATCCCTGAATAGAACAATAGCAAGTTTTAAAATTGAGGCAGTAATAAATATCCTACCAATCAAAAAAGTTCAAGTCCAGATGGATTTACAGCTGAATTCTACCAGAGGTAAAAGAAAGACAAAAAAGACATATAGGCCAGTGGGACAGAATAGAGAACTCAGAAATAAGGCCACACAACTACAATTATCTGATCTTTGACAAACTTGACAAAAACAAGCAATGAAGAAAGGATTCCCTATTCAATAAGTGGTTCTGGGAGAACTGGCTAGCTATGTTGCAGAAAATTGAAACTAGATCCCTTCCTTACACCTTATACAAAAATTAACTCAAACTGGATTAAAAACTTAAATGTAAATTACAAAACTATAATAACCCTAGAAGAAAACCTAGGTAATACCATTCAGGACATAGGCACGAGCAAAAATTTCATGTTGAAAACATCAAAAGCAATTTCAACAGAAGAAAAAGTTGACAAATGGGATCTAATTAAACTGAAGAGCTTCTGCATAGCAAAAAGAACTATCAACAGAGTGAACAGACAACCTACAGAATGGGAGAAAATTGTTGCAATCTACCCAAAGGTCTAATATCCAGAATCTACAAGGAACTTAAGGAAATTTACAAGAAAAGAAACAAAGAATCCCATTAAAAAGTGGGCAAAGGATATGAACAGACGCTTCTCAAAAAAAGACATAATGTGGCCACAAATATATGGAAAAAAGCTCAACATCACTGATCATTAGAGAAATGCAGATCAAAACCACAATGAGATACCATCTCATGCCAGTCAGAATAATTAAAACGTCAAGAAACAACGGATGCTGGCGAGGTTGCAGAGAAGTAGGGATGCTTTTACACTGTTGGTGGGGATGTAAATTAGTTCAACCATTGTGGAAGACAGTGTAGCGATTCCTCAAAGATTTAGAACTGGAAATACCATTTGACCCAGCAATCCTATCACTGGGTATATACCCAAAGGAATATAAATCATTCTGCTATAAAGATACATGCATGCGTGTGTTCACTGCAGCACTATTCACAATAGCAAAGGCATGGAATTAACCCAAATGCCCATCAGTGATAGACTGGATAAAGGAAATGTGCTACATATACACCATAGAATACTGTGCAGCCATAAAAAAGAATGAGATCATGTCTTTTTCAGGGACATGGATGAAGCTAGAAGTCATTGTCTTCAGCAAACTAACACAGGAACAGAAAACCTAATACCACATGTTCTCACTTATAAGTGGGAGCTGAGCAATAAGATTACACGGACACAGGAAGGAGAACAAGAGTCACTGGGGCCTGTTGGGGGAGGATGTTGAAGGAGAACGTTAGGGAAAAGAGCTAATGCATGCTGGGCTTAATCTAGGTGACGGGGTGATAGGTGCTGCAAACCACCATGGCACACATTTACCTATGTAACAAACCTGCACATCCTGCACATGTACTCCAGAACTTAAAAAAAATTTTAAAACACACCTAGGAACACAGCTAAACAAAGAGGTGGAAGCGCTCTATAAGCAGAACTGCAAAACACTGCTCAAAGAAATCAGAGATGACACAAACAAATGGAAAAACATTCCATGCTCATAGATAGGAAGATTCAATATCATTAAAATGGCCATACTGCCCAAAGCAATTTATAGATTCAATGTTATTCCTATTAAATTACCATTGACATTCTTCAAGAATTAGAAAAACTATTTTAAAATTCATATGGAACCAATAAAGAGCCCGAATAGCCAAAGCAATCCTACGCAAAAAGAGCAAAGCTGAAGACATCATGCTGCCCAACTTCAAACTACACTACAGGGTTACCATAGCTGAAACAGCATGGTATTGGTATCAAAACAGACACATAGACCAAAGGAACAGAATAGAGAAAACAGAAATAAGACCTCACACCTACAATTATCTGATCTTTGATAAACCTAAAAAAACAAGCAATGGGGAAACAATTTTCTGCTCAATAAGTGATGCTGGGATAACTGGCTAGCCATATGCAGAAGACTGAAACTAGAATGCTTCCTTACACCTCAAGGTGGATTAAAGACTTAAATGTAAGACCCAAAACTATAAAACTCTGGAAGAAAACCTAGGTAATATCATTCTGGAAATAGAAATCGGCAAAAATATCATATTGAAGATGCCAAAAGCAATTTCATCAAAAGCAAAAATTGACAAATGGAATCTAATTAAACTAAACAGCTTCTGGACAGCAAAAGAAACTATCGACAGAGAGAACAGACAACCTACAGAATGGGAGAAAATGTTTGCAAACTAGGCATCTGACTAAGGTCTAATATCCAGGATCTATAAGGAACTTAAACAGATTTACAAAAAGAAAAAAAAAATGAAACCCCATTAAAAAGTGGGCAAAGGACATGAGCAGACACTTTTCAAAAGAAGATATACATGTGGCCAACAATCATATGAAAAAATGCACAACATAAGTGATCATTAGAGAAATGCAAATCAAAACCACAATGAGATACCATCTCACACCAGTCAGAATGGCTACCATTTAAAAGTGAAAAATAACAGATGCTGGCAAGGTTGTGGAGAAAAAGGAAAGCTTATACACTGTTGGTGGGAGTGTAAATTAGTTCAACCATTGCGGAAGACAATGTGGCAATTCCTCAAAGACCTAAAGACAGAAATACTATTTGACCCTGCAATCCCATTACTGAGTATATACCCTAAGGAATATAAATCGTCCTATCATAAAGACACATGTACACATGTGTTCATTGTGGCACTATTCACAATAGCAAAGATTGAATCAACCTAAATGCCCATCAACTGTAGACTGGATAAAGAAAATGTGGTACATATATACTATGGAATACTATGCAACCATTAAAAAAAAAAAACACACACACACACACACACAAAAACAAGATCTTGTCCTTTCCAGGGATGTGTATGGAGCTGGAGGCCATTATCCTTAGCAAACTGTGCAGGAACAGATGACCGGATACCACATGTTCTCACTTATAAGTGGGAGCTGAACACTGAGAACGCATGGACACATAGAGGGGAGCAACACACACTGGGGCCTATTGGAGGATGGAGAGTGGGCAGAGGGAGAGAGTCAGGAAAAATAACTAATGGGTACTAGGCACAATATCTGGGTGATGAAAAATCTGCACAACAAAGCCCCATGACACACATTTACCTATGTAACGAACCTGCACATGTACACCGAATTTAAAATAAAAGTTAAAAATGAGAGAGAGAGAGAGAGAGAGAGAGGAGTCTGCACCAGAGGCCAAGCTAACCAAATCATAAAATTTAAGACCTAAATGCAATTACCTAGCTCTAGTTCAACGTCTTTAGTTTACAGGTAAAGAAAATGAGGTGCAGAGGACAAATAAGTATTTATTATTTAATAAAAAGCATTCCTTATAATATTATTACAATATTTATTATTTAGTAAGTATTATCCTTTTCATATATTTCTGGATTTCATGTGACAATATGTGTTACGGGTTTCAGGGTTTATATTCATGAGGAATATCACTCTCATTTTCCTGTAATGTTTTTGTCTAGTTTTGCTATTTTTAGTAGCTTTATTGAGGTATAATTTACACATCAATGAATGCATCTATTTTACCAGTACAATTAGATAGTTTTTGAATATATTTATATAATTGTGCCACAATAGGAATAATCTAATTTTGGAACATTTCTATCCCCTCCCCCCACGAAAACCCCGCAGTGTCCATTTGCAGTTATTTCTCTCTCCCACCCCAGGTAACTGCTAATTTACCTTCTCTCTATAGATATGTCTTTTCTGGGCATTTTATACAAATGGAATCATACAATAGTCTTTTGTGTCTGGCTTCTTTCACTTCCCCTAATGTCTTTGAAGTTCAGTGCTAATGGCTTTTATTATATGGCAAAGCCCCTTGGAATGGTCAAACTGTCCCAGAAGACTACATAATCTAACTGCACTAAGTGCGCTCTCATAGTACACACTGCATAGTCATGTGCCCTAAACTAGGGTGAGAACTTCGATTAGGGTCAAATTCTGAGGAGTGTGTCTGGGGATCGGGGGGTGGCAGGTCTGTTCAGGGCCATATGCAAATACAAAGCATCTTAACTAGTAATTGCATTGGTTTTGTTTTAGAGACAGAAATCCAAAACATTCAATTTACCTGTTATTAAAATGGCGCATCAAAATCACGTAGCTTTCAGAATACAAGGGCTTTTAAGCTATGTCCTTTTCATATTATCTAATAAGATTCCATATGTTAAAACTAAACACAGTTGACCCTTGAACAACATGTGGGTTAGGGACACCTACTCCCATGCAGTTGAAAATTCGGGTTTAATCTTTGACTCTCCCAAAACTTAACTACTGTTGACCTGAAGCCTGAAACCAGAAACAGTTGATGAACACATATGATGTATGTTATATGTATTATATACCATATTCTTACAATAAAGTAAGCTAGAGAAAATAAAATGTTATTAAGAAAATCATAAGGAAGAGAAAAGATATTTACTGTTCATCAAGTGTAAGTGGATCATCATAACGGCAGGCCTTCATCGTCATCTTCACCTTGAGTAGGCTGAGGAGGAGGAAGAAGAGGAGGGGTTGGCCTTGCTGTCTCGGGGTGGCAGAAGCAGAAGAAAATCTGCCTAGAAGTGGACATGTTGTTCAAGGGTCGTCTATATACATTTCAGTGTTTTACATGCTAAAATGATATGTTCATGTGGAAAGTGATTTTTATTAATGACTATATAATTAATATATAGTTATATAATTAGCTATATAGTTATATAATTATAACAAATTTTTTAATTAACTAATATTATATATCATTAAGGGAGAGCAAAAAAGAAACTAAAAGAATGGGAGGTCAAAGGCAAGCAAAAGGAAGAGAGATTTGTGAGGCGAGAGGGGAGAAGCATGAAAGAGAGTAATCTGCCTGTGCCTGCTCCAGTTCTGTTCTCAGCAGGTAGTTATGGCTTTGCAGCTTTTGGCTGCTCTTTCAAACTTCCATGACAGAATGTTCAAAACCGTGCCCTGATGGGGAACTCTTCTCTTAACTGAGGGTGATACCCATAGCGGTGGTTCTCAGCCCTGGTTGCACATTACAATCACCTGGAGAGCTCTGAAACCAAACCCATGCCCTGACTCATTCCTAAATCAAGTGCATTACAGTGGGACGTGGGCACAAGTACTTTTGAAAAGCCTCTCCAGGGGATTCTCATGTGCGGGCCTGGGCTGGGAACCAGTGGGCTAGATAGAGCAGTGCTTATCAAACTTTTACACACATAAGGATCACCTGGAAATCTTGTTAAACTGTAGAGTCTGGGCCAGGAACGATAGCTCACACCTGTAATCCCAGCACTTTGGGAGGCTAAGGCAGGTGGATCACGAGGTCAGGAGATCGAGACCATCCTGGCTAACACAGTGAAAACCCATCTCTACTAAAATACAGTAAATTAGCCGGGCGTGGTGGCAGGCACCTGTAGTCCCAGCTACTCAGGAGACTGAGGAAGGAGAATGGTGTGAACCTGGGAGGCGGAGCTTGCAGTGAGCCAAGATAGCACCTCTGCACTCCAGCCTGGGCAACAGAGTGAGACTCCCGCTCAAAACACACACACACACACACACACACACACACACACACACAAAAAAAAAAAAAAAAAAAAAAAAAAAAAAAAAAAAAACTGTAGATTCTGAGTCAATAGGTCTGAGGTGGGAGCCTGAGAGTCTGCTTTTATAATAAGCTCCCAGAAATGCTGATGTTGCTGGCCCCTGAAACCAGTCTCAAAAGCTGAGGAGCTAGAGGAAATCCAGGTTTTTTCGTGTGTGTGTGGCATGGCATGGAGTATTCCATCACTTACTTTGGTTAGTTCTTAAAGTGGGGCCCCCAAACCAGCAGCATTAGTATCACCTGAGAACTTGTTAGAAATGCACATCCTCAGGCCCTACCCCAGATTCACTAAATCAGAAACTCTCGGGGTCAGTGCGCAGCAGTTTGTGTTTTAACAAGCCCTGCAGGTGATGTTGATGGACATTTACGTTTGAGAGCCACTGATCTACTTTTTTTCCCTAAGCATGCTATGCCTCTATATATATGTAGTCCTTCTAGCTGGCATCCCTTCTTCTTACTGCCTACCCCTCCATGCAAAGCTCTCATCAAACTGAGATTTCCATTCTGCAAAACTCACCTTTTCTCTGACGCCTTCTATCCAGTAGTATGCTGGTGTTTCATAATTGGCCTTCCTAGAGGCTGATGCATAGCATTTGCTGATTTCTGTGGTGTAAATACTCCCACCATGGCCACCTTCAAGCTATGAATGTGAAGATGCTGAAAGCAGAGTTGGGAAGAGATGCACACTCACTACAGAGACGGGCTTTGGCTAGCTGGTTCCAGCACACAACTATTCCGCTAGAGTTATCCCACTGTCTTACATATTTGGCTGTGGGTCTGCCTCCTGGCTAGATGGTGCATTCCTTAAGCTTAGTTCCGTGTCATTTCTCTCTGCCCTCCACCATCTCTAGAATGGGGCCAATACATAGGTCTTTCATATCTTTTTATTGAATTGAACGCAATCTCCATTATGACATCACGAACTCACACCCACACACACAACTGAACTTTTCAAAATGAAAATTATTCAATCATGAGATGACTGTTTTAGCTTTAAAAAATTAAAATGTTGATTGAGTATTATAAAATTTACCATCTATACTTTATTTCCAGGATTTGGGCACATGTTAAAATTTAATTCTGATGGTGTCCATTGGAAACCTTGAGAATGAGAAGCACTGATTTTTTTCACTTTAAATGTATATGTGGAGGCCAGGCACAGTCACTCATTCCTGTAATCCTAGCACTTTGGGAGGCCAAGGCGGGCAGATTGCCTGAGCTCAGGAGTTCAAGACCAGCCTGACCAACATGGTGAAACCCCATCTCTACTAAAAATACAAAAATTACCTGGGTGTGGTGGTACATGCCTATAATCTCAGCTACTTGGGAGGCTGAGGTAGAAGAATCCCTTGAATCCGGGAGGCAAAGGTTGCAGTGAGCCGAGATTGCAAGATCGTGCCACTGCACACCAGCCTGGGCAAAGGAGGGAGACTCTGTCTCAAAAAAAAAAAAAAAACAAAACAACAACAACAACAACAACAAAAAAAAAGTACACATGGAAGTAGAAGGCTCCAGATGATGGCCTCACATGGGGGAGCTCACATAGGGGAGGGCGCTGGGACCCCAGGGAGGTGCTCCTAGCTCTGCCACTGACCTGGGCTCACTGTTGCCCCATCCCACACTCATCAGTAAAGGATGACCCTGCAATGGATTGCTGGCTCTCATGATCTGTTCTATCTCTGGTTATTAAACTTGAATTTAGGACTTCAAATTCTCTTTAAACTGAGAAGAAAACATGAATTCAGAAATGCTCTTTCCATTAAAAAAAGTGTTTATATTTTATGACAAAGGGTTAAATACCCACTACGCCCTACAGTCAAGGCTTGTCTTGGCTTCTTGTCCTCCTTCTTCCTGATGAATTGTTTGACACCTCCCTGATCCTGCAGCTCTTTTCTTTAGAAAATAACATTTGGTTCTGGTCATGGAGAAGCTTGGGCTTTGCTGATTTAAGGCCATAACGAATATAACAGCAAATTTAAACACCTTCATATCTATAAAAGCACGAGTCTTGAAATAACAAATGTTAACATAGACCACTCAGTGTTGGGTCTTTATAATACAGTTTTCTTTAATCATCAGTGGTTCAGTTGCTATTTATTTCTAATTCTCTTTTGTAACTTTAAACCTTGTATTCAGTTACAGTTTTCTGTAATGCTAGTCATGTTAAGGCTGAACTATAATTTTAGGGTTCAGATTTCAATGGATTAACTTTGTAGTACAAACAATTAGGAAACACACTTTTTCTCTAATCTTGCATTTCAATGACCATGACATTGATTCTGTAGAGGTAGACTTTATCAATATATTGTGTTGTCTTATTTTAATATACAAATAAACATCTGTGCCAACACAAGAGACCATTTTCAAAAGCCTCTCCAAGAAGACTTAAATATTTTTGGTAAGTGGCAGGTGAGAGTTCAGGGGTACCTTTTCCTTTTGCAATTCAAAAACATAAATTAGGATAATTGTTTTAGAAAATACTTACAGAAAGAGATGTGCTGGTAAGTTTGAGCTCTAATTAAGCAGTTTCTACAGCTCATGCTTTAATTCAATTCCAGGTATTCTCCCCTTTTGCTAGTCAACACTGACACAGATCTGTCTACTTTAAGATCATTTGTATTATCCCTTCAATTGGGTTCACAACTTGGGCTTTAACATTAAATGAAGGAAAACAGTAAAAGATAGTTTTGAATTTACACAAGTAATTTCAGAAAGGACCTCGGCAATGTTTTTCATTCATTTTCTACTCAGGTCTCCTTAGCATGGCAAACTGAAGGTAAAACAACAGAATTTTATTTCTTGACCCACAAAAAAATCATTTTAGGGCTCTTTAGTTCACTCACCGGTATGTCATTCTCCAAGCCTCAAATTCCGGAGGGCTCCTCTTTCTTCCCTCTCCCTCACATTCTGTATCCAGACAATTGTTAAACCCTGCCCACTGGTGCTTTAATTCATCTAGAATGTATCCTCTCTTTTTTCTCTTGTTCTCAACTTGAGAAGGCACTGTCATCACCTGGGGAGCTTCATAAAAATGTACAAACAGGACCTTCCCCTCAAAATTTGAAAAGATGTTTGAAGTGGATCCTAAGAAACCTTCATTTCTAACAAGGCAACCAGATAATTTTGAGGGGCCTTCCACAAGGAGGCCTGAGAGGATGGAAAATAAGAGCCAGTTTAAGAGGGAGAAAGCCTGTTCCAGACAGCAGGGGCAGCAGGCAAGGGTGCTGGGAGGTTGGGGAGCGGGGAACAGAGAGCAGATCACCCTGGGTCTCCCAGGCCTTAGGAAAACAGCTCTAAAACCCACCAAACCCATGAGAGAGTGTGGTGAGACCAGCAGGCATGTGGAATCAGACAAGTGGAATCTGAGGTGCCCTGCATCTCGGTTGAAAATATCACTTGGAAGCAGGAAATGAGGGTCAGAAGCTGAGGAGAGGGATCTGAGCTGGATTTGATGGTGAACTTTCTTGGAAAGAGTCTGTTAATTGGGATGAGAAGGGAGTCAAGATGGAAGTCCACTTAAAGTGTGACTGCGCAAGATGAACCTGCAAAAGAGACAGGAGGAAGAAAGGAACATGCTGTAAAAGTCAAGAGCAAAGGGAATTTTAAGAAAAAGGAAGTGGACCAGGCACGTTGGCTCACGCCTATAATCCTAGCACTTTGGGAGGCTGAGGCGGGTGGATCCCCTGAGGTCAGGAGTTCAAGACCAGCATAGCTGACATGGTGAAACCCAGTCTCTTCAAAAAGAATAGAAAAATTAGAAAGGCATGATGGTGGGTGCCTGTGATCCCAGCTACTCTGGAGGCTGAGGCAGGAGAATCACTTGAACCCCAGGAGGTGCAGGTTGCAATGAGCTGAGATCACGCCACTGTACTCCAGCCTGGGTGACAGAGCAAGACTCTGTCTAAAAAAAAAAAAAAAAAAAAAAAAAAAAAGAAAGAAAGAAAGAAAGAGGTTGACTATATCACGGTCACTTGAGAATTTTCTGTGCCCTAAACAATGCAGGTATATAATAAATGTTTTCTGAACTGATTAGAAATGCTGCCCAGGCCAGGGAAGTTAAGAAGTATGTATGGAGAGGCTGTGGGTCCCTGTGTGACCTTGGCAAGGGCAGCCTTAGAGGGGTGGGTGAGTGGGCGGATTGGTTGAGGAGGGATTAAGTGGTAGGTGAGTGTAGACAGTGTAGACACTGAATAAACGTCACTGAACAAGGTAAGGGGAGAGGTGGGCTGGTAGTTGAATGAGGAAGCAGGGTAGGGGGCAAGTTGGAAGATGGGAGAGTGGCAAAGAAGAAGAAATGTGACCTCCTTCCATCTGTGGGACATGGGCTTTTACTACATGAGCCACTTGTATGTAGTTTTAATGAAATAGCTCCTCAAATTCAATTAAGATGCCAATTGTATTCATATCCTACCCTACTAGTTACCCAAGTGAATATCATCATCCAATAATGAAATACCTCTAAAACAACCAAAAGCTGGGGACTGGGGATTAAAGGAACGAAACATATGATTTTTAGTTTTTTTTTTTTTTTTTTTTTTTTTTGAGATGGTGTCACTCTGTCACCCTGGCTGGAGTGCAGTGATGCAATCATGGCACTGCAGCCTCGACCTACCCGGGCTCAGATGATCCTCCCTCCCAGATTCCAAAGTAGATGGGATTACAGGCGCACACCACCATGCCCGGCTAATTTTTGTATTTCTTTGTAGAGACCGGGCTCTGCCATGTTGCCCAGGCTGGTTTCAAACTCCAGGGCTGAAATGATCCACCTGATCCAGGCTTGTGAAGCGCTGAGATTACAGGCATGAGTCACCGGGCCTGGCCTGTTTTATTGTTTAATGCTTTAACATTCAAGGCTTCCAATTCCAAGCAACAGTCCCAGCCTTTGATAATTAAGCCAAAAAGGTAGGCAGCTCACAGAATGATTGGGAGGGATAGAAATCCAGGCTCACAGTTAGGCTTCTAGGAACTATGCCCAAAATTATGCCATGGGACAGGTATAGTGAGTAAGTCACCTGCCTCTCCTGCTGGCACAAGAACTATGGGAATTGCCACTGTTGCCACACTGATGTGCTGTCTGCACCTGACACATGATACATGAGCAACTACTCTTGCCTGTGAAAGTCGGAACCTCTACCTCCACCCTTGCCCACAAAACGAATTCCATGTAAAACCTTAAGTTGATCAATTTTGAAATATCTTGATATGAGTTTCATTGGCGAAGCTTAGACACAAGACTTAGTCACATGCCCTACTTCAAAAGAGCCCAAGGAACTGAAGAAATTTCCTAGAGCTGCAAAATTGTTCAAAATGGACAGGGAGTGGTGGCTCATGCCCATGATCCCAACATTTCGAGAGGATAAGGTGGGATGATTGCTTGAGCCCTGGAGTCTGAGGCTGTAGTGAGCTGTGACGGCACCGCTGCACTCAAGCCTGGGCAACAGAGTGAGCCTCTGTCTCAAAAATAATTTTTAAATGTTCAAAAGGTACTGAGTGGCCAGAAAAACAGAACAAATGCCTCCTATCTTCTATTTTTTGACATCTCATCAGTAACACACATCTTTCTTCCACAATCGAATTTAACATCTTCATCTACAACAAAATGTTCCTGCCCCATATACTGCCACTACCCCACTAACATAAATGCAAAGTTCCTGTGTCATAAGTTACTGTGACCATTTCCTTCCTTCCTTCCTTCCTTCCTTCCTTCCTTCCTTCCTTCCTTCCTTCCTTCCTTCCTTCCTTCCTTCCTTTCTTCCTTCCTTCCTTCCTTCCTTCCTTCCTCTCTTTCTCTTTCCTTCTTTCTTTCTTTTTTTTTTTGTTTTCTTTTGAGACAGAATCTCACTCTGTCACCCAGGCTGGAGTGCAGTGGCATGATCCTGGCTCACTGCAACCTTCGCCTCCCCAGTTAAAGCAATTCTCCTGCCTTAGTATCCCAAGTAGCTAGGATTACAGGTGCATGCCACCGCTCCCAGCTTTTATTTTATTATTATTATTTTTTATTTTTAGTAGAGATTGGGTTTCACCATGTTGGCCAGGATGGCCCTGAGCTCCTGATCTCGTGATCCACCCACCTCGGCCTCCTGAAGTGCTGGGATTACAGGTGTGGGCCGCTGTGCCTTGCGGAGATGTGTTCTAAGACCCGCGGTGGATGCCTGAACCTTGGATAGCATTGACCCAATTGCTGTCAATCAAAATGCATTTCTGTTTATGATTTCCATGTACAAATTTAATGCCTTTTTCATCTTAACTAAGCACTTATCATACATGTGGCTGTACATTTTAGAGCTTGGGGGTGCAACAAAAAAGACTGACAGAAATTTCTTTTTCCTTCTTGTATTTTCATCGCTAGAGAATTTGCTCTCACCATCGATCTTAGCAACGCGAGCACACGACTTCCCTTCCTTTCTTCCTTCCTTCCTTCCTTTTTTCTTCCTTCCTTCCTTCCTTTTTTTTCTTTCCTTCTTTCTTTCTTTTTTCTTTCTTTCTTTCTTTCTTTCTTTCTTTCTTTCTTTCTTTCTTTCTTTCTTTCTTTCTTTCTTTCTTTCTTTCTTTTTCTTTCTTCTTTCTTTTCTTTCTTGCTTTCTTTCTTTCTCTTTTTTCTTTCTTTCATCTTTTTTTTCCTGCCTTTCTCTTTATTTGTTTACTTATTTATTGAGATGGAATCTCACTCTGTCACACAGGTGGGAGTGCAGCAATGTGATATCAGCTCACTGCAACCTTCGCCTCCCAGGTTCAAGCGATTCTCGTGCCTCTGCCTCCCAAGTAGCTGGGATTAGGGCACCTGCCACCACGCCCAAATGATTTTTGTATTTTTTGTAGTGATGATGTTTCATCATGTCGGCCAGGCTAGTCTCGAACTCCCGACCTCAAATGATCCACCCGGTTCAGTCTCCCAGAGTGCTGGGATTACAGGTGTGAGCCACCACGCCTGGCCTGTATATGCTGTTGTATGCTTGCAAATACTTACATGAATCTTGGAGAACATCATGGAAAGATGCTTATCATCTTGTTAACTGGTTATTTTAAGAGTGGAACTTTTCCTTTATATTTATTTGTAATGTTTCATTTTCATTATGCACATGTATTATTTTAATATGCTTAAATATTAATAAAGACAGGTAAAAAAAGTATGTAATTTTAATTCAAGCTGAAATCATCAAGGCAGTAATATATAATTAAATAGATAGAGCAGATAAAGCATTTAAAATCCCCGAAGGAAAAGGAGGGGAGTCTGGGTGCGGTGGCTCACACCTATAATCCCAGCACTTTGGGAGGCCGAGGTGTGCGGATCACCAGGGGTCAGAAGTTCGAGACCAGCTTGGTCAACATGGTGAAACCCTGTCTCTACCAAAAATACAAAAATTAGCCAGGCATAATGGCATGGGCGTGTAATCCCAGCTACTGGGAAGGCAGAGACAGGAGAATCGCTTGAATCCGGGAGGCAGAGGTTGCAGTGAGCTGAGATTGTGCCACTGCATTCCAGCCTGGGTGACACAGCAAGACTCTGTCTCAATCAATCAGTCAATAAAAGGAGGGGGGAAAACACAAGTAAAAAACAAGTAATTCAAAAGTAGCAATGTATCATAAGGCCTCAATTTGTGTAATTGGTGGAGCGTGGTGGCTCCAATGTATCATAATGCCTAAATTTGTGGGATTGATGGAGCGTGATGGCTCCTGCCTGTAATCCCAGCACTTTGAGAGGCCAAGGTGGGTGGATCATCTGAGGTCAGGAGTTCGAGACCAGCCTGACCAACACTGTGAAATGCCGTCTCTACTAAATATAAAAAATTTAGTCAGGTGTGGTGGCAGACACCTGTAGTCCCAGCTACTAGAGAGGCTGAGGCAGGAGACTCCCTTGAACCCAGGAGGCAGAGGTTGCAGTGAGCCAAGATCACCCATACTGGCAACCAACATCTCCCCTCAGGCCCCTTCAGGGTCAAGAGAGTACATCTGGAACAGACTAGGAAACTCCAGCAGGTAAAGTAAGGTGCCAGGAATAAAGACACCACCTGATACATTCTCCATGTTCCCTACACCCACCCCTCTCCCTACCACGCTTCCATCCAGCTCCAACTCTGCCCTCTCCCCAAGAGCCTCAGATTGAAATGTTGCAAGGAAGACAACGATTCTCAAAGTCACAGGCTTAGGAATCTGAGCTACAAAGAAAAATGAGCCCCTGCTCCCCCAACTCACCCATACTTCCCTTGGCACTGCTGCCCTGCACCTGCCCTCTCCTCCATAATTTGAACTGTCCTCACAGAAGCTGGAGAGACAGCCCGCCTGTCAGGAAAGAGAGGATCAGCGTAGGACAAATGCCTGGGCACATAGGAGCAGATGGCGAGATTAGTGCAGGGATGTAAGAAACAAGTGGCTGTCAGACCAAAGAAGACTCTGCAGGAGACAGCACTAGGCCTTCATAGGGGTGTGTGCTGCACAGGAGCTCCCCAGTTACCGAAAGAATAGTCTGAGAAAGGCTCTGATCTGACCCGAAAGGCCCTTGGTTCCCATGACAACACCTCAGTATCTGGCAGCAACAGGCTTCTGTACCCGAACTCTCTGGGTCTGCAGGTCCCATCTCTGCCAGCCTCTCACAGCCCAGAGGCATCTCCCATTGGTGCCTGATGGGTTAGGGAGGCTTTTCTTCCAGCTGTGACAGATCCAGCCTGAGGAGCGCTCCTGGGACTTTCTTAGTTGTTTCTTGCCACCCAAAGCCACAAGCCACTTGCATGCCACTGTGGGGGCACCTTAAAGCGACCGTCTAGACCTGAACTGTGCTGAGGGAATGGCCAGCTTCTCTCTCATTAGACAGCTTGGCCCAAAGGACCTAGCGACCTCCCAGACAAAAATTTCTTCCTAAAAGCTGCATGTGTCTGTGGTCTCCAAATGTAAAAACAAAACCCAAAAGAAAAAGCCAAATGTCCCTTAAAAAAAAAAAAAAAATCCACCACCAACCCACCTTTCACATGAGGAGTCCTTGAGAAGGGCCTCTCCAGCCAGGACCAGGTAAGGGAATCTGTGCACTTGGCCAGACCCAGAATACCCAGTGGCAGGAACCTGCCAGCCACACTCTGACCCCATAGAATTTCCACCACTGACACACAGATCAGGACGCATCAGCCTGAGAGATGACACCACAAGTCTGGTTTTCACAGATTGATTCCACACTCTCTCATTGATTCCACACACGTCCCATCACTGACACCAGATTCCCTCATCACTGACCCTACATACCCACAATCATTGACTCCATGGACCTCATCACTATCCCAAAGACCACCCACCCCTAATCTACAGACCCTCATCTCTCATCCCAGGGACCTCACAGATTCCCCATCCCTGATACCAGGATCTATAGAACCTCATCTCTTACCCCCACAGACCTATTAATAAGAGGATACATTCATGGGAGACTGTGTTGACCATTTTACACACCCATTGCATGTGTGTTTTTGTGTGTGTTTGTGTGTGTGTGTGCTGATTAATGGACTTAGGTAAACTTTAGCGTTTTGGTAGGCAATGCAGTTTTTCAATGCCTTTTCTCTTTCTTTCTTTTTCTTGCACATCTTTAAAGGCCTTACTCCAGTAAGTGTGCATTGCAATTTATTAATGCCTATCCCTTATTGATTCCTTGTCATGCACTTTTGTTATTAATCATAATTCATAATTCTTACAACTTCGAGACACCAGAGACTCACATAAGAAGAATGGCTGTGGGTTTTTATTTATTTATTTATTTATTTGTTTATTTATTTTGGTTTCTTTAGATTATCAAAGTCATTCATTTGTATCGAGTCACTAAGTGTATACTTTGTTTTCTAAAAAAAAATTCTAATTATAAAAAACTCTTTTAGACAGGGTATTTGCTCTGTCACCTAGGCTGGAGTGCAGTGGTATAATCATGGCCACCATGGCCTCCAACTCCTAGGCTCAAGTGATCCTCCTACCTCAGCCTGTGTAGTAGCTGAGACCACAGGCATGCACCAATATGTCCCCTACTTAAAAAAATTTATTTTGTAGATATGTGGGTGTCACTATGTTGCAGAGACTGGTCTTGAACTCCTGGGCTCAACTGATACTCCCACCGTGGCCTCCCAAAGTGTTGAGATTACAGGTGTGAGCCACTGTACCCAGCTGATAAAAACTTAAAAAGAGTAAAATACTTTGGGACCTAATGTAAAATTTCCACTGAGATGATGCGTCAGAAATTAAGGTAGAATAAAATGATCCTAGGGCATCTGAAACAATGGAAACTAAATCTTGGGCCAGCCGTGGTGGCTCATGCCTGCAATCCCAGCACTTTGGGAGGCCAAGGTGGGGGACTCACTTGAGATCAGAAGTTGGAGACCAGCCTAGCCAACATGGTGAAACACTGTCTCTACTACAAATACAAAAATTAGCCTGGAGGTTGCAGTGAGCCGAGATCGTGCTAATGCACTCCAGTCTGGGCAACAGAGGGAGACTCTGTCTCAAAAAAGAAAAAAAGAAGGAGAAACAAACTCTTAATTTCTTCATCAAGTGTAAAACTGTGGAGTGAACTCTGGAGGAATAATACATTAAATGACACACAAGCACTATATATTTCTTTGAAGTTTTATTGAGAAATATTAATAGCATACCACAGAAACCACCCATTTAAAGTGCAAAATTCAACAGTTTTCAGTATATTTGCAAACATCACCACAATAAATTTTAGATCATTTTCATAACCCTGAAGTAAACCCCATAACCCTACATTTCCTGCCAACTCCCCTAACCCTGGGCCACCACTAGTCTACTTTCTGTCTCTATGTATTGATGTATTTTGGACATTTTATTTAAACGGAATTACATAACATGTGGTATTTTGTGACTGGCTTCTTCCACTTAGCATAATATTTTCAAGGTTTATTTAATCCTGCATGTGCAGAGGGGGCACTTTACATAAGGATAAACCTAGGGGGTGCTCGCTGATTGATTTTGAAACTTTCCTCCAAAATTGTATTTTTTTTTTTTTTTTTGAGACGGAGTCTCGATCTGTTGCCAGGCTGGAGTGCCGTGGCATGATCTCAGTTCACTGCAACCTCCACCTCCTGGGTTCAAAGGATTATCCTGCCTCAGCTTCCCGAGTAGGTGGGATTACAATCATGTGCCTCCACACCTGGCTACTTTTGTATTTTTAGTAGAAACAGGGTTTCTCCATGTTGGTCAGACTGGTCCTGACCACCACCATGCCCAGCTAATTTTTTTTTTTTTTTTTGAAAGTAGGGTCTCGGCCGGGAGCAGTGGCTCAAGCCTGTAATCCCAGCACTTTGGGAGGCCGAGACGGGCGGATCATGAGGTCAGGAGATCGAGACCATCCTGGCTAACACGGTGAAACCCCGTCTCTACTAAAAGGTACAAAAAACTAGCCGGGCGAGGTGGCGAGCGCCTGTACTCCCAGCTACTCGGGAGGCTGAGCCAGGAGAATGGCGTGAACCCGGGAGGCAGAGCTTGCAGTGAGCAGAGATCCGGCCACCGCACTCCAGCCTGGGTGACAGAGCGAGACTCCGTCTCAAAAAAAAGAAAGTAGGGTCTCACTCTGTCACCCAGACTGGAGTGCAGTGGCACAATCTCAGCTCACTGCAGCCTCAACCTTCAGGGTTCAAATGATCCTCCCACCTCAGCCTCCCAAGTAGCTGGGACCGCAAACAAGTGCCACCACACCTCACTAATTTTTGTATGTTTTTGTTAAGACAGGGTTTTGGCATGTTGTACAGGCTGGTCTCGAACTCCAGAGCTCAAGTGATCCACCCACCTTGGCCTCCCAAAGTGCTGGGATTACTGGTGTAAGCCACTGCACTTGGCCTAATTTTTTTTTTTCCCTGAAGAGATGAGGTCTTGCTATGTTGTCCAGACTGGTCTCAAACTCCAGGATCATGCAATTCTCCCGCCTTGGAGTTCCAAAGTGCTGCGATTACAGGTGTGAGCCACCACACCAGCCCATTCTTTCTTTTATTCCGAGTATTCAGAATTTTTTTTAAATGTGTTTTCCACTTACAGCATTTTCAGGTTGGATTAGCCATCTTTCAAGTGCTCAGCAGTCTTATTGGACAGCACAGCTCTGGAGGGTGATTTTATGTACATCCCCACTGCTCTCTCTGCTTCGATTCCTGGGTACCCCACACCCCTGCAAAAAGTGTTTTGTTTGTTTGTTTGTTTGTTTGAAATGGAGTCTCGCTCTGTCACCTAGGCTGCAGTGCAGTAGTGCGATCTCGGCTCACTACAACCTCTGCCTTCTAGGTTCAAGTGATTCTTCTGCCTCAGCCTCCCAAGTAGCTGGGATTACAGATGTGCACCACCAAGTCTGGCTAATTTTTGTCTTTTTAGTAGAGACAGAGTTTTGCCATTTTGGCTAGGCTGGTCTCAAACCCCTGACCTCAAGTGATCTGCCCGCCTCAGCCTCCCAAGTAGCTGGGATTACAGATGTACGCCACCAAGTCTGGTTAATTTTTGTCTTTTTAGTAGAGACAGAGTTTTGCCATTTTGGCTAGGCTGGTCTCGAACTCCTGACCTCAAGTGATCTGCCCACCTCAGCCTCCCGAAGAAAGGCTTCCTTCCCTTTCTCCCTTTCCCCTTCCCTCCTCTCACATGTGGTGACTCTCTTGCCCTTCTACCTTCCACTGCGCCGAACCTAGAAAGCTTATTTTATTTATTATTATTATTATTATTTTTCTTGAGATGGAGTCTTGCTCTGTCGCCCAGACTGGAGTACAATGGCATGTTTCAGTTCCCTACAACCTCCGCCTCCCGGGTTCAAGCAGTTCTCCCTGCCTCAGCCTCTTGAGTAGCTGGGATTACAGGTGCCCACCATTATGCCCAGCTAATTTTTGTATTTTTAATAGAGACCGGGTTTCATCACATTGGCCAGGCTTGTCCTGAACTCCTGACCTCAGGTGATCCCCCCGCCTCAGCTTCCCAGAGTGCTGGGATTACAGGCGTGAGCCACCGCTCCTGGCCAGAAAGCTTATTTTGAAAGGTGTGTATACAGCCCCTTATGTTTCTGCCTGATTTTTAAAATAACATATTTAGGTCTATATATTTTAGGATGTAAAGTCTCACTGTATGTGTTCCTTTGCATCATTGAACATTTTTGGTAATTATTTTTACTTTCTATATATTTTAGAATTTTCATTAAACTAATACAGAATTTCATATTCAGGGCCAGGCACAGAGGCTCATGCCTGTAATCCAGTACTTTGGGAAGCAGAGATGGGCGGATCACCTGAGGTCAGGGGTTCGAGACCAGCCTGGCCAATATGGCAAAACCCCATCTCTACTAAAAATACAAAATTAGCCAGGTGTGATGGTGCACGCCTGTAATCCCAGCTACTTGGGACACTGAGGCGGGAGAATCGCTTGAACCTGTGAGACGGAGTTTGCGGTGAGCCAAAATCACGCCATTGTACTCCAGCCTGGGCAACAAAAGTGAAACTCCATCTCAAAAAAAAAAAAAAAAAGAAAAGAAAGCACAAAAATTAGCTGGGCGTGTTGGCGGGTGCTGATAATCCCAGCTACTTGGGAGGCTGAGGCAGAAGAATTGCTTGAACCCAGGGGGCAGAGGTTGCAGTGAGCCAAGATCTCATGACTTCACTCCAGCCTGGGCCACAGAGCAAAACTCCTTCTCAAAAAAAAAAAAAAAAGAAAAGAAAAAAGAAAAGAAAAAAATTCAAATTCATCTTCACTCATATCAAAAATGAAAATTTATTTTTGCAAATTTCTATTTGAGTGGTAGAATTATTTTAATTTAGGAATGGTTCATAAAAAATGGGTGTAGTGATTACGTTCTTTCCTATGCTTGAATGGAAAATGATGAGGGAACATGTTAGAGTTGCAGTGAGAAGGGGTGGAAAAGAGGGATTCCAGAGTGCCAGTCACACAGGTTTTCTGGAAGGCTTGCATGAGGACTGCTGTGGTTTGAAGGTGTTCCCCAAAGTTCACGTGTTGGAAACTCAACCCATAATGCAACAGTGCTGACCAGTGGGACCATTAAGAGGCGATTAGGTCATAAAGGCTCTGCCCTCAGGAATGGATGAAGGCGGAGGGGGTTAGTTGTCTTGGGAGTGGGTTCCTGATAAAAGCATGAGGATGGCTTCCTTCCCTTTCTCCCTTTCCCCCTCCCTCCTCTCACATGTGGTCATTCTCTTGCCCTTCCACATTCCACCATAGGACAGCATAGCAAGACCTTCACCAGATGCAGGCCCCTCACTTTTCCAGTGTCCAGAACTGTAAACCAAGTGAACTCTTGCTTATAAATCACTCAGTCTGTGGTATTCTGTTATAGCAACGCAAACGGACTGAGACAGGGACACTCTGTGGGCTCATCTCTCTACTTGATAGAGCACTCCCTGCGTGGTATCTTGTATTCGTAGACATGATGCTGTAGATGCTCTTTGAGTGCCTTGAAGGCTTTTATGTTTGAGGAGTTTACAGAGAAGCCCCTACAGGCTTCAGGTCCCTTCTTCTGTTACTTCTTTGCTCTTTAGTACCTCCCCAAACCTAGTGTTAACTTAGATCACAGTGAGGTTCTTGGACCAACAGTATTAGCAGCACCTGAAAAACATGCTGGAAATACAGACTCACAGGCTGCACTGCAAAGTACTGAACCAGAAACTCTAGGAGTGAGACCCAGCAATCTGTATTTAACAAGCCCCCCAGGTGAGTCTGGTGCACACAGAACTGTGAGATGCTGTAATAGATGATGTTGAGTTCATGCTAACGGAATTACTAACACACACATCTGCTCACTGCTTGGTATTTGCACAGGCACCTGGATCCTCCTGGAATCCCCCATCCCTGTTGCTCCCTCAGGGAGTTTTCTAGTCCCTCTTACTTGAAGCATGTCTTTCAGAGCCCCACAGCACCCAGCTTGGGTATCTGGTGAGTACTGTGGTCTGCATATCCATGTTTGTGACATTCTGGGAAGGGTGGCCCAGGCTGTGATTTGCCATCTACTGCTGCAGGCTACGGATGGTATTCAGAAGGGAGGGGAGATGCTGTGTGCATGTTCTGAAGGGTTTCCCACTAAACAGAACAACCCTCTCCATAACTGTTTGATTTTACTTTATCTCCTCGTTGACTTCACAGTGTCAATGCAGTTTGTGTAAACGTCTCTACTGGGTGATGCATGCAGATAAATGTTTATATGAACGTATAAAGTCTGTATGTGTGAGTGAACGCTCCACATCATGTCATTTATTGCCCATCATTACATATCTATGGTGTCTCGCTCATTCCTCTCATTTTCTGTTGTTTTACTTACTTTTACCTGAAGTACAATGACTGTTTATTAAATATTTAATTTCAACCATACTTCTATGGTATTTTTTCACCTCATATCGGACCTTCCTCCCTCACTGGACTTCAGTGTGGGACCCGCAGGTCTCAGGACCTTCTGGGCAGTCCCAACTTTTCTTGAATGTTCTCTCCAGCCAGCTGAGGCTGGAGAAGTGGGTGTTGGTATCACCCTGTGGCTCTAGCAGACCTCCAGTCTTACCCTGAACCCTGACATTCTCACATGCATGGATTTAAATGCTGAGTCTAGTTAAGGGCAGATTAGGCCCATTTTCCTTATCTCCCTCCCAAGGGGCTGTTTCTTGTGTTTAGTGACTCCCCATTTTTTTAAAAAAAAAATATATAGATGAATTATATTGCACCCCATAAATTGCATGTTTGAAAAATATTTCAAAGAATAGTTATTCATTTTTCTTGCTTATTTTTGTCCATCTTCTAAATTTTATATCTTTATGGGGTACAAAATATTGTGATTTTTCAGTACAGTGTGGAATGAGAATCAGATTTCCTATCCATTACCTCAAATACTTCACTTTTGAGTGTGTGATGAGAATCCTGTTTGTCACTTTCACTCATCAGCTCCTAATGTCTTCCATGTTAGGGACAGGAAATGCTCCACACTTGACTTTCCCTCCTGTTTTCTTATCCACTGTCAACCCCTGAATGTACCCTCCAGGCTTGTCTGTCACCTTCTACACCTAGCCCAATCCTTGTGCACGCGCACCTTCCTCCCAGGGACTATCCTTAGGGAGTGACTTTAGGCACAGACTTCACATGCTCTTCCCGCCTCCTTCATCCTCACAAGCCCCATCTCAGCCCCATCTGATTATTTCTTCCCTCTCTCATTTCCTGTTAATCTGTTGGTTTTCTAACCTGAAGGGTAACTGCTTACTCCTTAGTTTTTTGCCATAACTTCTAAGTCATAGGCTGCTTTTCCTCCAGACATGATTTTAGTCTGATTCTATAAGTCTTGGTATGTAGTTTTATTCACTGGAAAATTTTTGTTTTTGAGACAGAGTCTAGCTCTATGGCCCAGGCTGGAGGACAGTGGTGCCATCTTGGCTCACTGCAACCTCTGCCTCATGGGCTCAAGCAATTCTCTTGCCTCAGCCTCCCGAGTAGCTGGAATTATGGGCACGCCCCCCCACACCCACCTAATTTTTGTATTTTTAGTAGAGACGGGGTTTCACCATGTCAGCCAGGTTCCTCTCAAACTCTGAACCTCAAGTGATCTGCCCGACTCGGCCTCCCAAAGTACTGGGATTACAGGTGTGAGTCACTGTGCTCCGTCCCTTTGCACTATATTTAAGTGATGAAATTTTCGGACACTGAGGTAGCCTCATTCCACAAGTTTGGATCTGAGGCATTTTCACTATTGCTTCCTCCCATGTATTTCCCAGTTTGCAGGTCAGTTTCTTGTTTTAACTCATCAGTGACACAGTGGGTTATATAGCTTTGAATTTCAAACAATATTTTTTTAAATTTCTTTTTGCTGATTTTTATCTATGTTAATTTTAACTGGACATGTTCCATAGATGGGCATCACTAAATATTTTTTTCATTCTGTAATTTGATGGATTTTCACATCTCAAGCCAGCTAAGAGTGTGGGAAATATGACTGCTTAAAGCACAGGTATCACAAGTGATTCGTATTCACAATGGTAATCCAGATAAGGGTGTACCATTGTACCTGGCCCACAGCACTCAGTAACTGTCACCTTTGATTTCTTTTATTTATTTATTTATTTGAGACGGAGTTTTGCTCTGTCCCCCAGACTGGAGTGCAATGGCTTGATCTCTGCTCACTACAACCTGCGCCTCCCAGGTTCAAGTGATTCTCCTGCCTCAGTCTCTCTCTTTTTCTTTTTTTGAGATGGAGTCTTGCTCTGTTGCCCAGGCTGGAGTGCAGTGGCGCGATCTCGACTCACTGCAAGCTCCACATCCCGGGTTCACACCATTCTCCTGCCTCAGCCTCCAGAGCAGCTGGGACTACTGGTGCCCGCCACCACGCCCACCTAATTTTTTTGTATTTTCAGTAGGGACAGGGTTTCACTGTGCTAGCCAGGATGGTCTGGATCTCCTGACCTCATGATCTGGCCACCTCGGCCTTCCCATGTCCTGGGATTATAGGTGTGAGCCACGGTGCCCTGCCCTGCCTCAGTCTCTTGAGTAGCTGGGATTACAGGCACCCGCTACCACGCCCAGCTAATTTTTGTATTTTTACTGCAGATGAGCTTTCACCATGTTTGCCAGGCTGGTCTTGAACCTCAAATGATCTGCCCGCCTCGGCCTCCCAAAGTGCTAGGATTACAGGCGTGAGCTACCGCGCCCACCTTGTCACCTTGGTTTAAATGAATGTAGCTTTTTTAGTGTCTTGGTGTTTGTTAACTTCTGTGGAGTTTGATACTGCTCATTTTGCTGCTTGTTCTGTTTTTCCAGAGTCCCCTTATCACTTGACCTGCTGTCACATTATATTTGATTTATTACAGATACCCCATCAGCCTGGGTCTCTCTTTACAGCCTTTGTACACATACGTCTACACATAGGGACTTGGATTATCTCAGGATCCCACATCCTCACTGTCCCTCATCCCCCCTACCCTGCCACCCCCAGCCAGTACCTTTCTGAAGTTTTCTAGTCCTTCCTTTTCGTTTGTGCTCCTTAAAGCCCAGCCCCATACCTGACTTTGGTTCCCACTGAGTTCTGTTACAAGGATTCCACATTTGTGGATATTAAATCTTTGGCAAGGTCATTTACCTGGGCTGAGTAAGGCTGATCCTCCTTCCTAAACACCCACCCAATGGGAGAGGCTGATACTCAACATGCAAACCTTGTTTTTTAATTCTCCAGGCAAAGTGATGTTGGAAGACATTGTGGCAGGGGTGGTGTGTGAAGATTTACAAATAATTTTTGAATATCTCCTTCATGATAGGTCTCAGAGGTTCCTTGTGGGTGTGGCTTTGGAGGGATGATTACGAGGAAATTGTGGATATTAGGGAAGTCAGGAAAGGAAAATATCACTCACAATTCAACAATTCAGAGAAAGCTCCTAAGGGAATTTCTGGCTGCTTGATGCCCAGAGGCCAGGTCCTCACTTTGTATCAAGGCTCAGGACTATGGATAGAGAAATTATGGGGCACCAAAAAAACACAGTAATCAAGATAAACAAAATTTTAATGTAATATCTTTAAAAATACAAATTGATGCATAAAGAAAACACCCATGTTGAACAAAACAGTTACAATGTTGCCTCCTCTTCAGCACCACCCCACCCTCCAGAAGTTTCCTCCAAGCCGCACCTGTAAGATACGAAAAAGATAAAATAAAAACCTGTAAGAGAAAAGATAAAAATGGGGTGGGCCTGGGGGCTCATGCCTGTAATCCCAGCACAATGGGAGGCCAAGGCAGGTGGATCACTTCAGGTTGGGTGTTCAAGACCAGGCTGGGCAACATGGCAAAACACCGTTGCTACTAAAAATACAAAAAAAAAAAAAAAATTAGCTGGGCATGGTGGCAGGCACCTGTAATCCCAGCCACTTGGGAGGCTGAGGCAGGAGAATCACTTGAACCCGGGAGGCAGAGGTTGCAATGAGCCGAGATCACACCATTGCACTCCAGTCTGGATGACAGAGCGAGATTCTGTCAAAAAAAAAAAAAAAAAAAAAAAAAAGACTCTCAGGAATTTCTGGCTCAAGTCTCCCATCCTCACCACCACGACCACCAGGCGGTCTTTTGCTGTTCACCCAGGTCCAGCCTCCATCCCCTAAAATCCCGGGGAAATGTGACAAGACTCTCCCCATCTCCATTCCAGGAGTTTGCCGCAAGCCAATCTTGCTCTCTCTGAAAACAGCCTTGGGGTTCCTTGTCCTGGTACACCCTCCTATTGTAGGGGACACAGGGCCAGTGTTACCTACAAACCAGGAGTCCCGGCAAAGCATCACCTCTCCCTGAGCTGCTTCTGTCCCAACCTGGCATCTGCTCGGAGAAGGGCACACCAGGGAGGAGACTTGTGTGGTGAGCTCAGGTCACCTTCACGGGAAGGTCAGTGCATACCGGCCAACCTGGACCACATTTTCCAGAATCCTTCAGCAGTACTGCGATGCTCTTGTGGTCAGCAGACCTCATTGGCTCACAGTGAAACTTGTCAATGTCACCTGGGCATCTTAACAGTGGGCTCCTAAACTTGGCTGTATGTGCTGTGCAGATGTCAGAGGCACCCTGTGTGGGCAAAACCAACTGCTTTCCCGCCTCTCTAGCTCCAAAACTACAATCCCCAGAGGCCTCTGTGGTCACTTCTACTACCCATCATACACACCTTCCGTGTCACGTTAACATCAGAAGCACTTCTGGTCTGTGGCCCCGGCTGGTTAGGCTGGTTGGCACCCAGCAAGGCCTCCCTCCAGGTCTTCCCCACACCTCTGCACCTTGTTATCTGACCGGCTTCAGGATCCGCAGGGAGCATCCGTGTTCCATGGGTGCCCTATAGGCAGTCAGCATGCCCCTCTGCGTGTCCCTGTGTTTCTCACGGGGATGAAGGCTGGGAGCCGTAGAGCTGTCTCAGAACTCAGGTGCTCTCCTGTGGGCACCTGCAGGCCATTTTCCTTTCACTGGAGCCCACAGGGTTAGAGACAAACCCTCACTCTGGGGCTTGGGGACAAGGGCTTCACTCCCTGGCCTGAGTTTGGAGCTAAGCTTGAGGGTGCTTGGTCAGCCTGGGGCCCCTCTGGATGGGAATTTGCTGCCCTGGTGATTTCTGTGACATCCCTGAGCCCAACTGTGGGGCTCTGGAGTGGACTGCGCTTCACCTCCACTGAAGGGGTTTTCCACCTGAGAGTCAAAAAAGAGGTGAGATTACCTGTAATTCCATCTTGGCTGTCAAGAGGATGGATCCCCTTACCTTTTCTTGCCCTGGAGGCTGCCTGGTTGGTACTGGGGAAAGTTCATTCCTAGTCCTGGAAGAGCAGCTCATTCTAACCGGAGTCCTCCCTCAGCATTCCTTTCTGCTCCATCCATACCGCAGTCATGAAGTCGTTAATTGTAAACACATATGGAATGGTTTAAATAAAAGTACAGAGATGTGTGTGCTTAATTGTTCAGTGATGTGGATGAAGGGCAGGGACATCAGAGATGCCTGTGACTTCAAGGGGTTGGGGAGGACTCCCAGAAGTAGGGCTGTCTCAGCTGCCCCTGACCGGTTTGATACCTTGGAGATTAGGGGGAAGGCATTCCAGTGGGAGGTGCGAAGGAAGCACAGTCTCAGAGGCTGGGCTCTTGCTATGGTGTGGAAGGATTATGGTGGCCAAGGGCCTTCTTAAGATTGATTTTTAAATATACATAGGTGAAGATACAGACTAGCTATTCACACATAGAACAAGGAGAAGCTTGATACAGGCTAACTTGAATTTTACATTCGAGAGCATTTTCAGCTTCTGGAAATTGGGACATTTCACCCAAAATTCCAGATTCCCTGCTCCTCTGAAAATAAATCTGCCCTAACCCTTCACTATTTTTTTTTTTTTGAGACAGAGTTTCACTCTTGTTACCCAGGCTGGGGTGCAGTGGCACAATCTCCACTCACCACAACCTCTGCTACCTAGGTTCAAACGATTCTCCTGCCTCAGCCTCCTGAGTAGCTGGGATTTACAGGCATGTGCCACCATGCCTGGCTAATTTTCTTGTACTTTTTTTTTTAGTAGAGATGGAGTTTCACCATGTTGGTCAGGCAGGTCTTGAACTCCTGACCTCCGGTGATCCACCCACCTTGGCGTCCCAAAGTGCTGGGATTATAGGTGTGAGTCACCTCACTTGGCCAGTCTGCACTATTTCTTAGTGTCAAACAATTTGAGCTAAACAATGTCTTTCTCATTAGGATGTGACCTTCAGGGTTTAATTTTTGTATTTTTAGTATAGACAAGGTTTCTTTTTTCTTTTTTTTTTTTTTCAGGTAGATTTTCACTCTTGTCACCCAGGCTGGAGTGCAGTGGCATGATCTCAGCTCACTGCAACCTCCACCTCCTGGGTACAAGCAATTCTCCTTCCTCAGCCTCCCGAGTAGCTGGGATTACAGGCGCCTGCCACCACACCCGGCTAATTTTTTATAGTTTTAGTAGACACGGGATTCACCAGGTTGGGCAGACTGGTCTAGTGTCAAACTCCTGACCTTCAGTGGTCTGCGGGCTGCAGCCTCCCAAAGTGTGGGATTACCTGGCCTACACTGGCTAATTCCTTGTGTGTTTAAAGAGATGGGGTTTCACCATGTTGGCCAGGATGGTCTTGATCTCCTGACCTTGTGATCTGCTGGCCTCGGCCTCCCAAAGAGCTGGAATTAGAGGTGTGAGCCACTGCACCCGGTCTCAATGTAGCTTTTTACCAAAGTATTTATGTAGGAAAAATTAATCAAAGGGCACAAGCATTTCAATACTTACGTTGTTTAAGATGAAATCTGTGGCTGGAAGAGTGCCAGACACATAAAAATGTTTCGTGCATGAAGGAATCACAACTTAAATAAACAAATTTGAAGGAAGTAAGTAAAAAATGATTTTCTGTTGTTCGTTTTGTTAAGTTATTTTGGAAATGTGATTAATCATGTATGTCAAGGGAGTTGTTAAGAATTTCCAGATACTCTGATATGTATGACATCATAATCATACCAAATAAAGCAAGGCTATTTTAGGAAATTAGGTTTCACTGCCAAGGACCTTTACATGAGAAGATAAATTAAAATTACTGTTAAATTAGTAACAATCAGATGGACTGGCAGGCAAATTGTGTCATTTTTTTCTCAGCATTTTTTCTTTTCCTTGATTCAATAAAACAAAGTTAAATGCCAGCTATCTGCAGAACACTCACTAGACTATGTTTAATGATATGTGAAACACAGCCTGCACACTCACAGATTCTTGCCATGGTCCTGTTCCCTTCTTTTCAAAACCTGTGTTACCCTGTGGCTAGATTTCTCAATGAGATGAAAGAGAGAGAGGAATGAGAACCATCTTCTTTGAGGTCGCTCTGCTACACTCCTGCAGGTAGACAATGACCTCTCCAGTGAGGCTGTTATCCTTGGCTGGGGGGTAGCGGTCTTAATCCTAGAAAAGAGGCCTCTCAGGGTGGAGAGGTGATTTAAATCCTTACCAGATAGACACAGCTCCCCACCTCGTCCAGACTTTCACAAACCCAAACTGGAACCACAGAAAAACGACTGACAACCGGCCACATGCCCCAGGCAGAGATGCAGGGAGAGGCTGACCAGAGGGAAGGTCAACGTACAAGATACCACCCTCCGGCGCACAGGGCACATGTATCCCAACACACACACACACACACGGACACACACGGACACAGAGTGAAAGAGTAAGAAAGGAGAGAGAGAGAAATAAGAGACGTAGGCACACACACAAACACACAAAGACATATGGCAGTGGCACGGTAACACCCACTCCCAGGCAGCCCCTGAGGCTGCCGGGTTCTGCTCTCTGTGACTATGACCCGTGGGTAAGAGAGCAGCCCATGGGCACACAAGCAAATCTCTCCTCTTTTGAAGAGACTCACTGGCACACCGTCAGTCGGTGCAGGCCTCAGCCTGGGATCCCACGCTGCTTCCCAGGCCCTCCACCCGCGGTTTCTTCCTCCTGGACGACCCTCCGCGAATCCTGGCCTCCAAGACCATCCTGTCTATGCCCTGGCGAGGGTTGGTTTTAGCCCCGACTCTGACTAATCCCTCTAACCCCAGGTGCTGGGGAGGTGGACGCAAGAGAATCACTTGAACCCGGGCGGAAGACTTTGCAGTGAGCTGAGATCCCGCCACTGCACTCCAGACTGGGTGACAGTGAGACACCGACTACATTGAAAAAAAAAAAAAAAATATGGTGGAGCGGGGGCTGCGGGGACTGAGGTGGTGTCAGGTGAAGCGAAGATTGGGAGAGAGGCCTCCTTGACGCTCCGCAAATCCTGGCCTGAGGCTGGGATCTCTCGCTGCCTTCCCGGAGATCTGCCTGAGGTTTTTTCCTCCTGAGGTTTCTTCCTGCTGGGTGATTATCCATGAATCCCGGCCTGTGGAGACCATCCTGTTAACGCCCTGGCCAGGACTGCTCTCAGCCCCGACTCTGACGCACTATCACACAGGGCTACTACTTCGCCAAGTCTCAGGGACCCATCCCCAGAAAATGGTGTCAATCGCTGTGACCAAAACGGCGGCTCAGGCCTCGCGCATGAGCACTGGCGAGGCCGACTCCCCCTTTGCTCCGGAGAGTCACACTGGGGACCCCTTAAAAAATGGCAGAGACGCGACGCTACAGGGATTGGGGCAGCCGTGGCAGCAGCAGAGCAGTCCAAGGCGGCGGGTGGGAAGAGGACTAGGAGAGGGGCCTGCGCAAGAGCCAGGGTCAGACCCATAGGAGTCGTATCGTCAGGACCTTCTTGATTGGTCTTCTGCTTTGGTTCCCGGTGGAGGAGGAGCTTCGGGGTTCCCGCTTGTCTCTCTGGACACCTCTTCGAAACCAATAACGGATCTGAGTGGGTGATCAGGAATGGGGTTACAATGTAGGGAGGAGGGAAGGGCCTCGCTGGGGCACAGAAAGATCCCAAGAGCCGCAAGGCCTGCTGTCTGCTGAAAATAAACTGGCCCATGAGCTCACTGCTTCCTTCCTTCCTGAATGGAGCAGTAGTTTGCCTTTGTCTCATAGGCCCGGGGAATTCAAAATCCCGACACAGCTTTCCACAACACATGCAACAAGAGACAGAGACAAGTCCGAGATAGAGCCAAAGTGACCACACGTGGCACTGACGTCCCCTAAGAGCAGATGGAGTGAGCGTGTGTCTTTGACACCGTATGGGACGATGCTGAGACGGACAGAGAGGTTGAGGTGTGAGCCCGTGGGCCACTGGGATCTCCCACAGAAAACTGAGGAAAAGCCAAGCACACTTGAAAACCTGCGAGACAAGGCCTTTGTCCGAGTACAAGCCACATACAGGGATGCCTGCCAGAGGGGCCCAGAGGTTTTGACAAAGTATACCCCACAGACATCCCGCCACCAGACCGCTCACCTGACACCACCTCCCGTGATAACCAACAAAACCCAATCCCTTTGGCTGCTTGAAATCCGTGGCAGTCAAAAGATTCAGTGCTTGAAGACACTTTCCCCAGGAGAAGAGGAATATGAAGGACCTCAGGAAAAACAGAAAAATAGCAGGGGGGAGGCAACACTGCCTTTCCCAGCAGGCAAAGGTCACCATGATGGGGTCGCTTCATGCTAGCCAAGGGCTGAACATACAGCCATCACATGGGACCTGGAGACCAAGGGAAGCCCCTGTCATAGACAGGTATGAGGCCCAGAGATCCAGAGTAATCAAACCTGACCAGTCAATGAGAAATAGGATAGGAGACAGAAGCAATCATGAAACAAAAATGGAGGAAATATCTCTCTGATGAACTCGGAACTGTTTTCTGTTAAACACAATTATCCAGACAACGAAGGTTCTATGCTTCTCAGACAGGAAGCAGAAGGGCAGAGGAAATGCTACACCTGTCCTAGAAGACAATGCCAGTCACGACGGCCTACTGATCATGCCAGGCAAGCCACACAGACATGAGGAGAAAGAGGGAGAGGAAGACAGCTTCCCTGTCGGAGACACGTGTGGAAGCCAAGAGCTCCAGGGTCATGGAACCTGCCCAAGCCAGCAGAAACAGGTTTGGAGAGAGAGACCGTCACGACACGGATCTCCCACGACTGTCTCCCTGACGGACTGGGAAGCCATCTGTGTTGAAGACATTCAGCCAGACCGAGAAGCATTTAGGCCCCTGAGAAACGGGGGAGACAGAGCAAGAGGGAGGGCAGAGCAGAGGCCGAAGCCCAGGCCGCTTACTGCTCGGTGCCACCGCCGGGGGCCTAAGGGGAGGGTTGCCCAAAGGCCGACTTGTCCAGAGAGGCCAGCGTTCCAGGGACTGGGAGGCTTGGCATCTCCCCTTCCCGGCTTCCTCTTCAAGCTTCTGCCGGGGTGTGGCTTCATGTCTCAGAGAAGCGCCGTGAAAAGGTCCAAGCGTCTCCTCTGAGGCGGGTGTGCTCCTCTCTTGCAGGGCGACGAGCTCCTCTGGGGCTTTTTGTCCCTGGCTGGACTGTGGTTATCTTGATCCTAGGAGAGAGTCCGCTGGCTCGGCAAGGGTAATGAGATTTCCACAGCTGCGGGGAAGACGCATCTCCTCACGTGGTCGAGGCCCTCAGGGACCCAAAGTGGAACGGCGGCGGAAACCATTGACAAGCCGCCACATGAGCCAGGCACAGAGGCAGAAAGAGGCTCAGCAGAGCCAGGCCGACACGCAAGAAGTCGCTTTTGGGCGCACAGGGCGCGAAACTCCGAACACACACACGCGTACGGGCGCGCATACACACACACACACACACACACACACACACACACACACAAACCGGCAGAAAGAGGGAACGACGCAGAGAGTGAGGGCCAGAGAGAGAAGAGAGAATGGGAGAGACACGGACACACGCAGTCACACAGCAGCGGCACAGAAACACACCCCCGCAGGCAACCCCTGACGCTGCAGGCTTCTGCTCCGGGCGTGAAGGTCCCTCGGGGGAGAGAGCAGCCCACGGACACGCGGGCGGACCTGTCCTGCTCATCACGGGGCCAAGACTTTTGGGGAGACTCACCCCAACAGCGTCCGGGCAGGCCTGAGGCTGGGACGACTCGCCGCTTCCCCCGGACTCCGCCTGCGGTTTTGTCATCCTGGCCGGCGCATTGCGACTCCCGGCGTCGTCCGTCCGGAGACGTTCCTGTCGACCCCGTGGAGAGGTGAGGCAGGAGCCTCGCAGCCCCGACACCCAAGCACCGCCACGGAGGGCTCCTGCTTTGCCAAGCCTCGGGGGCCGGTTTCTAAGACAACCGTGGGAATCACTGTGACGGGAGGGGCCGCTGGAGCCTCGCGCATGCGCACTGGCCCTGCCGCGCCGGGCCCACTCGCGCTCCCGACCTGGAAGTCAGGCTGCGGCCCCTTTAAACAACGGCGGCTGCGCGGGGCGCCGGGGCCCGGGATGGGGTGGGAGGGGGCGTGTGTGTGTTGGGGCAGGGGGGAGGGGGGGGCCGCTGGGGACTCCCGCTGCAGCCCCGGCGGCCGCCGGATCCGGGCTCCAGCAGGGGGCGGCGTGGGAGAAGGGGCCGCGGGCATCCCAGTACCAAGACCCCCGGAGTCCTGTCTTCAGGACCTCCTTGAGCCGACTTCCACCGCTGGAGGGGGAGCTTCAGGGCGTCTGCTGGGGTCTCAGGACTCCTCTTCAGATGGGATTTTGGACCCCTCCGGGTGAGAAAGGATGGGCTCGCCATCATCTGCTGAGGCAGGCGGGGCCTCACTGCAGCACAGAATCATCCCCTGGGCCTTAAGGCGTGGTGTCAGCTGAAAATTCACTGACCCATGAGTCCTCGGCCTCCCTCCCCCTCTGAAAGAGCGGCGGCCTTCCCCACCCCCCACCCCGCACCCCCCACGCTTGCAAAAGCCCCGGGGCTCCTGCAAGCTGCTACTGCCTTCCAGGACACGCGCAAACAGGGACAGGGGCGGTTCCGCGGCGGAGCCCATGGCCCCACGCGTGGCACTGGCGTATCCCCGAGCCGACGATGGGAACGTGTGCCAGCCCGGGCATACGGGGCGACGGCGAAACCAACAGCGGTGTCCAGGCCCGTGCCCGGTGGAAGAGGGTCCCAAGGGACCTGTCCGTCCATTCCAAGGGAAACCAAAGAAGGCCCGGGATCCAGGAGGGGGCCAGAAGATTCACGGAGTCAGTCCACCCAGGAGCAGAGGAGAGGCTGTCCCTCAAGAATGAGACGGGAAGTGCAGAGGGGAAATGCCACACCGCCTGTCCAAGAAGACCAGGCCAGTCACGCTCGCCTACCGCTCGTGCTAGGCAAGCCACCCAGCCATGAGGTGAAACAGGGAGAGCAAGACAGCTTCCCTGTCGGAGACACGTGTGGAAGCCAAGAGCTCCAGGGTCATGGAACCTGCCCAAGCCAGCAGAAACAGGTTTGGAGAGAGAGACCGTCACGACACGGATCTCCCACGACTGTCTCCCTGAGGGACTGGGAAGCGATCTGTGTTGAAGACATTCAGCCAGACCGAGAAGCATCTAGGCCCCTGAGAAACGGGGGAGACAGAGCAAGAGGGAGGGCAGAGCAGAGGCCGGAGCCCAGGCCGCTTACTGCTCGGTGCCACCGCCGGGGGCCTAAGGGGAGGGTTGCCCAAAGGCCGACTTGTCCAGAGAGGCCAGCGTTCCAGGGACTGGGAGGCTTGGCATCTCCCCTTCCCGGCTTCCTCTTCAAGCTTCTGCCGGGGTGTGGCTTCATGTCTCAGAGAAGCGCCGTGAAAAGGTCCAAGCGTCTCCTCTGAGGCGGGTGTGCTCCTCTCTTGCAGGGCGACGAGCTCCTCTGGGGCTTTTTGTCCCTGGCTGGACTGTGGTTATCTTGATCCTAGGAGAGAGTCCGCTGGCTCGGCAAGGGTAATGAGATTTCCACAGCTGCGGGGAAGACGCATCTCCTCACGTGGTCGAGGCCCTCAGGGACCCAAAGTGGAACGGCGGCGGAAACCATTGACAAGCCGCCACATGAGCCAGGCACAGAGGCAGAAAGAGGCTCAGCAGAGCCAGGCCGACACGCAAGAAGTCGCTTTTGGGCGCACAGGGCGCGAAACTCCGAACACACAACGCGTACGGGCGCGCGCACACACACACACACACACACACACACACACACACACAAACCGGCAGAAAGAGGGAACGACGCAGAGAGTGAGGGCCAGAGAGAGAAGAGAGAATGGGAGAGACACGGACACACGCAGTCACACAGCAGCGGCACAGAAACACACCCCCGCAGGCAACCCCTGACGCTGCAGGCTTCTGCTCCGGGCGTGAAGGTCCCTCGGGGGAGAGAGCAGCCCACGGACACGCGGGCGGACCTGTCCTGCTCATCACGGGGCCAAGACTTTTGGGGAGACTCACCCCAACAGCGTCCGGGCAGGCCTGAGGCTGGGACGACTCGCCGCTTCCCCCGGACTCCGCCTGCGGTTTTGTCATCCTGGCCGGCGCATTGCGACTCCCGGCGTCGTCCGTCCGGAGACGTTCCTGTCGACCCCGTGGAGAGGTGAGGCAGGAGCCTCGCAGCCCCGACACCCAAGCACCGCCACGGAGGGCTCCTGCTTTGCCAAGCCTCGGGGGCCGGTTTCTAAGACAACCGTGGGAATCACTGTGACGGGAGGGGCCGCTGGAGCCTCGCGCATGCGCACTGGCCCTGCCGCGCCGGGCCCACTCGCGCTCCCGACCTGGAAGTCAGGCTGCGGCCCCTTTAAACAACGGCGGCTGCGCGGGGCGCCGGGGCCCGGGATGGGGTGGGAGGGGGCGTGTGTGTGTTGGGGCAGGGGGGAGGGGGGGGCCGCTGGGGACTCCCGCTGCAGCCCCGGCGGCCGCCGGATCCGGGCTCCAGCAGGGGGCGGCGTGGGAGAAGGGGCCGCGGGCATCCCAGTACCAAGACCCCCGGAGTCCTGTCTTCAGGACCTCCTTGAGCCGACTTCCACCGCTGGAGGGGGAGCTTCAGGGCGTCTGCTGGGGTCTCAGGACTCCTCTTCAGATGGGATTTTGGACCCCTCCGGGTGAGAAAGGATGGGCTCGCCATCATCTGCTGAGGCAGGCGGGGCCTCACTGCAGCACAGAATCATCCCCTGGGCCTTAAGGCGTGGTGTCAGCTGAAAATTCACTGACCCATGAGTCCTCGGCCTCCCTCCCCCTCTGAAAGAGCGGCGGCCTTCCCCACCCCCCACCCCGCACCCCCCACGCTTGCAAAAGCCCCGGGGCTCCTGCAAGCTGCTACTGCCTTCCAGGACACGCGCAAACAGGGACAGGGGCGGTTCCGCGGCGGAGCCCATGGCCCCACGCGTGGCACTGGCGTATCCCCGAGCCGACGATGGGAACGTGTGCCAGCCCGGGCATACGGGGCGACGGCGAAACCAACAGCGGTGTCCAGGCCCGTGCCCGGTGGAAGAGGGTCCCAAGGGACCTGTCCGTCCATTCCAAGGGAAACCAAAGAAGGCCCGGGATCCAGGAGGGGGCCAGAAGATTCACGGAGTCAGTCCACCCAGGAGCAGAGGAGAGGCTGTCCCTCAAGAATGAGACGGGAAGTGCAGAGGGGAAATGCCACACCGCCTGTCCAAGAAGACCAGGCCAGTCACGCTCGCCTACCGCTCGTGCTAGGCAAGCCACCCAGCCATGAGGTGAAACAGGGAGAGCAAGACAGCTTCCCTGTCGGAGACACGTGTGGAAGCCAAGAGCTCCAGGGTCATGGAACCTGCCCAAGCCAGCAGAAACAGGTTTGGAGAGAGAGACCGTCACGACACGGATCTCCCACGACTGTCTCCCTGAGGGACTGGGAAGCCATCTGTGTTGAAGACATTCAGCCAGACCGAGAAGCATCTAGGCCCCTGAGAAACGGGGGAGACAGAGCAAGAGGGAGGGCAGAGCAGAGGCCGGAGCCCAGGCCGCTTACTGCTCGGTGCCACCGCCGGGGGCCTAAGGGGAGGGTTGCCCAAAGGCCGACTTGTCCAGAGAGGCCAGCGTTCCAGGGACTGGGAGGCTTGGCATCTCCCCTTCCCGGCTTCCTCTTCAAGCTTCTGCCGGGGTGTGGCTTCATGTCTCAGAGAAGCGCCGTGAAAAGGTCCAAGCGTCTCCTCTGAGGCGGGTGTGCTCCTCTCTTGCAGGGCGACGAGCTCCTCTGGGGCTTTTTGTCCCTGGCTGGACTGTGGTTATCTTGATCCTAGGAGAGAGTCCGCTGGCTCGGCAAGGGTAATGAGATTTCCACAGCTGCGGGGAAGACGCATCTCCTCACGTGGTCGAGGCCCTCAGGGACCCAAAGTGGAACGGCGGCGGAAACCATTGACAAGCCGCCACATGAGCCAGGCACAGAGGCAGAAAGAGGCTCAGCAGAGCCAGGCCGACACGCAAGAAGTCGCTTTTGGGCGCACAGGGCGCGAAACTCCGAACACACAACGCGTACGGGCGCGCACACACACACACACACACACACACACACACACACACACAAACCGGCAGAAAGAGGGAACGACGCAGAGAGTGAGGGCCAGAGAGAGAAGAGAGAATGGGAGAGACACGGACACACGCAGTCACACAGCAGCGGCACAGAAACACACCCCCGCAGGCAACCCCTGACGCTGCAGGCTTCTGCTCCGGGCGTGAAGGTCCCTCGGGGGAGAGAGCAGCCCACGGACACGCGGGCGGACCTGTCCTGCTCATCACGGGGCCAAGACTTTTGGGGAGACTCACCCCAACAGCGTCCGGGCAGGCCTGAGGCTGGGACGACTCGCCGCTTCCCCCGGACTCCGCCTGCGGTTTTGTCATCCTGGCCGGCGCATTGCGACTCCCGGCGTCGTCCGTCCGGAGACGTTCCTGTCGACCCCGTGGAGAGGTGAGGCAGGAGCCTCGCAGCCCCGACACCCAAGCACCGCCACGGAGGGCTCCTGCTTTGCCAAGCCTCGGGGGCCGGTTTCTAAGACAACCGTGGGAATCACTGTGACGGGAGGGGCCGCTGGAGCCTCGCGCATGCGCACTGGCCCTGCCGCGCCGGGCCCTCTCGCGCTCCCCACCTGGAAGTCAGGCTGCGGCCCCTTTAAACAACGGCGGCTGCGCGGGGCGCCGGGGCCCGGGATGGGGTGGGAGGGGGCGTGTGTGTGTTGGGGCAGGGGGGAGGGGGGGGCCGCTGGGGACTCCCGCTGCAGCCCCGGCGGCCGCCGGATCCGGGCTCCAGCAGGGGGCGGCGTGGGAGAAGGGGCCGCGGGCATCCCAGTACCAAGACCCCCGGAGTCCTGTCTTCAGGACCTCCTTGAGCCGACTTCCACCGCTGGAGGGGGAGCTTCAGGGCGTCTGCTGGGGTCTCAGGACTCCTCTTCAGATGGGATTTTGGACCCCTCCGGGTGAGAAAGGATGGGCTCGCCATCATCTGCTGAGGCAGGCGGGGCCTCACTGCAGCACAGAATCATCCCCTGGGCCTTAAGGCGTGGTGTCAGCTGAAAATTCACTGACCCATGAGTCCTCGGCCTCCCTCCCCCTCTGAAAGAGCGGCGGCCTTCCCCACCCCCCACCCCGCACCCCCCACGCTTGCAAAAGCCCCGGGGCTCCTGCAAGCTGCTACTGCCTTCCAGGACACGCGCAAACAGGGACAGGGGCGGTTCCGCGGCGGAGCCCATGGCCCCACGCGTGGCACTGGCGTATCCCCGAGCCGACGATGGGAACGTGTGCCAGCCCGGGCATACGGGGCGACGGCGAAACCAACAGCGGTGTCCAGGCCCGTGTCCGGTGGAAGAGGGTCCCAAGGGACCTGTCCGTCCATTCCAAGGGAAACCAAAGAAGGCCCGGGATCCAGGAGGGGGCCAGAAGATTCACGGAGTCAGTCCACCCAGGAGCAGAGGAGAGGCTGTCCCTCAAGAATGAGACGGGAAGTGCAGAGGGGAAATGCCACACCGCCTGTCCAAGAAGACCAGGCCAGTCACGCTCGCCTACCGCTCGTGCTAGGCAAGCCACCCAGCCATGAGGTGAAACAGGGAGAGCAAGACAGCTTCCCTGTCGGAGACACGTGTGGAAGCCAAGAGCTCCAGGGTCATGGAACCTGCCCAAGCCAGCAGAAACAGGTTTGGAGAGAGAGACCGTCACGACACGGATCTCCCACGACTGTCTCCCTGAGGGACTGGGAAGCGATCTGTGTTGAAGACATTCAGCCAGACCGAGAAGCATCTAGGCCCCTGAGAAACGGGGGAGACAGAGCAAGAGGGAGGGCAGAGCAGAGGCCGGAGCCCAGGCCGCTTACTGCTCGGTGCCACCGCCGGGGGCCTAAGGGGAGGGTTGCCCAAAGGCCGACTTGTCCAGAGAGGCCAGCGTTCCAGGGACTGGGAGGCTTGGCATCTCCCCTTCCCGGCTTCCTCTTCAAGCTTCTGCCGGGGTGTGGCTTCATGTCTCAGAGAAGCGCCGTGAAAAGGTCCAAGCGTCTCCTCTGAGGCGGGTGTGCTCCTCTCTTGCAGGGCGACGAGCTCCTCTGGGGCTTTTTGTCCCTGGCTGGACTGTGGTTATCTTGATCCTAGGAGAGAGTCCGCTGGCTCGGCAAGGGTAATGAGATTTCCACAGCTGCGGGGAAGACGCATCTCCTCACGTGGTCGAGGCCCTCAGGGACCCAAAGTGGAACGGCGGCGGAAACCATTGACAAGCCGCCACATGAGCCAGGCACAGAGGCAGAAAGAGGCTCAGCAGAGCCAGGCCGACACGCAAGAAGTCGCTTTTGGGCGCACAGGGCGCGAAACTCCGAACACACAACGCGTACGGGCGCGCACACACACACACACACACACACACACACACACACACAAACCGGCAGAAAGAGGGAACGACGCAGAGAGTGAGGGCCAGAGAGAGAAGAGAGAATGGGAGAGACACGGACACACGCAGTCACACAGCAGTGGCACAGAAACACACCCCCGCAGGCAACCCCTGACGCTGCAGGCTTCTGCTCCGGGCGTGAAGGTCCCTCGGGGGAGAGAGCAGCCCACGGACACGCGGGCGGACCTGTCCTGCTCATCACGGGGCCAAGACTTTTGGGGAGACTCACCCCAACAGCGTCCGGGCAGGCCTGAGGCTGGGACGACTCGCCGCTTCCCCCGGACTCCGCCTGCGGTTTTGTCATCCTGGCCGGCGCATTGCGACTCCCGGCGTCGTCCGTCCGGAGACGTTCCTGTCGACCCCGTGGAGAGGTGAGGCAGGAGCCTCGCAGCCCCGACACCCAAGCACCGCCACGGAGGGCTCCTGCTTTGCCAAGCCTCGGGGGCCGGTTTCTAAGACAACCGTGGGAATCACTGTGACGGGAGGGGCCGCTGGAGCCTCGCGCATGCGCACTGGCCCTGCCGCGCCGGGCCCTCTCGCGCTCCCCACCTGGAAGTCAGGCTGCGGCCCCTTTAAACAACGGCGGCTGCGCGGGGCGCCGGGGCCCGGGATGGGGTGGGAGGGGGGCGTGTGTGTGTTGGGGCAGGGGGGAGGGGGGGGCCGCTGGGGACTCCCGCTGCAGCCCCGGCGGCCGCCGGATCCGGGCTCCAGCAGGGGGCGGCGTGGGAGAAGGGGCCGCGGGCATCCCAGTACCAAGACCCCCGGAGTCCTGTCTTCAGGACCTCCTTGAGCCGACTTCCACCGCTGGAGGGGGAGCTTCAGGGCGTCTGCTGGGGTCTCAGGACTCCTCTTCAGATGGGATTTTGGACCCCTCCGGGTGAGAAAGGATGGGCTCGCCATCATCTGCTGAGGCAGGCGGGGCCTCACTGCAGCACAGAATCATCCCCTGGGCCTTAAGGCGTGGTGTCAGCTGAAAATTCACTGACCCATGAGTCCTCGGCCTCCCTCCCCCTCTGAAAGAGCGGCGGCCTTCCCCACCCCCCACCCCGCACCCCCCACGCTTGCAAAAGCCCCGGGGCTCCTGCAAGCTGCTACTGCCTTCCAGGACACGCGCAAACAGGGACAGGGGCGGTTCCGCGGCGGAGCCCATGGCCCCACGCGTGGCACTGGCGTATCCCCGAGCCGACGATGGGAACGTGTGCCAGCCCGGGCATACGGGGCGACGGCGAAACCAACAGCGGTGTCCAGGCCCGTGCCCGGTGGAAGAGGGTCCCAAGGGACCTGTCCGTCCATTCCAAGGGAAACCAAAGAAGGCCCGGGATCCAGGAGGGGGCCAGAAGATTCACGGAGTCAGTCCACCCAGGAGCAGAGGAGAGGCTGTCCCTCAAGAATGAGACGGGAAGTGCAGAGGGGAAATGCCACACCGCCTGTCCAAGAAGACCAGGCCAGTCACGCTCGCCTACCGCTCGTGCTAGGCAAGCCACCCAGCCATGAGGTGAAACAGGGAGAGCAAGACAGCTTCCCTGTCGGAGACACGTGTGGAAGCCAAGAGCTCCAGGGTCATGGAACCTGCCCAAGCCAGCAGAAACAGGTTTGGAGAGAGAGACCGTCACGACACGGATCTCCCACGACTGTCTCCCTGACGGACTGGGAAGCGATCTGTGTTGAAGACATTCAGCCAGACCGAGAAGCATCTAGGCCCCTGAGAAACGGGGGAGACAGAGCAAGAGGGAGGGCAGAGCAGAGGCCGGAGCCCAGGCCGCTTACTGCTCGGTGCCACCGCCGGGGGCCTAAGGGGAGGGTTGCCCAAAGGCCGACTTGTCCAGAGAGGCCAGCGTTCCAGGGACTGGGAGGCTTGGCATCTCCCCTTCCCGGCTTCCTCTTCAAGCTTCTGCCGGGGTGTGGCTTCATGTCTCAGAGAAGCGCCGTGAAAAGGTCCAAGCGTCTCCTCTGAGGCGGGTGTGCTCCTCTCTTGCAGGGCGACGAGCTCCTCTGGGGCTTTTTGTCCCTGGCTGGACTGTGGTTATCTTGATCCTAGGAGAGAGTCCGCTGGCTCGGCAAGGGTAATGAGATTTCCACAGCTGCGGGGAAGACGCATCTCCTCACGTGGTCGAGGCCCTCAGGGACCCAAAGTGGAACGGCGGCGGAAACCATTGACAAGCCGCCACATGAGCCAGGCACAGAGGCAGAAAGAGGCTCAGCAGAGCCAGGCCGACACGCAAGAAGTCGCTTTTGGGCGCACAGGGCGCGAAACTCCGAACACACACACGCGTACGGGCGCGCGCACACACACACACACACACACACACACACACACACAAACCGGCAGAAAGAGGGAACGACGCAGAGAGTGAGGGCCAGAGAGAGAAGAGAGAATGGGAGAGACACGGACACACGCAGTCACACAGCAGTGGCACAGAAACACACCCCCGCAGGCAACCCCTGACGCTGCAGGCTTCTGCTCCGGGCGTGAAGGTCCCTCGGGGGAGAGAGCAGCCCACGGACACGCGGGCGGACCTGTCCTGCTCATCACGGGGCCAAGACTTTTGGGGAGACTCACCCCAACAGCGTCCGGGCAGGCCTGAGGCTGGGACGACTCGCCGCTTCCCCCGGACTCCGCCTGCGGTTTTGTCATCCTGGCCGGCGCATTGCGACTCCCGGCGTCGTCCGTCCGGAGACGTTCCTGTCGACCCCGTGGAGAGGTGAGGCAGGAGCCTCGCAGCCCCGACACCCAAGCACCGCCACGGAGGGCTCCTGCTTTGCCAAGCCTCGGGGGCCGGTTTCTAAGACAACCGTGGGAATCACTGTGACGGGAGGGGCCGCTGGAGCCTCGCGCATGCGCACTGGCCCTGCCGCGCCGGGCCCACTCGCGCTCCCGACCTGGAAGTCAGGCTGCGGCCCCTTTAAACAACGGCGGCTGCGCGGGGCGCCGGGGCCCGGGATGGGGTGGGAGGGGGCGTGTGTGTGTTGGGGCAGGGGGGAGGGGGGGGCCGCTGGGGACTCCCGCTGCAGCCCCGGCGGCCGCCGGATCCGGGCTCCAGCAGGGGGCGGCGTGGGAGAAGGGGCCGCGGGCATCCCAGTACCAAGACCCCCGGAGTCCTGTCTTCAGGACCTCCTTGAGCCGACTTCCACCGCTGGAGGGGGAGCTTCAGGGCGTCTGCTGGGGTCTCAGGACTCCTCTTCAGATGGGATTTTGGACCCCTCCGGGTGAGAAAGGATGGGCTCGCCATCATCTGCTGAGGCAGGCGGGGCCTCACTGCAGCACAGAATCATCCCCTGGGCCTTAAGGCGTGGTGTCAGCTGAAAATTCACTGACCCATGAGTCCTCGGCCTCCCTCCCCCTCTGAAAGAGCGGCGGCCTTCCCCACCCCCCACCCCGCACCCCCCACGCTTGCAAAAGCCCCGGGGCTCCTGCAAGCTGCTACTGCCTTCCAGGACACGCGCAAACAGGGACAGGGGCGGTTCCGCGGCGGAGCCCATGGCCCCACGCGTGGCACTGGCGTATCCCCGAGCCGACGATGGGAACGTGTGCCAGCCCGGGCATACGGGGCGACGGCGAAACCAACAGCGGTGTCCAGGCCCGTGCCCGGTGGAAGAGGGTCCCAAGGGACCTGTCCGTCCATTCCAAGGGAAACCAAAGAAGGCCCGGGATCCAGGAGGGGGCCAGAAGATTCACGGAGTCAGTCCACCCAGGAGCAGAGGAGAGGCTGTCCCTCAAGAATGAGACGGGAAGTGCAGAGGGGAAATGCCACACCGCCTGTCCAAGAAGACCAGGCCAGTCACGCTCGCCTACCGCTCGTGCTAGGCAAGCCACCCAGCCATGAGGTGAAACAGGGAGAGCAAGACAGCTTCCCTGTCGGAGACACGTGTGGAAGCCAAGAGCTCCAGGGTCATGGAACCTGCCCAAGCCAGCAGAAACAGGTTTGGAGAGAGAGACCGTCACGACACGGATCTCCCACGACTGTCTCCCTGAGGGACTGGGAAGCGATCTGTGTTGAAGACATTCAGCCAGACCGAGAAGCATCTAGGCCCCTGAGAAACGGGGGAGACAGAGCAAGAGGGAGGGCAGAGCAGAGGCCGGAGCCCAGGCCGCTTACTGCTCGGTGCCACCGCCGGGGGCCTAAGGGGAGGGTTGCCCAAAGGCCGACTTGTCCAGAGAGGCCAGCGTTCCAGGGACTGGGAGGCTTGGCATCTCCCCTTCCCGGCTTCCTCTTCAAGCTTCTGCCGGGGTGTGGCTTCATGTCTCAGAGAAGCGCCGTGAAAAGGTCCAAGCGTCTCCTCTGAGGCGGGTGTGCTCCTCTCTTGCAGGGCGACGAGCTCCTCTGGGGCTTTTTGTCCCTGGCTGGACTGTGGTTATCTTGATCCTAGGAGAGAGTCCGCTGGCTCGGCAAGGGTAATGAGATTTCCACAGCTGCGGGGAAGACGCATCTCCTCACGTGGTCGAGGCCCTCAGGGACCCAAAGTGGAACGGCGGCGGAAACCATTGACAAGCCGCCACATGAGCCAGGCACAGAGGCAGAAAGAGGCTCAGCAGAGCCAGGCCGACACGCAAGAAGTCGCTTTTGGGCGCACAGGGCGCGAAACTCCGAACACACAACGCGTACGGGCGCGCGCACACACACACACACACACACACACACACACACACACAAACCGGCAGAAAGAGGGAACGACGCAGAGAGTGAGGGCCAGAGAGAGAAGAGAGAATGGGAGAGACACGGACACACGCAGTCACACAGCAGCGGCACAGAAACACACCCCCGCAGGCAACCCCTGACGCTGCAGGCTTCTGCTCCGGGCGTGAAGGTCCCTCGGGGGAGAGAGCAGCCCACGGACACGCGGGCGGACCTGTCCTGCTCATCACGGGGCCAAGACTTTTGGGGAGACTCACCCCAACAGCGTCCGGGCAGGCCTGAGGCTGGGACGACTCGCCGCTTCCCCCGGACTCCGCCTGCGGTTTTGTCATCCTGGCCGGCGCATTGCGACTCCCGGCGTCGTCCGTCCGGAGACGTTCCTGTCGACCCCGTGGAGAGGTGAGGCAGGAGCCTCGCAGCCCCGACACCCAAGCACCGCCACGGAGGGCTCCTGCTTTGCCAAGCCTCGGGGGCCGGTTTCTAAGACAACCGTGGGAATCACTGTGACGGGAGGGGCCGCTGGAGCCTCGCGCATGCGCACTGGCCCTGCCGCGCCGGGCCCACTCGCGCTCCCGACCTGGAAGTCAGGCTGCGGCCCCTTTAAACAACGGCGGCTGCGCGGGGCGCCGGGGCCCGGGATGGGGTGGGAGGGGGCGTGTGTGTGTTGGGGCAGGGGGGAGGGGGGGGCCGCTGGGGACTCCCGCTGCAGCCCCGGCGGCCGCCGGATCCGGGCTCCAGCAGGGGGCGGCGTGGGAGAAGGGGCCGCGGGCATCCCAGTACCAAGACCCCCGGAGTCCTGTCTTCAGGACCTCCTTGAGCCGACTTCCACCGCTGGAGGGGGAGCTTCAGGGCGTCTGCTGGGGTCTCAGGACTCCTCTTCAGATGGGATTTTGGACCCCTCCGGGTGAGAAAGGATGGGCTCGCCATCATCTGCTGAGGCAGGCGGGGCCTCACTGCAGCACAGAATCATCCCCTGGGCCTTAAGGCGTGGTGTCAGCTGAAAATTCACTGACCCATGAGTCCTCGGCCTCCCTCCCCCTCTGAAAGAGCGGCGGCCTTCCCCACCCCCCACCCCGCACCCCCCACGCTTGCAAAAGCCCCGGGGCTCCTGCAAGCTGCTACTGCCTTCCAGGACACGCGCAAACAGGGACAGGGGCGGTTCCGCGGCGGAGCCCATGGCCCCACGCGTGGCACTGGCGTATCCCCGAGCCGACGATGGGAACGTGTGCCAGCCCGGGCATACGGGGCGACGGCGAAACCAACAGCGGTGTCCAGGCCCGTGCCCGGTGGAAGAGGGTCCCAAGGGACCTGTCCGTCCATTCCAAGGGAAACCAAAGAAGGCCCGGGATCCAGGAGGGGGCCAGAAGATTCACGGAGTCAGTCCACCCAGGAGCAGAGGAGAGGCTGTCCCTCAAGAATGAGACGGGAAGTGCAGAGGGGAAATGCCACACCGCCTGTCCAAGAAGACCAGGCCAGTCACGCTCGCCTACCGCTCGTGCTAGGCAAGCCACCCAGCCATGAGGTGAAACAGGGAGAGCAAGACAGCTTCCCTGTCGGAGACACGTGTGGAAGCCAAGAGCTCCAGGGTCATGGAACCTGCCCAAGCCAGCAGAAACAGGTTTGGAGAGAGAGACCGTCACGACACGGATCTCCCACGACTGTCTCCCTGAGGGACTGGGAAGCCATCTGTGTTGAAGACATTCAGCCAGACCGAGAAGCATCTAGGCCCCTGAGAAACGGGGGAGACAGAGCAAGAGGGAGGGCAGAGCAGAGGCCGGAGCCCAGGCCGCTTACTGCTCGGTGCCACCGCCGGGGGCCTAAGGGGAGGGTTGCCCAAAGGCCGACTTGTCCAGAGAGGCCAGCGTTCCAGGGACTGGGAGGCTTGGCATCTCCCCTTCCCGGCTTCCTCTTCAAGCTTCTGCCGGGGTGTGGCTTCATGTCTCAGAGAAGCGCCGTGAAAAGGTCCAAGCGTCTCCTCTGAGGCGGGTGTGCTCCTCTCTTGCAGGGCGACGAGCTCCTCTGGGGCTTTTTGTCCCTGGCTGGACTGTGGTTATCTTGATCCTAGGAGAGAGTCCGCTGGCTCGGCAAGGGTAATGAGATTTCCACAGCTGCGGGGAAGACGCATCTCCTCACGTGGTCGAGGCCCTCAGGGACCCAAAGTGGAACGGCGGCGGAAACCATTGACAAGCCGCCACATGAGCCAGGCACAGAGGCAGAAAGAGGCTCAGCAGAGCCAGGCCGACACGCAAGAAGTCGCTTTTGGGCGCACAGGGCGCGAAACTCCGAACACACAACGCGTACGGGCGCGCACACACACACACACACACACACACACACACACACAAACCGGCAGAAAGAGGGAACGACGCAGAGAGTGAGGGCCAGAGAGAGAAGAGAGAATGGGAGAGACACGGACACACGCAGTCACACAGCAGTGGCACAGAAACACACCCCCGCAGGCAACCCCTGACGCTGCAGGCTTCTGCTCCGGGCGTGAAGGTCCCTCGGGGGAGAGAGCAGCCCACGGACACGCGGGCGGACCTGTCCTGCTCATCACGGGGCCAAGACTTTTGGGGAGACTCACCCCAACAGCGTCCGGGCAGGCCTGAGGCTGGGACGACTCGCCGCTTCCCCCGGACTCCGCCTGCGGTTTTGTCATCCTGGCCGGCGCATTGCGACTCCCGGCGTCGTCCGTCCGGAGACGTTCCTGTCGACCCCGTGGAGAGGTGAGGCAGGAGCCTCGCAGCCCCGACACCCAAGCACCGCCACGGAGGGCTCCTGCTTTGCCAAGCCTCGGGGGCCGGTTTCTAAGACAACCGTGGGAATCACTGTGACGGGAGGGGCCGCTGGAGCCTCGCGCATGCGCACTGGCCCTGCCGCGCCGGGCCCTCTCGCGCTCCCCACCTGGAAGTCAGGCTGCGGCCCCTTTAAACAACGGCGGCTGCGCGGGGCGCCGGGGCCCGGGATGGGGTGGGAGGGGGCGTGTGTGTGTTGGGGCAGGGGGGAGGGGGGGGCCGCTGGGGACTCCCGCTGCAGCCCCGGCGGCCGCCGGATCCGGGCTCCAGCAGGGGGCGGCGTGGGAGAAGGGGCCGCGGGCATCCCAGTACCAAGACCCCCGGAGTCCTGTCTTCAGGACCTCCTTGAGCCGACTTCCACCGCTGGAGGGGGAGCTTCAGGGCGTCTGCTGGGGTCTCAGGACTCCTCTTCAGATGGGATTTTGGACCCCTCCGGGTGAGAAAGGATGGGCTCGCCATCATCTGCTGAGGCAGGCGGGGCCTCACTGCAGCACAGAATCATCCCCTGGGCCTTAAGGCGTGGTGTCAGCTGAAAATTCACTGACCCATGAGTCCTCGGCCTCCCTCCCCCTCTGAAAGAGCGGCGGCCTTCCCCACCCCCCACCCCGCACCCCCCACGCTTGCAAAAGCCCCGGGGCTCCTGCAAGCTGCTACTGCCTTCCAGGACACGCGCAAACAGGGACAGGGGCGGTTCCGCGGCGGAGCCCATGGCCCCACGCGTGGCACTGGCGTATCCCCGAGCCGACGATGGGAACGTGTGCCAGCCCGGGCATACGGGGCGACGGCGAAACCAACAGCGGTGTCCAGGCCCGTGCCCGGTGGAAGAGGGTCCCAAGGGACCTGTCCGTCCATTCCAAGGGAAACCAAAGAAGGCCCGGGATCCAGGAGGGGGCCAGAAGATTCACGGAGTCAGTCCACCCAGGAGCAGAGGAGAGGCTGTCCCTCAAGAATGAGACGGGAAGTGCAGAGGGGAAATGCCACACCGCCTGTCCAAGAAGACCAGGCCAGTCACGCTCGCCTACCGCTCGTGCTAGGCAAGCCACCCAGCCATGAGGTGAAACAGGGAGAGCAAGACAGCTTCCCTGTCGGAGACACGTGTGGAAGCCAAGAGCTCCAGGGTCATGGAACCTGCCCAAGCCAGCAGAAACAGGTTTGGAGAGAGAGACCGTCACGACACGGATCTCCCACGACTGTCTCCCTGAGGGACTGGGAAGCGATCTGTGTTGAAGACATTCAGCCAGACCGAGAAGCATCTAGGCCCCTGAGAAACGGGGGAGACAGAGCAAGAGGGAGGGCAGAGCAGAGGCCGGAGCCCAGGCCGCTTACTGCTCGGTGCCACCGCCGGGGGCCTAAGGGGAGGGTTGCCCAAAGGCCGACTTGTCCAGAGAGGCCAGCGTTCCAGGGACTGGGAGGCTTGGCATCTCCCCTTCCCGGCTTCCTCTTCAAGCTTCTGCCGGGGTGTGGCTTCATGTCTCAGAGAAGCGCCGTGAAAAGGTCCAAGCGTCTCCTCTGAGGCGGGTGTGCTCCTCTCTTGCAGGGCGACGAGCTCCTCTGGGGCTTTTTGTCCCTGGCTGGACTGTGGTTATCTTGATCCTAGGAGAGAGTCCGCTGGCTCGGCAAGGGTAATGAGATTTCCACAGCTGCGGGGAAGACGCATCTCCTCACGTGGTCGAGGCCCTCAGGGACCCAAAGTGGAACGGCGGCGGAAACCATTGACAAGCCGCCACATGAGCCAGGCACAGAGGCAGAAAGAGGCTCAGCAGAGCCAGGCCGACACGCAAGAAGTCGCTTTTGGGCGCACAGGGCGCGAAACTCCGAACACACAACGCGTACGGGCGCGCACACACACACACACACACACACACACACACAAACCGGCAGAAAGAGGGAACGACGCAGAGAGTGAGGGCCAGAGAGAGAAGAGAGAATGGGAGAGACACGGACACACGCAGTCACACAGCAGCGGCACAGAAACACACCCCCGCAGGCAACCCCTGACGCTGCAGGCTTCTGCTCCGGGCGTGAAGGTCCCTCGGGGGAGAGAGCAGCCCACGGACACGCGGGCGGACCTGTCCTGCTCATCACGGGGCCAAGACTTTTGGGGGAGACTCACCCCAACAGCGTCCGGGCAGGCCTGAGGCTGGGACGACTCGCCGCTTCCCCCGGACTCCGCCTGCGGTTTTGTCATCCTGGCCGGCGCATTGCGACTCCCGGCGTCGTCCGTCCGGAGACGTTCCTGTCGACCCCGTGGAGAGGTGAGGCAGGAGCCTCGCAGCCCCGACACCCAAGCACCGCCACGGAGGGCTCCTGCTTTGCCAAGCCTCGGGGGCCGGTTTCTAAGACAACCGTGGGAATCACTGTGACGGGAGGGGCCGCTGGAGCCTCGCGCATGCGCACTGGCCCTGCCGCGCCGGGCCCACTCGCGCTCCCCACCTGGAAGTCAGGCTGCGGCCCCTTTAAACAACGGCGGCTGCGCGGGGCGCCGGGGCCCGGGATGGGGTGGGAGGGGGCGTGTGTGTGTTGGGGCAGGGGGGAGGGGGGGGCCGCTGGGGACTCCCGCTGCAGCCCCGGCGGCCGCCGGATCCGGGCTCCAGCAGGGGGCGGCGTGGGAGAAGGGGCCGCGGGCATCCCAGTACCAAGACCCCCGGAGTCCTGTCTTCAGGACCTCCTTGAGCCGACTTCCACCGCTGGAGGGGGAGCTTCAGGGCGTCTGCTGGGGTCTCAGGACTCCTCTTCAGATGGGATTTTGGACCCCTCCGGGTGAGAAAGGATGGGCTCGCCATCATCTGCTGAGGCAGGCGGGGCCTCACTGCAGCACAGAATCATCCCCTGGGCCTTAAGGCGTGGTGTCAGCTGAAAATTCACTGACCCATGAGTCCTCGGCCTCCCTCCCCCTCTGAAAGAGCGGCGGCCTTCCCCACCCCCCACCCCGCACCCCCCACGCTTGCAAAAGCCCCGGGGCTCCTGCAAGCTGCTACTGCCTTCCAGGACACGCGCAAACAGGGACAGGGGCGGTTCCGCGGCGGAGCCCATGGCCCCACGCGTGGCACTGGCGTATCCCCGAGCCGACGATGGGAACGTGTGCCAGCCCGGGCATACGGGGCGACGGCGAAACCAACAGCGGTGTCCAGGCCCGTGCCCGGTGGAAGAGGGTCCCAAGGGACCTGTCCGTCCATTCCAAGGGAAACCAAAGAAGGCCCGGGATCCAGGAGGGGGCCAGAAGATTCACGGAGTCAGTCCACCCAGGAGCAGAGGAGAGGCTGTCCCTCAAGAATGAGACGGGAAGTGCAGAGGGGAAATGCCACACCGCCTGTCCAAGAAGACCAGGCCAGTCACGCTCGCCTACCGCTCGTGCTAGGCAAGCCACCCAGCCATGAGGTGAAACAGGGAGAGCAAGACAGCTTCCCTGTCGGAGACACGTGTGGAAGCCAAGAGCTCCAGGGTCATGGAACCTGCCCAAGCCAGCAGAAACAGGTTTGGAGAGAGAGACCGTCACGACACGGATCTCCCACGACTGTCTCCCTGACGGACTGGGAAGCCATCTGTGTTGAAGACATTCAGCCAGACCGAGAAGCATCTAGGCCCCTGAGAAACGGGGGAGACAGAGCAAGAGGGAGGGCAGAGCAGAGGCCGGAGCCCAGGCCGCTTACTGCTCGGTGCCACCGCCGGGGGCCTAAGGGGAGGGTTGCCCAAAGGCCGACTTGTCCAGAGAGGCCAGCGTTCCAGGGACTGGGAGGCTTGGCATCTCCCCTTCCCGGCTTCCTCTTCAAGCTTCTGCCGGGGTGTGGCTTCATGTCTCAGAGAAGCGCCGTGAAAAGGTCCAAGCGTCTCCTCTGAGGCGGGTGTGCTCCTCTCTTGCAGGGCGACGAGCTCCTCTGGGGCTTTTTGTCCCTGGCTGGACTGTGGTTATCTTGATCCTAGGAGAGAGTCCGCTGGCTCGGCAAGGGTAATGAGATTTCCACAGCTGCGGGGAAGACGCATCTCCTCACGTGGTCGAGGCCCTCAGGGACCCAAAGTGGAACGGCGGCGGAAACCATTGACAAGCCGCCACATGAGCCAGGCACAGAGGCAGAAAGAGGCTCAGCAGAGCCAGGCCGACACGCAAGAAGTCGCTTTTGGGCGCACAGGGCGCGAAAGTCCGAACACACACACGCGTACGGGCGCGCATACACACACACACACACACACACATACACACACACACACCGGCAGAAAGAGGGAACGACGCAGAGAGTGAGGGCCAGAGAGAGAAGAGAGAATGGGAGAGACACGGACACACGCAGTCACACAGCAGCGGCACAGAAACACACCCCCGCAGGCAACCCCTGACGCTGCAGGCTTCTGCTCCGGGAGTGAAGGCCCCTCGGGGGAGAGAGCAGCCCAGGGACACGCGGGCGGACCTGTCCTGCACATCACGGGGCCAAGACTTTTGGGGAGACTCACCCCAACAGCGTCCGGGCAGGCCTGAGACTGGGACGACGCGCCGCTTCCCCCGGACTCCGCCTGCGGTTTTGTCATCCTGGCCGGCGCATTGCGACTCCCGGCGTCGTCCGTCCGGAGACGTTCCTGTCGACCCCGTGGAGAGGTGAGGCAGGAGCCTCGCAGCCCCGACACCCAAGCACCGCCACGGAGGGCTCCTGCTTTGCCAAGCCTCGGGGGCCGGTTTCTAAGACAACCGTGGGAATCACTGTGACGGGAGGGGCCGCTGGAGCCTCGCGCATGCGCACTGGCCCTGCCGCGCCGGGCCCTCTCGCGCTCCCCACCTGGAAGTCAGGCTGCGGCCCCTTTAAACAACGGCGGCTGCGCGGGGCGCCGGGGCCCGGGATGGGGTGGGAGGGGGCGTGTGTGTGTTGGGGCAGGGGGGAGGGGGGGGCCGCTGGGGACTCCCGCTGCAGCCCCGGCGGCCGCCGGATCCGGGCTCCAGCAGGGGGCGGCGTGGGAGAAGGGGCCGCGGGCATCCCAGTACCAAGACCCCCGGAGTCCTGTCTTCAGGACCTCCTTGAGCCGACTTCCACCGCTGGAGGGGGAGCTTCAGGGCGTCTGCTGGGGTCTCAGGACTCCTCTTCAGATGGGATTTTGGACCCCTCCGGGTGAGAAAGGATGGGCTCGCCATCATCTGCTGAGGCAGGCGGGGCCTCACTGCAGCACAGAATCATCCCCTGGGCCTTAAGGCGTGGTGTCAGCTGAAAATTCACTGACCCATGAGTCCTCGGCCTCCCTCCCCCTCTGAAAGAGCGGCGGCCTTCCCCACCCCCCACCCCGCACCCCCCACGCTTGCAAAAGCCCCGGGGCTCCTGCAAGCTGCTACTGCCTTCCAGGACACGCGCAAACAGGGACAGGGGCGGTTCCGCGGCGGAGCCCATGGCCCCACGCGTGGCACTGGCGTATCCCCGAGCCGACGATGGGAACGTGTGCCAGCCCGGGCATACGGGGCGACGGCGAAACCAACAGCGGTGTCCAGGCCCGTGCCCGGTGGAAGAGGGTCCCAAGGGACCTGTCCGTCCATTCCAAGGGAAACCAAAGAAGGCCCGGGATCCAGGAGGGGGCCAGAAGATTCACGGAGTCAGTCCACCCAGGAGCAGAGGAGAGGCTGTCCCTCAAGAATGAGACGGGAAGTGCAGAGGGGAAATGCCACACCGCCTGTCCAAGAAGACCAGGCCAGTCACGCTCGCCTACCGCTCGTGCTAGGCAAGCCACCCAGCCATGAGGTGAAACAGGGAGAGCAAGACAGCTTCCCTGTCGGAGACACGTGTGGAAGCCAAGAGCTCCAGGGTCATGGAACCTGCCCAAGCCAGCAGAAACAGGTTTGGAGAGAGAGACCGTCACGACACGGATCTCCCACGACTGTCTCCCTGACGGACTGGGAAGCCATCTGTGTTGAAGACATTCAGCCAGACCGAGAAGCATCTAGGCCCCTGAGAAACGGGGGAGACAGAGCAAGAGGGAGGGCAGAGCAGAGGCCGGAGCCCAGGCCGCTTACTGCTCGGTGCCACCGCCGGGGGCCTAAGGGGAGGGTTGCCCAAAGGCCGACTTGTCCAGAGAGGCCAGCGTTCCAGGGACTGGGAGGCTTGGCATCTCCCCTTCCCGGCTTCCTCTTCAAGCTTCTGCCGGGGTGTGGCTTCATGTCTCAGAGAAGCGCCGTGAAAAGGTCCAAGCGTCTCCTCTGAGGCGGGTGTGCTCCTCTCGTGCAGGGCGACGAGCTCCTCTGAGGCTTTTTGTCCCTGGCTGGACTGTGGTTATCTTGATCCTAGGAGAGAGTCCGCTGGCTCGGCAAGGGTAATGAGATTTCCACAGCTGCGGGGAAGACGCATCTCCTCACGTGGTCGAGGCCCTCAGGGACCCAAAGTGGAACGGCGGCGGAAACCATTGACAAGCCGCCACATGAGCCAGGCACAGAGGCAGAAAGAGGCTCAGCAGAGCCAGGCCGACACGCAAGAAGTCGCTTTTGGGCGCACAGGGCGCGAAAGTCCGAACACACACACGCGTACGGGCGCGCATACACACACACACACACACACACACATACACACACACACACCGGCAGAAAGAGGGAACGACGCAGAGAGTGAGGGCCAGAGAGAGAAGAGAGAATGGGAGAGACACGGACACACGCAGTCACACAGCAGCGGCACAGAAACACACCCCCGCAGGCAACCCCTGACGCTGCAGGCTTCTGCTCCGGGCGTGAAGGCCCCTCGGGGGAGAGAGCAGCCCAGGGACACGCGGGCGGACCTGTCCTGCACATCACGGGGCCAAGACTTTTGGGGAGACTCACCCCAACAGCGTCCGGGCAGGCCTGAGACTGGGACGACGCGCCGCTTCCCCCGGACTCCGCCTGCGGTTTTGTCATCCTGGCCGGCGCATTGCGACTCCCGGCGTCGTCCGTCCGGAGACGTTCCTGTCGACCCCGTGGAGAGGTGAGGCAGGAGCCTCGCAGCCCCGACACCCAAGCACCGCCACGGAGGGCTCCTGCTTTGCCAAGCCTCGGGGGCCGGTTTCTAAGACAACCGTGGGAATCACGGTGACGGGAGGGGCCGCTGGAGCCTCGCGCATGCGCACTGGCCCTGCCGCGCCGGGCTCACTCGCGCTCCCCAACTGGAAGTCAGGCTGCGGCCCCTTTAAACAACGGCGGCTGCGCGGGGCGCCGGGGCCCGGGATGGGGTGGGAGGGGGCGTGTGTGTGTTGGGGCAGGGGGGAGGGGGGGGCCGCTGGGGACTCCCGCTGCAGCCCCGGCGGCCGCCGGATCCGGGCTCCAGCAGGGGGCGGCGTGGGAGAAGGGGCCGCGGGCATCCCAGTACCAAGACCCCCGGAGTCCTGTCTTCAGGACCTCCTTGAGCCGACTTCCACCGCTGGAGGGGGAGCTTCAGGGCGTCTGCTGGGGTCTCAGGACTCCTCTTCAGATGGGATTTTGGACCCCTCCGGGTGAGAAAGGATGGGCTCGCCATCATCTGCTGAGGCAGGCGGGGCCTCACTGCAGCACAGAATCATCCCCTGGGCCTTAAGGCGTGGTGTCAGCTGAAAATTCACTGACCCATGAGTCCTCGGCCTCCCTCCCCCTCTGAAAGAGCGGCGGTCTTCCCCCCACCCCCACCCCGCACCCCCCACGCTTGCAAAAGCCCCGGGGCTCCTGCAAGCTGCTACTGCCTTCCAGGACACGCGCAAACAGGGACAGGGGCGGTTCCGCGGCGGAGCCCATGGCCCCACGCGTGGCACTGGCGTATCCCCGAGCCGACGATGGGAACGTGTGCCAGCCCGGGCATACGGGGCGACGGCGAAACCAACAGCGGTGTCCAGGCCCGTGCCCGGTGGAAGAGGGTCCCAAGGGACCTGTCCGTCCATTCCAAGGGAAACCAAAGAAGGCCCGGGATCCAGGAGGGGGCCAGAAGATTCACGGAGTCAGTCCACCCAGGAGCAGAGGAGAGGCTGTCCCTCAAGAATGAGACGGGAAGTGCAGAGGGGAAATGCCACACCGCCTGTCCAAGAAGACCAGGCCAGTCACGCTCGCCTACCGCTCGTGCTAGGCAAGCCACCCAGCCATGAGGTGAAACAGGGAGAGCAAGACAGCTTCCCTGTCGGAGACACGTGTGGAAGCCAAGAGCTCCAGGGTCATGGAACCTGCCCAAGCCAGCAGAAACAGGTTTGGAGAGAGAGACCGTCACGACACGGATCTCCCACGACTGTCTCCCTGAGGGACTGGGAAGCGATCTGTGTTGAAGACATTCAGCCAGACCGAGAAGCATCTAGGCCCCTGAGAAACGGGGGAGACAGAGCAAGAGGGAGGGCAGAGCAGAGGCCGGAGCCCAGGCCGCTTACTGCTCGGTGCCACCGCCGGGGGCCTAAGGGGAGGGTTGCCCAAAGGCCGACTTGTCCAGAGAGGCCAGCGTTCCAGGGACTGGGAGGCTTGGCATCTCCCCTTCCCGGCTTCCTCTTCAAGCTTCTGCCGGGGTGTGGCTTCATGTCTCAGAGAAGCGCCGTGAAAAGGTCCAAGCGTCTCCTCTGAGGCGGGTGTGCTCCTCTCGTGCAGGGCGACGAGCTCCTCTGAGGCTTTTTGTCCCTGGCTGGACTGTGGTTATCTTGATCCTAGGAGAGAGTCCGCTGGCTCGGCAAGGGTAATGAGATTTCCACAGCTGCGGGGAAGACGCATCTCCTCACGTGGTCGAGGCCCTCAGGGACCCAAAGTGGAACGGCGGCGGAAACCATTGACAAGCCGCCACATGAGCCAGGCACAGAGGCAGAAAGAGGCTCAGCAGAGCCAGGCCGACACGCAAGAAGTCGCTTTTGGGCGCACAGGGCGCGAAAGTCCGAACACACACACGCGTACGGGCGCGCATACACACACACACACACACACACATACACACACACACACCGGCAGAAAGAGGGAACGACGCAGAGAGTGAGGGCCAGAGAGAGAAGAGAGAATGGGAGAGACACGGACACACGCAGTCACACAGCAGCGGCACAGAAACACACCCCCGCAGGCAACCCCTGACGCTGCAGGCTTCTGCTCCGGGCGTGAAGGCCCCTCGGGGGAGAGAGCAGCCCACGGACACGCGGGCGGATCTGTCCTGCTCATCACGGGGCCAAGACTTTTGGGGAGACTCACCCCAACAGCGTCCGGGCAGGCCTGAGGCTGGGACGACGCGCCGCTTCCCCCGGACTCCGCCTGCGGTTTTGTCATCCTGGCCGGCGCATTGCGACTCCCGGCATCGTCCGTCCGGAGACGTTCCTGTCGACCCCGTGGAGAGGTGAGGCAGGAGCCTCGCAGCCCCGACACCCAAGCACCGCCACGGAGGGCTCCTGCTTTGTCAAGCCTCGGGAGCCGGTTTCTAAGACAACCGTGGGAATCACTGTGACGGGAGGGGCCGCTGGAGCCTCGCGCATGCGCACTGGCCCTGCCGCGCCGGGCCCTCTCGCGCTCCCCACCTGGAAGTCAGGCTGCGGCCCCTTTAAAGAACGGTGGCTGCGTGGGGCGCCGGGGCCCGGGATGGGGTGGGAGGGGGCGTGTGTGTGGTGGGGCAGGGGGGAGGGGGGGCCGCTTGGGACTCCCGCTGCTGCGCTGTCTGCCGCTGCATCCGGGCTCCAGCAGGGGGCGGCGTGGGAGAAGGGGCCGCGGGCATCCCAGTACCAAGACCCCCGGAGTCCTGTCTTCAGGACCTCCTTGAGCCGACTTCCACCGCTGGAGGGGGAGCTTCAGGGCGTCTGCTGGGGTCTCAGAACTCCTTTCCAGGTGGGATTTTGGACCCCTCCGGTGAGAAAGGATGGGCTCGCCATCATCTGCTGAGGCAGGCGGGGCCTCACTGCAGCACAGAATCATTCCCTGGGCCTTAAGGCGTGGTGTCAGCTGAAAATTCACTGACCCATGAGTCCTCGGCCTCCCTCCCCCTCTGAAAGAGCGGCGGCCTTCCCCACCCCCCACCCCGCACCCCCCACGCTTGCAAAAGCCCCGGGGCTCCTGCAAGCTGCTACTGCCTTCCAGGACACGCGCAAACAGGGACAGGGGCGGTTCCGCGGCGGAGCCCATGGCCCCACGCGTGGCACTGGCGTATCCCCGAGCCGACGATGGGAACGTGTGCCAGCATGAGAACTAGAGGTGCATGACCTCAGCAAGACTTTCTCCTGGCTCCAGTGGGCACCACAGACCCAGGAGGCTGCCCTCCCACCACCCACGTGGCCAGGAGGAGCATCACAGAACACAACAGTCAACTGCATTAGGGGGTCCTCAACTTGATGGCTTTCCAGGGTTCCAGGAGGCAAATGAGCAGAAAATGCAGGTTCTAAGGGTACCAAGAGGGACCTTGGAAGCGTCTCTTGTCTCCTCTTTTCCTGCAGCTCCTGGGGTATGTGGCTCATTCTCGAGGCATTCTTAGCCAGGGCAGCGATTTCCCCCAACTTCCAAATGAGAACCTCAAGGACCGAACAGGGCCTGCTCTTGTACCAGGATTTTTGACAGAGTCCAGTGCCTGGGAACATTCTGTCTTATCCCAAATCATCACTCAGGCCCCTAAGCCCCTCTCTGCTCTGAAGGACCCGCAGGAGTAAAAAGCATTTTCCAAGTGTCGCAGCACACACTCGGCCATTCCTAAAGAATGAAGGCCAACAGACACTTCTGAGTACATGTAAGGCTGTGGTTTCTTACTCCAAACAAATCACATTATTCATAAAAAGGAGAAAATGGGGGCTTAATCCCCTGTACCTACACTATGACAGGTGGGACCATCTGATTCCAGGTACCCACAGAGGTGAACTGCAGGACCCTAACCTTGTCTTTCCAAGGCTGTTCCGTGCAGGGCCCTGACCCAGGAAGAACCCTGGAAGCTTTTGGATCCTCCTGCCCATGCTCTGGACCCTTTTCTGAGCCTGACTCTAAAACTCAGCAGATTGAATAGGACTTGCTGGTTGTACCTCGGTCAAGGGTGTTACCTCCTCTATCTCTAATTCGTCACATAGTTCTTGCCATGTTCTCCCACCTGTCCTGTTCTCCAGAATAAAAGGTGATAAGCAACTGACTGGTAACTCCATCTGGATGTCTAAGAGCATCTCCTACCTAGCAAATTGTTACAGAATTGACATCCGCCACCCTCAATCCTATTCCCACCAAAGTCCCCCCATCTCAAGCACCATGGTCTTCGAGCTGCTCAAGTCAAAATTTTAGGTTTTATTCATCCCTGGGGGCTATTGTTCCCTCGCTCTGCAATTTCATTTCATAAATCAGTCCTACATCTCTCCAGAACTTTTTTTATTGTTTCCACTTCTCTCTGTGTCCATTAATTTCATGATGTTCCGGGCCACCACTGATTCTCACCTGGATGTCTATAGTGACATCCCCTGCTGTCCTGACTTCCACTGCCACCTGCCTACAACTCACTCTCCATGCAGCAGGCAAAATGTCTGTGTAACATTTACATCTAACTATGCTACTTGCTGCTGAAAACCATCTAAAGGCTTTCCAACACACATATCATGAAATCAGAACTTCTCATTCAGATGGCAAAGGCTAACAGTGTTGCCCTCCAGTATCCATTATTCTGTTATGCCTTCTTACCAGAACACCTTCAGGGCTGTAATGATGAATAAATATGTAAAGCCCAGTTATCAGGTTGGTGATATAACACAAAATCCTAATTTAAAGTGGCTCAGTTTTCCCATACAACTGAAGTTTGGGAAACTTAAATTTGTTTTATCTGAATTCCTGTCTTAGAAAACCAACCATCAGTACTCCCAGATAGTATCAAGGAATTGAAACTTTCCGACAGTGCATTGGATAATGAGATGCACCTACTGCTTATTGGCCAACTCCTCTTAATCACCCTTTCCTGATTCCTGTTTTCCTGTATGTAGTTACATTCATTTCCCACTAGATACACCCCTAACTTTAGTTGGGATGGGAGACTGACTTAAAGCTGATCTATGACATCTGCTGATGACATCTGCTGATGACATCTGCTGATGACATCTGCATTAAAGCCTTTCTTCCCTGGAAATACTCCTTGTCTTAGTGATTGGCTTTCAGTGTGGTGAGCAACTTGACCTAGGCAGAACCCGTGGCATTTAGCAACATAATTTTTAACTTTTCTTGTCACCAGAAGTCATCAGCTTTGTGATTCTGGCCAATGAAATGGAATTCTACTAGAAAGTTCTTCGAGAATTTTGGCTTTCCTGATGCAAGTTTTACCACACACTGGTGGCACTTTCTTCCATGTTTCGTGTCTGGGATACAATTTTGATGGCCAGAGCAACCATAGCTATATTGGAACAGTGACATAAAGTCTAAGAGACTCCAAAAGAATACATCACTGAGCCTTTTCAGCCATTAAAACTATCTGCCTCCACCTCGGACTTCCCATTACCTGATAAAATGAACCTCCTTGTGTTGAACTCACTGTATTGAAGATTGAGTTTCTCATATTTAACTGCAAATGATCCACCTTGCCTATCAGGGCCTGCATCTTCTAGTTCTTGGACTCTATTGTCTGCATCTTTCTGGTTGTTCAATTCGTTCTTTCTCATTTTTGTCTCAAGACCTCCCCTAAGTTAACACTCCCAACTCTGTACACAACCATCCCCATTCCATCACCTGGTCTCTCTTGCAATGCTTACATTTATCTTTTTATTAGCTGACTCCTAATGCTGGAATTAAAACTTTTTGGAAATAGGTACCTCAACTGAGTTTTTAATCATTGAATATGTGGTGCCTAAAAGAATAATGGTAGGCACTTAGTAAACAATTGCTGATGAATGGAAGGAATGGGTCCAACTCTCAAGTGCAATTTCTTTAGATATCAAAATTTTGAACGTAATGTACAGTCATAATGAGATGTTCTTTTGGAACTTTACAATGGAAGGGATAATGAAAATTTAATACTTGGATTGTTATGGCTGATGTGTTTTCTCTCTGCAGTCCCATAAACAGAAAAAGCAAAACCATAAGCAGAAGACTATCAGGAGAGGATGAAATAAACAGGCCTTGTTTGTTGTGCTTTTCTGTTTGTTTGTTCTTATGTATTGTTTTCTGTTTATCTTTGATAGTTTGGAGGAGCTTCGGAAAGGAAAAGAAATAAACTTATTTTTTTCTATTTTAAGATCAAATGTTTAAATCTATATCACATCTGTACTCATCTCTTTTTCAAAATTCTGTTTCATTTGCATTAATTGTCTTCTTAGTTAGAATTTCTACTAATATGAAAAAGTTATTTTAAAATTTTAATATTTTATGATCTGTTGTTTCTTAAAGTGGTTTGAAGTCCTTACGTATGTTAAACTTTTTATTTTACTCATACGATCTTTCTAGGCTTTCGGGTAGTTGATTTAGTTCTTTTTTTAGATTAATTTTTTTCTAAAAATTTATTTGAAATTAGATATACCTCCAATTCCTGTTTTAAATTTATTCTCAGAAACTTTACATGTCTAAATTTACCAATTTACCTGTTGTTTTCTCTTTAACCTCAGAAAATAACAGAAAGTGATTCTCAAAAATTTTTACAACTTTACACACACACACACACACACACACACACACACACAGAGCAATGAAAACAACTATGGAACAAAGGAAACAACACAAAACAAGTAAAGTTTAAAATACAGTGATTGTTCATGCAAAAGCAGATAGAAGAATATTTTGAAGCAGAAATCCAAAATCTCATCATAGTTCTAGACAAAAGGAAAAGAAAATGCAAAGTGGATCCTCATTAGTTTCAGAGAAAAATTGGGAAAATATTATGTATCAGAAATTAAGATTAAATTACAATGTTCCTCAGGCAGGGTATGAATAACTGAAAACATTGTGTTAGAAATAGGGGATAGAAACAAAGTTAAGAGAAAAAAACAAAATTAAGAATGTTATCAAAAGAATTAGGAATATGTGTGTAAGATAAGATATGCAAAGAGAATCTGGCAGAGGTGTAATTGGAGTAACTTATTTCCCTCACTTTTTTTCTTTGAGGAAAAGTGAAACGGTGGAATAGAATTAATTTTAAGACTATAACAGTCTCACAAACACACACACGCACACATGCATGCATGCGTGCACACACACACACTTTATTGAAATAAAACAAAATTTGAATTTATATATTGAAATTCACCTATCATACACCTGAACATTTTGGCTGAGAGATCATAATTCTAAAATATATTGCAATAAAAAGTTAAACCTTAAAAATTATGTAGTGAGTGAACCTTCAAGTATAAAGACCAAGTCACTTACAAAAAACAAAAGAAATCAAGTTGGTCTTAGATTCAGGCCCCAGATACACATCAGGCCCAGGTCCACACCAGTGCTCTACATGGACCTCATGCCCAGCATGAACATCTAGCTCCAAGGAGACATCAGTCCCCAGGTAAATAGTCCGCAGATGAACGTCCAGCCCAAGGTGGATATCAGGACCCAAGTTTAATTCAGGCCCCAGAGGGATACCTAAGCCTCAGGCAGACACCAAACCCCAAGTAAACATAAGGTCCCAGCTGGACATCAGTCCTCAGCTGGACATCAGTCCGCAGCTGTGCACCAGTCCCCAGGTGAATATTTGGTCCTCAGCTGAACATCAAACCTCAGGAGCACGTCAGGTCCCATGTGGACAGAAGGTCCAAGTGGAAATCTAGACCTATGAGAAACATCAGGTCCCTGATAGACACACAGGCTCAGATGGACACCAGGGCCCTTGATGGAAATGATACACCATATAAACACCCAGGACCCAGGTTTGTATCAGGTCCCAGGTGAATTTTAGGCACCTGGCAAACATCAGGCCTCAGGTGGACACTGGACTCAAAGTGTACATCAGGACCCAGATTGATCTCCAGACCCCAGATGGACACCAGGTGGACATCAGGCCACTGGAGGATACGCAGGCACCAGGTGGATATCTAGCTCTAGGTGCACACTCCCCCAGGCCTTAGGGAGACATCAGGGACCAAGTAGTCATCCATACCCCAGAAGAATATCCTGGACACATGCAAACAACAGGCCCCGGATGCACACTTAGGCCTTAAATATCAGGCTTCAGGTGGACATCAGACTCTAGGTTGACACCCAGGCCCCAGGTGGATAACAGGCCCCAAGTGAACTCCAGGCCCCAGCTGAACATCAGTTCCCAGGTGGTCTCCCAGACCCCAGATGGAAATGAGGCCCTAAGTGGACATTAAGTCCCAGGTAGATACCAAGACCCCTGGTGAACATCAACCCCCAGGTTGACACCCAGGGCCCTGGTGAACATGAGGTTTCAGATGAAAACCAGGCCCAAAGTGGACATAGGCCCCTAACAGACAACAGGTCTTAGATGTATAGCTGAGCCCCAGGTTGCCACCAGTTTCCACGTGAATATTCAGGCCTATGGGGACACTCAGATCCCAGGTCGATATAGGCCCCAGGTAAACACCAGGCCCCAGGTGGACATCAGGGCTCAAGTGGACACACAGGCTCCAGGTGTATATCAGGCCACAGGTATATACCATTTTCCTGGTATATATTAGTATCCAAGGTGACACTGAACTCCAGGTGTACATCAGGCTCACAGGTGGACACCCAGGCCGCATATGGACACCAGGCTACAGGTGAGCATCAGGCTGCAGGATGATCCCCAGGCCTTAGGTACTATCAGGCTCTATAAGGACACCAGGTCCCAGGTTGACATCAGGGCCCAATTGGGGACTCAGGTTCTACGTAGACACCCAGGCCTCAAGTAGCATCAGGGCCAAGGTGGATGCTAGACTCCAGGTGGAAATCAGGCCCTAGTTGGACATTAGACCTTAGGTAGACACCTGAGACCCTGGTGAACATCAGGCCCCAGGATTAACTCCAGGCCTTATGTGAACATCTGGTCCCAGTTGGATATCAGATCCCAGGAGCACATCAGTCCCCAGGTGGATATCAGCTTGCAAGGTGACATCAGGCCACAAGGGGACACTGGGCTCGAGGTGTACATCAGGCCTCAGATGGACACTCAGGCCCCAGATGTACACCAGGCTCAGGTGGAAATAAAGGAACAGATAACACCATGCCCTAGGTGGTTACCTAGGCTTCAGGTGGACATCAGGTTCCTAGGTGGACACCCAGACCCCAGGTGGACACCAGCCCACAAGTGGACATTAGACCACAGGACACCCAGGCCCCAGATAGATATCAGACTCCAGAGGAACACCCAGGCCCCAGGTGGACATCAGGTCCCAGGTTAATTCCAGGCCCCAGATGGACCTCAGGCCCCACCTGGACACAAGTCCCTAGGTAGATACATAGGTCCTGGGGAACATCAGGCCTTAGGTGAAGTTCCAGGCCAGTGAGTATCATGTCCCAGTGGACATCCAGGCTCCGGGTAAGTACCCCAGCCCCAAGTTGACACCAGATCCTAGGTGGACACAGAGGCCCCAGCTGTACAACAGGTACCAGGTGGACACTGGTCCTAGATAGACAACCATGCTGAAGGTGGATGCCAGTCCCCAGTTGAATACCTAGGCTGAAGATTGATATCAGCCCCCAGGTGAACACCAGGACCCAGGGGGACACCACTCACCAGTTGGATTCCTAGGCCCTGGGTGAACATCAGGTCCCATGTGGACACTCAGGTCCCAGGTGTAACTAGGTTCCTGGTAGACATCAGGCCCCAGGAGGACACTGGAATCCAGGCAGTAAATTGACACCAAGGAACCAGATGAACACCAGGCCAACTGGAGGACATCAGGCCTGAAAAGAGAACTTAGGCCCCAGGTGGAAAACCAGTCCCCAGTTAGACATCAAGCTTCAGGTGGACATTATGCCCTGGGTGGCCATAAGGCCCCAGGTGGTTGGCCAGGCTCCAGGTGGACATCAGATCGAAGCTGAACATCAGACTCTAGGTGGACATCAGGTTCCAGGTTGACATCAGGCCCCAGGTGGACACCTAACTTAAGGTTTTCATCAGGTCCCAGACTGACACCCAGAACCAGGTAGACATCAGGCCCCAGGTGAATACCAGGCCCTGGTGGACATCAGGCCCCAGGTAGAAACCTGGACCTAGTTGCATACCTAGGCTCCCAGTAGACTTCAGGCTCCAAGTTGACATTCAGGCCCCCAGTGGTCACCTGGCCCCACATGGACACTCAGGCCCCAGGTGCACATGATGTTTCAAGTGGGCTCCAAGGCGCCATCTTGCTATTCAGGTCCCAGGTGGACACTAGGTCCCAGGTGAACAAGGCTCAAGGTTGTCTCTCAAGTCCCAGGCTGGACAGTGGTGGGAGTGGGGGCGGTGGCAGTGTGGGAACCCTCATTGCTTACTTTGCTCTCTGACTCTCCATAGTGCATATCCTCCAGACACCGGCTGCTCTCCTGCACTCAGATTTTCGATGTATTTTACCTAAGATTTTAAGAATCAAAAATTTTTATTTCCTAATTGGTTCTTTATTAATATTCTCAAACTAAACTCCCTTTCTCAATACTCTGTATGAATCTCTTTTTTAAAGATAAATCAAACCAGCTATGAAAACCAGCAGATGTTTCTGTCACTGTCTAGTTATAAGCAGATGAGTTTCTTTAGCCTTGCTGAGTCTTCTTGAAGCTACCACTCACAGGCACACACTAAGCAAAAACCAACTGGGAATTTTGATGTCTGCAAAATGTGCCTAGGGTTCTGGGTCACTGGGATGATGAACAGGAGACTTACACAATGTACACTGCAACCATCAGCATGCAGAGAATTGAGAGCTATCTATGAAAACTGTATTTGGGATGGTGGGCAAAATAGAGTGGTTCTTTCGAAAAACACTCTTACAGAATCTACGAATAAAAACCATTGATATATCACCTGCAAAATATTTGGAAATTCAACCTCCTGGATCGATCATTTGTGCATTAATATTCTTGATTCAAATAAAGATCTAATTAGTATTCTGGAGTAAAACATTTGGGGGAAGAAGCTGATCTATATATATATCTCAAAAATCTTTTTTTTTTTTTTTTTTTTTTTTTTGAGACGGAGTCTCGCAGTCTCGCTCTGTCGCCCAGGCTGGAGTGCAGTGGCCGGATCTCGGCTCACTGCAAGCTCCGCCTCCCGGGTTTATGCCATTCTCCTGCCTCAGCCTCCTGAGTAGCTGGGACTACAGGCGCCTGCCACCTCGCCCGGCTAGTTTTTTGTATTTTTTAGTAGAGACGGGGTTTCACTGTGTTAGCCAGGATGGTCTTGATCTCCTGACCTCGTGATCCGCCCGTCTCGGCCTCCCAAAGTGCTGGGATTACAGGCTTGAGCCACCATGCCCGCCCTCAAAATTCTTAAAATATATATATATATATTATATATATATATATATATATATATATATATATTATATATATATATATATTATATATATATATATTATATATATATATATATATATATATATAGAGAGAGAGAGAGAGAGAGAGAGAGAGAGAGAGAGAGATGAAGTGGTACTCACTCTGTTGCCCAGGCTGGAGTGCAGTGGTGCGATCTCTGCTCACTGCAGTCTCTGCCTCCGGATTTCAAGTGATTCTTCTGCCTCAGATTCCTGAGTAGCTGGGTTTACAGGTGTGCACCACCACACCCAGCTCATTTTTGTATTTTTATTAGATATAGGGTTTATCATGTTGGCCAGGCTGGTCTCGAGCTCCTGACTTCAAGTGATCTGCCTGCCTTGGCCTCCCAAGATGCTGGGATTACAGGTATGAGCCACCACACTCAGTCTGTTGCATTATTAATGGGAGCCACTTACTAAGATGAGACAGTATCACCTGAGAATGAGGCAAGTCACCAGGACAGGTAGTGTAATAATGCACTTCCTCCTGACAGCAGGAGATTTGGTAGAACTTCCAGCCTCGATAAGCTTCTTGTTTACCTAATGCTTGCTAGAATTTTTTCTGTCTTATTTGAGAGGATTGATCAAATGCTAAAGGAACTGAAATAGCCACAAGGAGGCTGTAGTTTCTAAATACTTTAGGTGACATTCTCATTGTCTGTTCCACCAACAACTTATTTTGAGAACATCATAGAGGATATTTTAATTTATCAGTTGGCATCTAATTCCATAAAACAAAATTCCAGTCATCATGCTTGATATCTTCCTTTCCCTCATCTTCCACATTGAGTCTTTCACTCACTATATTTTGTCTACTTGCTTTCTAAATGTGGATCTAATACATTCACTGTGAATTGGTGTCCACATATTTTATTCTAAACTCTCCTCAAAGCAGTTTGCATGGAAGCCAGAGTAAACTTATTAAAATGTCATTCTGATACACTGAGTGCCCCAAGCCATCAGCTTAAAATTGATAATGACTTTCCACTGCTCTTAGGATAAAGAACAAAACCCTGAATATGGTCCAGAAGCCACTGCATAGTTTGGTTTCCTCCCATCTCTCCAGACTCACGTCATAACACTCCAAATGCCCCTTTCTGGGCAACATTCACTCAACCCTCTTTCAGCTTCTCACAGGGCCATGGTCTCTTCTGCCATAAGGCCTTGCATATGCTGGAATAACATCTGCCCTATCCCCCTCTATCCATTAGCGAATGTTAATCTGTGTAAGTCCAGAATACTCTCCACTATTTGCGCTTGCAGAACTGCTCAAAGAAGGCTTCTGATTTTGCATTCTACCCCTCTCGGGACTAGTTGGTCCTCTAAAATGCAAATATTACAAAATAAAGTGAAGCATGAAATTAACATTTAGCATACAAATTTGCACAATTTTACTATTTAATAAGAATAGTTGATTTTTAAAGCTTACTACTTACAAAAATAATGCAAATTATTTGTTGCGGGCCACCTGCTTACTCTTTAAAACATTCCTAAGAGGTACTGCAATTTTCACTCTTATTTTTGCAGATGAAGACCTGAAGTTAAAAGAGATTAAGTAAATACTGAAGCTAATGCAAAGAGTATATGGGTAGGTCAGGAACTTGAACCTAATACATTGAGTCCATGTGTTATAACACTTCAGTTCACAAAACAATAGACAATCTATTCAACCATCAACTTCAAAATGCATGTATTGATGTATTAAATATTTACTCAGTACCTTCTTCTGAAGGCACCATTTTAAGCAGCATGTCTTTTTTGATAGTGTTCCCTTTTCAAGATTTTTGAAAGTTAATTGCTTTAAAACTGAAATGCAAGTTGAATTACCAGTGAATCTTCAGATGAATTTTAGTTGCTGTAATTTTAATTCAAGATGAATTAATAAATTCATAAATGAATTCATGAATAGGTGAAAAATGTTATAGACACTCTACAATTGATTTTTTTGAGACGGAGTCTTGCTCTGCAGCCCAGGCTGGAGTGCAGTGGCGTGATTTTGGCTTACTGCAACCTCCGCCTCCTGGGTTCAAGTTATTCTCCTGCCTCAGCCTCCTGAGTAGCTGGGATTACAGGCGTGGGCCACCATACCCAGCTAATTTTTGTATTTTTAGTAGAGAAGGAGTTTCACCACATTGGCCAGGTTGGTCTCAAACTCCCAACCTCAAGCCATCCACCTGCCTCAGCCTCCCAAAGTGCTGAGATTACAGGCTTGTGCCACCACGTCTGGCTGACACTCTACAAGATTTTTATACTTAGTCTTCAATTTAATCCTCAAACATTGTTCTAACTCCCTTAATTTTGATGAAGAAAGTTAGACTTTAAAAATTAAAAGAAGGAAAGATGAACAACAAAATCTTGTACTGAGAAAAAGCTTAAGTGGCAGAGCAGGGTTCAGGGCTGGATATTTCTAAATTGGAAGAACACAATTTTTCTAAAATGGAAGAACGTAATTTTTCTTATCTTTTCTTTTTTTTTTTTTTTTTTTTTTGAGACAGAGGCTCATACTTTCTCCCAGGCTGGAGTGCAATGGCGCGATCTCGGCTTACTGCAACATCTGCCTCCCAGGTTCAAGCGAATCTCCTGCCTCAGCCTCCAGAATAGCTGGCATTACAGGCACCTGCAACCACGCCTGGCTAATTTTTGTATTTTTAGTAGAGACGGGGTTTCACCATGTTGGCCAGGCTGGTCTCAAACTCCTGACCTCAGGTGATCTGCCTGCCTCAGCCTCCCAAAGTGCTGGGATTACAGGCATGAGCCACCACGCCCGGCCAGGAAGAGCATAATTTTAAAGAATAACTTTATCTCTGTCAATGGAATTGAATGTATATGCATACAAAGATGCATGGCTTTGAGTTTATTTTAAAAATGTAATTGTCTATACAGAAAATAAATGGTATAACAAGTCCATTATTCTTTCTTAAAATTCTTTTAAGTTGCAAGTGTCTTTCATGTAGTGGTTATATGATTGGTCTCTAAAGTCAGAATAAAATTTAAATTCTTATTCTGTTACTTACTGGGTGAATGACCTTGAGCAAGTCCCTCTCTTTTTTTTGCAGCCCGGTTTACTCAACAGTCAATAGGAATAATGGGAGTAATCATAAGATTGTTCTAATAATTAAATGAGATAAATATTTATGTGAAGTCTAGTGAAAATGTCCTGGCTATGTTAGATTCAAACAGGTTATTCTTCAAAGAAAGTCATTTGAAATAGCTTTTTCAAACTACTGACCACCTAATTGCTAAGAAATCTGCATATGTGAGAGAAACAGTGATAAGGTTGGGTTATACTCAGACCCTATACTCAGACATATAGGGAAACTATATTTAGTTTCCTTTCACGGGGCATGACACACCCACCCTAGTGATGTTTCATAGGTGTTTCCATGTTTCCATGGTATTCTATTTGATCAAATTTCTGGTATCAAAAATGAACATTTGATGAATAAAATATAAGAATATTATAAATTATATTTACAATATATATTATATACAATATTATAAATTATAGATTTTCATGGAATCTTAGATCTTTAGATTACTTATGTAAGGCCACCTTAGATGTTGTTTAGCTCACTCCTTTATCAATGAAGAGATAAAATAACTGTCTACTTTAATCAGTTTTATTTTAAACATTATGGTTTATAAAATAAAATATAAAAGGTTTTTACAAATATCTACTAAGCAAAAATGAATTCAGCTTTCATTTAGTCTTAATCAATTTTAAATTATAGAAAATGTGCAGAGTTGATGGAAATTTCATTGCTGTTGTTTATGAAGGTTAGTAAAATAATCTAGGGTCAGGTACCAGAAGGTTTGCCTCAGTACATATTTCTTTTCTTCCTTTACTAATAGAATTCCTTAATTTTAGCAATTGCAATGCCCATCTTGAATAATGTCTGTGTTTTTAAAACTTTCCTTGCAGCTAAGTGCAACTCTAAGTTTTGCCAGTGGGCTAGAAGTGGACATGAAACGTCCAACTTCTAAAATGTGTTCTTAAAGAAAGGAGACTTCCTCTCCACCTTCCTTTTACCTGTATGCTCATGGAACGCAGAAGTAACAGCAGGAACTCTAGCAAATGTGTTGTACATGAAATATTAACAAATATAGGTTGTTGTGGAAGACAAGCAGAACAACATAGTAAGAAGGTCCTAGATTATTATTGGAGCTATCACATCTATCCTGGGCTATAAATCCAGACATTTGGAAGAGAGAGAAATATATTTGTACCTTGTTTAAGTCACTATTTCACTTGTATCTGTTTTATGGCTAACAAGACCTTTGTATTCCACTTCTTATGTAGCAGTTGTTTCTTCATACCCCATAGTTACTCCCATGAATGACTAAAAACTAGTCACTTTTTTTCTGCAAAAATTTTGTAATTTCTTTAGTCCTGCCCCCCAGCTAACAAGGCAGATTATTTAGCTTTGTTGACATATGAGTCAAACATTCATAAGTATATACTAGAGGCCAAAAACAGTAACAACAAACATTCTGGTCTTATCCTCAGTTTTTCTGGTTGCATTGAGCTTTCAATGTGAAAAAATAACATTTAAGCAAACTTTAAGCTAACCATGTTTTATTCCAAATTCTGATATTCAAGTCATATAGTTAAATGTAAAAAATAAAAACACAGACTTTCTTTTTTCTTTATTAGAAGACTTGACAACCTTTCACCTTTTTATAAAACCACATGTCTTTCAAAATCAATGTCTATTTGGGATACATTTTAAATCAATGCCAGTTCAGCCCTTTCACTTACCAAAAAGACTAGAGCAGCAATGACATCACTTCCTCAAAGCTTAAAATCTACTTCAAATTCAGTAGTAAATATTGCAAATGCATTTGTTATTCTTTGGAATACAATGGAAGCAGAAGTGACAGAATTATTCTTGCAAATTGCTTTCATAAATGTTATTCCTTTGGAATTAAACATTCTTGAACTCTTTTCTGCTTTACTGATCTCTTTCATGCCACCACTTTGTTATAGTTTGGCTGTGTCCCCACCCAAATTTGTTTTGAATTGTAGCTCCTGTAATCCCTATGTATTGTGGGAGGGACCTGGTAGGGGGTAATTGAATCATGGGGGCAGATTTTTCCCATGCTGTTCTTGTGATAGTGATAAGTCTTATGAGATCTAATGGTTTTATAAAGGTCGGTTCCCCTGCACATGCTCTTGCCTGCCTCCATGTAAGACATGCCTTTCCTCCTCCTTTGACTTCCACCATGATTGTGGGGCCTCCCCAGTCATGTGGAGCTGTGAGTCCATTAACCCTGTTTTTCTTTATAAATTACCCAGTCTTGCGTAGTTCTTCATAGCAGTATAAAATGGACTAATACATCTTTGATAAAGCCTACTTTCACAATTGTGTATTGCATTTCTTTACACTGTTTGGAGATTCTGATTAAATTGTCCAGGTACTCTCCACATACACTCTACTGCTTAGGGCTTTGCCTCTCCTTCTCCAAAGGATAATATCTATTAATGTAGATGAATAAGAGAGAGCTATTGTAAAATCACATGGAGAGTATACAATCAGTGTATCTCAGTATTTTGATTATTTTATAATTTCATCACCCATATAAACAATCATTCCTTTTCAGATAAATTTCCTTTAAACAAGAAAAAAATAATCATGGCTATGTTTAAAAAGAAGCTTAAAATTTTCAGTGTTTATAATCCTGGGTTTTGGTTATTGTTAACATATAATAAATCACATTCTTCCAGGTGAGAAGGGCAGACATGAGCCAACATAATGAGATGATTCTGGAACCTTGTAGTCTCAAGTATGATGAGTATTGAATGTGGATTCCTCTATGTCTTAGCCCTTTCTTTGCTCAACTAGTTTATGACTTATTTTAAAAAATCAAGTACGTTCTGTGCTTTATTTTAAACATAGAAACCTTCATATATTCCAATTTGAATTGAAAAGTTTCCCGTTCAGATTTCTGAGGTTGCTTGAAATTATGGGAATGTTAATTTTTGATTATTTCAACTAATTGAAATTATTGATCAAGAACAAGGTATCTATTTCACTGCACTAAGAAAACATGTCGGATGATTTGACCAAAGCTTGAAAAGAATAGGTAGAGTGAAAGAGCCACAAAGATATACTATTCATTCAATTTAGTCTATTGTCCCCAGTTCTCTGAGTTAAGAAATAAAATATATATAGAGAAATATACAAGTGCAAAATAAGGCAAAGAAACACTATTTTTCTAAGTTACCAAATAGCAGAATCTTCAGTATACCTGAAGAGTCTCAACAGAATGGGACCTTACTTGAACACGAATTAATAAGATGTTGCAAGAATATTTCAGAATAAAAATACGCTGTGTTTAAACAACAACATCCAAGAGGCAGGCTCAGAGAAGATTGAGGACCAGACACAGACACAGGTGGGATGGAACAATCACTTATTTCCCGAATGTTCATAATGTAGGGGTATTTTTTCTGCCCAATGTGGCCTCGCAATTGAAACTGTGTAAACTCAATATTTATATTGATCCCTTTCTTGCAGTACTCACCTTCAACTTCCCTGTTTTCATCTACAATAAACAACCTACACGTAATTATGTACAGCTATTTTCAGAAGGCATTTATAAATATAAAATATTTGGTTAGACTGCAGCTGCTTCACATTAGTGATGGGAAAGTATGTCATAGAATCCAAATGAATGTGCCCTGTGCCTCCATGGATCAGCCTTTGAAGGCCCCTTTGATAATTTTCTCTAGTACCTAAAATATGATAAATTCTGCACAGTTTGCTTTAATGTATGGGGCATAAGCAAGTGTATATAGACCCACATGTTCCCAAATAACAGGTAAAATAGTTTTTGATGAGGAAAATGTGTATGTTTTATTTTATGCAATATAGTTCTTTAATTCAAGTTTTATAGGGAACAAATAAAAAGATTGCATAAAAATATAGTACTCATACTTCTATGTTTATGTCACTAATAGTGCAGATGATGGAGGAAATTTTTTATTTTTCCTGAATGAATGTATTAAAATACTATTAATTTTTGCTATAGCCTTCCTTTCTCTTCCCTCCTATCTTCTATCTATCCTTCCATCTGTCCTTCTTTCCTTCCTCCCTTCCTTCCTTCATCCTGTGTAACAGTTCCTGAATATCCACTGTATGCAAACCACTGCTCTAGTTGCTAGATTAAATAACACTGCTTAATTAAAATGATGTAATTTGTTAAATAAATGTTTAATTTAAATCCAGAAATCGTTTATCTTTTGGTTTCCATAGAGTGATTTTCTCAGAGATTCTCATACTAAACATCTTAGTCCCAGGGCCAGGTGGTTTCATGTGGAATATAAAGCTCTCATGCTCTGAAACATTGTTTATTAGAAAAATTGTTTCTTTATGCCAGTGGAATGACTTGTTAAGAGTGTAATTGTCCTTCCACAGACTACCACCCTTATTTTCTGCTTTTCCCCTAGAATTTACTGTTTCTCTTCTCTTGCTTCTGAGTTCTCAATAACTACAGCTTCAACATCAATCACTATGATGACTTTCCATCCTTGTAGAGGAAAACAAAGATGCGCTTAATTTGCATCCCAAATTGCCCCTGGCTTTTTCCACATTTGCAAATGGCTTTAATACTGCTACAGCAAATCATCCTCCCTGCCATTTTTTTTTTTTTTTTTTTTTTTTTTTTTTTTTTTTTTTTTTTTTTTTTTTTTTTTTTTGAGACGGAGTCTCACGCTGTTGCCCAGGCTGGAGTGCAGTGGCGCGATCTCGGCTCACTGCAAGCTCCGCCTCCCGGGTTCCCGCCATTCTCCTGCCTCAGCCTCCTGAGTAGCTGGGACTACAGGCGCCCGCCACCGCGCCCGGCTAATTTTTTGTATTTTTAGTAGAGACGGGGTTTCACTGTGGTCTCGATCTCCTGACCTTGTGATCCGCCCACCTCGGCCTCCCAAAGTGCTGGGATTACAGGCTTGAGCCACCGCGCCCGGCCCATTTTTTATTCATTAAATTGAGTAGTGTATGTGACAATTCTGAAGAAAATAGACTGGAATTGTAACAGGTCTAAAAATAAATATTTATTTTATTTTATTTTTTGTTTACCATGAGAACTCCTCTGCTGCCTTTAAATCTTGGTTAGTGGTAGCATCATTTCTCTGGTAGCCAAGGTTCAACTTCGTGTCATTTTTCTTGATTCAACTTGCCTAAGTCACAGAGTACCCAGATGTTTGGTTATCTCTACTCCTCCAAATATTTATAGCTCTGGCTAGTGACTCTTTATTCAATTTCTTGCATTAAGATCTTCAGCATTCAGATTTTTATTTCTGCTTATTTTACTTGTATCTAGAACTACCTTGTTCAGTATGGTGGACACTAACCACATTTGACTATTGATCAAATGAAGCTAGGAATGTAATAACTCTAATTTTATTTTCCTTAGGTATAGTTAATTTAGTTTAAATAGCCACTTAAGGAGAGTGGCTACTGTATTGAACAACAGATTATTAGAGAGAATAAAATTCTATGATTTTAAAATCAAGATTACTAAAATAAGTGAGATTTCTAGATGGAAACAAAAAAAAGTCCTTTTGATAAGTGAGATTGTAAAAACTGGCAAGATGTGGATTCTCTCTCCTGGAACAGGTTTAGGAAGAAAACAAGCACATCTTGGTCTTAAATCAGTTAAATCTGTACTGTCCAACACAGTAGCCCCTAACCACATGTAGCCATTGATATTTACATTAATTAAAGTCAAATAAAATTGTAAATACAGTTTGTCAGTCACAGTAGCTAGCTGCATTTGAGGCCCCATAGCCATGAGTGGCTAGGAGAGGGGAGGATGTTTCCATTACTGTGCAAAGTTAGTCCGGACATTTCTTGTCTAAAGTCCAACCGTCTTTGTTTCAGGTATGGACTGTTACCATAACCTTCTTGTTTGGAGCTCTCCTTGCAATATCTCCTCTTGAAATAAATTACAAAGCCAGATTATTTTTACTTAAGTACTGCTTGCTATAAACCAACACCAAAAAATATTTAAAAATATTCTGTTGACTAGGAAATTTTGTCATAACTTCTAACACCCAGTCTTCAAAGTTCTTCTTATTAGAACACTGTAAATGTCTTGAAATCTACAATTCTATGCTCTCCCAAGTGAATGTACTAATCAAGAACAAATGAGTACATCTGTGATTCATTTGAGACATGAGATTCATTCCAATATTCCATCATTTTCTCAAAGCATAGAAGACTTTCCACCTCACCGATCCTCACAAGGTTACCTCAATTCTGAGCCACATTTAACCCCTGTCTTTACAGGAATTCTCTGTGACCCCACTGCTTGCAGTCATCCCTATCTTTTCTTTCTCTCTGAACTTCTATAGCATGTCTGGGATAGAAAAAACCTGAGTGTGCGTCAACTCAAAATGGTTGGTAGTGTGTGTGTGGAGTGCAGTGTTGAGGGGAAGAGTGAGAGGGCTTGTAAGAAAAAGCGATAATGACCGCTGGCAATCAAAGTAATCAGTAAAGGGAGGAAGTGTGCCAGATAAGCCAACCTTGAGCACTTGCCAATCTTGTCTTATTATGAACTTTTTATTTCAACTTGCCTTGGTCACAGGGTTCCTAGATGTTTGGTTAACTGTCATTTCTGGGTGTGTTTGTGCGAGCATTTCCAGTGAGATTAGAATTTAAATTGGTAGACTGAGCCAAGCAGATGGCCCTCGTTAGTATGGATGGGCATCATCCAATCCACTGAAGCCCTGAATAGAACCAAAAGGTGGATAATGAAAGAATTCACCCTCTCTCTGTCTGATCCATGAACTGGAACATTGGTCTTCTGGTTTCAGGCTGGGACTTACCTCCTTGGCACTCATAATTCTCATGTCTTTAGACTTGGACTGGAACTACTTCCTGGCTTTCCAGGGGCTCCAGGTTGCAGATAATGGAACATGGGACTTCTCAGCCTCCATAATCACATAAGTGAATTCCTATAATAAATCTTGTTATTTATATCTATATCTATATCATCTATCTCCTGTTGGTTCACTTTCTTGAGAGAACCCTAATATGCCTTCTCTTAGGTATTTGAATCTCCAGGTATTTATTCTTCTATCAACATTTATTAAGCTCCTATAGTGTACTAGAGACCACGTTGTAGAGGTGAAAGACAAGACCTTTCAATGAACACATTTATGTTGAAATAATGCACTGTACACTGTAGGTATAAGTCATGGTTTATTCCTATGGATTATCATGACTAAAAGAAAACCAGAAACTTAGACAAAAGGATCAGTGGAATATTCTTTAAGTTTATACATGACATCATTACATTCTAAAATAATATGGATCACATTAGAAAACCTACAAATCGCATTTAGTTTATTTATAATTGCAAACATAGAATTTCTATGAAAATTATAGCACAAGCAGTTAAATTTTAATTTCGGATAGTGAAAATTTTGTAGTTTAAATACATCTAAAATATTGTGCGGGGTATACTTATAATAAACAATTATTTGTTGTTTATATGCTATTGAAATTTACTTGGGCATCTTGAGTTTTCTTGTGTGTTGGTTTTTTGGCTAAATTTGGCCTTATAAAAATTACAAAGAGTTCTGTTTCAGTGAGAACTCAAAAGAAGGCCGGGCACATTGGCTCACCCCTGTAATCCCAGTACTTTGGGAGGCCGAGGCAGGTGGATTGCTTGAGCCCGGGAGTTCAATACCAGCCTGAGCAACATGGTGAAATTCCATTTCTACCAAAAATACACACACACACACACACACACACACACACACACACACACACACACAAAGAAAATAGCCGGGCATGGTGGTGTGCACCTGTGGTCCCAGTTACATGGAAGGCTAAGGTCAGAGGATTTCTTGAGCCTAGGAAGATGAGGCTGCAGGGAGCCATGGTCGCGCCACCGCACTCCAACCTGGGCAAGAGAGTGAGGCCCTGTCTCAAAACAAACAAACAAATAAACAAACACACAAACAGAAAACTAAAAAGAAACCTAAGTGTGAGAAGTCCTAAACTTCAGCAATTTTTTTTTCTACCACACGCCATATAGTAAATACTTGGGATTCTGGGAGCCACAAACTCTCTGTTGCATATTATTATTAATTTTTAACAATCCTTTTGAAATGTAAAAATAATTCTTAGCAAGGGGCAACATGAAAACAGCATGTTGGCTGAATTTGACCCACCAATTTACACAGAGGAATGAGCCATATTTAAATAATTAATCGGTAAGTTTTTCAGTCTGATCCTCCAGGCTCTTAGCAGTCTGATGCCAGCTTAATGTCCCTGCCCACCAGCTGTCAGTTGAAAGCCTTCCATTCTGCTTACCTGTTCTTTGAATTCACCTTGCTTTTTTCTCTTGTTAGGTTTCTGTTTTCTGGGTACCTTACTTGTCCTGCTTTACTCTCTACTTCTTGCATTTTAAAATGTGACTCATTTTTCAAGGTTCAGCTCATGTGCAGCCTCTCTGGTGGATTCCCAAAGAGATCCTGGACATTGCACATTTTATTAATATGCTTTAATGGATTATAAATGGATTTAATGGATTATAAATTCTCCAAAAGCAATGAATGCATCTTTCATGCCCTAGAACCTTACTTAGAACCTCGTACCTAGAACATTGCTATGTCCAGAAAAAATACTCATCAATATTTTTATTAAATCCAAGAACACAATTCTTACAGTTGTCTTGATAAATTATTTCCTTTCTTTTTTTTTCTGAGACAAGGTTTCACTCTGTTGCCCAGCTTTGAGTGCAGTGGGATGTGATCTCAGCTCACTGTAGCCTCAAACTCCTGAGCTCAAGAGATCCTCCCACCTTAACCTCCCAAGTAGCTGTGACTATAGTCACACACCAATACACCTGGCTAATTTTGTTTATTTTTTATACAGACAAGGAATCACTATGCTGCCCAGTATGGTCTTGAACGACTGGACTCAAATGATCCTCCTACTTTGGCCTCCCAAAGCGCTGGGATTACAGGAATCAGCTGCTGTACCTGGACTGAAAAATTATTTTTGTTTCAATCATTCTAATATAAAAATTAAATTTAAATAATTTGAATGTTCTTTACCCTGAATGTTTCAGCCTTAACTTCCTTCCTCTTTACTTCATTGACACATGTTAAAAATGATAAGGAGACCTGGATTGGAAATTTTCTCTTGCTGATATAAAATGATACATTCTGAAGTAAGAGTTCTATATCAAAAGAGTATATCGCTAAAAATCCAAATGTCATTGGATAAATATATAGCTTTCTTAAGATTTTCAGTAGCTGGGTGCGGTGGCTCAAGCCTGTAATCCCAGCACTTTGGGAGGCCAAGACGGGTGGATCACGAGGTCAGGAGATCGAGACCATCCTGGCTAACCCGGTGAAACCCTGTCTCTACTAAAAAAATACAAAAAAAAAAAACTAGCCGGGCGAGGTGGCGGGCGCCTGTAGTCCCAGTTACTCCGGAGGCTGAGGCAGGAGAATGGCGTGAACCCGGGAGGCGGAGCTTGCAGTGAGCTAGATCTGGCCACTGCACTCCAGCCTGGGCGACAGAGCGAGACTCCGTCTCAAAAAATAAATAAATAAATAAATAAATAAATAAATAAATAAATAAAAAAGATTTTCAGTAAAGGCACCTGGAGTAAATATCATGTTCATTTACTGACAACCTGATTTGTAGAAACTGCATTTGCCTGGCTCAAAACCAACCAATTGCTCCCAGATTTTAAAGATTTCCAATAGTTCTTCTCCAAATGTAAAAAACCAAAACACACTTGGCATTAATGTAGCACTCACTGTAGGGTCATATTGGTCATTTATTTCATTTCTTGTTCATTCACTTAGAAGGTCCAGCATTGAGCTTTGCCTCATGTATTCAATAGCTGTTAAAGGGATCAGCTGCTAATCTGCTGCTTGAGTTTTCTAACCACCGTAATGAGAAATGTTAGGTCTAAATACCATCATGCTCATTGCTCACACAAGGATGCTCAGCTATTTTATTCAAAATACAACTCCATTCATCACTCTGAGCAGCGATGTACAGAGAGGAAAAGAAAAGTAAACCAGGCCTCAAGGAATCCATCCAAAATGAGGTAGATATTATAAGGGAGAGAAATCCCCAAATGAAATGAAATGAAATGTTATAGTTGACTTAGAATAGTCTTTAAAACCCATTAATTTTCTTGCATGTTTGATCCAAAGCATTATTTCCAGAGACTGACCCTGAAACAATTGCTTAAGACCAGGACTCTTGTTCTGGCCTGGATCACACACTGTTGGACATCTATACGTAGTACACCACATTATACATAGCACTGACATGTGTAAACCTGTGTGCATTTACTTTTCTAATACTTGTTCGTCTCTGGCATACTTTATATATATATGTATATATACACACATATATATAACATATATATTACATATATAGCATACATACACACAAGTACACACACACAAAGTATATAAGGGCTGGATAGTATAATTGTGCAATAATGTTTTTGGTGAAAGTGGTGGCAAGTGGATTGCTTTGGCGACATGCTGGAATATGCTTCCATTGGCAGAAGTAAGGCTTTCAAAACTCGTTCTCATTTTTCTCTAGCAACTGGGAATATTAATAATTGAAGATGTGTTGGTATAAAAATAATTACAATAATCACAATGAAGTGGTGTTAATTATATCACAAGATATAAGACATATATATTATAAGATGTCATAAAATCTTTGAGATGATTGATACTTAAATGCGGCCCCCTGTGCCGCCCTGGGGCGTCACTCTCCCTGGGTTCTTGGCGGTGCTCGCTCTGCTCCACATGCTCAGCCCAGGCTCCTGCTCACCCGGAGTCGCGCCATGGGAGCGAGGACCTTGCCGCGGCACTAGACAAGGACAATGAGAAGGGGGAGCACATGGAGTCCCTGCGGAGAGGCTGGACTCTGGGCAGGAGCCTTTGCGGGCGGGCGCAGCCTCCTCTGGAAGCCCTGGTCGCTGCCAGGTGCCTGCTGCGCCCTGCGAGCTCCGCGGCGGTGGAGCTAGGCCCGCGCTGCTGGCTCTGGGCCCCGCCTGTGCACCCTCTGCCCTTTGTCCTGCCCATGAGGCCCGGGCCTCAGCTGGCCCGGGGTTCCTGAAGTTAGCTGACGATGGGCTGTCGGCTGAGACTGGGTCGTGGGCCTTGTGCTCTGGCAGCCGCGTCACCATCGCCGGGCCTTCCCGCGGTGCTGCTCGCAATTCGGGATGCCTGGGCTTGCGGTCTGCTGGGTCGCCTGGCGCTGCGAACCCCGTCACCTTCCATCGTGGCCACCACGCTGCCCGCTGGTCAGCCCTGGTCTGCAGCTTTTCTGGGACCCCTCTGGCCCCAAGAAGACGTAACTCACATCAGCTTGTGACACCAGGGCCCAGCTGTTGGTGAGCGAGCGCTGGCGCCGTGGCTCCTGGGCTCCCCTAACCCCGTGGCCCGTGCCGCCTGCACCTCTGCCAGGGCTGCGCTGCGCAAGTGGCTCCAGCCAGCCAGCCCTAGCCCACGAGCGGGACTTTCCTCTCCCCCAGATTATCGCCCTCTGCAGGGATACAGGGCTATGGAGGACGCAGCGGACACCTTCCAAAGTTTGTGGAGACTCTTCCACCACGCCAAAAGTTTCACCATCAGCTGCAATGCCTACTGGGGCGCAGAGACCCCTCCGGCATGTGGACCAGGCAGTGTCTTTGCTGGGCACCCACAGCGCTCACCACCCCACGTGCAGACCCCTACTTCGTGTTCCTCCTCCTCCACGTTCCACATCCAAAGTTCTCTCGTCATTTCTAAGCAGGAGAAATCCAAAGAAACTGAAATTAGAAAGAGAGAGAGAGAGAGAGAGAGAGAGAGAGATACAGAGCCATGAGCGTATGGAAAGCATAAAACGCCCTAAAGCCAATAACAAATTTGTATTTCTTTTAAACATTCTGCACATCTCCAATGATGAATGATTTATTTATTTATTTATTTATTTATTTATTTATTTATTTTTACCACTGTCAATTCGTAATTATTAACTTCTCTGGCATTAATGAATAGAAATTGAATCACATATGGGAGTATAATTTTTATTGTATGAAGCTTTTCATATTTTAAAAAATAATTGTCCAATTTTTCTCCATGGATTAACAATTAATGGGAAATTTGCAACATTGCTGTGTTAATGTCTCCTGAGATAATTAGATGTGAATAATCTTTTATAAACAGAATTTCCTGGGTGGAATTGCTCATCTTTGGGAGCTCCATAAATAACCATGTCCCAAGAGAACTGTGAATTTGGGAACTGCAAGAACTGAGTCCTGACTCGTCCAGCCTGGAAGCTTTTGGGTGATCAATCACTCTTGCAGGTGACTTCACCGTCTTCTGTTGAAGGGCCAGTGAGAGCCTGGGGGTTTCAACCCGCAAGAGTCTTACCATTTTGGGGTTAGCATTAACAGTGAGGAACAGGCATACTTTTGTGATATTCTCCATATGTAATAAAATAGTTTCCAAAACAAAGCAAAGTGTGAGTGGTGACTATTGAGAGGACCCTTTCTATCTTTGCTGGATTCCCAGAGATTTCTGGGTTTCTTTTGGAGTCAGTAGTATTTCAATGTTAATTCTGAGCTCTTGACACCCACAATATGAGTTGCAGCCAGTGACTAGAGCTGCAGCTTGTTAAACTGATCACTGGTGGTGGAGCCTGTTCGTCCTGCTCACTTCTTAAAAGGTCGGCTTGGTCAGAGGTTAGTGCTTCCCTGCCAGAAATAAGCAGTTAGGAATCAAGTAAAGGAGTCAGCTAAAAGCATCATTACTCAGTAGTGAGGTCATAGCTAGATGGTTGTTGATCTCATTTTCTCTCTGCTGCTGATTTCAAGGCTTTATACCATGTTTTGATGTAACACAGAATGTATGCTATGAAGAACAAATAGTCTGTTAGTTTCTTGGAGCTATACTCCATTATTGGAACTGGGGACAACAATTTGAAGGACATTGTTACTTAGACAGTTTAATCTGCCTTTGACTAGAATAAACTTCAAGTTCCAAGGGCTAGGTTCAGTTGTTATGCAAATTTAGATTGTTGCTGTAAAATGTACAAAAAGAAAAAAGAAAAAAAAAGGACAGGACTCTTTAGATGAAATAAGAATTTAACTGTATTTGAACCCTGTTGAAGGCCAGACAAGTTTAGGCAAAATGCCACAACTGAATATTCTGTGATGAGTCCCTTTAAATTCCAACATATCATCTATGTTGTTCAATATGACACACACACTGGAAAAGGTTGTGTATTCAGTAGTTGTTGAGTGTCGGGTTCTGTGTATGTCAGTTTATGTCAAGTTTGCTCATTGTGTTCATCAAATATCCCTTTCATGGATTTTATCTGTTGGTTCCGTCACTTATTGAAGGGAATGTTAAAATCTATATTGTAGATTAGCCTATTTTTCTTTTCGTTGTATCAGTTTCTGTAGTAAATAATTTGAAGGGATATTTTATATTTGTACATATTTAAAATTGGCATACTTTTCTAGTGACTGACATCATAAAATCTATTTTATCTCTAGCAATGTTTCTTGGCTTATGTCTGATCTATCAACAATAACATAGCAAGATGAGCTTTGTGCTGATTAGTGTTTGCAGGGCATGTTTTCCATTGTTTTGCTTGCAAAATGTCTGTATTCTTGTATTCAGATAAATTAATTAAAATGTAAAAAATAAATATATAGTATAAAAACATTAAAAAGTAAATATTCTAAAAATCCAGCCAGAGATGTTTCACTTTTAATTGAAGTGTTTAGGACCACAGCTCTCACACTTGTGTGCTAAGGTGCCCTGAGATACTGTGTTTAACTGACAGCGGCACCAGTGGATAGCTTGTGAGTATGTATATGTGCGTGTGTGTATTTGAGATGGGGGTCTCACTCTGTCCCCCAGGCTGGAGTGCAGTGGTAAGTTCTAGGCCCACTGCAGCCTCTGCCTCCCTGAGTAGCTGGGACTACAGGCATGCACCACCACACCTGGCTAATTTTTGTATTTTTAGTAGAGATGGGGTTTTGCCATGTTGCCCAGGCTGTGTATTTTTGAGGGAAACAAAGCAGCATTTGCTGGAGACCTTAAGAACTACTAGCCTGAAGCAGTTCATAGTTTCAAAAGTAATTAGAAGTACGTTTCTTTACCTTTAAGGTGGGTGTTGTTAATTACCACAATAAAAGCAAGTATTGTGCTAAAGTCAGTGTGGAATAGGAAATCAGGTCCAGTGGTTGAGATCCAGTCCGATTTTAAGATCTGAAAAGTTGTGCTGCATGTCCAACAGGCACACACATCGCATTAGCAAGTAATTGTGCTTTTGTAAGAATGAAACAAAAATACTGTATGTGTGTTTTTTGTTTGTTTGTTTGTTTATTTTTTTGAAACAGAGTCTTGCTCTGTTGCCCAGGTTGGAGTGCAGTGGCATGATCTCGGCTCACTGCAAGCTCCCCCTCCCGGGTTCACGCCATTCTCCTGCCTCAGCCTCCCGAGTAACTGGGACTACAGGCGCCCGCCGCTGCGCCCGGCTAATTTTTTTTGTATTTCAGTAGAGACGAGGTTTCACTGTGATCTTAATCTCCTGACCTCGTGATCCACCTGCCTCGGCTTCCCAAAGTGCTGGGATTACAGGCGTGAGCCATCGTGCCCAGTGGTGTGTTATTTTTTATACGTACTTGCAAATCCATCGCCAAAATAAAAATAATGAACATATTCAGCACGGATAAAAGTTGCCCCTTGCACTTTCATAATCCCAAACTTTCTGTACCTTCCTACTTTACACCCTTCCTGGCCATCAACAATCTGTAACTATAAAATAGTTTGCCTCATCTAGACATTTACATAAACAAAGTATAGCATGGACCTGTTTTTGGAAGGGTCTGGCATCTTTCACATAGCATAATTATTTTGAGATTCTGCTATATTGCAGGCATCAATAGGTCATGAATTTTATTATTGAGTAGTATTCTATTGTGAGGTTAGGTCACAACTTATGTATCCATTTGCCTGCTGATGGGTTTTTGCATTGCTTCCAGTTTTGGACTTATACAAATACATTTGCAATAAACATTCATGTACATAAGTTCTTATAAATTTGAGTAAATATTAGGAATGTAATAGCTAATAGGTTTAGGCTTAGTTTTAAGACACTGTCACAATGTTTGCCAAAATGGTTGTACCATTTTATATTTTTATCAGCAGTATATGAGAATTCCACACTCTTGCCAACATTTTGTATGGGCCTTCTTTTAAAATTTTAGATATTTTCGTGTTTACAATAGTATTTTATTATAGTTTCATAATGCCTAAAAGTATTTAGTGTCTCTTTATGTACTTGCATGCCATCTGTATATATTTGGTAAAGTGTATGTTCACATTTTTTTTTGCTTCTTCCTTTTTTTTTTCTTTTGCTTATTTTCTCATATTAAATTTTAATAGGTTTTTTATATGCTCTGGATTCAAATCCCTTATTAGATATGAGATTTGCAAGTATTTTCTCCTTGTCTGAGTTTTCTTTTTTGTTCTCATAACACTGTCTTTCAAATAGCAGATGCTCTTAATTTTGATGGGGCCCAATTTATTAATTGTTCTTGTGCATTGTGCTTTTCGGGCTTCATCTAAGAAATTTTTAATTAATTGAATATTACAAAGATTTTTTTCTGTATTTTCATCTAAAAGTTCATAGCTTGTAAGACTTTATTTTATGTTTAAGTCAATGTTCCTATAAGTGACAGAGCTTTAACCCAAGTCACTGTCATGCATAGCTGGACCCAGGGGCTTATATGAAATCATCAAGAAATGTTCTTCTTTCTCTTGACAGTTTTCCTTGTGTTTTAACCTCATTTTCTGCCTCTGAAGATGACTTTCTTCTCTTTCTGTAGAGAGAAGTGCTACAAATAACTCACTTTACTTTGTCCTTGCACACCACAGTGGTAGAAAAAGCAAGAGTCCTTCCTGTTGATTCCAAAAGAAAAGTACTGAATCAGTTGCTATGATACAAGAGTAGAGTCTCTGGCCAGAGCTGGGCATCATGCCCACTTCCAGGGCTGGGGCTGGTAGGTTGTGTCAGACCGAATTGGTGCTCATTGAAATATTCCTCAAAGAAAAGAGGGGCTCAAGAGGAGAGTTCCTGAACACCCCACCAAAAAATGGCCACTACATACACACCTACAATTCCCTGCCATTTTATAAGCAACTGTTTGGGTGGAAAATGACTAGAAATTCAGTTGTCATTAACTTTCCTTTTTAATGTCAGTAGAATGAGCCATGCATTTCACATGTTGTGGGTTATGTCCATGATAGTCATTTCTGTATATTAGGTATCAATTTGGAGTATCATCTAGAGAAATACAGTATTTTGTGATGTTATCCTTCAATTAGTATTTTTAGGATAAAGAATTACAGGATGAAAGAAAAGTCTAGGATAGAAATAAAAGAATAGAGAAAATGGAAGCATGGATATACTGCAGAAAATGGCCAAACAGGAAAAGTACTTGTGAAGGTATTGAAGTACATAACTGATATCACATAGACCTCCAGGAAATTACAACTACTGTCATAAGAACAAACTATCCAAATAGTCTTTGCTGATACTGAGTCTTTTCTGCTTGCAAAAGAAGTAAGAATGGTAAGGAATTGGGACATTGTTCAGATAGGCCTCAATGTGTTTATTCATTTACCTGTTGATGGGGTTTGGGAGTATTAATGAAGGATGTTAATAAATAATAATGGGCATGTTAGATAATCATCATCGATTTCTCCATTTGTTCTGAAGAAAATTTTGCCTACCTTCTTTTTTGTCAAGGGATTCGCTTTTTAATGTCATGTTTGATTCTATGGCTTACTAAATGTGTAATTGCCTATTCATGGATTCTGAAGAATTTTATAAAATGTATTTGCCAAACACTTTGAAAGCTTAGAACTTTTCCAAGAAAGAAGTTCTTTAGTGCTTTAGTGCTGCCCTGACAAATATGGTAGCCACAGCCATATGCATACTGAACACTTGAAATGTGGCTAGGCTGGACTGAGATGTGCTGTTAGGGTACAATACACACCAGATTTTGAAGAGTTAGTAGGAAATGAAATTAAACATATCTAATTAATAACTTTTATATTGGTTAGATATTGAAATAATATTTTGTATATATTTTACATATAAATATACATTAGTGTGTATGTATATTAATATCTTCATATTAAATACTTATCAATTACAATTGGAAGAATGATGACTTTGTGGTGGAGAAATCTGGCACAAACTTGATCGTGTGCCTCCTGCTGTGATGTCCTAGGAAGAGCATAGCATTATTTCTGTGGTTTTCTTGTGAAAGATACATGACCTAAGTCTGGATGTGGAAAAACATCAGATGGAAAAAGGTGAACACATCCTTCAAAAGGAAATGCTTCTGCTCTTTAAAATTCTTAAGGTTGTGAAAAATAAGGCAAAACTGTTTGAAGATGAAGGAGCTTAAAAGACATGGCAATTAATGCAATGGGAAATCCTGGATTGGATCCCAGATTACAAACTTAAAATAAAAATGTATTTAGGGCACAACTGAGAACATTTGGATGACATTATAGCATCTGTTGATTGGACAGTAGTGCTGGGTGAATGTGGATATCCTGATATGGATGATTATATTCTGGTTATGAGAACCTCGTGTTAGTATCCTTGAGTAGGAGAGGCTACCAATAAAACGGCCATATGATGGCTGGTCTGTGGATACCAGTCAGCCGCTTTTCCCAGCTTCCTTGGCGTTTGCCCAGTGGGTTCATGGACAATGTGACGATGGTAGCAGGAGAAGATGCTACATGTTTCCAATAACATGAACTTCCCTGCACCAGTGCTGCCTACTGCCCAGATGAGTGCCCTAACTGCCGACAGTGAGCAATGCTGAGACCCTGGAAAGAGGAACTAACTTGCCTAGGCCAGACAGATTTCTGGTAATGTTGTAATAATATTCTTTCCCTTCCTTCATGGAAGTGGTAAAGAATTGGCCTCACTGGAATAGACGCATATTGGAATATGGACTCCCCTTCATATCCTTCTCATAGCATCAAATTATTTACATTTGCTGAGTTCTTATTCTCTGCTATCATACAATTACTACTGATGATGGAGCTTATTTTACAAAAAAAGAAGTGATGCCATGGGCTTCAGCCCGTATTTATTGGTCTTGTGACATCACACATCACCAACAGGAACATGACCTCACGAGAATCAGTTACTTCACCAGCTGTGAGACCCTGAGGGGTGGGGTTTCTATCCTACAAGATGTGTTAGATGACCTCAACCAAGAACCCTTATACCAAGAATGCAAGGTTCCATGTAGCAAGGATCATTGTGATGGTGATGGAGATGATGATGATGGTGAGGATGGGGATGGTGAAGGTGGAGGTGATGATAATGAAGTGATAGTTATGTCGAGGATGATGATGGTGATGATGATGGTGAGAATGGTAAAGGTGAACATGGTGATGGTGAGAGTGGTGATGGTGATGATTGTGATGGTGATGATAAGGATGGTGATGGTGACGGTTGCGGTGATAATAGTGATAGTTATGGTGAGGATAATGGTGATGATGAGGAGGATGATGGTGAGAATGGTGAGGGTGAGAATGGTGATGGTGATAATGATAATGATGGTAATGATGATAACGATGATGATTATGAGGATGGGGAGGGTAACACTAATTATTATGGTAAGGATGGTGATGGTGAAGGTGGTGATGATAGTGATAGTTATGGTGAAGATGCTGGTGTTGATGATGGTGAGAATGGTGAGGGTGAGAATGGTGATGGTGATGATAGTGATGGTGATTGTAAGGGTGGTGATGGTGATGATGGTGATGATGATAATGGTGCTGACTGGGCCATGAAGTAATGGAAGCAGAAAAGTGGCAGTTTCTAGGAATTATAGAGCCAGCTGGGAAATGCAAGGCAACCGTGGTTGGGGGTGGAAGATGTAGGGACCCTGCCTCATTTCTAGACATCTGAGGGAAGAGCAACCCTCACAGGGGTTCCAGGAACCCCTCCACCCAGCATTCCCTTCTCACCATCAGCATTGAGCTTTTCGGGTGCAGAGAAGAGTCTTCTATTCATTTTACTCTGCGGGAAGGGAAAAGGAGGAGTGCTATTTATGAACCCAGTATAACACAATAGGGTCTCATCTAATGTTTGTTGGAAGAATTTTCAACTGAGGAGAGCAGGTCTCACAGAAGTCAGGTAACTTTATCTTCAGTAGCATCCAGTTGTGATTTATTGAGCAGTTACTATGGGCCAGGCAACATGCTGGGTGGTTCCTTATATGTTATCTCATGAAATCCTTACAGCAATGCAAGAAGTCAGGCATAACTACCCCATTATAAAAATTGCGGTAAAATAAACATAACATAGAATTTACTGTCTAACTAAGTTTATGTGTACATTTCAGTGACATTAAGTACATTCACAAACCAATTTCCAGAATGCTTTTCATGTTGCAAAACTACAACCCTGTAACTCATTAAAAAACAACTCCTCATTCACCACCCTCCCCAGGACCTGGTAGCCACGCTTCTCCTGTCTGTCTGTATGGATTTGACTACTCTAGGTACCTTGGAAAGGTGGAATAATAGAGCATTTGTCTTTTTTGTCTGGCTTATTTTGCTCAGCCTAATGTCCTCAAGGCTCATTCTTGATGTAGCAGGTGTCAGAATCTCCTTCCTTTTCGAGGCTGAACAATATTCCACTCTATGCATAGACAGCATTTTGTTGATCCATCTATCCATCCATGGACACTTGTGTTGCTTCCACCTTTTGGTTATTGTGAATGATACTGCTCTGAACATGATTGTGCAAATATCTCTTCCAGGCTAGCCACATTATACAGAGGAGCATAGAGAGATTCTGGGAGGACGGATGACCTGCCCGGGGCCCTTGGTGAGGTTCTAGTGGAGGATCTCCCAGACCCCACAGGCAGAACTCCTCTCCTTACCCCACTGCCTTTCTTAGTACCTGCCTCCTGTCCCACCACACAGTGCCCACTCCCTTGTACGACTTGCTAAGGCCTCTTGATCCCTGAAAGTTCAGGGACAGGAACTAGTGGGCACAACCACAGTCACCCACTTCTCTGTTCCCTACTGCAGATTCTGTACCAAACAATACACGACAATGACCTGCTTTCCACTCTTTCACCAGATGTGGATGAGGTGCCTACTGCATGCCAGGCATGTGTGGGCACTGGACGGAGACCCCTGGGAAATGAGAAGATGTGAGATCCTCAAGGCCAGGGGTATCCCTTTCACTTGCTGCTGCCCTGTGAGGGACAAAGGGGAACCCTGAAGGATTGGAGAAGTGCACGAGTGACCTAGCTCAGATGATGATATCACAGTAGCCCTGTTTATGATCACCTATCATATGCCAGGCATTGTGCGAAGTACTTTGCACACATTACCTGCTGTGAAGCTTAGAGATAACTGTTATATCTCCTATGTTACAGGGGAGAAAACTGATGCCCAGAGAGGTGAACCAGGCTTTCCCAGGTCTTGCAGCTAGTCTCTGGGATGTGAATACATGTGGTCTGACTCAGTGATCCCCTCATCCTCTTGGTTTTTGCCCTTGCAGCCCTCTAGCCTGTCCCCAGGGCCCTGCACCCTTGGTCACTGCCAAGATGACCTGGACATGGGCTCAAGCAAAGGCAGCAGCTCCAGTGCATCTCCATTTGATAGGGAGGCACCCCAGACCCTCCCTAAACACAGGAGCCCTGGGCTGCAGGTGGTGCAGGTGTTGGCTGAACCACAATGCATCCATTTTGGAGGATGCACCCTAGGACGAGCAGCAGCAGGAGGTCTCCCTGCCCAACAACTTGTAGTGGTACCTGAGAACAAGGGAGTAGAAGAAGGAGGCTTTGGACACAGGTGTGGAGAAGCCCAAGGAGGAAGAAGAAGACTTTGCTGCTGGATGGTCTTAAGAACCCCCTCCCAGAAAAGGAACTTTGGGCTTCATATGCAGGGCTGAGGTGAAAGTGCTCCCTATTTTCTAGCCTGGAACTACTGCAAACCTCAGTGTGACATCACAGGATCTCATTTCCCTATTTGCAAAATGGGATTATATGGGGGTTCCAATAAGACACTGGACCCGAGAGCAGTTTGAGAATTGTAAAGAAAGGTACAGTGAGGGGATAATTATTATCAATGGACCCTTGCTCGTCCAATAGGTAGTGTTCTTTAGCAAATATCTGAAGGTAAAATATGATTTGTTGAGGAGGTTTGCAGCAGCTGAGGCCTTCAAGAGCCTTTTCTGTCTCCCTTCAAAGCTGGTCTCTGACAGGGACCTTCTTGGTGCTACCCCTGGGCCCCTCATTCTTTGTGCAGGCTTCTCAGGGTTCTTACTTCTCTTGCATCTTGTGGTTCCCCTGGTGGATGGCGTGCTCCATCTTCACTCAGAGCTAACTGCATGTCCTTCAGGACCAAGTCCCTCGTGCGGCACCCACTGCTCCCTCACCAGGATTCAAAACCTTCTGTGACTGACCTCTGCTGACCTCCCAACTTTATCCCTCTCATTCTTTCTGCTCCTCCAGTTCCATGCCTGTGCCGCTCAATCCTGTGGCTCACACTCTCACCCAAGCTGTTCTCCTCCATCAGGATGTCCTTGGCTCCCGTGTCTGCTGGGCAAATTTGTGCTCATCCTTCCAAATCCTGCACAGATATCCTCCTCTGAAAGCTCTTCCTGAGGTCACAGCCTCCTGGAACAAGGTAGTCCTTGCTTCTCTGCTGCCTCTGGGTTTTGTGCCTTTATCACTTTGCTGTGGCTGCCTGCCTCCTGCTGAAGGGAGGCACTTTGGCTTTACTCACCTCAGTATCTCCTGGGTCCAGCTGGGTCTCTAGCCTGACCCAGAATTGGTGGTCATCCAGGGTATAGAGAACTCACAAGGACCCAGGAATGTTTTGCAAATAATACCACCCTCCCACACTTCTCCAATGTTTACTTTCTAAGCTCTTTTACTCTTTGACATTCAAATTTCTAAACGGCCTGCATGTATTTACAAAGCCTGGGAAAATGCCTTCAGCGGACACACACACCCCACTGGCAGAATGTATTTGCATTGACTAGGATTATGGATGAAATTCAGCTTCCTGGCAAATGAATCACTTGCCATTGGCTGAGCATCTGCTAAGTGCCAGATACTAAGCTGTGATCTCTATAAAGAGACATGAACTACTGACTCAGTCCTTGACCCCAAAGAGCTCAGAATCTAGTGAGCTCGATTGCTTGTAAGTTAGAGAAAGTTCAGAGCAGAAGCTCAGGAAGGAGAAGAGAAGTAACGTGGACACACTAGAGGCAGTGACAGCCACACAGCCGTCTGGGCACACTGAGTGACGCAAATAGCTTAGGTTGCTTTGGCAGCCCATGAAGGTATCACAGTTTCCTATTGCAGCATCTCAGTGATGATTTTGTCATGCTGATCTCTGCAAAGCCCCTCTGTGCAGCAGTCCAGGATGGTGGCAGCCATGCTGTGGAGATAAGGGCAGTGACCAGGACTACAGGCTCAGAGCTGGCACCCTGGTCCACCTGAGAATGGGAGCCCTTCATATGTTCTCTGCCTCTGTGTTCAGGCTGGGGGTCCTGGCCTAGGAAGGGAGATACCCCCCATGCTGGGTCAAAAGGACACACCCCCGGGAAGACACTCCCTCTTCTTTCTGGGTCATTTCTGTCTCTGCAGTGAATGGTGCCATCAGGCACATCCTCTCTGCTGGTGTTTCAGAGGACAGGTGTTTCTGCTCATGGCCTGAGTCTTCAGATGAGGGGAGAAGTAGCACACTCCTGTGCTCTGCTGACTAAGGCAGAGAGGCCTGTCACCCCATCAGAATGAATGCCAGACCAATGGCTAAAATAAAATTGTTTCCAACATTCAAAGGGACCACCTTCATTCATCTACAAATACTTTTCCTTTTCTTTTCTTTTGAGTCTTACCCTATTGCGTAGGCTGGAGTGCAATGGCATGATCTTGGCTCACTGCAACCTCCGCCTCCTGGGTTCAAGTGATTCTCCTGCCTCAGCCTCTTGAGTAGTTGGGACTACAGGCACCCAGCACCACATCTGGCTAATTTTTGTATTTTTGGTAGAGACAAGGTTTCACCATATTAGCCAGGCTGGTCTCAAACTCCTGACCTTGTGATCCACCCACATTGACCTCCCAAAGTGCTGAGATTACAGGCGTGAGCCACCATGCCTGGCACAATTTTTTTTCTATAAAACCACCTATTCCACTCAAAGTAAGGTAAATGATGCATCATGCCCAGCTGGCAACATGGGCCCTATCTAGAAAGCGAGTGCCCACCACCATGGTACAGTGCTGTGCAGTGCCTGTGTGGTGCTGAATCTTGGGAGTAGCTCCCATCCTCTGAACCACAACTACAGGGACCTTAGACATAAGCAAGAACCTCTGGTGACCAGGCCTGTCGGCAAGGAGATGCTAACTCTGTCCTGGGGTTCTGCAGGGAGGTCAGGCCAGTGGAGAGGTGCTGAGACCCATGAGTGGTCTCTCCCACTCCCGCCCATGCTGTGTAATGGGGGCGACCACACACCCAATCTGCCTGGGAGGGTCCTAGTGCACCCATTGCCTCGCTGAGTTATGAGTGGTGCTGCCTCTCACATCTCACCAGTATCTCATTTGAAGGACAAATTATGTCTTCCCCTTCCCCACCCTGTGGAACTCCATTTCCTCATGTGCAGGTGGGGGATGATATGCTTACATGGTTATACACCGGGGGTAACGATGGGCTCCATCTGTCAATGCCCTGCATCCAGCGACCACCTGGAGCACACCTGCAGTTCACAAGCTGGGCTTCCTGCTATAGTGAGGGGAACAAGCACTGCCTGGAGCCAGGGAGCATCTCTGAAGGAGGTGTTGGAAAGGACCTGTTCCAGAATTTGGGCTTGTATTGGGGGCTTGAGGGAGGGTTGAAGGAAGCCTTTGCTCCAGATTGGATGCTGTCAGAGGCAGGGTGGATTCTATCACCTGGCATTTTCCTCAATCTTACCTAGAAGGAAAGAAGACAAGACCAACGCTAACTGCAATTGACAAAGAGGTTGTGGTCATGACACAGACACGGTGGGGGGGTGGGGAGTAAGGTCATTTTTGTCCATGTTTTGTGTAAGTTGAGCCATGATAGTTACCAAGTGACCTTGCTTTGTCTTGACCCCTCATGGTCACAGAGCGACCTTGTCTGATGCTGACAACATGTGCAGTTCAACAGGAGAACACCTAACCTGGCCAGCAGCAGCTGCTGTCCTCCCGAGGCCTCACTGCTCCTCCACTGGAGACGACTGCTGACCATGGGAGGTGTGGAGTGGGAGGGGAATGTGCTGTGGGTTTTGTTTGCAGAGCAGGGGAAGGGGACTCTGATGCCTTCAGCTCTGGCCATCCTACGTGCTGTGATCTGCCTCCCCTGCTTCCTACACCTCCCACAATCCCGCCACGCTGCTGCAGTTACTGCCAACTCACAGTGCCTTCTAAGGGCCCCAGCGTCTCTGGGGCACCCCTTCTCCCTTGGGAGGGAAGCAAGGTGCTCATGAAGGTCTCACGTGGAGGATGCTGAAAGGCTGTGGAGAGGCCTTCTTGAGTGTCAAAGTCTGGGATTCCAGCTTCAGCCTCAGGCTGCAAGTGTGTGTGCTGAAGTGACAATTTCTGCTCTCATTCTCTCTCCTGTCTGGTCAGAGAAAGTTAGGGAGTGTCCACTCTCTGGGGGAGGCAAAGTCTCTGGAGAGGTGGCCTTTCCCTGAAGTGGGAAAGGCTGGGCATGGGAAAGCAGGGGCCTGGGCTCTGCCTACTGCTTGCTGAGAGCTTGGGCACAACGCTGCCCTCCCTGGGCTCCTGTTCCTTTTCTCTGTATGATTAGGTGGAGGTGGATGGAATTCTGCTTCTACTCCCAGTCCTTGGGCACCATATCAGGTACTCTCACAATTATGAACCCATCTGGTCCTCGAAACATGCCCTGGAGATGGATCTGTCAACCCCACATTGCAAATGTTTGTTCTAAATCCCATACTCTGGAGTCAGAAAGAGCTGGATTTGGCCTCAGCCACTGACGGTTGCTTGCTGTGTGACCTTGGACAAGTCACTGCCCTTCTCTGAGCCTCACAACACACATTTACATAGGGGAAGAATAATACGTCCCTCTTGGGCTGTTGTGAAGCAGAGCTAATGGGTACATTGCCTCAGGCACATTGCAGGTGCTCAAAGTGTTGGTCTTTCCTTCTCTTTCTAGGTCTCCATTTCCTCATCTATACAGCAGGGAGCAGCTCAGTCCTGATTATAAATAAGACAATAGGTGAATGCACTCAGTAAGCCCAGGGGTGGAGATGCATGGAGAAGCTTCTTGCAAGGGTGAAGAATGTGTTCTCTGAGCCCTGTGCTGAGGGGCAGGTGAGAAGACAGCAAGCCCAGAGACTGAGACCTACAAAATGCCCCCTGCAAAGCGGGAGGAGGAGCAGTGTTCTCAGCAAGCAGAGGCAGCATCCTCAGTGCTTGCAGGAGGAGCAGGACTGCTTGTGCTTGCTCAGGTGGGTGACAGACAAGGTTCTTAGGCATCTGCTGGGTGTCAGGTGCTGCACAAGCATCATCTCCTTGAATTTAATCTTTCCATCATCCTTTAGAGGTGGACATTACAGGGGCAAAGTGGGATTGAAACACAGGTCCCCTGAGCCTGTGCATTTTCTACAAGGCAACTTGGTTCACATGCAATAATAGGATCCAAAAATGCACCTGCTATGCTGTGCACACCTGATTTCATAACATCCTCACAACCTGCAAGGTTGGTATGTTGTCCCCATTTTATGGATGAGGAAACTGAGGCTCAGAGAGGCTGAATAATTTGCTTATCTTTCCAGAGAACTAAAGGGAAGAGAGTTGCTATAGCTGTGGGGCCTTCTATTCCTGGCAGGAAGTGCCCAGTGCCCCAGGCCATTCTGACCCTAGTGCAGACAGGAGAAAAGGCACATCAACAAATCCAGCAGCAAGGTTCCACTGAGGGCCTCCCTGGCCTTTCCTTGTGCTAGTGCTGAGGGAGAAACAGCCTTGCTCCTGCACCTCCCATGGCTCCCTGCTGCCCCCAGGATAAAGGTCAGAGTCCTCAGGTCTGTGTTTGAGACCCTCTATGGTCTGGTCTCACCTGCATTTCCAGCCAAATCCTCCATCACAGTCCCCAGGGCAGCAGCCATGGCCACCTGATCCATCCTGCCATCCTGCCTTGGCTCAGGCTGTTCCCTCTGCCTGATGCCCTCCGTCCCTTCTCTCTCATGCCTCAAGGCCTGGTGCAAATGCTTCCTATACACTAGAGCCTGAACTGGTCCTGCTTCCACTGCCAGGGCAGAATCCATTCCTCTCTACCCTCTTCTCTGAGTCCCTCTCACACTGTGTGCCCAGGTGTGTCCCCAGCAGCTCTTGAGCGACCAGCTGTGTGAGAGCTGTCTCCACACCTGGCCTAAGAAGTTTTTCAAGGACAGTGGCATCTTTCTCTCCGTATTTCCATCCCCAGGACTTAGCAAATGCAAACAATGGTAGTGCTGCTGGAACAGAAGAGAATAAAACTGAATTGAACTGTAGCAGATGCCCAGGCTGAAGGCTTGCTGGCCCAGGGGCACAGATGACTACCCCAGGGGTAAGGAGCACTGGCTTTGGAATCATCCCTGGGTTCAAGACTGGACTTCTCCACTGGCCAGCTCTGCAACTTTGGCCAAGAGACTTAGCCTCTCTGTTTCTCAATTTCCTTAGCAATAAACCAGGTTGGTAATATCAACCTAGTAGGTACGTGGTGAAGATTGGATGAGTCCATGCTTATAGAGAGTGCAGTGCATGCCTGGCACTTGGTGAGCCCTCAGGAAATGGTAGGGATCACTATTAGTTTTATTTGCAGAGATGGTATGTACAGTGTATAGACATCAGGAGCTGGTATAAACTTGGATTGGTCCAAGTCTGCAAGGAGTATACCATCCAAGAACTTGGATAATCCAGGTGCAATATCATCAGTACTTTCCAATTACACAGCAATGGACTTGGCTGGGCTAGTGGCATCAGAGTATCCTGGGAAGCTTTAGAAATCCAGCATCCTAGAATCCCTCTCACAGAGTCTAGGATGGTCTAGATTTTGCATAAGCAAGCCCCATGTCTCTGAAGTACAGAAAGGCTTAGCTGTTTGTTTATCCAAATGGGTTTTCAAGGTTTGGAATCACTGGAAGGCAACTCAGAGGAGATAAGCCTTGCAGACTAGGATTTATTTATTTATTTATTTATTTATTTATTTATTTATTTATTTATTTATTTTTGAGGTGACAGATTTATTAATTAGTTTTATTTAATCATTTAACAATATAAACATAACAAAACATCACATTGTACCCTATAAATATATACAATTATTTTTTCAATTAAAATAAAATTTAAATTTTTAAAAAAAGAAATGAAAGAGGAGACATTACTACCAACCTTATAGAAATAAATGCTATGAACAACTATTTGCTAATAAACTAGATACTTGAGATGAAAAACAAGTTTCTAGAAAGATGCAAAACTACTGAAACTGAGTCTAAGAGAAATAGGACATCTACATAAATCTATAGGAAGCAAAGAGATTGAATTAATAAACTAAAAATTACCCACAAAGAAAACCCTAGGCCCTTCACCACTGATTCTACCAAACATTTGAAGAAGAATTAATATCAATTCTTCACAAAGGTTTCCAAAAAATAGAAGAGGGAACACTGCCCAACTCATTCCATAAGGCTAGTATTACCCTGATACCAAACCTAGGCAAAGACATCACAAGAAAACTACAGCCCAGTATCTTTTTACCAATACAGATGCAAAAACCCGCAAATCAATACTAGCAAATGGGATCCAGTAATATATAAAAAGAAGCACGTACCATGAAAAATGAGATTTATCACAGGATAAATGCAAGATTGGTTTTACATCCCCAAATCAATTTTTTAAAATTATTATTATTATTATTATTATACTTTAAGTTCTAGGGTACATGTGCATAACATGCAGGTTTGTTACATATGTATACTTGTGCCATGTTGCTGTGCTGCACCCATCAACTCGTCAGCACCCATCAACTCGTCATTTACATCAGGTATAACTCCCAATGCAATCCCTCCCCGCTTCCCCCTCCCACCTCCCCATGATAGGCCCCAGTGTGTGATGTTCCCCTTCCTGAGTCCAAGTGATCTCATTGTTCAGTTCCCACCTATGAGTGAGAACATGCGGTGTTTGGTTTTCTGTTCTTGTGATAGTTTGCTAAGAATGATGGTTTCCAGCTGCATCCATGTCCCTACAAAGGACACAAATTCATCCTTTTTGATGGCTGCATAGTATTTCATGGTGTATATGTGCCACATTTTCTTAATCCAGTCTGTCACTGATGGACATTTGGGTTGATTCCAAGTCTTTGCTATTGTGAATAGTGCCACAATAAACATACGTGTGCATGTGTCTTTATAGCAGCATGATTTATAATCCTTTGGGTCTATACCCAGTAATGGGATGGCTGGGTCATATGGTACATCTAGTTCTAGATCCTTGAGGAATCGCCATACTGTTTTCCATAATGGTTGAACTAGTTTACAATCCCACCAACAGTGTAAAAGTGTTCCTATTTCTCCACATCCTCTCCAGCACCTGTTGTTTCCTGACTTTTTAATGATCACCATTCTAACTGGTGTGAGATGGTATCTCATTGTGGTTTTGATTTGCATTTCTCTGATGGCCAGCGATGATGAGCATTTTTTCATGTGTCTGTTGGCTGTATGAATGTCTTCTTTTGAGAAATGTCTGTTCATATCCTTTGCCCACTTTTTGATGGGGCTGTTTGTTTTTTTCTTGTAAATTTGATTGAGTTCTTTGTAGGTTCTGGATATTAGCCCTTTGTCAGATGAGTAGATTGCAAAAATTTTCTCCCATTCTGTAGGTTGCCTGTTCACTCTGATGCTAGTTTCTTTTGCTGTGCAGAAGCTCTTTAGTTTAATGAGATCCCATTTGTCAATTTTGGCTTTTGCTGCCATTGCTTTTGGTGTTTTAGACATGAAGTCTTTGCCCATGCCTATGTCCTGAATGGTACTACCTAGGTTTTCTTCTAGGATTTTTACGGTATTAGGTCTAACATTTAAGTCTCTAATCCATCTTGAATTAATTTTCGTATAAGGAGTAAGGAAAGGATCCAGTTTCAGCTTTCTATTTATGGCTAGCCAATTTTCCCAGCACCATTTATTAAATAGGGAATCCTTTCCCCATTTCTTGTTTCTCTCAGGTTTGTCAAAGATCAGATGGCTGTAGATGTGTGGTATTATTTCTGAGGACTCTGTTCTGTTCCATTGGTCTATATCTCTGTTTTGGTAGCAGTACCATGCCGTTTCGGTTACTGTAGCCTTGTAGTATAGTTTGAAGTCAGGTAGCGTGATGCCTCCTGCTTTGTTCTTTTGACTTAGGATTGTCTTGGAGATGCGGGCTCTTTTTTGGTTCCATATGAACTTTAAAGTAGTTTTTTCCAATTCTGTGAAGAAACTCATTGGTAGCTTGATGGGGATGGCATTGAATCTATAAATAATCTTGGGTAGTATGGCCATTTTCACAATATTGATTCTTCCTATCCATGAGCATGGTATGTTCTTCCATTTGTTTGTGTCCTCTTTGATTTCACTGAGCAGTGGTTTGTAGTTTTCCTTGAAGAGGTGCTTTACATCCCTTGTAAGTTGGATTCCTAGGTATTTTATTCTCTTTGAAGCAATTGTGAATGGAAGTTCATTCATGATTTGGCTCTCTGTTTGTCTGTTACTGGTGTATAAGAATGCTTGTGATTTTTGCACATTAATTTTGTATCCTGAGATTTTGCTGAAGTTGCTTATCAGCTTAAGGAGATTTTGGGCTGAGACAATGGGATTTTCTAAATATACAATCATGTCATCTGCAAACAGGGACAATTTGACTTCTTCTTTTCCTAACTGAAGACCCTTGATTTCTTTCTCTTGCCTGATTGCCCTAGCCAGAACTTCCAACACTATGTTGAATAGGAGTGGTGAGAGAGGGCATCCCTGTCTTGTGCCAGTTTTCAAAGGGAATTTTTCCAGTTTTTGCACATTCAGTATGATATTGGCTGTGGGTTTGTCATAAATAGCTCTTATTATTTTGAGGTACGTTCCATCAATACCGAATTTAATGAGCGTTTTTAGCATGAAGGGCTGTTGAATTTTGTCAAAAGCCTTTTCTGCATCAATTGAGATAATCATGTGGTTCTTGTCTTTGGTTCTGTTTATATGCTGGATTATGTTTATTGATTTGCGAATGTTGAACCAGCCTTGCATCCCAGGGATGAAGCCCACTTGATCATGGTGGATAAGCTTTTTGATGTGTTGCTGAATCCGGTTTGCCAGTATTTTATTGAGGATTTTTGCATCGATGTTCATCAGGGATATTGGTCTAAAATTCTCTTTTTTTGTTGTGTCTCTGCCAGGCGTTGGTATCAGGATGATGTTGGCCTCATAAAATGAGTTAGGGAGGATTCCCTCTTTTTCTATTGATTGGAATAGTTTCAGAAGGAATGGTACCAGCCCCTCCTTGTACCTGTGGTAGAATTCAGCTGTGAATCCATCTGGTCCTGGACTTTTTTTCGTTGGTAGGCTATTAACTATTGCCTCAATTTCAGAGCCTGCTATTGGTCTATTCAGGGATTCAACTTCTTCCTGGTTTAGTCTTGGAAGAGTGTAAGTGTCCAGGAAATTATCCATTTCTTCTAGATTTTCCAGTTTATTTGCATAGAGGTGTTTATAGTATTCTCTGATGGTAGTTTGTATTTCTGTGGGGTCGGTGGTGATATCCCCTTTATCATTTTTTATTGCATCAATTTGATTCTTCTCTCTTTTCTTCTTTACTAGTCTTGCTAGCAGTCTGTCAATTTTGTTGATGTTTTCAAAAAACCAACTCCTGGATTCATTGATTTTTTGGAGGGTTTTTTCTGTTTGTATCTCCTTCAGTTCTGCTCTGATCTTAATTATTTCTTGCCTACTGCTAGCTTTCAAATGTGTTTGCTCTTGCTTCTCTAGTTCTTTTAATTGTGATGTTAGAGTGTCAATTTTAGATCTTTCCTGCTTTCTCTTGTGGGCATTTAGTGCTATAAATTTCCCTCTACACACTGCTTTAAATGTGTCTCAGAGATTCTGGTATGTTTTATCTTTGTTCTCATTGGTTTCAAAGAACATCTTTATTTCTGCCTTCATTTCGTGATGTACCCAGTAGTCATTCAGGAGCAGGTTGTTCAGTTTCCATGTAGTTGAGCGGTTTTGATTGAGTTTCTTAGTCCTGAGTTCTAGTTTGATTGCACTGTGGTCTGAGAGACAGTTTGTTATAATTTCTGTTCTTGTACATTTGCTGAGGAGTGCTTTACTTCCAATTACGTGGTCAGTTTTGGAGTAAGTATGATGTGGTGCTGAGAAGAATGTATATTCTGTTGATTTGGGGTGGAGAGTCCTATAGATGTCTATTAGGTCTGCTTGCTGCAGAGATAGAAAGATTTTATAACACAGAATTACCCAAAGAATTGGCAAGTGTGTGTCTGTCAGACAGAGGTTATAGTTCTTAATAGGGTGGGGAAAGAAAGGCAAAAGTCAGACCGGAAAAGAAAAGGGGTTCACCCATCAGAAAGATCTGTGACTGCATAAAAGAAACAAATGAATACATGATCAGCCTCAGGAATAATTAGAGGAATGCAAATTAGAGCAACAAGAAACAGTGTTTCACCCATAACATTAGCCGCATTTTGTAAAGATGACATAATAAAAATAACAATAGGTGGTGTTGGCAGAATGTGGAGGAACAGGGCTCTTCCTTACACTGCTGATGGGGATAGGAATGGCAGCAGCTTTTGAGAGGGCCACATGGCACTGTGTGTGAGTGCCTTCACAGGGTGACACCCTTGGATTTGGGAATTCCACATCTAAAAATGGTTCATTTATTCTAGGATTTTTTTTTTTTTTGAGTCAAGACTTCCCTACGTTGCACAGGCTGGCCATAAACTACTGGCCATGAGTGATCCTCCCACCTTGGCCTTCTGCATAGCTGTGATTACAAGCATGAACCATGGTGCCTGGCTTTACCCTAGGAATTTATCCTGAGGAAATAATCAGACAAGCATTCCAAGCTGTACTTAGAGAAGGGTATTTATTGTTGCATTGATGATGGTAGGTAAGATGTGGGAAGAATATGAATGTCCAGCAATAAGAGATTGGCTAAATAATTGTGCTACAGCTAGGCAAGGGGCTGGCTTATGGCCATTCAGAGCACTGACGCTTCTGATTGAGTCAAATCTCCCGTCAGTGCTCTCACACACCACACACCTTCCTCCTTTGCAGCATAAATGACTGTCATAATTTTACACTTGTGAACTTATTTGATGAATTTTTAGATCCCTCATTAGATGCTAAGCTGCATGGAGGTAAGGAGTATACTATGTTCATTATTGTGTCCTCCATGCCAAGTTAAGTTCCTGGAACACATTACACTCTCAATATTTGTTGTTAGATGAATGACCAAGTCTGTTTCTTAGTATGGAAAAATGTTTGAAATATGCAATTCAGAGAAAGAGCAGACTATGAAACAGCATGAATGCTGTACTACACACTGCTCATTCCCTCCTCTCTGGATCTTCTTTGGAGGATCACATCATGCCCACTTTTAGTAAATAAATTATGATTGATCCAAAGTCAATCATGACAATGCTATTCTCTGCTGCTAGGGATGGTCATGAGATCAGGTTTTGGCCTATCTAAACACAGATTTCCAGACATAAAGAGAAATCCTCTGGGGGTCACCTCTGAAGTCCTTGCTTTCCTAATAAAAGTGCAGAAGTGACTGCTTTTGCTGGCCTTAAAAACACATGTAGTGGTTGGAGCTGCAGTAGCCATCTTACAACCATGAGCAAAATTCCAATAGACTCACAAAGATGCTGGCCTAACACTGTTGAACCAGTGAACCACACCCAGGAACCGTAGATACTCTAACTATGTAAGAAAAATGAACCTGTATTTGTTTAAGTGACTGAACTTTCAGATTAATGCACTCCCAACAGATACAGAGCATGATCCCATGTATACCCGTATGTAAAAATATGAACAAAAAAATTAAAGTGATTATCTCTAGGTGGTAGGATTCTCCTTCATATTTTTTTATTTTATAAAGTTTTCCCAAATGACACGTAAATAATAATCAGACAAATTTTTCTGTACCTTCAGAAAATAAACATATGTACTAATTTTGTTTTTTTTAAATAAACAAAATATTGGGCCCCCAGAATGTACTTCACTACCAGATGATAACTTAGTTAGCCACAACGGAGATGAACACTTGTGGGTATCCTGGAAGACAGGTTCAGCCGCAGTGAGAGGTCCCCTCCAGAACAGTATGTGTTTCCAAACTCCTGAGGGAGGCAGGGCAGACCCCAGGGAAGTAGATGAGAACCTGAGTGAGGCTCTGCGGGGAGAGAGGATGTTCCTCAGCCCTCACAAGGACATGTCAGTTTCACCTGAGATTAGGCCCCGGCCTTGGCTGGGCAGCCTGCCAGGCAGGTTCTCAGCGGCATGGGGTGATAGCAGGAGGAGGGGAAGCCTGGCAAGCTGGGGCAGCTCTGGGGTCTTCAGGTGGGGCTGTTTCGGGAAGCAGCTGTGTTGGCTGTAAACACAGATTTATAGGAAGCAGAGCTTAGCAATCTCTCCTACCACAAACCTGGACTATCAGGGATGTTTCCATAGCAGCATCCACACCAGTGAGGAATCTGGACGTGACCTATGATCCTCTCTCCCGCTGTTCCTTTTCTCTTAGAATGGGACAGAGCAGCTAGTGTCCTGTAGTGACTCCAGTTTGCTGCTCTCTTCCTTTCCTTCTTCCTCCTGCCCTCAGTCTCCTCTGCTTCCTTCACCTTTTACATGAGGAAGCTTAAGTCACCTGCCTGAGCCTGAGCTTCTCATCTAAATCACGGAGTGCCAGTCAATGCCTCCCTTCCTCTTCCCAGGGAGCAACTTCAGTGTTCCCTGCCTGCTGTGGGGAGCTAGACACTGCCCCTTATTCCCTGTGGGACCATCCACAGCCCGTTTCCTCACCCCTGTAATGGGACAGCAGTCCTGTCTGCCCACTTGGTAGTGCTGATTCCAGGCCTGGGTCCCTCCTGAGAAAAATCTCCAGTGTGGTTGATACGGTGGGTGTTTGTGCATGTGGAGGGGTGGAGCATCCATATAGCCATTTACAGACCCCATCTTTCCTCTCTCCCCATGCTTATTGCATTTCAGGAATCCCTCTCCTTTATGCCAAGAAACATAAGACATTTTCAGATCCATCATCTCATTGAGACTCACATCTCCTTGAAGTTGGAGTTATTGTCACCCTTTTACTGATGATTAAACTGAGGCTCAGAAAGGGGCAAGTCATTGCCCAGAGTTCTACTGTGAATTTATAGCCAACCTGGGATTAAGATGCATGTTCTGGATTCCTGCTGGAGTCCTGGCCCATCTGCAGCCAAGGCCCATCTTTCTGCTCCCATGAGGCCCCCTTCCCATTCCTTTCCTCCCCATGACAGCCACTGGCACTACCACCCAGAGCCTGTGCTCACTGTCACACCACCTCTCGCTGCATCTGTGCTGGAACCCACCATGTCCATCAGATGGATTTTCCTAAATGGTGGTTGGGCTCCAAATCCATTCCCCCAAGACTGCCACAAATTGCACTACAGGGGGCCTCAACTGTAGGCGTTTCTGGTCTAGAGAGAGAGATGGTCCCATAGAAATGTCAACATCACTTGGAAAGAGGAGAGTGGAAACACAGGAGAAAGTTCAGGAAGTGACATCAGGAGGAGGTGGCCCTTAAGTTGGGTCTTGAGGGATGTGTGAGAGTTACTGGGAAAGGAATGCTGAGAAGGGCATTCCAGGAGGAAAGATCAGCATTCTCCAAGACTCAGACTGGTCTGGTGGCTGCAGTGTAGAGCTGGGGGTCACTATCTGTGTAATTACTTTGCAGTGTGAGGATTCATCTCACAGAGTTAAACCTTTGTTTTAATTCATCAGGTTGGTAACACTCTTTTTACACAATCTGCAATGGAACATTCCTAAGCCCATTGAGGCCTATAGTGAAAAATCAGAATATCTTCAGATAAAACCTAGAAAGAAGCTATCTGTGAAACTGTTTCATGATGCATGGATTTACCTCAGAGAGTTAAAGCTTTATTTTGATTAAGCAGGTTGGAAACCCCTTTTGTGTAGAATCTGTGAAGGGACATTTGGGAGCCTATTGAGGCCTATAATTAAAAACTGAATGCCCCAGATAAAACTCAGAAAGAAGCTATATGTGACCCCACTTTGCCCGGTGTGGATTAATATCACAGAGTTAAACTTTTCTTTTGACTCCGCAAGTTGAATACACTCTTTTTGCAGAATCTGCAAAGCGACATTTCCAAGCCCATTAAAGTCTATAGTGAAATACTGAATAACTCACAATAAAAATTGGAAAGAAGCTATCTGTGAAACCGCTTTGTGAGGTTTGGATTTATCTCATGAAGTTAAACCTTTCATTTGATTCAGCAGGTTGGAAACACTCTTTTTGTAGAATCCGCAAAGGGACATCCGGGAGCCCACTGAGGGCTATGTTGAAAAAACAAATATTCCCAGAGAAAAACTAGAAAGGAGCTATCTGTGAAACCGATTTGTGATGTGTGGTTTCATCTCACAGAGTTACACCTTTCTTTTGTTTGAGCAGGTTTAAAACACTTTTTTTTTGTAGAATCTGCATAGGGACATTTGGGAACCTAAAAAGGCAGAATTTGAAAAACCGAATATTCCCTGATAAAAAGTAGAAGGAATCTATCTGTGAAACTGCGTTGTGATGGGTGGATTCATCTCACAGAGTTAAATCTTTCATTTGATTAAGCAAGTTGCAAACATTCTTCTTGTAGAACCTTTGAAGGGACATTTTGGAGCCAATTGAGGCCTATAGGGAAAAACTGAATATCCCTTGATAAAAACTAGAAAGAAGCTCTCTGTGAAACTGCTTTGTGATGTGTGTATTCATCTCACAGAGTTGAAACATTCTTTTCATTCAGCAGGTTGGAAACACATTTTTTGTAGAATCTGCGAAGGGATATTTGGGAGCCTATTGAGGAAAGTAGTGAGAATCCTAATATATCACGATAAGCACTAGAAAGAAGCTATCTGTGAAAACACTTTGCGATGTGTTGATTCATCTCACATACTCAAACTTTTCTTTTGATTCAGCGGGTTGGAAACACTCTGTGGAATGTGTGAAAGAATCTTTGTGAGCCCAGTAAGGCCTATAATGAAAAACGGAATACCTTTGATTAAAAACTAGAAACAAGGTATCTCTGAAACCACTTCATGATGTGTATGTTCATCTCCTAGATTTAAATATTTCTTTAGATTAAGCAGGTTTTCCACACTCTGTTTGTAGAATCTGTGAAGAAATTTGGAAGCCTACAGAGGCCTAGTGTAGTAAACCCAGTACATCCTGATGGAAATTAGAAAGAAGCTGTTTGTAAAACCTTTTAGAGATGTGCAGATTCACTTAACAGAGTTAAACTTACCTTTTGATTCACCAGGTTGTAAACACCATTTTTGTAGAATTTCAAATGCACATTGAGGAGTTTATTGAGGACTATAGTGAAAAATGGAATATCCTGATAAAAAGTAGAAAGAAGCTAACTGTGAAACTGCTTTGCTATGTGTGGATTCTTATCTTAGGCTGAAAACTTTCTTTTGATTCAGCAGGTTGGAAACACTCTGTGTATATCTGTGAAGGGACATTTGGGAGCCCATAGAGGCCTAGACTGTAAAACCTAATACCTCAAATACAAACTAAAAAGAAGCTGTCTGTGAAACTGCTTTGCAATGCATGTATTCTTCTAACAGAATTAAATTTTTTCTTTGATTCAGCAGGTTGGAATAACTCTTTTCGTAGAATCTGCGAAGAGACATTTGAGAGCCCATGTAGGCCTATAGTAATAAATTGAATATCCCAAGTTAAAAGCCTGAAAGAAACTATAGGTGAAAGTGTTTTGCAATGCGTGGATTTATCTCAATGTTAAACTTTTGTCTTTTTTCAGCAGTTTGGAAATGCTCTGTTTGGATAATATGCAAAGAGACATTTTAGAGCCCATTGAGGCCTATAGTGAAAAACTAAATGTCCCTTGATAAAAACTAGAAGAAAGCTATCTGTGAAACTGCTTTCTGATATGTGGATTCATGTCACAGAGGTAAACCTTTCTTTTGATTCAGGAGGTTGAAACACTCTATTTTTAGAAGCTGCAAAGGGACCTTTGGGAGCCCACTGAGGCCTATGGTGAAAAACCAAATATCCTTCATTAAAAACTATAACGAGGCTATCTGTGAAACCACTTGGTGATGTGTGGGGTCATCTCAGATACTTAAAACTTTCCTTTGATTCAGCAAGTTGGAAGAACTTTTTGTAGAATCTGCGTTAGGAATTCGAAAGCTCATTGAGGCCAAGAGTGGAAAATTGAATATACCAGGATAAAAAATAGAAAGAAGCTATCTGTGAAACTGCTTTGTGATTTGTGAATTCATCTCACATAGTGAAACCTTTCTTTTGATTCAGCATGTTGGAAACACTGTGTTTGCAGAATCTGTGAAGGGACATTTGGGAATCCATTGAGGCCTTTATTGAAAAAGAGAATACTACTGAAAACAACTAGAAAGAAGGTATCTGTAAAACTGTTTTACAATGTTTGGATTCATCTCATAGAGTTAACCTTTCTTTTGATTCAGCAGGTTAAACAAACTCTTTTTGTAGAATCTGCCAAAGAATACATCATAGCCCATTGAGGCCTATAGTTGAAAACCAAATATCCTTTGATCAAAACAAGAACAAAGCTATCTGTGTAACTGCTTTTCGATGTGTGGATTAATCTCACAGAGTTAAACTTTTCTTTTGATTCAGCAGGTTGGAAACACTAGGTTTCTATAATCCGCAAAGGGACTCTTGGGAGTCCATTGAGTCCTATAGTGAAAAACAGAATATCCTTCTATAAAAACTAGAAAGAAGCATCTATGAAGCCACTTTGTAATGCGTGGATTTTTCTCATGGAATTAAACATTGTTTCATTTCAGCATTTTGGAAACATTCTTTTTGTAGAATCTGCAAAGGAACTTTAGGAACTCATTGAGGCTTATTGTGAAAAACCAAATATCTCTGGGTAAAAATTCGAAGGAACCTATCTTTGAAATTGCTTTGTGATGTGTGGCTTCATCTCACAGAGGTAAACCTTTCTATTGATTCAACAGGTTGGGAACACTGTTTTTCTTAGAATCTGTGAAGGGACATTTAGGAGTCTATAGAGGTCTAGATTGTAAGACCAAATATTGCACCATAAAATCTAGAAAGATGCTATTTGTTAAACTACTTTGCAATGTTTGGATTCATCTCAGAGTTAAACTTTCTTATGATTCAGCAGTTTAAAACACTATTTTTGTAGAATCTGTGAACGAACACAGCCCATTGAGGCCTGTAGTGAAAAAACGAATATCCCATGAAAAAAGTGGAGAGAAGCTATCTGTGAAACTGCTATGCAATATGTGGATTTATCTCACAGAGTTAAACCTTTTGTTTAATTCAGCAAGTTGGAAAATATCACATTTTAGAAGCAGCAAAAAGACATTTGGGAGCCTTAGAGGCCAAGGGTGGAAAACAGAATATCCTCTAATAAAAACTAGAAAGAAGCTATCTGTGAAATGGTTTTGCAATGTGTGGATTCATCTCACATAGGTAAACCTTTCTATTGATTCAAGATGTTGAAAACACCTTTTCAGTGGAACTTGTGAAAGTACATATTGGAGCCTGTTAAGGCCTATAGTGTAAAACCAAATATCCTTTTATAAAAACTAGAAGGAACCAATTTGTGAAACCTTTTTGCGATGTGTGGATTCATCTCCCAGTGTTAAATCATTCTTTTGATTGTGCAGGTCAGAAACACTGGATTTATACAATCTGCAAAAGAAAATTTTGGAGACCATAGAGTCCTAGAGTGGAAAATAAAATATCCCCCAATAAAAGTAGGAAGAAGCTATTGGTGAAACCAGTATGCAATGTGCGTATTAATCTCAAGGAGACAAACCTTTCTCTTGATTCAGCACTTGAGAAACACTCTTTTTGTAGAATCTGTGAGAAGACATTTTGGAGCCCAGTGAGGATAACAGTAAAAAGCTGAATATCCCACGATAAAAACTAGAAAGAAGCTTTCTGTGAAACTGCTTTGTGATGTGTATTCATCTCACCCAGTTAAACCTTTATTTGATTCCAACCTTTATTTGGAAACACATTGTTTGTAGAATCTGGTAGGAACATTTATGTGTCCATTGAGGCCTACAGTGAAAAGGTAAATATCCCCTGATAAAAACTAGAAAGAAGATATCTGTGAGACCGTTCTCCACTGTGTTGATTTATCTCACAGAGTTAAATCTTTCTTTTGATTCAGCGAGTTGGAAACACTCGGTTTGTAGAATCAGTGAAGGGACAATTGGGAGTCTATTGAGGCCTATAGTGAAAAATTGAATATCCTTAGATAAAAATGAGATAGAAGCTTTCTGTGAAACCGTTTTGCAAATGTGTGGATTCATCTCACAGAGTTAACCTTTGTTTTGATTTAGCAGGTTGGAAACACTCTTTTTGTAGAATCTGCGAAGAGACATTTGGGAGTCCATAGAGACCTATAGTGGAAAACCAAATATTTCTGAATAAAAATTAGAGAGACGCTATCTGTGAAGTTGCTGTGTGATATGTGGATGGATCCATCTCACAGAGTTAAATCATTCTTTTGATTCAGCAGGTTGGAGTCCATCTTTTTGTAGAATCTGCAAAGGGATATTTGGGAGCCCATTGGGGCCTATAGTGGAAATCTGAATATTTGCCAACAAAAAGTAAAAAGAAGAAATCTGTGAAACTGCATTGTCATGTGTGGGTTCATCTTAAAGAGTTAAACCTTTATTTTGATTCAGCAGATTAGAAACACTCTTTTTGTAGAATCAGGGAAGGGACACTTGGGAGCCCACTGAGGCTTACAGTGAAAAACTCATATCCCTAGATAAAAACTAGAAAGAATCTATCTGTAAAAATGCTTTTCGATGTATGGAATCATCTCAAAGAGTTAAACCTTTCTTTTGATTCAGCAGTTTGAAAATACCTTGTTTGTAAAATCAGAAAATAAGATATTTGGGAGCCTATGGAGGCTTATTATAAAAAACAGAATATCCTTTGATAAAAACCAGAAAGAAGCTATTGGTTAAACTGCTTTGTGATGTGTGCATTTATATCACAGTTAAACCTTTCTTTTGATAGAGCAGGTTGAAAACACCCTGGTTATAGAATCTGTGAAGGGACATCTGGGAGCCCATAGAGGCCTATAGTGAAAAAGTGAATATTTCTTTTTTCTTGTTTCTTTTTCTTTTCTTTCTTTCTTTCTTTTTTTTTGAGACAGAGTTTCACTCTTTCACCCAGGATGGAATGCAGTGGCGCTATCTCGGTTTACTGCAAGTTCCACCTCCCAGGTTTATGCCATTCTTCTGCCTCAGTCTCCCAAGTAGCTGGGAGTACAGACGTCCGCCACCATGCGTGGATAATTTTTTTGTATTTTTAGTAGAGACAGGGTTTCACTGTGTTAGCTAGGATGGTCTTGATCTCCTGACCTCGTGATTTTCCTGCCTTGGCCTCCCAAAGTGTTGGGATTACAGGCGTGAGCCACCGCACCAGGCCTAAAACTGAATATTTCTAAATAAAAACTAGAAAGAAGATATCTATGAAATTGCTGTGCAATGTGTGGATTCATCTCACAGAGTTAAACCATTCTTTTGATTCAGCAGTTTGGAAACACTCTTTTTGTACAAACTGAAAAACCATTTGAAGTCCATTGAGGCTTATAGCAAAAAACAGAATAGACCCAGATATAAACTTGAAAGAACCTATCTGGGATACTGCTTTGGGATGTGTGGATGCTTCTCACTAAGTTAAATATTTCTTTTGATTCAGAAGTTTGGAAACATACAATTTGTAGAATCTGCTCAGGGACATTCGGAAGCCTATAGTTATCTAGAGTGAAAAACCAAAAAATCCCAGAAGAAAACTATGAAGAAGCAATTTGTGAAACTGCTTTGCGATGTGTGGATACATGTCACCAAGTTAATCTACTCTTGTGATTAAGCAGGTTGGAACACTCTGTTTGTAGAATGTGTGAAGGAACATTTGGGAGTCCATTTAGGCCTATGTTGAAAAACAAAATATCCCCTGATAAGAACTAAAAAGAAGTTATGTGTGAGAACACTTTGCAATGTGTGCATTTATCTCAGGGAGTTAAACATTTCTTTTGATGTAGTAGGTTGGAAACACTCTGTAGAATCACTGAAGGGACATTTCAGAGCCCACTGAGGCCTATAATAAAAACAGAATATCATTTGATAAAAATGAGAAAGAAGACATCTGTGAAACTGCTTCACAATGTGTGGATTCATCTCACAGAGTTAACCTTTCTTTTGATTCAGCAGTTTGTTAACACTCTTTTTGTTGGATATGCAAAGGGATATTTTGGAGCCCATAGAGACCTAGAGTGCAAAACCGAATATTTCTTGATAAAAACTAGAAAGAAGCTATCTGAGAAATAGCTTTCCAATAAATGGATTCATCTCACAAATTTAAACCATTTGATTGATTCAGCAGGTTGGAAACCCTTTTTTTGTACAATTTGCATAGGGACATTTGGGAACCAAATGGGGCCTGTAGTGAAAAATTGAATATCACTAGATAAAATCTAGGAAGAAGCCATCTGTAAAACTGCTTTGTGATGTTTGAATTCATCTTACCAACTTAAACCATTTTTTTTGTTCAGCAGGTTGGAAACACTCTTTTTGTAACATCTACAAAGGGACATTTAAGAGCCCATTGAGGCCTATTGTGAAAACCAAAATATACTCTTATAAAAACTAAAAAGAAGCTATCTGTAAAACCATTTTGTGATGTGTAGATTCATGTCAAATAGTTAAACCTTTCCTTTGATTCAGCATGTTGTAAACACTATTTTGCCAGAATCTGTGAAGAATCTTTTGGGAGCCCACTGTGGTCATTAGTGAAAAACAGAATATTTCTGGATAAAAACTAGAAAGAAGCTATCGGTGAAAACGCTTTGCAATGTGTGAATTTATCTCACAAAATTAAACCTTTCTATTGACTCAGCAGGTTTGAAACCCTCTTTTTGTAGAATCTGCAAAGGGACATTTGGAACCAAATGAAACCCGTAGTTTATCCCTGGATAAAAACTACAAAGAAGCTATCCATGAAAATGCATTGTGATGTGTCAATTCATCTCACAAAGTTAAATCTTTTTTTATTCAGCAGGTTGGAAAGACTTTTGTAGCATCTTCAAGTGGATATTTAAGAGCTCATTGAGGCCTATTGTGAAAAATTGAATATCCCCTGATGAAAACTATAGAGAAACTAATTTTGAAACCACTTTGCACTGTGCCGATTCATGTCAAAGAGTTAAACGTTTCTTTTGATTTAGCAGGTTGGAAACACCTATTTTCTAGAATCTGCAAAGAGACATTTGGGAGCCCATTGTGGCCTACAGTGAAAAACAATATTCCTGTACGGAAACTAGAAAGAAGCTATCTGTGAAATCGCTTTGTGATGTGTGGATTTATGTCAAAGATTTAAACCTTCCTTTTTATTTGGCAGGTTGGAAACACTCTTTTTGTAGAATCTGAGAAGAACTTTTAGGGGTCTAATGAGTCCAATAGTAGAAAAGTGAGTATCCCCTAATAAAAACTAGAAAGGAGCTCTCTGTGAAACTGCTTAGTGATGTGTGGATTCATGTGAAAGAAGTAAACGTTTCTTTGGATTAAGCAGGCTGGAAATGCTCTTTTTGTAGAATCTGTGAAGAAACATTTGGGAGCCCATTGAGACATATAGTGAAAAACATTCTATACTCTTATAAAAGTAGAAAGAAGCTATCTGTGAAACCACATTGCGATGTGTGGATTCATCTCACAAAGTTAAACCTTTCCTTTAATTCAGCATGTTGGAAACACTATGTTTGTAGAATCTGTAAAGGGTTATTTTGGAGCCCATGGAGGCTTATGGTGAAAACCATAATATCCACCAACGAAAGTTAGAAGGCTGCTACCATTGAAGCCACTTTGCAACATTTAGATTTATCTCACAGAGTTAAGCCTTTCTTTTGATTCAGCGTGTTGGAAAAACTCTGTTCATAGACTCTGCAAAAAGACATTAGGGAGCTCATGGAAGCCTAACATAGAAAACTGTATATCACCCCATAAAAACTAGAAAGAAGCTCTCTGTGAAACCTCATTGCAATGTGTAGGTTCACTTCACAGAGGTTAACCTTTTTTTGTTTTGATTCAGCAGGGTGAAAACACTCTTTTTAAAGAATCTGTGAAAAGCCATTTAGGAGCCCATTGAGGTCTATTGTAAAAAACAGAATATACTTCAATGAAAACTAGAAAGAAGCCATTTGTGAAACTGCTTTGTGATTTGTGGATTCACCTAAGAGAGTTAAGCTTTTGTTTTGATTCACCAGATTGGATACACTCTTTTTGTAGAATCAGCGATGAAACATTTGGAAGCCCATTGATGCCTAGAGCAAAAAAAAATGAATATCCTTTGATAAAAACTACAAAGAAGTGATCTGTGAAACCACTTTTCAATGTGTGGATTAATCCCACAGAAATAATATTTTCCTTCAATCCAGCAGTTTGGAGAAACTTTTTTGTAGAATCTGTGAAGGAACATTTGGGAGCCAATGAGGCCTGTAGTTAAAAACCCAATATCTACCATTAGATACTATAAAGAAACTACCTGTAAAATTGCTTTGCCATATGTGTGTTCGTCTCACAGAGTTAAATCTTTCTTTTGATTCAGCAGATTGGACACATTGTTTCTGTAGAATCTGCAAAGGGACAGTTTGGAACCCATATATTGGAGTGAAACTCCAAATATAGGCCGGGTGTGGTGGCTCATACCTGTAATCCCAGCACTTTGGGAGGCTGAAGTGGGAGGATCATGAGATCAGGAGATCAAGACCATCCTGGCTAACATGGTGAAACCCCATCTCTACTAAAAAATACAAAAAATTAGCTGGGCGTGGTGGCAGGCACCTGTAATCCCAGCTACTTGGGAGGCTGAGGCAGGAAAATGGCATGAACCTGAGGACAGAGCTTGCAGTGAGCCGAGATCATGCTACTGCACTCCAGCCTGGGTGAGGGTGAGACTCAGTCTCAAAAAAAACAAAAATAAAAATCTCAATATAATTTGATAAAAACTTGAAAGAAGCTATCCGTGAAATCAATTTGAGATGTGTGAATTCATCTCACAAAGTTAAAACTTTCTTTTGATTCAGCAGGTGGGAAACACTCTTATTGTGGAATCTGCAAAGGCACATTTGGGAGCCCATTGTCTATAGTGAAACATTGAATATCCAGTTATAAATGCTTGAAATAAGCTACTTGTAAAACTTCTTTGTGACGTGTGGATTCATCTAACAGAGTGGAACATTTCTTTTGCTTTGGCAGGTTGGCAACACTCTTTTTGTAGAATCTGCAAAGGGACAATTTGAAGCACATTTTGGCCTGTAGTGACAAAGCAAATATCCTTCAATAAAAACTAGAAAGAAGCCATCTGTGAAATCACTTTGTGATGTGTGAATTCATCTCACAAAGGTAAACTTTTTAAAAATTCCACATGTTAGAAACACTCTTTTTGTAGCATCTGAGAAGAGACATTTAGGAGGCCATTGATGCCTTTTGTGAAAAACAAAATATTCCCTAAAAACACTAGAAAGAAGCTATCTGTAAAACCGCTTTGTGATGTGGAGATTCATGTCAAAGAGTTAAATCTTTCTTTTGATTCAGCAGGTTGGAAACACTCTTTTTCTAGAATCCGGGAAGATCATTTAGGAGCCCATTGTGACCTATGCTAAAAAACAGAATATTCCTGGATAAAAACTAAAAAAAAACTCTATCAGTGAAAACACTTTGTGATGTGTGGATTCATCTAAGAGAATTAAAACTTTCTATTGATTCAGCAGGTTGGAAACCCTCATTTTGTAGAATCTGCAAAGGGACTTTTGGGGAAAAAATGACGCCCATAGTGAAAAACCGAATATGCCCAGATAAAAACTACAGAGAAGTTATCTGTGAAACTACTTTGTACTGTGTCAATTCATCTCACAAAGTTAAAACCTTTTTTTATTCAGCTGGTTGGAAACACTCTTTTTGTAGCATCTGTGAAAAGACATTTAACAGCCCATTGAGACCTATTATGAAAAACCAAATATCCCCTGATAAAAAGTAGACAGAAGCTGTCTGTGAAACCACTTTGTGATGTGTGGATTCACCTCACAGAGGTTAACCTTTTTTTTTTTTTTTTTTTTTTTTTTTTTTTTTTTTTTGATTCAGCAGGTTTTAAACATTCTTTTTAAAGAATCTGAGAAAAGACATTAAGGAGCCCATTGAGACCTACAGTAAAAACCAGAATATACTTCAATAAAAACTAGAAAGCAATTATCTGTGAAACTGCTTTGTAAAGGGTAGATTCACCTCAGAGAGTTAAACTTTCATTTTGATTCACCAGGTTTGATATACTCTTTCTGTAGAGTATACTCTTTTGTATACTCCCAGCAATGGGACATCTGGGAGACCACTGATATCTATGGCAAAAAACCAAATATCCCCTGATACAAAATAGAAATAAGCTACCTGTGAAACTGCTTTGTGATGTGTGGATTCATCACACAGAGTTAAACCTTTCTTTTGATTCAGCAGGATTGCAAAACTCTTTTTGAAAATCTGTGAAGGGACATTTGGGAGCCCATTGATGTATATAGAAAAAAATGGGATATCACCAATAATAACTAGAAAGAAGCTATCTGTAAAACCGCTTTGCAATGTGTGGATTCATCTCCAGAGGTAAACATTCCTTTTAATTCAACATGTTGGAAACACTCTTTTGTGTTGAATCTGTGAAGAACCTTTTGGAGTCCATTGAGGTCTACAGTGAAAAAGAGAATATACCTGGATATACACTTGAAAGAAGCTATCTGTGAAAATGCTTTGTGATGTGTGGATTCATCTCAAATAATTAAACCTTTCTTTTGATGAATCCGGTTGGAAATATATTGTTTGTAAATCTGTGAATAAACATTTGGAAGCCCACAGAGGCATAGAGTGGAAAACCGAATATCATACAATCAAAACTAGAAAGAAGCTATCTGTAAAACAGATTTGAGATGTGTGTCTTCATCTCACAAAATTAAAACTTTCTTTTGATTCAGCAGGTTGGAGACAATCTTATTTTGGAATCTGCCAAGGGATATTTGGGAGCCCATTACAGCCTATAGTAAAAAATTGAATATCCATTGATAAATACTAGAAAGAAGCTACCTTTGAAACCACTTTGTGATGTGTGGATTCATCTCAAAGAGTGGAACCTTTCTTTCGATTCAGCTTGTTGTCAACCCTCTTTTTGTAAAATCTGTGAAGGGACATTTCAGATCGCACTGAGGCCTACAGTGAAAAACTGAATATCCCACGATAAAAACTAGGAAGAAGCTATCTTTGAGACTGTTTTGCAATATGTGAATTCATCTCACAAATTTTAACCTTTATTTTTATTCAGCAGGTTGGAAACACTCTTTTTGTAGCATCTGTGAAATAACCTTTAAGAGCCCATGGAGTCCTATTGTGAAAAACTGAATATTCTTTGATAAAAACTAGAAAGAAGCTATCTGTGAAACCACTCTGTGATGTGTGGATTCATGTCAAAGAGCTAAACCTTTCTTTTGATTCAGCAGGTTGGAAACACTCTTTTTCTAGAATCTGCAAATAATCATTTAAGAGCCCACTGTGGCCTATAGTGAAAAACAGAATATTCCTGGATACAAACTAGAAAGAAGCCATTGGTGAAAACTTTTTGCGATGTGTGGATTCATGTCACAGAATAAACCTTTTTAGTGATTCATCAGGTTCAAAATCCTCTTTTTGTAAAATCTGCAAAACAACATTTGGGAACCAAATGAGGACTATAGTGAAAAACAGAATATCCCCAGATCAAAACTAGAAAAAATGCTATATGTGAAACTGCTTTGTGATGTGTTAATTCATCTCACAAAGTTCAACCTTTTTTATTATTCAGCAGGTTGGAAATACTCTTTTTGTAAGATCTGCACAAATACATTTAACAGCCTATTGAGATTTATTGTGAAAAACTGAATAGCTCCCGATAAAAACTAGAAAGATTCTATCTGTGAAACCACTTTGTGATGTGTGGATTCATGTAGAAAAGTTAAATTTTTGATTCAGCAGGTTGGAAACACTTTTTTTTAGAAATCGGCAGAGAAACATTTGGAAGCCTACTGTGGCCTATAGTGAAAAACAGAATATTGATGGATAAAAACTAGAAAGAAGCTATCTGTGAAATTGCTTTGCAATGTGTGGATTTATCTCACAAAGTTAAACTTTTCTTTTGATTCAGCAGGTTGGAAACACTCTGTTTGTAGAATCTGTAAAGGATTATTTTGGAGCCCATGGAGGACTATAGTAAAAAACAGAATATCCCGCAATAAAAAATAGAAGTAAGCTACCAGTGAAACCATTTTGCAACGTTTGAATTTTTTCTCACAGAGTTAAGCCTTTCTTTTGATTCAGCAGGTTGGAGACACTCTGTTCATAAAATCTGCAAAGAGACATTTGGGAGCTCATAGAAGCCTAGAGTAGAAAACCATATATCGCCTGATAAAAACTAGAAAGAAGCTGTCTGTGAAACCCCTTTGCAATGTGTTCATTCACCTCACAGAGTTTAACCTTTTGTTTTCTTTATTAATCAGTTTGGAAACACTCTTTTGAAAGAATCTGCAAAAAGACATTTAGGAGCCCATTGAGGCCTATTGTAAAAAACAGAGTATACTTTGACAAAAACTAGAAAGAAGCTACCTGTGAAACCTCTTCATGATTTCCACATTTACCTCAGAGAGTTAAGCTTTTATTTCGATTGAACAGGTTGGATACACTCTTTTTGTAGAACCAGTGAAGGGACATTTGGAAGCCCATTGATGCCTATAGTGAAAAACCAAGTATCCTTCTATAAAACCTAGAAAGAAGCTGTGAAACCACTTTGCACTGTGTGGATTCATTTCACAGAAATAATACTTCCCTTCAATTAAGCAGGTTGAGAAAACTTTTTTTGTAGAATCTGAAAAGGGACATTTGGGAACCCATTGGGGTCTGTAGTGCCAAACAGAATATCCTCCGATAAATACTACAAAGAAGCTACCTGCGAAACTGCATTGTGATGCGTGTATTCAGCTTGCAGAGTTAAATATTTCTTTTGAATCAGCAGATTGGAAACACTCTGTAGAATCTGTGAAGGGACATTAGGGAGCCCATTGAGGCCTATAGTAAAAATCTCAATATAATTTGATAAAAACTTGAAGGAAGCTATCTGTGAAACCGATTTGAGATGTGTGCATTCATCTCACAAAGTTAAAACTTTCTTTTGATTCAGCAGATGGGAAATACTCTTATTGTGGAATCTGTGAAGGAATATTTTGGAGCACATTGTGCTCTATAGTGAAAAACTGAATATCCATTGATAAATGCTTGAAATAAGCTACTTGTGAAACTGTTTTGTGATGTGTGGATTTATCTCACGGAGGGGAACCTTTCTTTTGTTTCAGCGGGTTGACAACACTCTTTTGTAGAATCTGTGAAGAGACATTTTGGAGTGCACTTAGTCCTATAGTGAAAAACCAAATATCCCGCTATAAAAACTAGAAAGAAGCTACCTGTGAAATCGCTTTGCAATATGTGAATTCATCTCACAAAGATCAACCTTTTTTTTAATTCAGCAGATTGGAAACACGCTTTTGTCACATCTGAGAAGGGACATTTAAGAGCCTTCTTAATCAAAGACATTGATGCCTTTTGTGAAAAAACAAATATTCCCTAATAAAAACTAGAAAGAAGCTATAGGTGAAATCACTTTGTGATGTTTGGATTCATGTAAAAGAGGTACACCATTCTTTTCATTCAGCAGGTTGGAAACACTCTTTTTCTAGAATTTGCAAGGATCATTTAGGAGCCCATTGTGACCTATGGTGAAAAGCAAAATATTCCTGGATAAAAACTAGTAAGAAGTTATTAATGATAATGCTTTGTGATCTGTGGATTCATCTCACAGATTTAAACCTTTATATTGATTCAGCACGTTGGAAACCCTCTTTTTGTAGAATCTGCAAAGGGACTTTTGGGAACCAAATGAGGTCTGTTGTGAAAAACTGAATATCCCTGGATAAGAACTACAAAGAATTTATCTGTGAAACTACTTTGTGATGTGTCAATTCATCTTACAAAGTTAAAATGTTTTTTATTCAGCAGGTTGGAAACACTCTTTTTGTAGCATCTGCGAGAATTTATTTAACAGTCCATTGACGCCTATTATGAAAAAACGAGTATCTCCTAATAAAAAGTAGACAGAAACTGTCTGTGAAACTGCTTTGTGATGGGTGGATTTACCTCACAGAGGTTAACCCTCTTTTTGATTCAGCAGGTTGGAAACCCGCTTTAAAATTTTTTTTTTATTATTATACTTTAAGTTCTAGGATACATATGCACAACGTGCAGGTATGTTACATATGTATACATGTCCCATGTTGGTGTACTGCACCCATTGACTCATTTACATTAGTTGTATCTCCTAATGCTATCCTTCCCCTCCTCCCCAAACCCACAAGGGGCCCTGGTGTGTCATGTTCCCCTTCCTGTGTCCAAGTGTTCTCATTGTTCAATTCCCAACTGTAAGTGAGAACATGCACTGTTTGGTTTTCTGCCCTTGCAATAATTTGCTGAGAATGATGCTTTCCAGCATCATCCATATCCCTACAAAGGACACAAACTCATCCTTTTTTATGGCTGCATAGTATTCCATGGTGTGTATGTGCCACATTTTCTTAATCCAGTCTATCATTGACGGACATTTGGGTTGGTGACAAGTCTTTGCTATTGGGAATAGTGCCACAATAAACATACGTGTGCATGTGTCTTTACAGCAGCATGATTTATAATCCTTTGGGTATATACCCAGTAATGGGATGGCTGGGTCAAATGGTATTTCTCATTCTAGATCCTTGAGGAATTGCCACACTGTTTTCCACAATGGTTGAACTAGTTTACAATCCCACCAACAGTGTAAAAGTGTTCCTATTTCTCCACATCCTCTCCAGCACCTGTTGTTTCCTGACTTTTTAATGACTGCCATTCTAACTGGTGTGAGATGGTATCTCATTGTGGTTTTGATCTGCATTTCTCTGATGGCCAGTGATGATGAGCATTTTTTTCATGTGTCTGTTGGCTGCATAAATGTTTTCTTTTGAAAAGTGTCTGTTCATATCCTTTGCCCACGTTTTGATGAGGTTGTTTGTTTTTTTCTTGTAAATTTGTTTGAGTTCTTTGTAGATTCTGGATATTAGTCCTTCGTCAGATGAGTAGGTTGCAAAAATTTTCTCCCATTCTGTAGGTTGTCTGTTTACTCTGATGGTAGTTTCTTTTGCTGTGCAGAAGCTCTTTAGGTTAATTAGATCGCATTTGTCAATTTTGGCTTTTGTTGTTGCTTTTAGTGTTTTAGACATGAAGTCCTTGCCCATGCCTATGTCCTGAATGGTATTGCCTAGGTTTTCTTCTAGGATTTTTATGGTTTTAGGTCTAATATTTAAGTCTTTAATCCATCTTGAATTAATTTTTGTGTAAGTTGCAAGGAAGGGATCCAATTTCGGCTTTCTACATATGGCTAGCCAGGTTTCCCAGCACCATTTATTAAATAGAGAATCCTTTCCCCATTTCTTGTTTTGTCAGGCTTGTCAAATATCAGATGGTTGTAGATTTGTGATATTATTTCTGAGGGCTCTGTTCTGTCCCACTGCTCTATATCTCAGTTTTGGTACCAGTACCATGCTGTTTTGGTTACTGTAGCCTTGTAGTATAGTTTGAAGTCAGGTAGCGTGATGCCTCCAGCTTTGTTCTTTTAGCTTAACATTGTCTTGGTGATGCAGGTTCTTTTTGGTCCCATATGAACTTTAAAGTTTCCAATTCTGTGAAGAAAGTCATTGGTGGCTTGATGGGAATGACACTGAATCTATAAATTACTTTGGGCAGTATGACCATTTTCACGTTATTGATTCTTCCTATCCATGAGCATGGAATGTTCCTCCATTTGTGTCCTCTTTTATTTCGTTGAGCAGTGGTTTGTAGTTCTCCTTGAAGAGGTCCTTCACATCCCTTGTAAGTTGGATTCCTGGGTATTTTATTCTCTTTGAAGCAATTGTGAATGGGAGTTCATTCATGATTTGACTTTGTCTGTTATTGGTGTATAAGAATGCTGGTGATTTTTGCACATTGATTTTTTATCCTGAGACTTTGCTGAAGTTGCTTATCAGCTTAAGGGGATATTGGGCTGAGATGATGGGGTTTTCTAAATATACAATCATGTCATCTGCAAGAAGGGACAACTTGACTCTCTCTTTTCCTAATTAAATACCCTTTATTTCTTTCTCCTGCTTGATTGCCCTGGCCAGAACTTCCAACACTATGTTGAATAGGAGTGGTGAGAGAGGGCATCCCTGTCTAGTGCCAGTTTTCAAAGGGAATGCTTCCAGTTTTTGCCTATTCAGTATGATATTGGCTGTGGGTTTGTCATAAATAGCTTCTATTATTTTGAGATACATCTCATCAATACCAAATTTATTGAGAGTTACTGGCATGAAGGATTGTTGCGTTTTGTCAAAGTCCTTTTTCTGCATCAATTGAGATAGTCATGTGATTTTTGTCTTTGGTTCTGTTTATAAGCTGGATTGCATTTATTAATTTGCGTTTGTTGAACCAGACTTGCATCCCAGGGATGAAGCCCACTTGATCATGGTGGATAAGCTTTTTGATGTGCTGCTGGATTTGGTTTGCCAGTATTTTATTGAGGATTTTTGCATCGATGTTCATCAGGGATACTGGTCTAAAATTCTCTTTTCTTGTTGTGTCTCTGCTAGGCTTTGGTATCAGGATGATGTTGGCCTCATAAAATGAGATAGAGAGGATTCCCTCTTTTTCTATTGATTGGAATAGTTTCAGAAGGAATGGTCCATCTCCTCCTTGTACCTCTGGTAGAATTCAGCTGTGATTCCTTCTGCTCTTGGACTTTTTTTTTGTTGGTAGGCTACTAATTATTGCCTCAATTTCAGAGCCTGCTATTGGTCTATTCAGGGATTCAACTTCTTCCTGGTTTAGTCTTGGGAGGGTGTATGTGTCCAGGAATTTAATCATTTCTTCTAGATTTTCTAGTTTATTTATGTAGAGATGTTTATACTATTCTCTGATGATAGTTTACATTTGTGTGGAATTCATGGTGATATCCCCTTTATCTTTTTTATTGTGTCTATTTGATTCTTCTCCCTTTTCTTCTTTATTAGTCTTGCTAGAGTCAATTTTGTTGATCTTTTCAAAAAAATAGCTCCTGGATTCATTGATTTTTTTGAAGACTTTTTTCTGTGTGTGTTTCTTTCTCCTTCAGTTCTGCTCTGATCTTAGTTATTTCTTGCCTTTTGCTAGCTTTTGAATGTGTTTGCTCTTGCTTCTCTAGTTCTTTTAATTGTGATGTTAGGGTGTCAATTTTAGATCTTTCCTGCTTTCTCTTGTGTGCATTTAGTGCTGTAAATTTCCCTCTACACACTGCTTTAAATATGTCTCAGAGATTCTGGTATGTTGTGTCTTTGTTCTCATTGGTTTCAAAGAACATCTTTATTTCTGCCTTCATTTCGTTATGTACCCAGTAGTCATTCAGGAGCAGGTTGTTCAGTTTCCTTGTAGTTGAGCGATTTTGAGTGAGTTTCTTAATCCTGAGTTCTACTTTGATTGCACAGTGGTCTGAGAGACAGTTTGTTTTAATTTCTGTTATTTTACATTTGCTGAGGAGTGCTTCACTTCCAACTATGTGGTCGATTTTGGAATAAAGTGTGATGTGGTGCTGAGAAGAGTGTATATTCTGTTGATTTGGGGTGGAGAGTTCTGTAGATGTCTATTAGGTCCGCTTGGTGCAGAGCTGAGTTCAATTCCTGGATATCCTTGTTAACTTTCTGTCTCGTTGATCTGTCTAATGTTGACAGTGGGGTGTTAAAGTATCCCATTATTATTGTATGGAAGTCTAAGTCTCTTTATAAGTCTCTAAGGACTTGCTTTATGAATCTGGGTGCTCCTGTATTGGGTGCATATATATTTAGAATAGTTAGCTCTTCATGTTGAATTGATCCCTTTACCAATATGTAATGGCCTTTTTGTCTCTTTTGATCTTTGTTGGTTTAAAGTCTGTTTTATCAGAGACTTGGATTGCAACTCCTGCCTTTTTTGTTTTCCATTTTCTTGGTAGATCTTCCTCCATCCCTTTATTTTGAGCCTATGTGTGTCTCTGCACATTAGATTGGTCTCCTGAATACAGCAAACTGATGGGTCTTGATTCTTTATCCAATTTGCCAGTCTGTGTCTTTTAATTGGAGAATTTAGCCCATTTACATTTAAGGCTAATATTGTTATGTGTGAATTTGATCCTGTCATTATGATGTTAGCTGTTTATTTTGCTCGTTAGTTGATGCAGTTTCTTCCTAGCATTGATGGTCTTTACATTTTGGCATGTTTTTGCAGTGGCTGGTACTGGTTGTTCCTTTCTGTGTTTAGTGCTTCCTTCAGGAGCTCTTATAGGGCAGACCTGGTGGTGACAAAACCTTAGCATTTTCTTGTCTGTAAAGGATTTTGTTTCTCCTTCATTTATGAAGTTTAGTTTGGCTGGATATGAAATTCTGGGTTGAAAATTCTTTTCTTTAAGAATGTTGAATATTGGCCCCCACTCTCTTCTGGCTTGTAGAGTTTCTGCTGAGAGATCTGCTGTTAGTCTGTTGGGCTTCCCTTTGTGGATAACCTGACCTTTGTCTCTGGCTGCCCTTAACATGTTTTCCTTCATTTCAACTTTGGTGAATCTGACAATTATGTGTCTTGGAGTTGCTCTTCTTGAGGAGAATATTTGTGGCGTTCTCTGTATTTCCTGAATTTGAATGTTGGCCTGCTTTGCTAGGTTGGGGAAGTTCTCCTGGGTAATATCTTGCAGAGTGTTTTTCCATTTGGTTCCATTCTCCCCATCACTTTCATGTACACCAATCAGACATAGATTTGGTCTTTTCACATTGTCCCACATTGTCCCAAAGCCCTTGGAGGCTTTGTTCATTTCTTTTTACTCTTTCTTCTCTAAACTTCTCTTCTTGCTTTATTTCATTCATTTGATCTTCAATCACTGATACCCTTTCTTCCAGTTGATTGAATCAGTTACTGAAGCTTGTGCATTCATCATGTAGTTCTTGTGCCATGGAAACCCTTTTCTCAAAGAATCTGAGAAAAGACATTTAGGAGCCTATTGAGACCCTCTGTGAAAAATAGAATATATGGAGATAACACCTAGAAAGGAAATGTCTGTGAAATCCCTTTTTAATAGACAGATTATTCTCAGAGAGCTAAACTTTTATTTTAATTCACCAGGTTGGATACAGTCTTTTTGTCGCATCAGCAAAGGGACATTTGGGAGCCCATTGATGTCTATAGTAAAAAACCGAATATCTTCTGATAAATAGAAATAAGCTATCCGTAAAACTGCTTTGTGATGTGTGGATTCATCACCCATGGTTAAACATTTCTTTTGATACTGCAGGATGGAAACACTTTGTTGTAAAATCTGTGAAGGGACAATTGGGAGTCCATTGAGGCCTATAGTGAAAAGCTGAATATCCATTGATGAATGCTAGAAAGAAGCTACCTGTGAAACTGCTCTGTGACACGTGGATTCATTTCACATAGTGAAACCTTTCTTTTGATTCAACAGGTTTGCAAAACACATTTTGTGAAATCTGCAAAGGGACATTTGGGAGCCCACTGAGGCTGATAGAGAAAAATAGAATATCCCCCATAATAACTAGAAAGAAGCTATCTGTGAAACTGCTTTGCAATGTGTGTATTCATCTTCAGAAGTTAACTTTTCTTTTAATTCAGCATGTAGCAAACACTCTTTTTGTAGAATCTATGGAGAGCTTTCTGGAGTTCATTGAGGACTAAGTGAAAAAGAGAACGTGCCCAAATATACACTTGAAAGAAGCTGTCTTGAAAGAAACACTCTGTGATGTGTGGATTGACGTCACAGAAGTAAATCTTTTTTTTTTTTTTTTTGTTATTCCATAGATTGGAAACACTCTTTAAAGAATCTGCGAAAAGACATTTAGGAGCCCATTAAGGCCTATTGTGAAAAATATATATATACTTCGATAAAAACTAGAAAGAAGCTATCTGTGAAACTGCTTTGTGATGTGTGGATTCACCTCAGAGAGTTAAACTCTTCTTTTGATTCACCAGGTTGGATACACTCTTTTTATAGAATCTGCAAAAGGACATTTGTGATGTCTTTGATGTCTATGGTGAAAACCCAAATATTCCCTGATAAAAAGTAGAAATAAGCTACCTGTGAAATTGCTTTGAATATGTGAATTCATCTCACAGAGTTAAACCTTTCTTTTGATACAGCAGGATGGAAAAACTTTGTTGTAGAATGTGCAAAGGGACATTTGGGAGCACATTGAGGCCTATAGTGGCAAACCAAATATCTCCCAAAGGAACTAGAAAGAAGCTGTCTGTGAAACCACATTGTGATGTGTGGATTGATCTCACAGAGTTAATACTTTCTTTTGATTCAGCAGGTTGGTAAAACTTTTTTGTAGAATCTGCGAAGGGACATTTAGGAACCCATTGAGGACTGTAGTAAAAAATGAAATATCCCCCAATAAATACTACAAGAATCTATCTGTGAAACTGCTTTGCAATGTATGTATTCATCTCACAGTTAAATCTGTCTTTTGACTTAGCATATTGAAAATACTTTTTTTTGTAGAATCTACAAAGAATCATTTGGGAACGCATGGTAGCTTATAGTGAAAAACATAATTTTCCTGGATAAAAACTAGAAAGAATCTATGTGGGATTCATTTCACAGTATAAACTTTTCTATTGATTCAGCATGATGGAAACCCTCTTTTTGCAGAATCTGCAAAGGCACATTTGGGAACCAAATGAGGCTGGTAGTGAAAAACTGAATATCCCCAGATAAAAACTAGAAAGAAGTTATCTGTGAAACCGCTTTTTGATGTGTCAATTTATATCACAATGTTAAACCTTTTTTTATTCAGCAGGGTGGAAACACTTTTTTTTGTAGCATCTGTGATGAGACATTTAAGAGCCCATTGAGGCCTACTATGAAAACCCGAATATCCCCTGATAAAATCTAGAAAGAATTTATATGTGAAAGCACTTTATGATGTGTGGATTCATGTCAAAGAGTTAAAACTTTCTGTTTATTCAGTAGGTTGCACACACTCTTTTTGTAGAATCTGTGAAGAAACATTTGGGAGCCCATTGTGACCTATATTGAAAAAGAGAATATTACTGGATAAAAACTAGAAAGAAGCTATCTGTGTAATAGCTTTGTGATGTGGGGATTCTTCTCACAGAGTTAAAACTTTCTTTTGATTAATAATGTTGGAAACACTCTCTTTGTAAATCTGTGAAGGGACATTTGGAAGCCCAAAGAGGCCTAGCATTGAAAACCCTATATTCCTTGATTTAAACAGAAAAGAAGGTAACTGTGAATTCACTTTGCAATATGTGGATTCATGCTAAAGAGTTAAACCTTTCTTTTGACTCAGCAGGTTGGACAGGCTCTATTTGTAGAATCTGCAAAGGAACGTTTGGGAGTCCATTGAAGCCTATAGTGAATAACAGAGTATCACTTGATAAAAATGAGAAAGACAGTATCTGTGAAACTCCTTCAAAATGTCTGGATTCATTTCACAGTTAACCTTTCTTTTGATTCAGCAGGTTGGAAACACTCTTTTTGTAGAATATTTAAAGAGACATTTAGGAGCCCATAGAGACATACAGTGGAAAACTGAATATTCCCTGATACAAACTAGAAGGAACATGTTTGTGAAACTGCTTTGCAATGTGTGGATTTACCTCAAAGAGTTAAGCATAGAAAAAAAAAAAAAGGTTGAAAACACTCTGTTTTCAGAATCTTTGAAGTGACATTTGGGAGCTCATAAAGTCCTACAGTAGAAAACCAAATATTGCATGATAAAAACTAGAAAAAAAGCTATCTGTGAAATTACTTTGTGATGGGTTTGATTCATCTCACAGAGTTTAACCTTTCTTTTGAATTAACATGTTGAGAACACTCTGTAGAATCTGTGAAGAGATATTTGGGAGCCCATAGATGCCTAGAGTGGGAAACTGAATATTCCTTGATAAAAACTAGAAAGAAACCATCTTTGAAACCACTTTGTGATTTGTGGATTCATCTCACAGAGCTGAACCTTTCTTTTGATTCAGCGTATTAGAGATTCAGCTCAGAGTTAAACCTTTCTTTTGATTCAGTAGGTGAGAGAAACTTTTTATGGAGAACCTGTGAAGTAATATTTCTGAGCACATTGAGGACTATGCTGAAAAGCTGAATATCCTGCAATAAAAACTAGGGAGAAGCTATCTGTGAAACTGCTTTGTGATGATAGGATTCAGTTCGCAAAGTTAAACATTTCTTTTGATTCAGCAGATTGAAGAAACTTTTTTTGAAGAATCTGTGAAGGGACATTTCAGATCGAAATGAAGCCTATAGCGAAAACCCGAATATCCAGTGATAAAAGCTAGAAAGAAGCTGTAAAACTTCTTTGTGATGTGTGGATTCAGCTCACAGAACTAAATTTTTCTTTTGATTCAGAAGGTTGGAAACACTCTTTTTGGAGAATCTGCAAAGGGACATTTCAGAGTGCACTGAGGCCTATATTGAAAAACAAAATATCCTGTGATAAAAAGTAAAAAGTAGCTATCTGTAAAACTGCTTTGTGGTGTGTGGATTCAACTCACAGAGTTAAAGCTTTCTTTTGATTTAGCAGGTTGGAAACATTCTCTTTGGAGGATCTGCAAGGAGACATTTCAAAGTGCACAGAGGCCTAGAGTTAAAAACTAAATATCCCGTGGTAAAAACTAGAAAGAATCTATCTTAGAAACTGTTCTGTGATACATGGATTCAACTCACAGATTTAAGCCTTTCTTTTGATTCAACAGGTTGGAAACAGATTTTTTTTATTTTTGGAGAATCAGGAGCACATTGAGGCCTATAGTGAAGAACCGAATGTTCCACTATAAAAACTACAGAGAGGCTAACTGCGAAACTTCTTTGTGATTTGTGGATTCAGTTCACAGAGTTAAATCTTCTTTTCTCTTCACCAGGTTGGAAACACTACTTTGTAGAATCTGCCAAGAAACTTTTTGAAGTGCCCTGAGACCTATAATAAAAAAACAAATATCCCACTATAAAAACTAGAAGGAAGCTATTTGTGAAACTGCTTTGTGATGTGTGGATTCATCTCACAGAGTTAAACCTTTCTTTTGATTCAGCAGTTTGTAAAAATACTTTTGGAAGAATCTGCAAAGGGACATTTCAAAGTGCACTGAGGCTGATAGTGAAAAACAGTATGTCCTGTGATAAAAACTAGAAAGAATTTACCTGTGAAAATGTTTTGTTATGTGTGGATTTGGTTCATATATTTCAACCTTTGTTTTGAGTCAGCATGTTGGAAAAACTGTTTTTGGAGAATCTGCGAAGAGATATTTCGGATCAAACTGATGTCCACAGTGAAAAACAGAACATTCTGCGATAAAAAACTGGAAAGAATCTATTTGGCAAATTGCTTTGTGATGTATGGACTCAGCTCACGTAGTTAAACTTTTCTTAGATTCAGCAGGTTGGAAATACTCTTTTTGGAGGATCTGTGAAGGGACATTTTGAAGTGCACTGAGGCCTACTTTGAAAAACTGAATATCCTGTGATATAAACTAGAAATAAGCTATCTGTGAAACTGCTGCATGATGTGTAGATTCAGCTGACAGAGTTAAACCTTTCTTTTAATTCAGCAGGTTTGAATCACTTTTTTTGAAGAAACTGCAAAGGGACATTTCAGAGTGCACTGCAGACTATAGTGAAAAGAACAATTTCCATGATAAAAATTAGAAAGAAGCTCTCTTTTAAACTGTTTTGTGATGTATAGATTCAGCTGATAGAGTTAAATCTTTCTTTTGATTCAGCAGGTTGAAAATACTCTTTTTGGAGAATCTGCGAAGGGACATTTCAAACTGCCCTGAGGCCTATAGTGAAAAACTGAATATCCCATGATATAAACTAGAAAGGAGCTATCTGGGAATCTGAATTGCTATGTGGGTAGTCAGCTCACAGAGTTAAAACTTTCTTTTGTTTGAGTAGGTTAGAAAAACTGTTTTGGAGAATCTGTGAAGGAACATTTCAAAGAGCTCTGAGGCTTATAGTGAAAAACAGAATAACCCCTGATAAAAAGTAGAAAGAAGCTGTCTGTGAAACTGCTTGTGATGTGTAGATTCAGCTCAGTGAGTTAAACCTTTCTTTTGATTCAAAATGTGGAAGCACTCTTTTTGTAGAATCTGCAGAGGGATGTTCTGAAGCACAGTGAGCTCTAGAGTGAAAAACGAAACATCCCGTGATAAAATCTAGAAAGAAGCTATCTGTAAAACTGCTTTGTTATATATTGATTCAGCTCCCATAGTAAAACCTTTGTTTTGATCCAACAGGTTAGAAAAACTCTTTTTGGAGAATCTGTGAAGGGACATTTTGGAGCACAGTGTGGCCTATAGTGGAAAACCGAATATCCCATGATTAAAAACTAGAAAGAATCTATCTGTGAAACTGCTTTGTGATGTGTGGATTCAGTTCACAGAGTTAAATGTTTCTTTTTATTCAGCAGATTGGAAATACTCTTTGTAGAATCTGCCAAGGGACGTTTCTGAACACACTGAGGCATATAGTGAAAAACCAAATATCCCACAATAAAAGCTAGATAGAAGGTATTTGTGAAACTTTGTGATGTGTGGATTCAGCTAACAGAGGTAAACCTTTCTTTTGATTCATCTGGTTGAAAACACTCTTTTCGGAGAATCTGCAAAGGGACATTTAGAAGCACACTGAGGCCTGTAGTGAAAAACTGAATACCCCACAGTATAAACTGGAAAGAAGCTATCTGTGAAACTGCTTTGTAATGTGTGGATTCAGCTCACAGAGTTTTCCTTTCTTTTGATTTAGCAGGTTGGAAACACTAGTTTTGTAGAATCTGTGAAGAGACATTTAGGAGCACACTGAAGCTTATAGTGAAAAACAGAATATCACCTGATAAAAATTAGGAAGAAAGTATTTGTGAAACTGTTTGTGATGTGTGGATTCAACTCACAGAGTTAAACCTTTCTTTTGATTCGGCATTTGGAAACACTATTTATGTAGCATCTGCGGAGTGCCATTTCAGAGTGCACTGAGGCCTATAGTCAAAAATCAATAATCCCACAATAAAAACTACAAAGATGCTATCTGTTTAACTGCTTTGTGATATGTGGATTCAGCTCTCAGAGTTAAACCTTTCTTTTGATTAAGCCAGTTGGAAACACTTTTTGTATATTCTGAGAAGGGACGTTTCATATCGCACTGAGGCCTATCGTGAAAAACTGAATATCCCATGATAAAAACTAGAAAGAAACTGTCAGTGAAACAGCGCTGTGATGTGTGGATTCAGCTAATACAGTTAAACTATAATTTGACTCAACAGATTGGTAACACTTTTTATGTAGAATCTGCGAAGAGACATTTAGGAGTGCACCGAGGCCTATAGTGAAAAACCAAATATCCCACAATAAAAACTACAAAGATTGTATGTGTGAAACTGCTTTGTGATGTGTGGATTCAACTCACCAAGTAAAACCTTTGTTTTGATTCAGGACGTTGGAAACACTCTTTTTGGAGAATCTGCCAAGGGACATTTCAGAGCACACTGAGGCTTATTGTAAGAAAACGAAATATCCCGTGATAAAAACTAGAAGGAATCTGTCTGTGAAACTGCTTTGTATTGTGTTGATTCAGCTCACCTAGTTAAATCTTCCCTTAAATTTGGCAGGTTGGAAACTCTCTTTCTGGAGAATCTGTGAAGAGATATTTTGGATTGCCCAGAAGCCTACAGTGAAAAACAAAGTATCATGTGATAAAAACTAGAAAGAAGCTATCTGTGAAACTCCTTTGTAATGTGTGGATTTGGCTCACAGAATTAAACCTGTCTTTTGATTGAGCAGCTTGGAAATACTCTTTTTCAGAATCTGTGAACAGACATTCCAAACTGCACTGAGGCCCATAATGAAAAACTGAATATCCAATGACAAAAACTAAAAAGAGGCTATCTTTGAATCTGTATGGTGATGTGTAGAATCAGTTAACAGAGTTAAACCTTTCTTTGGTTTGAGCAGATCAGAAACAGTCTTTTTGCAGAATCTATGAAGGGACATTTCAGAGCACACTGAGGCTTATAGTAAAAAACAGAATATCCCCTGATAAAAACAAGAAAATATCTATCTGTGAAACTGCTTTGTGATGTGTGGATTCAGCTCATGGAGTGAAACCTCTCTTTTGATTCAGCATTTGGAAGCACTCTTTTTATAGAACCTGCAAAGGGACATTTCAGAGTACACTGAGGCTTATAGTAAAAACAGAATATCGGGGGGCGGAGCAAGATGATCGAATAGGAACAGCTCCAGTCTCCAACTCCCAGCGCAAGCGACACAGAAGACTGGTGATTTCTGCATTTTCAACTGAGGTACTGGGTTCATCTCACTGGGGAGTGCTGGACGATCGGTGCTGGTCAGCTGCTGCAGCCCGACCAGCAAGAGCTGAAGCAGGGCGAGGCATCGCCTCACCTGGGAAGCGCAAGGGGGAAGGGAATCCCTTTTCCTAGCCAGGGGAACTGAGACACACAACACCTGGAAAATCGGGTAACTCCCACCCCAATACTGCGCTTTAAGCAAACAGGCACACCAGGAGATTATATCCCACACCTGGCCGGGAGGGTCCCATGCCCACGGAGCCTCCCTCATTGGTAGCACAGCAGTCTGCGATCTACCGGCAAGGCAGCAGCGAGGCTGGGGGAGGGGCGCCTGCCATTACTGAGGCTTAAGTAGGTAAACAAAGCTGCTGGGAAGCTCGAACTGTGTGGAGCTCACAGCAGCTCAAGGAAACCTGCCTGTCTCTGTAGACTCCACCTCTGGGGACAGGGCACAGTAAACAACAAAAGCAGCAGAAACCTCTGCAGACGCAAACGACTCTGTCTGACAGCTTTGAAGAGAGCAGTGGATCTCCCAACACGGAGGTTGAGATCTGAGAAGGGACAGACTGCCTGCTCAAGTGGGTCCCTGACCCCTGAGTAGCTTAACTGGGAGACATCCCCCACTAGGGGCAGTCTGACACCCCACACCTCACAGGGTGGAGTACACCCCTGAGAGGAAGCTTCCAAAGCAAGAATCAGACAGGTACACTCACTGTTCAGCAGTATTCTATCTTCTGCAGCCTCTGCTGCCGTACCCAGGCAAACAGGGTCTGGAGTGGACCTCAAGCAATCTCCAACAGACCTACAGCTGAGGGTCCTGACTGTTAGAAGGAAAACTATCAAACAGGAAGGACACCTACACCAAAACCCCATCAGTACATCACCATCATCAAAGACCAGAGGCAGATAAAACCACAAAGATGGGGAAAAAGCAGGGCAGAAAAGCTGGAAATTCAAAAAATAAGAGCGCATCTCCCCTGGCAAAGGAGCGCAGTTCATCACCAGCAACGGATCAAAGCTGGACGGAGAATGACTTTGACGAGATGAGAGAAGAAGGCTTCAGTCCATCAAACTTCTCAGAGCTAAAGGAGGAATTACGTACCCAGCGCAAAGAAACTAAAAATCTTAAAAAAAAGTGGAAGAATTGATGGCTAGAGTGATTAATGCAGAGAAGGTCATAAACGAAATGAAAGAGATGAAAACCATATCACGGGAAATACGTGACAAATGCACAAGCTTCAGTAACCGACTCGATCAACTGGAAGAAAGAGTATCAGCGATCGAGGAGCAAATGAATGAAATGAAGCTAGAAGAGAAACCAAAAGAAAAAAGAAGAAAAAGAAATGAACAAAGCCTGCAAGAAGTATGGGATTATGTAAAAAGACCAAATCTACGTCTGATTGGGGTGCCTGAAAGTGAGGGAGAAAATGGAACCAAGTTGGAAATCACTCTTCAGGATATCATCCAGGAGAACTTCCCCAACCTAGTAGGGCAGGCCAACATTCAAATCCAGGAAATACAGAGAACGCCACAAAGATACTCCTCGAGAAGAGCAACTCTAAGACACATAATTGCCAGATTCACCAAAGTTGAAATGAAGGAAAAAATCTTAAGGGCAGCCAGAGAGAAAGGTCAGGTTACCCACAAAGGGAAGCCCATCAGACTAACAGCAGATCTCTTGGCAGAAACTCTCCAAGCCAGAAGAGAGTGGGGGCCAATATTCAACATTCTTAAAGAAAAGAATTTTAAACCCAGAATTTCATATCCAGCCAAACTAAGTTTCATAAGTGAAGGAGAAATAAAATCCTTTACAGATAAGCAAATGCTTAGAGATTTTGTCACCACTAGGCCTGCCTTACAAGAGACCCTGAAGGAAGCACTAAACATGGAAAGGAACAACTGGTACCAGCCATTGCAAAAACATGCCAAAATGTAAAGACCATCAAGGCTAGGAAGAAACTGCATCAACTAACGAGCAAAATAACCAGTTAATATCATAATGGCCAGATCAAGTTCACACATAACAATATTAACCTTAAATGTAAATGGACTAAATGCTCCCAAGAAAAGACACAGACTGGCAAACTGGATAAAGAGTCAAGACCCATCAGTCTGCTGTATTCAGGAGACCCATCTCACATGCAGAGACATACATAGGCTCAAAATAAAGGGATGGAGGAAGATTTACCAAGCAAATGGAGAACAAAAGAAAGCAGGGGTTGCAATACTAGTCTCTGATAAAACAGACTTTAAACCATCAAAGATCAAAAGAGACAAAGAAGGCCATTACATAATGGTAAAGGGATCAATTCAACAGGAAGAGCTAACTATTCTAAATATATATGCACCCAATACAGGAGCACCCAGATTCATAAAGCAAGTCCTTAGAGATTTACAAAGAGACTTAGACTCCCATGCAATAATAATGGGAGACTTCAACACTCCACTGTCAACATTAGACAGATCAACGAGACAGAAAGTTAACAAGGATATCCAGGAATTGAACTCATCTCTGCAGCCAGCAGACCTAATAGACATCTATAGAACTCTCCACCCCAAATCAACAGAATATACATTCTTCTCAGCACCACATCGTACTTATTCCAAAATTGACCACATTATTGGAAGTAAAGCACTCCCCAGCAAATGTACAAGAACAGAAATTACAACAAACTGTCTCTCAGACCACAGTGCAATCAAACTACAACTCAGGACTAAGAAACTCAATCAAAACCGCTCAACTACATGGAAACTGAACAACCTGATCCTGAATGACTACTGGGTACATAACGAAATGAAGGCAGAAATAAAGATGTTCTTTGAAACCAATGAGAACAAAGATACAACATACCAGAATCTCTGGGACACATATAAAGCAGTGTGTAGAGGGAAATTTATAGCACTAAACGCACACAAGAGAAAGCAGGAAAGATCTAAAATTGACACTCTAACATCACAATTAAGAAAACTAGAGAAGCAAGAGCAAACACATTCGAAAGCTAGCAGAAGGCAAGAAATAACTAAGATCAGAGCAGAACTGAAGGAGATAGAGACACAAAAAACCGTCCAAAAAATCAATGAATCCAGGAGTTGGTTTTTTGAAAAGATCAACAAAATTGACAGACCACTAGCCAGACTAATAAAGAAGAAAAGAGAGAAGAATCAAATCGATGCAATTAAAAATGATAAAGGGGATATCACCACCGACCCCACAGAAATACAAACTACCATCAGAGAATACTATAAACACCTCTACGCAAATAAACTGGAAAATCTAGAAGAAATGGATAATTTCCTGGACACTTACACTCTTCCAAGACTAAACCAGGAAGAAGTTGAATCCCTGAATAGACCAATAGCAGGCTCTGAAATTGAGGCAATAATTAATAGCCTACCAACCAAAAAAAGTCCAGGACCAGATGGATTCACAGCTGAATTCTACCAGAGGTACAAGGAGGAGCTGGTACCATTCCTTCTGAAACTACTCCAATCAATAGAAAAAGAGGGAATCCTCCCTAACTCATTTTATGAGGCCAACATCATCCTGATACCAAAGCCTGGCAGAGACACAACAAAAAAAGAGAATTTTAGACCAATATCCCTGATGAACATCGATGCAAAAATCCTCAATAAAATACTGGCAAACCGGATTCAGCAACACATCAAAAAGCTTATCCACCATGATCAAGTGGGCTTCATCCCTGGGATGCAAGGCTGGTTCAACATTCGCAAATCAATAAACATAATCCAGCATATAAACAGAACCAAAGACAAGAACCACATGATTATCTCAATTGATGCAGAAAAGGCTTTTGACAAAATTCAACAGTCCTTCATGCTAAAAACGCTCAATAAATTCGGTATTGATGGAACGTACCTCAAAATAATAAGAGCTATTTATGACAAACCTCTCAGCCAATATCATACTGAATGGGCAAAAACTGGAAAAATTCCCTTTGAAAACTGGCACAAGACAGGGATGCCCTCTCTCACCACTCCTATTCAACATGGTGTTGGAAGTTCTGGCTAGGGCAATCAGGCAAGAGAAAGAAATAACGGGTATTCAGTTAGGAAAAGAAGAAGTCATATTGTCCCTCTTTGCAGATGACATGATTGTATATTTAGAAAACCCCATTGTCTCAGCCCAAAATCTCCTTAAGCTGATAAGCAACTTCAGCAAAGTCTCAGGATACAAAATTAATGTGCAAAAATCACAAGCATTCGTATACACCAGTAACAGACAAACACAGAGCCAAATCAGGAATGAACTTCCATTCACAGTTGCTTCAAAGAGAATCAAATACCTAGGAATCCAACTTACAAGAGATGCAAAGGACCTCTTCAAGGAGAACTACAAACCACTGCTCAGTGAAATAAAAGAGGACACAAACAAATGGAAGAACATACCATGCTCATGGATAGGAAGAATCAATATCGTGAAAATGGCCATACTGCCCAAGGTTATTTACAGATTCAATGCCATCCCCATCAAGCTACCAATGAGTTTCTTCACAGAATTGGAAAAAACTGCTTTAAAGTTCATAGGGAACCAAAAAAGAGCCCGCATTGCCAAGACAATCCTAAGTCAAAAGAACAAAGCAGGAGGCATCACGCTACCTGACTTCAAACTACACTACAAGGCTACAGTAACCAAAACAGCATGGTACTGGTACCAAAACAGAGATATAGACCAATGGAACAGAACAGAGTCCTCAGAAATAATACCACACATCTACAGCCATCTGATCTTTGACAAACCTGAGAGAAACAAGAAATGGGGAAAGGATTCCCTATTTAATAAATGGTGCTGGGAAAATTGGCTAGCCATTAGTAGAAAGCGGAAACTGGATCCTTTCCTTACTCCTTATACGAAAATTAATTCAAGATGGATTAGAGACTTAAATGTTAGACCTAATACCATAAAAATCCTAGAGGAAAACCTAGGTAGTACCATTCAGGACATAGGCATGGGCAAAGACTTCATGTCTAAAACACCAAAAGCAATGGCAGCAAAAGCCAAAATTGACAAATGGGATCTCATTAAACTAAAGAGCTTCTGCACAGCAAAAGAAACTAGCATCAGAGTGAACAGGCAACCTACAGAATGGGAGAAAATTTTTGCAATCTACTCATCTGACAAAGGGCTAATATCCAGAACCTACAAAGAACCCAAACAAATTTACAAGAAAAAAACAAACAACTCCATCAAAAAGTGGGAAAAGGATATGAACAGACATTTCTCAAAAGAAGACATTCATAGAGCCAACAGACACATGAGAAAATGCTCATCATCACTGGCCATCAGAGAAATGCAAATCAAAACCACAATGAGATACCATCTCACACCAGTTAGAATGGCAATCATTAAAAAGTCAGGAAACAACAGGTGCTGGAGAGGATGTGGAGAAATAGGAACACTTTTACACTGTTGGTGGGATTGTAAACTAGTTCAACCATTATGGAAAACAGTATGGCGATTCCTCAAGGATCTAGAACTAGATGTACCATATGACCCAGCCATCCCATTACTGGGTATATACCCAAAGGATTATAAATCATGCTGCTATAAAGACACATGCACACGTATGTTTATTGCGGCACTATTCACAATAGCAAAGACTTGGAATCAACCCAAATGTCCATCAGTGACAGATTGGATTAAGAAAATGTGGCACATATACACCATGGAATACTATGCAGCCATAAAAAAGGATGAGTTTGTGTCCTTTGTAGGGACATGGATGCAGCTGGAAACCATCATTCTTAGCAAACTATCACAAGAACAGAAAACCAAACACCGCATGTTCTCACTCATAGGTGGGAACTGAACAATGAGATCACTTGGACTCAGGAAGGGGAACATCACACACCAGGGCCTATCATGGGGAAGGGGGAGGGGAGAGGGATTGCATTGGGAGTTATACCTGATGTAAATGACGAGTTGATGGGTGCTGACAAGTTGATGGGTGCAGCACAGCAACATGGCACAAGTATACATATGTAACAAACCTGCACGTTATGCACATGTACCCTAGAACTTAAAGTATAATAATAATAAATAAATTAAAAAAAAAAAAGAAAAAAAACCAGAATATCCCCTGATAAACATAAGGAAAAATCTATCTGTGAAACTGCTTTGTGATGTGGATTCAACTCACAGAGTTAAACTCATCTTTTGATTCAGCAGGTAGGAAACGCTCTTTTTGTAGAATCAGCCAAGGGACATTTCAGAGTGTACTGAGGCCTATAATGAAATACGGAATATCCTCTGATAAAAACTAGAAAGTAACTGTGAAACTGCTTTGTGATATGTGGATTCAGCTGACTGAGTTACACTTTTCTCAAGATTTAGCAGGTTGGAAACACTCTTTTGGTAGAATGTGCAAAGGGACATTTAGGAGTGCACCGAAGCTTATAGTGAAAAACAGATTATCCCTTGATAAAAACTAGAAAAAGGTATTTGTGAAACTCTTTGGGATGTGGGGATTCAATTCACAAAGTTAAACCTTTATTTTGATTCAGCATTAGGAAACACTCTTTATGTAGAATCTGAGAAGGGACATTTCAGAGCTCATTGAGGAGTATAGTGAAAAACAGAATATGCCCCAATAAAAACTAGAAAGAAGCTATCTGTGAAACCACCTTGTGATGTATGGATTCATCTCACAGAGTTAAACCTTTCTTTTGATTCAGTAGGTTGGAAACACTCTTTTTGGGGATTCTGAGAAGGGACGATTTGGATTGCACTAAGGTGTATAGTGAAAAACAAAATATCCTGCAATAAAAACTAGAAAGAAGCTATCTGTGAAACTGCTTTGTGATGTGTGGATTCAGCTCATAGAGTAAAACCTTAATTTTGATTCACTAGGTGGAAAACACTCTTTTGGTGAAATCTGCAAAGGGACATTTCAGAGGGCACTGAACGCCTATAGTGAAAAACTGAATATCCCGCGAGAAACACTAGAGAGAAGCTGTCTGTGAAACTGCTTTGTGATGTGTGAATTCAGTTCACAGAGTTCAACTATTCTTTTGTTTCAGGAGGTTGGAAACATGATTTTTGGATAAACTGGGAAGGGACATTTCGGAACACAGTGAGGCCTGTAATGAAAAACTGAATATCCTGTGATAGAAACTAGAGAGAAGCTAACTGTGTAACTGCTTTGTGATGTGTGGATTCAGCTCACAGAGTTACATCTTTCTCTTGATTTAGCCGGTTGGAATCACTCTTTTTTTAGAATCTGCAAAGGGACACTTAGGAGTGCACTGAGGCCTATAGTGAAAAACAGAATATTCCCCAGTAAAAACTGGAAAGAACATATTTGTGAAACTGTTTTTGATGTGAGGATTCAGCTTACAGAGTGAAACCTTTCTTTTGATTCAGGATTTGGAAGCACTCTTTTTGTAGAATCTGCAGAAGGACATTTTGGAGTACATTGAGGCCTATAGTGAAAAACAAAATATCCCGTGACAAAAACTAGAAAGATGCTATCTGTGAAACTGCTTTGTGATGAGTGGATTCAGCTCACAGAGTTAAACCTTTCTTTTGATTAAGCATGTTGGAAACACTCTTTTTGGAGATACTAAAAAGGGACGTTTTGGAGCACACTGAGGCCTACAGTGAAAAATTGAATTTCCCGTGATAAACACTAGAAACAAGCTATCCGTGAAATTGCTCTTTGGTGTAAAGATTCAGCTCACAGAGGTAAAGTTTTCTTTTCATTCATCAAGTTCGAATCACACTTTTTGTAGAATATGCAAAGGGACATTTGGAATGCACTGAGAACTATAGTAAAAAACCAAATAGCCCTCAATAAAAATTAGAAAGAGATTTTGTTGAAAAGAAAGACAGCCCCAAAAGTCTCATATCAAATGAAAAATATTAATGTGCTTGCTGAGTTCTGAAAATAAAATCTCCACAAATTTCTATGAAAATATGCAAAAAATGAATCAGTATAAACACTGCAGTTCTATGTAGGGTCAATGGTTAGATCACAATCTGAAGTGTGCAAAACATTTAAATCCAACTTAATGAAGCGAGGACAAAACTATTTTGTTGTTTCCAAATAATGCGTCCAAAATAGATAGGTCTATATAACTGTCACCCACCAAAAATGTAAAAATGCCCCAAAATACTGAAGACAGCAGCAGCCTCACATGTGGTAAGGCACACTGTGCTACACTAGCCAATGCCCACTTTAGGAATCATGTAGAGAAAACTTGGATGTTTCTTTGTATGACACGAATGTTCTTAAGGGGCAATTCTGTGCTCCCTCTTTTGCCCTCAGGAAAGAAAGTTCTCAACCTAGGTTTTATTGTGGAATTTGCAATATGTATGCTGTTAGAGGGAAACAGAAGCATGATTTCCTCAGTAGACACCAACCCCTGTGTCTGTTCTTACACATCCTGGGCTCAGTGTGTTTTGCTCCCACTCCCCAGGAGCCACTACTGCTGCATTTGCATTGTGGAGACAGGCTGGATGCTGGGATATGTATGTAAGTGAGTAAATGTGTGACCCAACCTAGAGGAAGGAGCTGGCCCCTCAGGATGAGGCCCGTCTTCCACCATGAGCCAGGATGCAGGTGCAAGGCTGCTTCTTTAGGAAAACTCCAAAGGCAGATGGGAGGTGAGAGCCCTTTTTAAAGGCAGCAGGTAACAGACTTAACTCGAGGCAACACAAGGACGGAAAGCAGACAGAACCTCTCAGAGCCCCACCCCGCATGCAAATCTAGACTATCAGAGAAGCATGACACCCAGTTATTTCAAGATCTCTATTGCACGGTGAGCAATCGCTCCTCAGACTGACATTAATGTTTGCTACCTTGGAAGCTGCAGCACCACACACATGAGATTTTAAAGACTAAAGGTGTCTGTGTATTCTTTCTAATAGAGTCCTTTTGATTTAACTGAGGATTTGGTGAAGTACATTTTATTTTGCCTACTTCCTCATCATATTTTCTGTGTCATAAATTTATGGTATAAAATTTCTGCAGTAACATAAATGAGAATTTCCACTGAAATAATCATCCAGAAAAACTAGCTTAGATGCAGTTACAAATAAATAAACAAGGATACTATCAAAAAGAACATCTGTGTTTAATTGACATTTGTCCTCCCTGTCCAAAAAGAATCTTACTTTGACCCTGCAGCTGGGTATGGCAGAAATCTGAAGTCAGATGCAGGGGAGACACCTGAAAAACACAGGAGCCAGAGAGGGACACAGGTTTCCATCCACATAGATGGACTGACCATCCTCCCTCCTTTGTCTAAGAAATCCCTCACATGCTCCTCCTCATAGGCTACAGCTAAAGCAGAGGCTTCCTCATGGCCTTTCAATGAAATATCAGACTGGGGTTATCTAAGGGAACACGAAAAGTAAAAGGAACATAAAACTCCAAATTTAATGAGGTGCTGTGACCTCCCCACTTCTACAGCACTTGTTTCCACAGGCTAAGACTTTATAGACAATTGGCTCTAGAAGCTTCTCTGAAGAGTACATCATCTGATATTTAAATTTATTCTTACCTTGTTTCTCTTTTTTCAGCATAGATAGTTGATATTTATAACTACAGCCAAGGCATAACATCTGAGTCTTTCTGCAGTGTGAGTCTCACACACATTGGGCAGACACAAAGGAAAGAAGAACATGGTTCCTTTGACCCATGCTCCTGGCTTCATGTCAACTTTTTATAACCCATTGCTCCGCAGTTTCCCGGGTGAAGCATGCTGGAAATCATGCTATCCCCAGACAATTGTCCAAGGTACCACTGTCCTTCAAAGCCAATGAAGCAAGAGTTCTAACAGTAGAGTATCAGTGGTGGAAGAAAGTAAAATGTGAAATAAAACACACTGTTCTTGGTGGGTGTGTGTCCTTTGGTCTGAAAGATGCTTCTTAAAGGAGTAGTTGATCTCCAAAGAAACAGACTGACTTGTTCTTTCTCAGCTGCAGAGTAAACAAATTTACAGCATTTGGGCAGTCTAGGGAAGCTGCGTGGGGTCAGCACTTTGGGGTCCTGCACTTATGACCCCACAAAGTAGGCACCACCAGGCCCTAGGGAAGTCACCCAAGGGTCCCCTGTGCATCCCAATGTTTGCCCCATGCCTGACCATTGTGTGGAGGGAGGTGTCCTGACATCCCATAGGACCCTGGCCATCCACCTCATAGGGAGGTCTGAAGACAGGCTGGGTTTTGGGAGCATCTGGGAGTCTATTGAAAATCTCGTGGGAAACCATTTACAGTACTAGAAGCAGGCCAGTCCGTTCCCATCTACAGGATGCTGCCAGAAACAAAGATTCTTACAGAGTTCCTGAGTTCTGGGGAACCCACTGCTGAACTGAATCAAATGAAGAGAGATGAGCTCCCTGAGAGGGATGGAGAATAGCAGGGACTCACTCTCAGCTTCAGTCCCCTTCAAGGAATCATTCAGTAAGAAGAAAACATCAATTTACCAAATGTATTAATATCAAGTAAATGTCAGAACTTATTAAAAGAATCAGGTTGAAGCAAATCAATCACAAAATTTTATAATCACATAGAGCAAAGCTGCTCAGGAAATATCAGTTGTCCATTGAATAAACGAAGAGCTTGTGTGTGTGTTTATGTGAATGTGTACATATGTGTATGTGTGTATGTGTATGTGCATGTATGTGTGTATGTATGTATATGCATATGTGTGTATGTGTGTTTGTGTATTTGTGTATGTGTGTCTCCCATTAAATGAATCTAAAATATTTCATCCAAGTTTTCACTGAAAAAATTAAAACAAAAATAATATACAGTTTACAGAAACCTAAATGTCTACTGAGAGAAAAAAAACTATAAGGACAAAATAATGATATAGAACTAGAGAACTTCAGGTAGATTAGATTCAACAAATTATTTTCCCTTTCCTTGAGGTAAGAATGGATGTTTAGGGAAAAAAATTAGTCACTTACAAAACATCATTTATTTTAAATGGTATATTCTATTTTCCCTACATGACAAAGAAAGCTGGAGCAGCTATTGTTGCTGCTTTATTCAAAGTTTCAACATGTTTTTAATGTAGATAGTGCATACAAGTATACAATTCAGTGAAAGGATGTCAAATGCTTTCAATTTTAATCATGTTATCTTTTATGGACTATTTTATAGAAAGATGTTTCACATCTGTATTTTAGATAACTTTAAACTACTTTTTCTACTAAAGTAAACTTTATCTATATATAGTTCTTTCTCTTTACCACATTTTCCAAGTATTGCTATTTTCTATTTGCGCTAAAGTTAGATGGAATCTGTTCCTCAGTGTGCGGCTGCACTGGAGGATCAATGGATAGCATCATCACAAGCTATTAGCTGTTTCTAGAAGGGGATGGAACTCCCTCAGGCCATAGAAAATGGTTCTCCAGGGTACCCAAGAGCTGCTTCAAACAGATGTGTGTCCAGAGCCCAGCTCTCTGAAATGGATCCTGAGGTCTGGGGCGGCGGGGGGGGGGGGGTGTGGTCCCGTGAGCTGGCAGCAACCATCCCAGGCCACACACTGTGGTGTTTGCCAAATCTGTCCCACTAAGTTCACTTCAGCATCTTTAAACTTTGTGTTTGGGATTCAGATATGATACTGCCACTGCACTTCATTTATTTAAAGTATGAATCAAATGCATTTTTTCTGCATTTTGTTCCTTGCAATCCCAGTAGCATATTGAGGTTAATGAGTGAATTAAAGTCCCATTTTCCTTTTGAAAGTAACCCACCCCTTCCCTTTATATTCCTTTCTAAAGCATGCCAGGGCTTCAGCACAGCAAGACTTGTTGCAATCATGCTGGTGGCGCTGGAGCCTGGCGCACCTGGACAAAGGCACAAGATGGGTGCTGGGGCAGGGCAGCCTGGTGAGCTCAGGGAAGCATGTGCCTTGCAGAATGGCAATTTGCTTCCATCCCTGTTCTGCCCATGAGTTCCTGTGTCTTTCCATTTCCCACAGGTGAGTGCAGACTCCAGGATCCAGCACTCAGGTCTGCCCACCTGACTCCACCTACTTCCCTCTCAGCCCCTCCTGTCGGTCCTCATAGGGCCCTCTGAGTGGGCTTCTGCCCTAGGGTCTTCATAACTCCCCAAGCATGAGGGGAGGATAACACCGTCATGTGGTAAACACTTTAGAAACAGCATCTGACCACAAAAGCAGAATGGACGTTTAAGATCCGCAGCACCATTCTCTCTTGTGCCTTCAGATGTATAATAAAATCATCTTATCAGGGACTCTTACTGGATAATCTACCTGCCTACCTACGTGCCCCATACCTGGCATTTGTGTAGCCTTTAAACACTGTGTCATGAAACACTCTGACTTTGAACAAATCAAATTTCAGAAAAAAAATCCTTGATAATGAATAGCCTTTTGTCATGGGCAAAGCCACAGGTGCATGCAGAGAGGAGTCTGGCCTTTAAATCAAGAGTCTGTGCATGCTGTTGGTAGGTAAATGCATAGTGAATGGGTTTGCCACTGGGCAAAGACCAAGACTCCAGAGGGAGATTATGCTGTTCCTTGTTTTCAGAGCACTATATCTGGGTAAAGGCATGCATTTCTTCATAACAGGGATACATTCTGAGAAATCATTCTGATATGGTTTGGCTGTGTCCCCACCCAAATCTCATCTCGAATCATAGTTACCATAATCCCCATGTGTCTTGGGAGGGACCTGGAGGGAGGTAACTTAATCATGGGGGTGGCTACCCTCATGCTCTTCTTGGGATAGTGAATGAGTTCTCATGAGATCTGATGGTTTTATAAGGGGATTTCCCCCCTTCTTGGCACTTCTCCTTGGCACTTGTTCTTGCCATCATGTGAAGAAGAATGTGTTTGTTTTCCCTTTTGCTGTGATTGTAAGTTTCCTGAGGCCTCCCCAGCCATGCAGAACTATGAGTGAATTACATCTCTTTCCTTATAAAAGTCTTGGCCTTAAGTATGTCTTTATTAGCAGCATGAGAACAAACTAATACACACCTTTAGGCAATTTCATAATTGTGTGAGCATCATAGAGTATACTTATACAAATTTAGATGATATATACATCTTTATTTATATACATTTTTGGCATGGAAAACAGAATTTCCTAGCATCATTACTGAACATCAGTCATTTCCCCTACTTGATCTCAATGCCAATATCAAGTGACATCCAACAGGTTTCTATATCTGCTCCGTTAAACCTTATGGGACCACTGTTGGACATGTAGTCTGTTATTGGCCAAAAAGTCCTTGTGGCTGTATATAGAAATGTCTTTATAACATCAGTAGGAAGAACTCTCAGGTCTAAAGAACGTGGCAAAATTCTGCCTTTATCATCTGCAAAAGTAATGGAAATGTGTTTACCTCGTATTGCACTATTAAAGTAAGAACAAGCTTATTCAAAACCTGGGTAAGCATGGACCTAGACACTGCACTCATAGTGCTGGTTTGCAGTGTGGTTGCTGTTTTGTTTCATTTAAGAGGATTGTTGAAGCTAATCACCAGATAATGCAGAACATTGTCTCAAAGGCATTTTTATAGTCCCTGTAGTCTTTTTTTTTTTTTAAGATAATAAGACAAAGAAAGTAAATCTCTTTCTGAAAATAACTGAAACATCAGCATATTTTGCTGAGTCAAACCCTTCATCGATGTACGAAACATTTCAATCTTTGTCTCTAAGCATTAGATTCTTAACTCTGAATCTAATTCTTAAATTGGGAAAATTGAAAATTGAGAATATAAAATCAACACCAAAAAAAATCACTGAAAACTGCACAAGTGCTATTGTACACATTCCACTTGCTATAAAGAAAAATGAGAGAGAATCAGTAACAAATCTTATTGAGAATAATTTTAGAAGACTTTGGGTAAAAAATGAAATATTTGGATAAATTTCTTTCATGATGACATAAGACATTCTAAGAAAAGAATATTAGACACATAAAGACTCTGCTCTTAAAATTCATAGAAATTACTCTTCTTCCTTACATGCTGTGAAAAAAATGCAAACATAAACTCGAGTTTGTAAATGTAAAAAATTATCAAATATGAAAACATGTTTGCATTCATTTTGATGATGAATTTACCCATCTTTGGATGAATGATCGAAGAGCAGCTTACCCGTGCAGTTTTCTCGATATGCAATCTCTAGCTGGGGGTCTTTGCACTTGGCACATTGAAATTCACAACAGGAAAGGAAAGTCCTTCCATCAGAGGCACAGAGAGGTTTCTGAGGTGGACTTGCACAGTCCAAGCTCCAATCCTTGTCTTTATCTCGATCAACTCTCAAAAACCTGAGGGAGAAAAAAAAGAAGCCAGACAAATTTAAACACATATTACTCAGAGCAGCAGAAAACAGAAGGCTGTCTCAGGGCACTTCATGGTGAGGGAATGAAACCTTGAGGAATAATGCCACCTGGTTCTTACACCTGCCAGAAGCATCATGTGCACCTCTGAACATTTAAAGCCATTGTCTGTTTCAAAAATCTATATAATTTGGAAATTTCCTACATCAATATTGGCCATCTGACACAGAACAACATGTGAATCTTTGTAGGGGATGCATGTGTGCCTAGTTTACCCATAATAGTCTGAGTTTTCCTTTTAATTTATGAATCCATTGACTAATTTGCCTCCACATTCAATGCCACACAATTTCATCTACATTCTCTGAATGCATTCATGTGCACTCAATTGGAGTAGATTACTGTTTTTTAATAAATGTTTGTTGAATGGATGAGTGACCTCATGACCCAGAGGAAGCTTGTGTATTTATCTGAAAATGCTTAAGGCACCAGGAATGCTCTCTGCAGGCCAAACAGACTGACCAATGGCCATGTGTGCCCCACAGTTCCCAAGGTGGCCCCAGGCCTCTGATCTCCCATCTGCTCTTTTACAGCCTGACATGCTTCAGAGCTTGCTGGGACTCCCAGGAAAGCCTCCGATCTGGGCGTGCTCGTCCCTCATGTTTATCAGTGTCCTGCCCCTTCCTGACTAGCCCCTAGTCCTGTCCAGGCCTCCATTCGGCCAGACAAAATACCAGACACCAAGGTGAAGCTCAAAGTGACACTGAGAAAGTGTCTGTGCTCCAGGACAAACAGGATTGTCGGAGGCCTTTGGTCTCTGGAATAACACCTGCCCCATGGCGGTGTTTTCCCTGATTCACAGAGCATAGAAAATGCGTTAAGGAAAAGAAAGAAAACCCTAGAATAATAATAATAATAAATAAATTTAAAAAAAAAAGAAAAGAAAGAAAAGCACAGAGCTGTAGTTGGCAGGGTATAGGCTACAGTAGCACTTGGCCCCCTGGGCAATGTGTGCATGTGAGAGGGGCTATGTGGCATTGTTCGCCCGGGGACATTTGTGGAGATAAAGAGAGTGCTGCTCTAATGGCCCATCACCTTTTCCAGTTTGAGCAGGGGTAAAATAGGATTGAGGTTCAGCAGAAGCTAGGGGACCCTCATTAACGTGCTCCTTTACCAGTAAGAGAGAAAAAAGAAATTTGCCAACTCAGGATGCTACATTCCTTCACAAGTTAACAAAACTTTCCACCTTGAAGTTTGCATCCCAGCTGGCTCTGTTTAAAGGTTAGCTTTGCCCAGCTAATCAGCACTGTAACCCTCTGGGTCTGTGGATCACAGGCGGGTTGTGTCAGTGGAGCTAACTCGGCAAGGCTGGTCCTGGAAATTACACTAACTTTTATATTATTGTCACATAGGGCTGTCAACACTACTGTGGGTCAAACCTCAGTTCTTTTAAAAGGGTTGCTCTGCTATCTTGAAGATAAATCTTGACCCACGCTTTGAAGGAACTACAGTGATCTTGATGGGCAGTAGAAGGAATCATAACCTGTAATTTGTTGAATGAAAATTTATCAACTTTAAATAATTTGCCCAGTGTTACATATACAATTTTTTTAAACCGTCACACTGAACAAAGAATTAAAAATAACTAGCCAAAAGCTGAAGCTGGACTGAAAGCCAGGGAGGGCACAGAAGATGCTGTAGGGGCCAGATGGCCCTTGGGGAGCCCCTGCCCTCACCAGGAATCCAGGCAGAGTCCTCAGAGCTCCCGACCTGAGGACTGTGGCAGCGTTGTGTGGCCCAGCGAGTGTGGCTAAGAACAGGTAAGCCAGTGCATTTTGGAGATCACAAAGCTACTTGGCAGTGGCCTTGCCCAGATTTGGAGATGAAGGCTGGAGCCAAGGGACAGGTGAGCGGCACCCAGAGGTGATGGAGCCTTTGCCATCTCAGAGGGGGCTACTTTTCAAGTTTGTTTCATTTCAACAGTATGCTCTAATTTTCCTGAGTATAAGCTCACCTGCTAAAATGATTCAGGCTTATTTTAGCTAAGAGGCAAGTGAAAACAGATCATTGCCTTTCAGGGTTTTGCAAAAATGTGTGCTTTTATTTAAAAAGGGCAGAGCAGGCACATAAATAAATTCAATTGAATTCTGCCACAGATGAGTCTGAACACACATTTTTCACTTCACTAAAACCCATTGATTGTGCTCTTCCAGCAGTGGAGGGGTGCCCTGGGGGCAGGCAACTCCTGGGCGACTTGACTTTCAGGTGCTGTGTCTTGGGGAGTTCCTCCACTTGCTGAGATGCTGCTTGAATCTTATAAAATGCATCAAAGTCCTTCCTCACTTCACAGAAACTTGAGGATCTTGACAGCCTCATTCTTGCAGCACATAGCTGGCAGGGGCAGTGCAGGTTTGCACCTGAGAAAGAGGGGGGAAAAAAAACAAGAAGAAAACACGAACCTGCAGTGTGCTCAAGAGGAATCCCAGGTGCCTTCATTTCAAACAAGGGCTGGCCCACCCTATTAATAGCTGTTTTCTACTGTAGATGAAAAGACGGAATATCCTAAATCCTGTTGATTTTTATGTTTAAGAGGTGGTCTCTATGCATTTCCTGAAACCATAAGTGAGGAGATGCTGAGGACTTAGGTAAAACACCATAATTATCATTTTCGCTAAAGGGAAGGAGACAGTCTCTCCCTCTCCCTTTTTTTTTAATCAAAAGCACCCAGCATCCAGGCATTTGGAATTTGACCATAATTTTTGATAATTTACTGGTGCAGAACTAACAATGGAAGTCTCAGGAATAAGAGAACACACAGGTTATGCACATGTTTCTCCCCTTCCTCCTGTTTAATAGCAATTAAATTTCACGGAAGACAGTGCATGTAAGAAAATAAGCTTTTAACTAAGTTGTGTTAATAAACAGCACATTCAAGAAAAATAAAAATTCCAATTCCTAAGAATTCACTATTTGTTGAAATAATTCAGTTGATAGTCTTAAAACTAATTCAAGATAAGAAGTACTTGGCCAAATTTAGAATGTAGTCATTGGACATCGAGCAACTTTCTTTAAAAAAACCCCAAAACCTCAGATTTACAGGGGTTCCCATTTCTTTTGATTTCCACGTAGCAGTTCTGTTTGCACAGGTGCAAGAAGGCCAGGTGTAAGGAAGCTAGTGGGGAGAGAAGGGCACAGGAAGTGTCTTTGTGGACACTAAGTAACTCACGCATTAGAAAACCAGTCAGACAGACTCAGTGGATGAAAGTCATGGTCTATATTTCTTTTTAATAAATTACTGGGTTTGGGCAAGAAGAAAAAGATTAAAACAAAATCAAACTGTTTACAAAACAGGTAAAACCACTGTTCAGATCTTAACATGTATAAAATGTCTCCTTATATCACTGATTAAATACTTCTCTGACTATATGAGATAACACATGGTATGAGAAAACATTAAGAAAATTTTGCCTCTGAAATACATACTTCTATATCTATAAGATTTGCAAGGCCAGGTGCAGTGGCTCACACCTATAATCCCAGAGCTTTGAGAGGCCAAGTCAGGAGGATCTGCTAGGCCAGGAGTTTGAGACCAATCTGGGCCACACAGTGAGACTCTGTCTCTGTCAGGGGTGGGGGGAAATTAGCCAAGTGTGTTGTTGTACTCCTGTGGACCCAGCTACTTTGGAGGCTGAGGCAGGAGGATCACTTGAGCACGGGAATTGAATGTTGCAGTGAGCTATAACTGTGCGCTAGTGCACTCTAGCCTGGGTAACAAAGGGAGACCTTGTCTCAAATAATAATAATAAAAATCTCAAAAGCATGCACTTTCTACATAATACGCCAAGAGAAAATAGATGGCATCTACATTAGGTATATCTCCTAATGCTATCTCTCCCCCGTACCCCCTCCCCACAATAAGACCCGGTATGTGATGATCCCCTTCCTGTGTCTGAGTGATCTCATTGTTCAATTCCCACCTATGAGTGAGAACATGCGGTATTTGGTTTTCTGTTCTTGCGATAGTTTGCTGAGAATGATGGTTTCCAGCTGCATCCATGTCCCTACAAACGACACGAACTCATCCTTTTTTATGGCTACATAGTATTCCATGGTGTATATGTGCCACATTTTCTTAATCCAGTCTGTCACTGATGGACATTTGGGTTGATTCCAAGTCTTTGCTATTGTGAATAGTGCCGCAATAAACATACGTGTGCATGTGTCTTTATAGCAGCATGATTTATAATCCTTTCATTCTCCTGGAGGCAGGTAGAATGCCTACAGAGAGGGGTCCTTAATAATTATTTAATACGTTCAGTTCAAACCGGGTCTGACTTTTGAGCTAACTAGAAACATGAGGCTTTACTCCTAAAGACTGGGGAAAAGAAGGCAAAGACAATAAAATACTGAAGTTAAGTGTTTTTAAAATACATACAAAGTGGTGCAACTAACTTTCATCAAATGCTACATGAATGAGTATTATAGATTTAGGTTCTAATCCTTTGGGTATATCCCCAGTAATGGGATGGCTGGGTCAAATGGTATTTCTAGTTCTAGATCCTTGAGGAATTGCCACACTGTTTTCCACAATGGTTGAACTGGTTTACAGTCCCACCAACAGTGTAAAAGTGTTCCTATTTCTCCACAGCCTCTCCAGCACCTGTTGTTTCCTGATTTTTTAATGATTGCCATTCTAACTGATGTGAGATGGCACACCAACATGGCACATGTATACATATGTAACAAACCTGCACATTGTGCACATGTACCCTAGAACTTAAAGTATAATAATAAAAGAAAGAAAGAAAACAGATGGCATCCATGTATTTGCTTACTCTTAGTGGGAGGTGCATACAGGAAGAAATGAGATTGAACAGAAGATGGGGCAGTGCTGGCAACAAGGCCTAGTGCATGGAAAGCCTGCACAATTCTAAAACTAACTGGGGACAGGTGGGAGAGTGGTTACAGACTCAAGCCTGTTTTAGAGTCATTTCTCCATTTTAAGGCCTGGACTTTCTCAGGTTTCAGAAAACAGGGTCCTACTCTTTTAGGACAAATAACCTAAATCTATAATGCAAAAGTGAAAATTATGTTTTAGATGCTGCAATCTGAAGCTTAAATGCTAAAGGAAAACACGGCTTGCCACGGGACACTTTCTCCCAGAGAGACAGACATTTCATTCACTTATTCATGTAGCATTTGATGAAAGTTAGTTGCACCACTTTGTATGTATTTTAAAAACACTTAACTTCAGAATTTTATTGTCTTTGCCTTCTTTTCCCCAGTCTTTAGGAGTAAAGCCTCATGTTTCTAGTTAGCTCAAAAGTCAGACCCAGTTTGAACTGAACGTATTAAATAATTATTAAGGACCCCTCTCTGTAGGCATTCTACCTGCCTCCAGGAGAATGAAAGGATTATAAATCATGCTGCTATAAAGACACATGCACACGTATGTTTATTGCAGCACTATTCACAATAGCAAAGACTTGGAATCAACCCAAATGTCCATCAGTGACAGACTGGATTAAGAAAATGTGGCAAATATACACCATGGAATACTATGCAGCCATAAAAAAGGATGAGTTTGTGTCCTTTGTAGGGACATGGATGCAGCTGGAAACCATCATTCTTAGCAAACTATCACAAGAACAGAAAACCAAACACCGCATGTTCTCACTCATAGGTGGGAACTGAACAATGAGATCACTTGGACTCGGGAAGGGGGACATCACACACCGGGGCCTATCATGGGGAGGGGGGAGGGGGGAGGGATTGCATTGGGAGTTATACCTGATGTAAATGACGAGTTGATGGGTGCTGACGAGTTGATGGGTGCAGCACAGCAACATGGCACAAGTATACATATGTAACAAACCTGCACGTTATGCACATGTACCCTAGAACTTAAAGTATAATAATAATAATAAATTAATTAAAAAAAGAAAAAAAAAGAAATTTTGAAAAAGAACCTGCCCTTGAGAAGCTGAAATTCCAGAGGACAGAAACCTAAGTCCAGAAATGATGACCACGCTGTATAAGGAAGAAAACAGGTGCCTGAGAGGCTCAGAGGGAAGATCAGTTAAAGCCAATTTGGGGGGATATCTGCTGCTTCCTAAAAGATGATCTGAGGCAGAGGTCCCCAACCTTGTATTCATCTGTATTTACAGCCTCTCCCCATCACTAACCTTACCACCTGAGCTCTGCCTCCTGTCAGATCAGTAGCAGCATTAGATCCTCATAGCAGCATGAACCCTATTGTGAACTACACATGTGAGGGATCTAGGTTGTGGACTCCTTATGAGAATCTAATGCCTGATGATCTCTCCCTGTCTCCTATTGCCCCCAGATGGGACCATCTCATTGCCTGAAAACAAGCTCAGGGCTCTCACTGCTTCTACACGATGGTGAGTTGTATAATTATTTTATCATATATTACAATGTAATAATAGCAATGAAGTGCACAATAAATGTAATGTTCTTGAATCATCCGAAAACCATCCCCCACCCACTGGCTCATGGAAAAATTGTCTCCCATGAAACCAGTTTCTCATGCCAAAAAGGGTGGGAATCGCTGAACTAAGGAACCCAGAGAAACTGGATGAAAATCCATGTGAGCTGGCATCCCACAGCAAATCCACAGATGTGGATGTGTCAAAGCCAGCAGTAGGAAGAAATTGGAAAGGGTGTCACTGAAAGCAGGTCTCGTGTGTCATCGTGGTGGCTAGTGCCTCTTGAATCAAGGCACTGGCATCACTTGAGTACTTGGGGAGGCCAGGGCTCAAACTGAAAACAAGGAGATGCTGGACTCTTCCCTCCAGCAGAGGATTCTGAAGAGTGTGCTCTCCTCACCAAGACACAGATGAGGCCAATGAGCAAACTCTGCACAGGATCTCACCAATTTTGTGGTGCAGTCTTTCATCCTCTCTGATGAACTAGACTTTGGGGAGGCCGAGGCAGGAGGACTGCCTGAGGTCAGGAGTTGGAGACCAGCCTGGCCAACCTGATGAAACACTATCTCTACTAAAAATACCAAAATTAGCTGGGCATGGTGGGTGGTGCCTTTAATCCCAGCTACCTGGGAGATTGAGGCAGATAATCACTTGAACCCAGGTGGCAGAGGTTGCAGTGGGCAGAGATTGTGCCACTGCATTCCAGTCTAGGTGACAGAGTGAGACTTCATCTCAAAAATAATAAAAATAAAAAGTAGAACAAGTGATGCATGAGTCAGAGACACTGGGCATCGACTTTTCAAAGGTAGCTTCTCTTAGTAAGTTTAAGAGCCTGATTGAAATAACTCAGTAAATTAGGAAAGTGGTGACAATGTTGGTCCTGTCAGCATTCCTGACCCCCTTTTACCTTTTTGTTCAATTTATTGGGTATCCATAGGAATTTAAAAACCAAGAGCAAATGATTGAATGAGATGACTTTGTTTTAATCTGCATGACTAGATTACAGCTACAAGCGCAATAAATATGCAGAAGGTGGCTGTGGGCAGATGCAGGGCATGGAGTGTCATCGGGCTGGCAAGGATCTGTGGTCGAAGGGACCATGCTGACCTTGATGAGGCAGAAGAGCAAAGTGACCAGGGACGTGTATGGAGCCATGTGAACCAAGTGAAGCCATATGAACCAAGTGGTTTCTTCACTTGTCAAATGGAGGTAATAATGATGCATGTTTCATAAAGATGACTGTGAAAACAAAATGTGATAGTGCATGTGAAAGTGTTTGGAAAAGATATGAAAATGTTATTTGCAAGAAGCCCTCGGAGTAGAGGGCTTGTCTACCATTTAAATGAATATAAGGTATGTTTACCATTTCAACTCTACTGTCTGAGCCCTAAGCAATCCTCCTTCTGGTGATCATTTCCAAAGCGAAAATGATGAGTGTGAGGTAAAAAGGGAGCTAAATTAGAAGTTCAAGAAGAGAGAGCAGGTTTCTCCAGGAAGCCTGGGAAAGATGGAGGCAGATGCAGGAGAGAGAGCAGGGGCTCATCTCTGCAGCGGAGCTGCCAGTGCGAGGTGTCTGCAGCCAGTGGGAAAACCTGAGGGATGTACAGGCAGATGTGGCCAGGGTGAGGCAGCCCCTCTTGGGACCAAGATCCTGGAGATGCTTCCACCTTCTGTAGGGAACCAAGACAGACCTCTTAGGATGCACACACAACCAAGCAAGGCTGAATCCCAGACACCCTGCTGACGCTGTCGGGTATGGAGATCCCAGACAAAAGCAGGAGACATGAGGCCCTGGTTGTTTCTCTATTTACCATGCTGCCTTTATTGTTTGTTTTAGTGGAGCTAGAACTTTTTATAAGTGCATCTACAGATACTTTACTGACTTTTGGTCCCTGACCCAGCTTTCCCTAGAGCTCTTGGTTCCATCTTCCTCCCACCTCATGTTCTGCATGATGGGCTCCAGGTTACTGGCCCCACCGTGAGGGAAAGACAATGCAGGTCCTTGGCACCACAGGGAAGGATGGACAATGCTTCACTGCATTTCATGCTGTGCAGCTCTCTTCTTCTTTTCTAAAACATTTATTTTATATTTATTTTCCTTCCCTCCATCCACATCAATGTTAATTTCAGTGATGAAAATGGATATTTTTGCTCTTTGTTAGTAATTTTTGGAGACAATTTAAGAAATCTCAGGTTATTCATTGTTGCATATCTAGGTTTATTTGAGATTCAGTAGGAACTCTGTTATTCTAAAACTCTTCCTAATAAGATATCATGAGGATGATGTTACTTTAACGCAAGAATTATCTCTGACAACAACAAAAAATTACCCTTGGCATTTGGCCACAATACTTATGGGTCAGAGGTACTTAAAGGCACGAAGTGGATTCTACCAGTCCCCTATGAAATACTGTAACACAGCAGAACTTTCATTATCGTAAGCAATGTCCACTCTATTGGAGGCTCTTGTTATGCTTTGGGTCACTTAAAAGTGTTTCTAGGAGGTTCGTGTTGCCTCAGGCACCATCCTCATTGCTTTAGCAATAAAAATGCTAGCTTCTTATCCAGGATCACAGTGAGAATCAAGATGCCCCTGGATCAGTGTGAAGCACTCACGTGTGTCCTCAGCCACCACTGTGAAGCAGTACATGTGTGGGTGCAGAATGCACAGGTGTGGACTCTCAACCCAGTTCTCCTGAGCCCATGGACTGTGCCTCCATGGGGGTAGAGATGCTTGTGCACCCACATGGCCTCAGAGTCCAGCAGTGTGTGGCCAGCACTGTGGCTCGGTGAAGAGTGTTGTCTTCAGAGCCAGATTCGGGTAGCCACCTGGGGTCCCTACAGAATCAATGGGGTAAGTAGCAGGACCTAGATAAGGTGTTTGAGAAAACGAGTATAGGAACATGGGGCATGACCATGCTGAGGCCTTGGAACACCTCTATGAGGGACCTCATTGGGTGCCACGCATGAACGCTGTCCTTCCACCTGAGTCAACAGGAGACCTGCACCACGCATGAACGCCATCCTTTCACCGGAGTCAACAGGAAACCTGTGAACACCAACTACAAAACACCTCCAGCATTCACAGTTCCCACTCCCTCCTACTTCAGTCTCCTCTTCTCTGGCTCAACCCTCTTTGGACATCATCTCTTCCTTCTTCCTCCTTTTTTTTTTTTTTAAAGACAGAGTTTCACTCTCTCATCCAGGCTGAAGTGCAGTGGGGTGGTTGGGGCTCACTGCAACCTCCACCATCTGGGTTCAAGTCATTCTCCTGTCTCAGCCTCCTGAGTTGCTGGGACTACAGGCACCACAACACTCAGCTACTTTTTGTATTTTTGGATAAAGATGGGGTTTTGCAATATTGCCCAGGTTGGTCTCAAACTTCTGAGCTCCAGTGATCCACCTACCTTGGCCTCCCAAAGTGCTGGGATTACAGGCATGAGCCACCGCGCCTGACATGGACTTCATCTCTGTTAGCCTCTTCCCCTGCTCACAGCTTGAACACTGAGCACATAGGCCGGGCATTGTTCTAAACACTTTACTGCACTAGTGCATTCAATCTAACAGTCTTCTGCTTTAAATGCTATCATTAGCCCCATTGTGCAGATGAGGACGTGGAAACAGACTGACTAATTAACTGGCCCTTTCCTGGTTGCACTGCTGGCTAGCATGGGACCCCAGAGCCCATTCTGCTCCATAGTCCCCTCTTGGTTCTTGTTAAAAAATCAATTGTGTAGCCCCTCAAGGGTTTCCAGTGGAAAATTCCAGTAAAAAATTAAAGTAGTAGTTTCCAATTGACATAAAAATATACACGATGGAAATACATAAACGTTTTTCTTTCACATGTAGAAGACAATTTAAAGTTTAGGAGGCGACACACACTTGGAATTCTCTGCTGTAGGTATATCAGACCTGACTTCTAACCTGAAGGTTTGACTGTCATCACTGCCCCATCGGAGGCACACTTCATAGCTCACATAAAGCTCATGGGTTTCTGGGCTGCAACTCACAAAAGATCAGATAAACTCTGACTTTTACTGATAGCAAAAGCAAATATGCTACCTGGAGAGTGATTACCCAGTCCAAGATTACAGAGGTTAAATGAGAAGTGCCTTAAAATAAAAGTACCAATCAACCATGAAAATAAGTATGAAGCACGTGTTGGACTGTGTTTCCCAAACACCCAATGGCACCTGGAAACATAGTGGCTCTCAGTGGCAGCATGCAGCCTGTCACCCAGACAGTGGACTCCCATCTCCACCCCCAGAGACTCTGACTCATAGAGCTGGGAGAACCCAAGGTTTTCATGTGCAGTAAACAGGATATGGGCTCTGGTTGTCCTCAGGAAACACGCTCACAAAAGGGTTGCAGCTTTCTGACCAGCCGCAGTAGGGAGGGTGATCAGAAAAGAGTGGCTCCCCTACCATTCCAATGACACATACAACCCCAACGACCTGACCTCTTTTATTGAAGAAGTAGCTCTGTTTTTATTACAGTATGTAACTCACAAATTCCCTGATAGCCTCAACATTTTCTGGAACGGCTAAACTACCCAATGGAGAGCCACTTTCCCTCTCCGTCCTTACTTTCCCTGGAATATAAACACATTTGCTAATGAAATGACATATTCAAAGGCATTCAGGCAGAGTTTCTTTTCTGAGGCTCTTGCTCATTTCAAAGCATTTAGAGTAAATTGCACTAAAATGTATGTTAGAGAATATGAGAGTAACTTGGAAAGCCAGGGAAATGCATCCAAATGCCAAGATACCAGATAATTTGTTTCTTAGTCAAACTTCAGTGGAGACTGTGTTATTTGGTGAAATCATTCCCACGGAGTCATAACTAAAGGATTTAAAACAGGAAACAGAAAGACGGATCCTTGCTGGAAACAATATGTCTGAGAGGCAGCTCCACAGATCACCTGTCTCCCACTCAGGCAGGTGAAGAGAAACTGCTCCCCTGTGAAAGGAATGGGCAGCAGTCATGCAGTCCCATGGGTTAAAAGTGTGACAAAATGACACAGCATGTAAAGGTCATGCTGTTTATCTCTGCATAAAGTCCAGGCAGCGTCCAGCCCTGTGTCTCCATCTAAAGGTAGCAAGATATCATTTTATTCTAAATGTCACCCACATCCCTTCAGCACCCCCCATAATCACAGTTCTGACTACTTCCATTTATTTTCCTTTGTGGGGGGCAAAACGTGGATGTAGGGGAGATCTCAAAACTAAGAATGTTTAGCTGCTAATGCAGGACCATGATTGAATGTCCCGAAAACTGAGTTTATTTCTCATTTCATCTGAGCAGGGTTTTCGTGACAAGACCATGGGCTCTTAATGGGGATTTGTCCCATGAATGTCCCAGAGAATGGAACATTCCTGAGACAGGCCTCTTGCTTCCACTCAGGACTCCTGGCAGCCTACTTCCCCTGTCACTGAGGGATCTGCACGCTCATTGCCCGGGTGGGCAGGGGGGTTCGTGGAGGAGAGAGAGCACTCAAGAAGACCCCCATCTTCATCCACATTCACCACCACATGCCACAGAAGCCACAGAGTGAAAAGAAGGGGAAATTCTTTCTTTGTAATAAAAAGAGCCAGATCCCCTGTGCCCACACCTGGGGGCAGGTGCAGAGGCTGTCCCTTTGGGAAGGCATACTGTCAGGGCTGGAGGCTAAGTGGAGCTGCTCACAGGGTCACCCATGAACACACAAGGATGCCAGCCCAGGTGCCTCATTTGACCACAAAGAGCCGAAGCTCCCAGCAATCACCCAGCTCATCTGCAAGGGAAGAAGAATCCAGCCAAGGGCTTGGGGCCCGGGCCCCTGCCCTCCATTCCAACCAGGACTCTTAATCACAGGAGCCAGGGCTGAGCCTTCTTTCACCAGGACAGCAAGCCCTGTGGCTCTCGCATAGCTTTACACTCACAGGCTTTGAGAGGAAGGGGTCAGGACCTGGCCACAGAGCCCCCTCTAACCCTCTTCCCGGGCTTCCCCATGCTTATTGGGGTTGCATCTTCCCCTCACCTGGAGGAGAGGCAGTGCTGGCTCCTGTCAGGCTCCTGTTCCCCTCTCACCTTGGGTCATGCATTAAAACAGATTATTTGAATTTTTGACAGGCTTTGTTTACACTATGTGATAGCTCAGACATGGAATCCTTCCAAGAGAACTCTCCCCACAGACCTCTGAAATGGAACAACTGAAATACTGTCACACCCCAGTCAGAAGGATCCCCATGCTGAAGTGCACAGTGTAATCTCAGAGACCGGCAGGGGAGAGCTCCGGAGGTCCCGTGGTTGGGGATCCTTGCTGCTGCCTCCTGCAGTCCTTCACCTGACACCTCTCGGTCACAGCCCCATCCAGGTGCCGCCGAGGAAGAAAGCCTCTCAGACAGAAAGGAGCTCTCAGGACAGAACCATTATGGAAAACAGTATGGCGATTCCTCAAGGATCTAGAACTAGATGTACCATATGACCCAGCCATCCCATTACTGGGGATATACCCAAAGGATTATAAATTATGCTGCTATAAAGACACATGCACTCGTATGTTTATTGCAGCACTATTCACAATAGCAAAGACTTGGAATCAACCCAAATGTCCATCAGTGACAGATTGGATTAAGAAAATGTGGCACATATACACCATGGAATACTATGCAGCCATAAAAAAGGATGAGTTTGTGTCCTTTGTAGGGACATGGATGCAGCTGGAAACCATCATTCTTAGCAATCTATCACAAGAACAGAAAACCAAACACCGCATGTTCTCACTCATAGGTGGGAACTGAACAATGAGATCACTTGGACTCAGGAAGGGGAACATCACACACAGGGGCCTGTCATGGGGAGGGGGGAGGGGGGAGGGATTGCATTGGGAGTTATACCTGATGTAAATGACAAGTTGATGGGTGCAGCACACCAACATGGCACAAGTATACATATGTAACAAACCTGCACGTTATGCACATGTACCCTACAACTTAAAGTATAATAATAATAAATAAATTTAAAAAAAAAGAAAAAAGAAAAAAAAAGAATTTGAATCTTTTAATGCTATTTTAAATAAAATTGTTTTCTGTATTGTATTTTCAGAAAAAAAAAAAAAAAAAAAAAAAAAGAACTCACTTGAGGGCTGGGTCGGCAGGCAATTGGCCCCGTCTGCAACTCCACCATTACCTCTGAGCACGGGCAGGCTTTCTCCAGGCTTGGACAGTCCAACACACAAACCTTAAGCTGTGTGAAGCTATTAACATTTAAATGAACGAAAATGAAGTAAAATCTTACTGAAACCAGTCGCTCATTTGCTATGCGTTTAGTTCTTATGGCCTCCTGTGCTAGTGGCTGCTGTCTGGGACAAGGCAGCTCATAAATCATTTCCATCACTGCAGACAGCTCTTCTGGAAAGTGTTATCCATAAACAGGGATTGCAGGGCAAGTACTTCCCACCCTGGCTTCCCAAACCCCAGTGATTTTCATAAAATGCCCAAGAAACAAACGGTTGCAACAACATGAATACAAATAAGCTTGCTAGCTCTGTGACCAATCGAACAAAACCTAAATGCCAAGCAGAGTAACTTAAGAAAAGTGTCTTGAAACTTACACTTTTAATTATAGAAAAAATAGAAACACCTTAATTGCAGGAGGATGAGAAGCTTGGAGATTTTTATGGAGGGAATACAGAAGATTTTGAGGGACTTCAAAGGTATTTTAGACCTTAATAGAAAAGAGTGGGGAGGTGGTGAGGGGTAGGAAATGCATGCAGGGCACCCACAGGCTTTGAGGCCTGAGCTCCCAGCTCTGCCTGGCCCTGACCACTCATTGAGAAGGAGGCCAAGGAGGGCAGGGCTAGCTGTATGGGTGGGTGAAGCCACCACGGTGAACTGTGCAGGTGGGTGAAGCCACCATGGAGAATCATGCAGGTGAGTGGAGCTCCCAGGGTAAACCTTGCAGGTGGATGAGGCTGCCAGGGGGAACTGCGCTGGTGGGTGAAGCTCCCAGGATAAACCCTGCAGATGGGTGAAGCCACCAAGGGGAGTCACGCAGGTGAGTGGAGCTCCCAGGGTGAACCCCACAGGTGGGTGATGTTGCCAGGGAACCACACAGGTGAGTGAAGCCATGGGCTAGCAGAACCCTGTGACCCAGGCCACACCTGTGTCCTGTGGCCAACAGGGGCAGGCAGCATGGGAGTGACAGGCACAGGCCTGAGGGGTTTGCAGAACCCTGCTCCCCAGGAGGAGTAAGCTGGGCTTTCTTTAAAGTTTCACCAAACGCTTCCTGGGCACTGTGAATTTCAGGGCTGTCACCACAGTAAACGCATGCTAATTTATTGTTCAGGAGGTGCTCACAGCATCCCACATCTACGATCTTTATTTTACAGAGAAATTAAATGTAACAAAGAGAATTAAAAACTCAGGTTTCCAAGGAAAATGTTGGAGCTCTGGAAGCTACCCCAGCAGTGGGCACTGCGACCCATGGACAAGGTCACACTGGCTGGCATCAGCCGGTGGCTGAGAGAGAGGAAGTAAGGAAGATCCACCCGCCACAGTGGGCTTTCCACAGGGCCTTAGTTACAGAGGGTTTGGACACCCAGAGGGGCCTATACCTGGGCCACAAGGAGGCTTTCCTTTGGCCGGTGGTCCCTCCTTTCCAATTCACTCAGAGCAAGACAAATCTCAGTCTGCAGCAGCACATGTAGGACGCAGGAGCATGGCCTTCCTGGGACCGCTCTGAGCCAGGAGGTGTCTGTGTCCTTAGCCCACCCTGCTTCACTCTTACCTTAGACCCTCTGAGAAGGGTCATGGTGTGACCAGGCTCCCTGCAGGTTTCAGGAAGGTTCCAGGGAGGCCTGTAGGATGCAGGCATGAGGGAAGTGGTGAGGCTGAGCGAGATGAGCACACCCTGGCCCAAGGGAGGTTCCCTGTTCCCCAGGTACTGCAGGCAGAGGGAGGCCTCAGCCAGGATGGTCGCATCCCAGCCCTCTCAGGCCCAGTGCACTTAGACCAGGCTGTGATTCCATTCTAGCAGCTGGGAGCAAAGCGGTGCCCGCCCTTCACAGCCACCTTCCCTGCCCTTTAGCTGCTGGGATGGGGATGCTCCAGTCAATGGCTCACTCCCAGCCTTTTGGGAAATAATTGCAAAACCCCAATATGAGGAGAGCTACATTTCTCAATCTGCATCTCTTCCAAGTCTTAGGCTTCCCTGGAAATCAGTGACACTCTAAGCAGAGTAAGTCAAGGGGGCACTGCCCACTCATTTTCAATGTACTTGGGAAGTGATCCCCTATCTTGTTGACCATGAAAATGCGTAGAAGAAAACACATTCTGTGTTTGTTCATCTATCCAAAAAGATTCTGATGGGCACTTTAAACCTAGTAAAGTGCTTCAACTAAAGTCAAGAAAAAGTCTCTCTAGGTGTTAAATTCAGAATAAGAGGAGAGGGAAGAAGAGAGGTGAAGATCCACTCTTTTCACTTATTTGCTGGTTGGGTGAGCATTAGGTGCGAGTCTGCTGAAACCTAAAAAGACCAGATTATCACATGCCTTCCTTACCACTGAGCTATGTGAGCCTAGACCAAATACTTTACCATGTTACGAAGAATGCTTGCGCTCAGAATGTGTAGAAGGAAAACTGCTCTTAGTAAAATCTGGAATAACCATCTAATACACTTGCCAAGATTCAGACCAATATGCCTAGAATAATGTCAAACCAAGAAAACAATGAGGTTTATGATGGAAACAGAGACAAAAATTTAGGATCATTCCAATGGCATCGGAATGATCCCACACTCATAACATTTTAAGATTACCAAATGCACTTATGAAAGGTGGCTATCACATAGAATCTAATTTTGTTTTTTGAAGACCAACTCCTTTGGAAGTTTTTCTTGGCAGATACTGAATAGCAAGAACAATTAAAATTAAAACAATAAAGAGAATTAAAAACTACATATGTCTGATGAAATAAACACTCAGATGAAATTGATTTTCTTGGCTCTCTGTCATTTAACTGAGAAAAGAAAAACTAGGATTTATACACTTTTTTGAAAAATAAAATCGTGTCCTCAATGTCAACTTGTCAAAAGCTAATTTTAACTACCTAGGATTTAATATCACTAAAATGTTGATATTAATATATCAAATTAATATAATTATAAATTACAATACTCTTAGACAGATCTTATCACAATGGGTATCCATTCTGAAGATATCTTGGCCTTTGTGCTTTGAACATCATTTTCTGAAAAGGAACAGTTTTCCTTTGGTTCTGGGAACTAGTCACTTCCTTTGCCTTCTATACATCATTCACAAAACATTTGCCTTCAACATCATGCAAAGCTACAGAAGATCTTGTACAAGGTAAGATTATGAAGTAACAGGGATTAAGTTTTTAACAAATCTACACTAATGCAGATCAATGTTCAAGTCGGTTCTTTAAAGAGATCACTTTTGAGTCTGGGTGTGGTGGCTCACACCTGTAATCCCAGCACTTTTGGAGGCCGAGGTGGGTGGGTTACCTGAGGTCAGGAGTTTGAGACCAGCCTGACCAATATGGTGAAACACCATCTCTACTAAAAATACCAAAATTAGCTGGGTGTGGTGGCATGCATCTGTAATCCCAGCTACTCAGGATGTTAAGACAGGAGAATTGCTTGAACCTGCGAAGCAGAGTTTTCAGTGAGCTGAGATCCCACCACTGTACTCCAACCTGGATGACAGAGAGAGATTCTGTCTCAAAAAAAAAAGACATCACTTTTGAGCATATCTAAATATTCCAACAATTTAGTCTTCATTCAAATTTGTGAACTCTTCCTTTGAAGCTACCTTCACAATATATGGAGAGCTCAAGGAAAGTCAGCCATATGATGTCATGCTGAAACACAGATTCCATTCGATTCTAACAAACCTACAACACAAGGAAATAAAGACACATTTCCTTATTGTATAGATGGCAATATTAAAGCTAGAGAAATGCAATGTCTTGCTCAAAGTGACAAATTATTTTGTGGTGGTGGGAGGGCGTCAGGACAAGTATGTGCCTCTGGTCACTGTCCACATTTTGTCCTGTGAGACAGTGCTGGCTCTAAAATGTCATCAACTTCGTAGGTCACGTCATCTTGAGACTGAAAGAAAAGTCAATTTAGACAAACCTACCTCACACTGCAATAATTTTTATGTAATCTTGTGGTAATAACTATTGGAATCTGTAACAGAGGCTCATGTGTATATTTTCTGTCATGCTTTTTCACCCCTTGCACTGGACTGAGTTGTTGGTTTTGAGTGACACCTGTAAGAGTGACTTTATCAAATTGAGTTTGGTCAGATTTGATCAATCCATTGTTGTATGAATTTGTCTGTTAACCTAGGACTAGTGAGCTGAGAGGTGGTGGAGCTTCCTTCATGTTTGTATAGCTCTTGCTTTGAAAATAGAAGGTGAACTGAAAGCTATGGAAAAGTAGATGGATGTCTTGTGGATTAAAAATGAGCATCATGCGTGTGTGTGTGTGTGTGTGTGTGTGTGTATGTCTTGTATCTTTGAGAGGATGGGCCCAGCTAAGATGTACTTGGCAAATTGAAACTTTCATTTTAATTAAAACTGACTTTTCTAATTTAGATAGGTTAGTCCTATATTTTTGCTTTCAAGAGAAATATTCCTTTTAGATACAACCTGTACTTTCTCTTCCGCAAATAAAAAATGGGAAGACATAATTTTGTTTTATTAAGCCCATTATTAATGCCAGAAGGAGACCAGTAAGACTGAACCATGTTCTCCCAACTACTCGGGAGGGTGACGCAGGAGAATGGCATGAACCTGGGAGTCGGAGCTTGGAGTGAGCTGAGATCGTGCCACTGCACTCCAGCCTGGACAACAGAGCAAGACTGTCCCCCCGCCGCAAAAAAAAAAAAAAAGAAAAAGAAAAAAAAAAGACTGAGCCATGTTCAAAGGAGTTCAGTATTAGGAGACTTCCTTCTAAAGTGAGAATATGAAGTTTTATCAAAAAGAAGAATGGGGGAGAATGTGTGGGTGGCCCAAAAATGGTTAAAAATCATATTTCAGTGTAGTTAGCAATACCTAGACTTATTTAAGAGAGTACTTAAGACGTTGATCAGCACAGTTCACTCTCCATGGGGTTTATAATTTCTGTAGTTAAGGTTTCCGCTTAATTTTAACATATAATACAGCCAACAGGCAATCTCTTTAAAAATAACAAAATAAAATCACAATTAAGTAAAATCAGTGGCTCTTCTGTATCTGTGTCTAACAAGATTAGAAACTTTCCCACAGCTCATGCAGATATTTTAAATATAATATGAAATGAATGTTTTGGTTTAAAATTTTATTAAATATTTTATTGTTATTAGCAATAATGTTTTCTATATTTAAATATGCACAGGAATATTTGGATGACTGGTGGGAGTTGCCCACGAGGATCTTAGGGCTGAATTGATCTCAAGCACTTCTTTTAAAAGATGCTCTGGCCGGGCGCGGTGGCTCACGCCTGTAATCCCAGCACTTTGGGAGGCTGAGGCAGACAGATCACGAGGTCAAGAGATTGAGACCATCCTGGCTAACATGGTGAAATCCCGTCTCTACTAAAATCACAAAAAATTAGCCAGGCATGTTGTTGGGCGCCTGTAGTCCCAGCTACTCAGGAGTCTGAGGTAGGAGAATGGCAAGCGCCTGGGAGGCGGAGCTTGCAGTGAACCGAGATGGCACCACTGCACTCCAACCTGGGAGGCAGAGTGATACTCCGTCTCAAAACAAACAAACAAACAAAAAAGAGATGCTCCATGGGTGACATCACCACGAGACTCAGAAACCAAGCAGGCTTCACCTTCCAGCTGCAAGAAATTTCTCAGACTGCTGTGAGGTCTTGGAGACCTCCTTTCCTAATTCTTCCCTTGACTCTCATCCCACGATTCAGTTGTTATGGAAACTAACATCTATGCATTATCTTAGCATCCAAAATTTTACATCCAAGAGTTAACTTGTGATTTTAATAAAACTAAAGTTGATTTCTGTTCAGCATCATCTATCCCTTGCCTCCTCACAATTCAAATTCTCCAGTTTCCACAAGAGTGAGATAAAAAATACTGCATTACTCAGGTGCGTGAAAGCAAGGCTAGTGTGAGTAGTATTTGCAGTGATTTGCACAAGATGATGCAGAAATATTTGACACCATCAGGAATTACCTCTCCAGAGTCTTATAGGGTTACTCTTTAATGACAGACACCAGCCCCCCTGCCCCCAGCTGCCCTGCTGTGTCTCAAGTCATGCATGGGCATACCTGAGCAGCAACAGAGGTCTCACCTCCACCTGCTGTCCCACTCAGTGCTGAGTGGGAATCCAAGCCCCAAATGCAGCCTCAGCCACAGTGATTGTGTGATCAGGATGGAGAGTGTTGAAGATAAGAGATATCCCAAGAGATGTCAGGGTCCTTCCAGGGAGCCCTGAGCCCTGGCATCATGACAGGTGCACTGACCTGCTGTCTCAAAACAGCAGTCTCAAGTTGCTCACATGACATTTTTAAAATCTCAATTCTACCCCTCCAATCCTGATAAACTTAGGGGCTTGCATGGAGTGATTTCTAAGATCCCACCAAGGCTAAATCCTGAAATTTCACTCAGCACATCAATTTGCTTCTGAGTTGCCACCATGAACTTGAAGATGGGTGGGTGTGCAGACCATTGATCGGTGAGTGAGAGACATCTGCTGAGTGAAAGTTTCCCTCTGGAGCCCACTTGCTGTGACAATGCCTTGTATGTGACACACCTTGATGAGACACAAGAAGATATCATGACTTTCAAAGGAAGAATGATTGCCAGAGTATCTCTGTCTTCCTCCCTGATATTATTTCCCTCTAAAATACAGTGCAATGCAAGGGGACTCAGATGATTTGATTGAGAACCTGGGTCCTGATCTCTTCCTCCTGCGAAAATGTCCAGGAGTCTAGGACTTCCATGCCTCATCTCACCTACAGTGCCCTGACTTTCAGCACATGGGCGTGCCCCACAGACCGCCAGGAGTAGGGACAGCTGGAAGCAGGCGCTCTTCACAGTCTCAGGAGGAGCTGCCCTGTAACACCTGATCTCACATCTGCAACCCCAGAACTGAGTGAGTTTCTGTCTGAGCCACCCTATCTGAGTATGCTGTTGCAGCAGCCCAGCAAACTCACACAACTGGCACCCTCATAAGAAGAGAAAACAGACACTGATGGGCACAGAAAGAAGAGAGGGAAGACAATATGAAGACATGAGGGGAAGCAGTTGTGGGAGCAGAGAGCTGCATCTGCAAGCCGAGGAATGCCTAGGAGTGCCGGAGACACCAGAGACAGGAGAAGACCAGGGGGATTTTACCCAGAGTGCAGGCCTGCAATTACCCAGAGTTTGGACTGCTGGCCTCCTGAACTCAGAAATCGTAAGTTTCTGTTGTTTTAAGCTACTCATTTGTGGTGCTGTGATATGGCAGCCCTAGTAACTATTGCAGATGTATTGCCTTGTTCTACAACAGAAGAGAAAAGCAGTAAAATAACTATGCCGTCACATAAAATTTCCCAATCAGAATGATTATAGCATTTTACTGCTTTACATATAAAATATGCATGCAAATTGCCAAAAAAAAATACTTAAAAGAAGGAGAACTACATTGATGTATAGACTGTGTGCCATGTATATGTTTTTTAATCAAAAGGTAATTTTTGGCCAGGCACAGTGGCTCACACCTGTAATCCCAGTATTTTGGGAGGCCAAGGCTGGTGGATCACCTGAGGTCAGGATTTCAAGACCACCCTGGCCAACATGGTGAAACCCGGTCTCTACTAAAAACACAAAAGTTAGCTGGGCATGGTGTTGGGCACCTGTAATCCCAGCCACTTGGGAGGCTGAGGCAAGAGAATTGCTTGAATCAGGGAGGTGGAGGTGGAGGTTGCCGTGAGCTGAGATTGCAGCACTGCACTCCAGCCTGGGCAACAGGGAGAGATCCATCTGAAAAAAAAAAAAAAAAAAAAAAAGGTAATTTTAAAATTAATTTTAAAATTAATTACATATTTAATTCTTTTCTACATATGATAATTTCCAGTGCATGAGGTAGCTCAACAAATACTAAAATGCACTATATAGAAGCAATTCCCAAATACTGTTGGCACAGCATCTCATATATTCTGAAATAAAGACTGCTTGGCCCATCACCCTGATGAGTAGCCAATCAGGTTGACTAATTCATAAGCCAAAACTTAGTTGCTACTGTCCACTGCTAGCTAATTTAAGTTGGACCTTTCCCCATCCACAGCTGAGATCATAACATGGGAGAAATAGAATTTTGAGGGACCCTGTGGAGGTGTAGGTTTGCCCAGGAAAAAGACTTGGTTTCATAGCAACCAGCAACCTACAGAATGGGAGAAAATTTTTGCAATCTACTCATCTGACAAAGGGCTAATATCCAGAACCTACAAAGAACTCAATCAAATTTACAAGAAAAAAACAAACAACTCCATCAAAAAGTGGGCAAAGGGTATGAACAGAAACTTCTCAAAAGAAGACATTCATACAGCCAACAGACACATGAAAAAATGCTCATCATCGCTGGCCATCAGAGAAATGCAAATCAAAACCACAATGAGATACCATCTCACACCAGTTAGAATGGCGATCATTAAAAAGTCAGGAAACAACAGGTGCTGGAGAGGATGTGGAGAAATAGGAACACTTTTACACTGTTGGTGGGATTGTAAACTAGTTCAACCATTATGGAAAACAGTATGGCGATTCCTCAAGGATCTAGAACTAGATGTACCATATGACCCAGCCATCCCATTACTGGGTATATACCCAAAGGATTATAAATTATGCTGCTATAAAGACACATGCACACGTATGTTTATTGCAGCACTATTCACAATAGCAAAGACTTGGAATCAACCCAAATGTCCATCAGTGACAGATTGGATTAAGAAAATGTGGCACATATACACCATGGAATACTATGCAGCCATCAAAAAGGATGAGTTTGCGTCCTTTGTAGGGACATGGATGCAGCTGGAAACCATCATTCTTAGCAAACTATCACAAGAACAGAAAACCAAACACCGCATGTTCTCATTCATAGGTGGGAACTGAACAATAAGATCACTTGGACTCAGGAAGGGGAACATCACACACAGGGGCCTATCATGGGGAGGGGGGAGGGGGGAGGGATTGCATTGGGAGTTATACCTGATGTAAATGATGAGTTGATGGGTGCAGTACACCAACATGGCACAAGTATACATATGTAACAAACCTGTACATTATGCACATGTACCCTACAACTTAAAGTATAATAATAATAAATAAATTAAAAAACAAATAAACAAACAAAAAAAACAAACAGCCCCATCAAAAAGTGGGCAAAGGATATGAACAGACAGTTCTCAAAAGAAGACATTCATACAGCCAACAGACACATGAAAAAATGCTCATCATCACTGGCCATCAGAGAAATGCAAATCAAAACCACAATGAGATACCATCTCACACCAGTTAGAATGGCGATCATTAAAAAGTCAGGAAACAACAGGTGCTGGAGAGGATGTGGAGAAATAGGAACACTTTTACACTGTTGGTGGGATTGTAAACTAGTTCAACCATTATGGAAAACAGTATGGCGATTCCTCAAGGATCTAGAACTAGATGTACCATATGACCCAGCCATCCCATTACTGGGGATATACCCAAAGGATTATAAATCATGCTGCTATAAAGACACATGCACACGTATGTTTATTGCAGCACTATTCACAATAGCAAAGACTTGGAATCAACCCAAATGTCCATCAGTGACAGATTGGATTAAGAAAATGTGGCACATATACACCATGGAATACTATGCAGCCATAAAAAAGGATGAGTTTGTGTCCTTTGTAGGGACATGGATGCAGCTGGAAACCATCATTCTTAGCAAACTATCACAAGAACAGAAAACCAAACACCGCATGTTCTCACTCATAGGTGGGAACTGAACAATGAGATCACTTGGACTCGGGAAGGGGAACATCACACACCGGGGCCTATCATGGGGAGGGGGGAGGGGAGAGGGGGGAGGGATAGCATTGGGAGTTATACCTGATGTAAATGACGAGTTGATGGGTGCTGACGAGTTGATGGGTGCAGCACAGCAACATGGCACAAGTATACATATGTAACAAACCTGCACGTTATGCACATGTACCCTAGAACTTAAAGTATAATAATAATTTAAAAAAATAAAAAAATTAAAAAATTAAAAAAAGAATATTTGCTAATAAATTTTTATAGGCACAGCCCTAACATCAAGCCATTTAAAAGTTTTTGCTATGGTGCAGTATCTTTTATGTTAGTTTATTTCATCCTATGAGTTTTATTTCAAACTTTAAGTTAATAGATTATTAAATCGTACTTTGAAACTCATTTCAAACTCATACCAGTGATAAAAACCCACAGCAGAGCAAATTACTGAAGAATAAACGGCAGCAATGAATTAACAGTTGGGGTGTTAGACTAATCTTTGGATAGCTTTTACTCCATTTTTGTTGATGCTCAGTTTTATGTTGATGCTTTGGGGTGATGAAAGTAATAGTTTGTTAATGGTAAAGTGCTTGTAACAAGCATCTTTTCATTTTCAGATACTATATTGTGTGTACTTTTAATTGTCAAATATGCATTAGCATCAGCATTTTTTTCCAGACCTCCTTTCCTCTTTTGGAAAAGAAACAACAGTAACACAAAAACAGCATAATAATCACTTCCTAATATCCCATTTACTTTTAACATGTAAAGGAACAATTTCATTTTTAAAGACAGATGGTACATCATTTGTTCTATATTATAAAATTCTTCCTGGACACATATTGTCATGGACTCAAGTATCAAATATTCCAGCCCCCATTTGCTTCCCAAGTATTTCATGCTGATTAATTCTTACACCTTAATGTAAATACAGGACATTAAAATGTAGAAATGGGTTCATTAAAAATGTATTATATGTACATACCTGAAATGTATTATATGTACGTAACTGAAAGAGTGTTGCAGAATCCAAACAATACCAGTGTCGAAATTTTCTGAATTGGTATTGAATTGCCTTTAGCGTTTTGGCATATGCTTTTGAATATCCTTAATGATTCTAGCTCTTTGCCCTCTGATGGTAGATTTAATGCTTCCAATTGTCCAAAGAACTATGGGAGCCAAGTTTAGTGCAAAAGGAGCATGAACTGGCTTTAACAGAAATAATGGCACTTATAAAATATTAAGTCCACTCTTTCTTTGTTAGTAAATTCATAGTCATTTACTTTTAAACAACTCAGTGTAGTGCTACTATTTCAAGTTAAAAGAAAACTTTTACAGCGGTATTTGTCAAGTTTGGCATGTAAATGTGACTTGGTGAAAAAGGGTAAATTTGAGATTAGTGGAGTAGATGCTTCTAACATGCTGGATAGCCAGCAGGATTATAATTTTCTGTAAAAATCCTATTCTAGAGCAAATGTTTATAAAAATCCTGAGGAAAAATCAAAATATAATGGGTAAATGGTGATTTACATTGAATCAGAAAGATTATCATTGACATCTCAGCCAAAACTATTTGCTATGTTATAAAATCTCCCTCATTTTAAAAATCATAATTTGATGTCATTTGAAAGAAAGACACATGTCAACCCTGTAGTGAGCTACCAATTTAATGTGTATATATACATATTTGTATATCATATACATTGTATACATTTATATATTACATTAATATTTGTTAATATACATATATTTTCAATAATGTATAAATATTGAATATATTATTGAAAATATATGTATATTAACAAATATTAATGTAATATATTGAATACATTACATTAATGTATTATTGAATACATTATTGAAATTACTGAATAAAAATAATATATTATTTTCAATAATAAATTTCAATGCATAATACACTTAACTATTTTAATTAAAATAAATCAGAATTCTACTTGTACTATTTGCGACAATCTATTCTAAAGTATTTTTAAATATTAAAACTGAAGTTCGCAAAAATAGTCTTTGGCCTTTCACGTTCTTATTTTGAATAAAATAACTTTTTAGTCTAAATCAATAGATATTATTGTATATACTTTAAGCAATTGTTCTCATTTTTTATTTCTCTTCTGAATCTTTTGCTATGAAGCAGGTTAAGTAGAAATTCACGAATTACATCATTAGAAATTTTGTTAGGAAGCAGATTAAGTACAAATTCATGAATTATGTAATTAGAAAATGTGTATTTGTTTAACATTAAGACAATAGTAATAAAAAACACTTATTTAATAAACAGATCTTTTTTCATGCAATTTCTCTAAAATTACTATAGCTATTATCTAACCACTTTAAAAATATGCATAAACCCAAAATTAAAAATTAAAAATTAGAGCTCTGAATGGCTATACAATATCATTGAAATTATATTTGGAGTCTCTGACTCCAATAAAATTGATTTTAGTAGATGTTAGCAGAATGGTACACTAATTTCAGCAGTGGTAGTTGTCACCATACAATTTTCTGTCTCAAGAAATCATGTAAAGACTTGGATAAATTACCTTCAATGTATACCCCAAAATACTCTGATTATCATTCACTCCCCTCCTTGAAAAGGAAAAAAAAGAAAATAAAAGAGAAAACCTCTATAGATTTAAACCTCAGAAAGGGAAACGGCAGAGTGATAAACTGTAATACTTCCTAAATACTGTGGTCTCCCATTTGCTTTCAATATATTTTAATTTCTTTTTAAAAATTGTGATAGAAACATATAAAAGTTTTGATTATATTTCTAAGAAGGAGAAAGGTTTGTATAAATTACAAATGAGCTGAGAAAAGAGAAAGATCAATTTCAAAGCAGCAGATGTGTAAATATTCCTTGCTTAAAACCAAATAAGGAACCACAGTTAATGATCAAAAATTCTTAAACACAAAAGGGTAATGTCAATGCTTTTATCTCCACAGTAAAGATACTGTATGTGTAGAATTAACATGGCAAAACTGAGAAAAAATACTAAGTCAGTTATTAGAGAGACTGCCCGTTGATGAATTTTATAGGAATGGTCCTTAAGGAAAATAAAAGCGAACCTGATTCACTTTTATCATGATGAAAGGAGGAGGTTGAGAAATTCTCACCATAGAAAATGACTACAAAGCTGTACAAAACTGTCAAAAACAGTCACTTAAATGTTTGGGAACTATAAAAGAGGTACATAACAAATCAAGGAGTGTTTATTCACAAAAAGGACTAAACTTTGAATAGTAACAGTGAGAGCATGTGGCATTTTTATTGACGATGTTCCTATCCACACCTCATCTTTTTTGGCAAAGGGGTTCAACCAGGAAGAGCAGACCTTGCAAATTAGCAGTCTAATTGCTATTGCTAGTGGGGACTCACTTAAAGCACTGTCAGTTAAAGTGATGATCTCAGTGACACATGAACATGCAGGGCCAGCAGTTGTATTAGCCTGAGATTGAAATCCTGTTTGACGCAAACAGCAAGGTGACAGCCAGGGAATTTCCAGGGAGTTCCAGGATGTAAGCTACTATAGTGGGCTTGATAAACTCTCTACATATCCTAGGTTGTCCCAAGCCTCAGCTGACGCACAACAGAGCCTGAAGGAGGGCTAAGCTCCCCAAGCCAGAAAAGCCTAGAACACGAAGCACTGAGTGGAAGTGTTAAAGCTTCACCTTGTCACGCTGGCCACTGGGAGGCAGGGACCAGTTTCAGTGAAGGCACTCAAACCTACCCTCCAAATCCCAGCTTTTGCTTCTAGCAAAAGGTCCAGCTGGCCAGGAATTGCTGGGCCCATCTGCACTGCACTCCTTGGGGAGCCCAAGTAGGAGAAACTCAGACGGAGCCCAGCCCTCCCCACCCAAGTGCTGGTTCCCATTCCTGACGCCTCCACACACAGTGCCCTTTTTCCCCCCTCTCCCTGTGGTGCCCACTATTCCCTGTGTGCTAGTCCCAGGTGGTCTCTGCAACACAGAACGTGAGTGTCCAGGCCAGGGAACCACAGTGGGTGTGGGGACCCTGCTGAACTCAAGAGTGCTCAAGCGTACTCGAACAGGAGGAGGAGATCACCCTCTAGAGCTTTAAGTCCGGGAAGAGCAGAACGATCCCTTCTTTGGAGTCCACCAGAAAGAAGGAGGCCACCAATGTCACTGCCTCCTCAGCCTGCCAACCCCGCTGGCAGTATAGCCCCCAATAGCACCCCTACCCTGCCCCCTGCTGCCAGCCCTGTAGCCCCTGGATAGCACACTCAACACACCCTACAGCTGCAGGCAATGTAACCCCCAATACCCTCCCCGCCCCCAGGCTCCGAGCCCGCAGGCAGTGTTAGCACCCGATAGTGCCCACAACCTGACCCACCCACGGGTGTTACTGCACTAGACAGCGCCCCAAACCTGCCCTCCCCCACCCCACCATGAGCAGCACAGCTCCTAATAGTGCACCCCCACTCACGGGCAGTGCAGCACCTGATGATGCCCCTGAACCACCCCTCACTGCCAGCACTGTAGCCCCAGATAGCTCCACCGAACCCGCCCCCTGCCACGAGCAGTGCACCAGAAGATGGTGCCCTTAACCCATCCACTGCCACCGTCAGTACACGTTAGTGTGCACGACCTGCCTCCCGTGACCACCCCCACCACCGTAGCCCCCACTCCACCACCAGCAATGTAACCTCAGAGAGTGCCCCCAACCAGACCAATGCCACAGATAGTTAGCCTTGGGCAGTGAGCCCCAATAGGTCACCCAACCTTTGCCCAGGAGGACAGTGCAGCCCTGGATAACTCACCTATCCCGCCACATTTCTACCACTCTGGCCGAGTTGCAGTCTCCGATGTCACCACCCACTGCAGCGAGGCGACCCGCGGTGGCACAGGTTCCAGCCTCCAGCATGCAGTGGTGCTGCTTCTCGTCTTCCAGCTAGGCAAGAGAAACTCCCGCTGCTAGCTGCCCTCCTACCGCTCTGTCACCACCACCAACAGCAGCGAAGCAGGGCCTCAGGCTCTGGGCTCCCGGCTCTGGGCTCCAGGCTCCCGCGGGCAGCAAGTGACGGCCCCTTCCAGTTCTCCAGTTCTCTAAGCTGGGACGTAACAGCTCAGCACGCTGACAAACAGGAGTCTGAAATGACCTCAGACCACGTCAACATGCTTTATATACTGAGGTCGCGCACATGCGGATGCTGGAATACATGTTCTGATTGGATGAGAGAAAACCTCTACGCTTACTATGATTGGGCTTTATTTTCATGCTGTGATTGGTTGTCTTCAGACTTGCTCTCATCCAATCAGAACACGATAATAAAGTCCAATCCGAGTAAGCCTGGAGGTTTTTTCTCATCCAATCAGAACATGCAGTCAAAGAAGCTCCACCTCCATGACGTCAGTATATAAATGATGCTGAAAGCGCGGCAGGCTTTTTTAGTTTCCCTGTCTTCCTGTGAAGCTGGTCAGTTCCGGACTTAGAAGACGAGGAGAAGGGAGCAGCACGCCGCGTGCTGGAGGCTTGAGTCGCGACCCTACGGGGCTGCTCGCCTCGCTGCGGTTGATGGTGGCGGTGACAGAGAGGCTGGAGCGGTAGGAAGAGGAAAATAGTTTTGGGATAGATACATGGAGTGAGGCAAAGAGGGCGGTTAGTGAGAAAGGGAAAAAGGGATAGTGAGGAGGAGAAGACATTGCAAAAAGAGAGTGGGGAAAAAAGTTTTTGGGTAGATGGAGGCGGAAAAACAGGATGGGGAGCGGGAGGGAGGGAAGGTTTTGCAGAATGACTGGGTAAAAAGTTTATGGGTAGATGGGAGAGGAAAAAGAGAGATGGTGATGGGTGGAAAACGGGGGCGAGCAGTAGTGAGAGAAGATTCTGAGAAAAGATGGTGGGGAGAAAAGTTTTTGGGTTGATAAAGAAGCAAAAGAAGGTAGCAAATGGGAGAAGGAAAAAGAGGGTAGCCAACTGGAGGAAGAGAAGGTTTAGTGAAGAAACAGTGGCAGAAAAGAAAGATGGTGAAGAAAGAAAAGACAAGACGGTGGGTAAAAAGTGTTCGGGTAGATGGAGGGGGGAAAGAGGGTGACGAGGAGGAGGAGAAAAAAGGGTGGCGAGAAGGAGCGAGAAAGAAGGTTGGGGAAAAGATGGGAAAATTATGGTTGGTAGAGGGCAAAAAGGGTGGCAAGCAGGATAGGGGAGAGAAGAGGACGAGTAAGAAGCGGGGAAGACTTCGTGAAAAGACATTGGGGGAAATTTTGGGGGTAGATGGAGGGGGAAAAGAGGGAGATGAAAAGGAATGGGAAGAAGACTTTCAGAAAAGATTGGGGAAATGTTTTTGGGTGGTTGGAGAAGTGAAAGAGAATAGCAAGGAGGAGCTGAGGGAAGACGATGAGGAAAAGTTTTTGGGTAGATGAAGGAGGAAAAGAGGGTAGTGAGCAGTAGGAGTGGGGAGAAGTTTTTGGGAAAAGACGGGGAAAAAGTGTTTGCTTAGATGAAGAAGCAAAAGGGGGTGATGAGAGCGGGAGGGGGAAAAAGAGGGTGGCCAGGGAGAAGGGGAAAATACGGTGGGAAAAAACAGTGGTGAAAGTGTTGGGTAGATGGATGGGGAATAGCACGGTGAGCAGGAGACTAGAGAAAGCTTTGCGACGGTAGGGAAAAAATGATGGTGAAAAAGTTTGCGGGTGGTTGGGGGAAGGAAAAGGGTGGCGAGAGGGAGGGGGCCAAATGCGGTCGGGAAAAGAAGGTGGGGAAATAATGGTGGGGAACGAAAGTTTTGGGTAGATTTATAAAAATAAGATTATTTGTATTTTTGCTTTTGAGTAGTTTGAGTTATGTGTTTTGTGTATTAACCCCTTGCCTGAGGAATAGTTTGCAAATACTTCCATTCTCTGGTTCCTTCATTCCACTGATTGCTTCCTCTGCTTTGCAGAAACTTTTAATTTAATGTAATTACATTTCTGCTTTTGTTGCTTGTGCTTTTGATGTTTACTTGAAAATTCGTCGTCCTAACCAATTTCATGAAGCATTTATCCTATGTTCTCTTCTTTGGTAGTTTCATAGTTTCGGGTCCTACATTTAAATCTTCATTTTGAGTAGATTTTTGTATATGGTAAGATAACAGCCTAGATGTATTTTTGTTCATGTGGGTGTTGGGCTTTCCTAGCACAGTTTATTGAAGCCATTATCCTTCCCCAATGTGTGTTCTTGGTGCCTTTGTTAAAAGTGAGTTGACCGTAAATGTGTGAGTTGATTTCCGATTTCTCTATTCCGTTTCACTTGTCTGTATCTGTCATTTGTCTCTTTCTCACCCCAACCCCTTTTATTGATAGTACCATGCTTACTATAGATTTGTAGTATGTTTTGAATCAGGTAGTGTGATGCCTCCAGCTTTTCTTTTTATTTCAGATACTTTTGTCTATTTGAGGCATTTTGAATTTCCATGTGAATTTTAAGATTGTTTTTTCCTATTTCAATGAAGAAAGTGTTTTGTAATTGAACACAGATTGCATTGATTCTGTAGATCACATTGGGTGATACAGATATTTTAACATTATTCCAGTGCATGGACATGGATATCTTTCCATTTACTTGTGTTGTCTGCTTTAATCTCTTTCATCTATGTTTTATAGTTTTCATTTTGGGATTTCTTGCCTTTTTGGGTAACTTTATCCCTAGATATCTTTTTTTCTAATAAAATAGCTTTCTTGATTTTTTTTCTTAGACATTTCACTACTGGTGCATGGGCGTGCTACTCATTTTTATATATTGATATTGTATCTTGGAACTTGACTAAATTTCTCATTTCTAGTAGGTTTTTTGTGGAATCTTTAGGGTCCTCTCTATATATGTTCGTGTCACCTGGAAACAGACACAATTTGACTCCCCTTTTTTCCAATTTGGATGCCTTTTATTGCATTCTCCTAATTGCTCTAGCTAGGACTTCCAGTACTATGATGAATAAAAGTGGTGTAAAAGTAGCCACGCTTGTTCCAGAGCTTAGAGGAAGAGCTTTTAATTTTTCCCTATTGATTATGTTAGCTGTGGGTTTCTCATATATGGCTTATATTGTGCTGAGATATGTTCCTTCTGTTACTCATGTTGTTTTTATCATGAAGGAATGTTGATTTTTATTTTTTTCAGCATCTACTGAAATGATTATATGGCTTTCGTTCTTGATTTACTGAATGTGATGTCGCACATTTATTTGTGTTTAGTGAATCGTCCTCATATTCCTGGGATGAAACCCACTTGATCATGGCAGGTTATCTGTTTATTGTGTTGTCAAATGCAATTTCCAACTATTTTGTTGAGAATTTCTTGCCCCTATGTTTATCAGGGATATTTGCCTGTGGTTTTCTTTCTGTGTTGTGTCCCGGTCTGGTTTTTGTACCAAGGTCACGCTGTCCTCATAGAACAAGTTTCGAAGCCATCCTTCCTCTTTATTTTAGGGGGAATATTTTGAGTCAAATTGGTATTATCTCTTTTTAAAATGTTTGGTAATTTAGCAGAGAAACCATGATTCTAGCGTTTTTCTTTGCCGGGAGGCTTTTTATGACCGCTTTAATTGCATTACTCATTATTGGTCTATTCAGATTTTTTTATTTTTATTTTTTTATCATTCTATCTTGGGAATTCGTTGTGTCTAGAAATTTATTCACTTCTAAATCTCACAGTCCTTCATACTTTTGCGTTATCAATTGCAATGTCTCCTTTTTTATCTACGATTTTGTTTTCTTCTTTATATCTTTAGTCTAGTCAAAGCTTGTCAATTTTGAATTTATTTTTTCTAAAACACTCCAGGTCTTTGTTCCATTGACTTTTTGTATTTTTTGTTTCTATTTTTAAAATTTTTTCTCTAATCTTTATGGTATTTTTTCCACTAATTCTAGCATTTGACTGTTCTTGTTTTTTTCATTACTGGAGGTGTACTGTCAGGATGGCTATTTGTGATCCTTCTATTTTTCTGATGTGGGCATTTATAGCTATGCACTTTTCCTCTTAGAATTGCCTTTGCTGCATCCCACAGGATTTATTGTGTTTCTATTGTTATGTTTCAATAAATACTTAATTTCCTTTTTTTTTTAATTTATTGGCTCATGAGCATGTATTTCAATTTCCATGTATTTGTACAGTTTTTAAAGTTTCTTCCTGTTACTGATTTCTAATACGATTCCACTGAGGTCAGAAAAGATACTTGATATGAATTCAGTTTTTAAAAATGTGTTGGGACTTGTTTTTTGGCCTGACACATAATCTGTCCTGTGGAATACTCCACGTGCTACTCAGTAGAATGTGCTTTGTGCAGTTGTGGAGTGGAAAACTGTGAAAATGTCTGTTAGGTCCATTCTGTATAGAGTACAGTTTAGCTGATGACGTTTTGTTGTCTGGATGATCTGTCCATTGACGGTAGTGGGGTGCTGATGATAGTGGAGTGTTGAGGTACTCTATTGTATTGCAGTCCATCTGTCCTTTAAGGCCTGTTAATATTTGCATCTGTATTTAGGTGCTTGAGTGTTGGTTGCACATGCACTTATAATTGTTAGGCAGCTGTTTACTTCTTTCTCATTATATAATTTTTATTTTCTATTTTTTGACTTAAAGTTTATTTTATCTAAGTATAGCTACTCCTGCTTTTTTTGTTTCCATTTGTATGGGGTATCTTTTATCATCCCTTCACTTTCAGTCTGTGTATGTCTTTAAAGGTGAACTGAGTTTCTCGTAGGCAGTATAAAACTGGGTCTTTTAATCCATTCAGCCACTGTGTCTTAATTTAATTCATTCATATTCAGGATTATCACAGGTAAAAACAGACTACTGCCATTTTTTACTTGTTTTATGGTGGTTTTGCTACTCTTTTTTCTTTTATTTCTCCCTTCCCTGTTTCCCTTCTTTCTGATCTCTTTTTCTTCCTTTCTTTTCTTTCCTCCTTGCCTTCCTTCCTGTCTTTATTTGTAGTGAAGTAGTATTTTTCTGGTAGTGTGTGTTTTAATTCCTTACTTTTTATGTTTAGGGTGTTTATTGATTTTTGTTTTCTGGTTACCATGAGGCTAAACAACATAAGTATAACAAGTTACTTTAAACCGAGGAAAACTTAACTTTGGTCTCAGCTACTCAGGAGGCTCAGGTGGGAGGATTGTTTGAGCCTGGGAGGCTGAGGTTGCAGTGAGCTGAGAGCGCAGCTGCACTCTCTATCCTGGCTGACAGAGTAAGACAACGTATCCTTAAATAAAGAGATAAATACATAAATAAAAATACAATAGCTTATAATGAATTCTGATTGTAAATTTTGAGATGATGATATATTAAGGGTGTAAAGAAGAAAGTCAAAATCATTCCTAATCTCATTACCCAAATATTTCTAATGTTTTGGTACATATGCTTCCTAATTCATAACCCCCTCTCTCACACACACAGATGTACACATAAAATCTATACACTTTACACACAGATATAGTTTTATTGTAACATTTTTGGAAACATGGTTTTGTAATTTTTTGTTTAAAAATATTGCAATAACTTGAGATGAATATATAAAATACTAATTTTAAGATTTTGCTTTCTGCCCTTTGGGGTGGCAGGTTCACTTCTTGCTGAATTGAATGGTCTAAGTGTCTTTGATTTTTCTTCTCTCCTCCAAGCTGTTGCTTTTGGAAGGGGCGTCTGGATCTCCCTCCTGTTTACTTGGGGGAAAACACATAGTATTGTGGGGTTATGAAGACATGTTGCCTGCACAAGATAGCAACACTGGCTATAGTTCTGAAAGTAAAGGTAATGTAAGAGTTTTCATCCTGTGATTAATACTAGGATGTAACTGAAGTGGTTTTAGATCATAGTTACAAAAGATTTAGATGTAACTGTGTTTTAGATCATTGTAGCCAATGATTTAGATATAACTCTGGTGTACCTTTCAATTAAGAGCTCAAGATTTCTATGCAGTATGTTGATTGCTTTATCTGTAGATGCATAAAACCTGATACTGGGTAAGGTGAGAAAATAGGTAGGTTTTACTATCACAAAGAAAAGGTATTATCCATACACTCTTGCCAAGGAGGCATGGATTACTTAAATTGGCTTCTGGATATTTGAGTTCGGGTATGATAGCCTTAAGTTGAATTTTTTGGTTACTGTTGATAATATTTATTTTAGTAATTGATTGTGTTTAGTAACTGATTGTGTTACTGAGCTCTACTGTCCTAAAAGCAAAAATGAAGAGGTTCAAGGGAGCACAAATTGCTTAACATCTCCTTTAAAGAAATAGGCTAGTTTAAAATTTTTTTACAGAGCTTTACAGTATTACAAGTGAGTTTTATTACAGTGTTACATGTCAACAAAAATGGTAGAAGCTCTCTTAACTGACTTGCCAGATGGATTAGATCTCTCCATTCACTCAATAAAATGTCCAGGCCAGTGCCATGGCCCACTGAACCCACGGGGCTGGTCGGCTCTGCTTGATACATCTGTGCACTGCTGCTCTCACCAGGGGAGAGCTGCAGGCTCACCAGGAGTCAGCCTTGCTCCCAAACCGGTTTGTTAATTATAACTGGTACTTACCATTGTGATAATACCATTAAATCTTCCATAACTGATGAAATAGGAATTAAAAAAAAAAACAAGAAATAGTGCCATTAAGAAGTTGAATGTTTTAGAAACAATGAAGTGAGTGTCTAAGAAACTGGTGTTCATCAGTGTGGGATTGAGAGTCTGCTCCTCCCACCCCTTCCTTTCCCAACTTCAATGGGGGAGCCTTCCTGAGCACTGTACTGCCTCCCATGGGTGACCTAGGTTACATTGTTATGTATGTGTCAGTGCATAGAGCAATTCCTGGCATGGAGTAAATGCCATGTGTGTGTGACCTGTTACAGTTTTTGAGAAACAGCACAGCATAGCTTAATGATTAGGAACACGGACTCTGGAACTGCATTGTCTGAACTCAACCCCCAACACTGTTCCTCCATTGGTAACTTGTGTGGCCTTGGACAAGTTACTTAACATCTCTGTGGTCATCATAAGTGAAGAGGAAAATAGTCTACCTTGCAGGGTTATTGTTTAGATCAAATAAGATAATATTTCTAAAGCACTTAAGGCACTTCCTTTTTTGGAGGGGGGTTTTTATTTTTTAACTTTTGGGTTCAGGGGTACATGTGCAGGTTTGTTAATATAGGTAAACTGCATGTTATGAGGGTTTGGCATATAGACTGTTTTGTCACCCAGATAATAAGGATAGTACCCAATTGGTGGTTTTTTAATCCTCTCCTTCCTCCCATCCTCCACCCTCAAGTAGGCCCCAATGTCTGTTGCTGCCTTCTTTGTGACCATGTGTTCTCAGTGTTTAACTCTCACTAATAAGTGAGAATGTACAGTATTTGATTTTCTGTTCCTATGACTGTTCGCTTAGGATAATGGCCTCCAGATTTATCCATGTTGCTGCAAAGGACAGGATCTTGTTCTTTTTTTATGGCTGCATTGGTGTATGTGTACCACTTTTTGTTTATCCAGTCTACTGTCGATGGGCATTTCGGTTGATTCCATGTCTTTGCCAATGTGAATAGTGCTGTGATTAACACACATATATATGTATCTGAATCATGCATTAATCATGTAGAAAGATTTATTTTCCTTTGGGTATACAGCCAAAAATGGGATTTCTGGGTCAAATGGTACTTCTTTTGTAAGATCTTTGAGAAATTCCTACACTGTTTTCCACACTGACTGAACAAATTCACATCTTTAGCGCTGTGTAAGTATTCCATCTTCTCCACGACCTTTCCAGAATCTGTTATTTTTTCTGCTTAATTATAGCCATTCTGATAGGTGTGAGATGGTATCTATTAATAGCTTGTCCATTAATAGCTTTCTGCTCTTTCCCTCTTCATCAGTGGCAGAAGGTGGGAAATTGTGGGCTGAATTACTATTGCTGAAAGTGCTTAACTAGTTTAAGGAGATGTAGTTTAAGAGAATTTGTCAGATAAAGATGACATTAGTTGCTTCTCATGTGGTGGTTGGGCATTGCTTAGGCTGAGTGTTTTTCTTGAACTTTCTGTAGGTTAAAAGGCTTGGAAGAAGTTACTAAGGCTACTATGCTCGGTCACCTTCTTCCAGTTTTGCTGACCTCCGTGACGCATTGAAAGTTGCCGACTCAGATCATGGTCGATACCCTGATGCCTCAGTTAATGCAGCTGGGACTGTATACCAGCCAGGTACAATCCTTGTTGTGCCAAAGTGAACTGCTTTTTTGCCAACCCGCTTCACAGGGCAACTGTTTGCTTTCACTGAAGTAAACTGGATTTGCAGACTAACTGCAGTCGTTTAGCAGGGGTTCATTTTCAATCAGCTGTAAAAATGCTGATACGTAATGCTACTAAAAACCTACCATTTTAGTTTGTCTCCTCAATCCTTGCCAGCTAATAGTAACTAATATAAATGGTGTATTCCATTCCAGCATGAAGTAAAATAATGTTGCGTCTTAAGTAGCATTTTTTAGTGAAGGAGGGCAGACTAGGATTATAAAAAGATGATTTCAGAGAGAATTTTAAGTTTGGCTCTCATACCATTCAGATAATACCATTCAGATAATTGACAGTACCATTCAATTATCATACCATTCAGATAATTGAAGGCATGATGATGGTTTCGTGTTTCAGCTTGTGGCTTGAAATCCAGTGTCCATTTTCTGCTGAGGTGGGCTATTCCCCATGTGGTGCACCAGACCGGAAGTGCAGGCTGTTCCCTGATGAGAGGCAATGGATGCTGCTTCCTTTCAGGAACCCTCTTCTTGTTTTCTTCTGGTGAGAGCCTAGTACTCCTTTTTTTTTTTTTTTTTTTTAATACTTTAAGTTCTAGGGTACGTGTGCACAACATGCAGGTTTGTTACATATGTATACATGAGCCATGTTGGTGTGCTGCACCCATTAACTCATCATTTATGTTGATATATCTCCTAATGCTATCCCTCCCCCTCCCCCATCCCCACAGTAGGACCCGGTGTGTGATGTTCCCCTTCCTGTGTCCAAGTGATCTCATTGTTCAGTTCTCACCTATGAGTGAGAACATGCGGTATTTGGTTTTCTTTCTTGCGACAGTTTGCTGAGAATGATGGTTTCCAGCTGCATCCATGTCCCTACAAAGGACACGAACTCATCCTTTTTGATGGCTGCATAGTATTCCATGGTGTATAGGTGCCACATTTTCTTAATCTAGTCTGTCACTGATGGACGTTCGGGTCGATCCAAGTCTTTGCTGTTGTGAATAGTGCCGCCATAAACATACGTGTGCATGTGTCTTTATAGCAGCATGACTTACAATCCTTTGGGTATATCCCCAGTAATAGGATGGCTGGGTCGAATGGTATTTCTAGTTCTAGATCCTTGAGGAATCGCCACACTGTTTTCCTAGTACTCCTTTTATGACAATGATTTTTGGCGAGAATTATGTAACTGTGAAAAGAGAAAGACTTGGGAGTCAAAATTTTAGATAGCTGTAGAATTGCTTTGTAGATTTATAGGAACTGGTTAGAGTAAATTTCCCCATGGGTCAAGAGCTCAGTTCAAAATGGGTCTGAAATTCTCATACGCTGATAGTTGGGATGTGAAATACTATGACATTGGCAGACAGTTTGGTTGTTTTTTAAAAAGTTAAACGTAGACCTACTATATGATCCAACTATTTCAGTTTTAGGTATTTGCACAAGAGAAAAGAAAGCATAGCTCTTAGAAAGGCTTTTATATTAATGTTCATAACAGTTTGGGTTAGAAGAGCCCCAAACTGGAAACAAACTAAATCTTCATCAATAAGAGAATGGATAAACAAATTGTGATATAGTCAAAGGAAAGACTCTAATCAGCAATGAAAAGGAATGAACTATTGTTACATAGAGCAGTGTGTATATAATCTCAAAATACTTAATGCTGAGTGAAAGAAGCCACTTCTCCTTAGGTCACATACTATGTTATTTTGTTTATATAAAACTAATCTCTAGTGGCAGGCAGCAAATAAATGATCACCTGGGGAAGAAACTGAGAGATTACAAAGAAGAAAAAGGAAACAATGAGTGTACACAAATGTCCAAATTTATCAAGTTGTATGCTTTAAATATGCGTAATTTATCATATCAATAATGTTGCACTAAAGCTGTCTTTTTAAAAAATCGGTCAAAAAGGGAAGATTTCCTGGGTTTCTCTAGAGCAGTGTGCTGTGGAATTGAACTTTCTGCAGTGAGGAGAAAACTGTGCTGCCTAGTGCCAGAGCCACAGGTTGTTTTTGAGCACCTGCCATGTATATAGCTAATGTGATTGAGAAGGCATTTTAAATTTTACTTCGTTTAAATTCAATCTGATTGAAATGGCCACATGTGACTAGTAGCTACTGTATTGGATAGTGGGGCTGTGAAAGCATAAAAGAATTCCACGGCAGCTAGATTTAAGTCTTAAAAGAGTTTGTGTTCCACAGTCTCAAGCTCCATGAGAGTTCAATTATAGCAGGTTAGAGAACCTTTAAAGGCACCTTTGTTTAGTAAAAATTACAGGAAAAGTAGATATGTCGAATCCTGGAGTTTTCACGTACCTATCAACAAAAGCAAATTTTTACAGGATACTTATCCTGTGGGATTTGGGAAGTGGCCAGTCTTAAAGTCCCTTCATGGTATCTTTTTTTTTTTTTTTTTGAGACAGAGTCTCTCTGTCATGCCCAGGGTGGAGTGCAATGGCATGCTCTCAGCTTGCTGCAACCTCCGCCTCCCGGGTTCAAGTGATTCTCCTGCCTCAGTCTCCGAAGTAGTTGGGGTTACCGGTATGTGCCATCATGCCCAGCTAATTTTTGTGTTTTTAGTAGAGATGAGGTTTCACCATGTTGGCCAGGCTGGTCTCAAACTCCTGACCTTGGGTGATCTGCCTGCCTTGACCTCTCAAAGTGCTGGGATTACAGGCACAAGCCACTGTTTTGCGTAACTTTAAATGAGAATTGGTCAGGTCTTTTCCTGAATATCAGTTGGGCTTCTCCCTTGAAAAAATAGGGAAAAATGAAAATATATCTCTGCTTCATGTCCAAGAAAAAGGCGAAAACGAAACAAAAGCAAATATATCTAACAACAAAGAAGAAAAAACCCTTAAATAGAGGAATTTTAAAATGTTTGTGATCACCACTGATATGAAGCATTTAAAAGCCCCAGTAGTGTTACCATACTGCAAGCAAGCTGTAGAAAATTAAAGGGCCGGCCGGGCGCGGTGGCTCAAGCCTGTAATCCCAGCACTTTGGGAGGCCGAGACGGGCGGATCACGAGGTCAGGAGATCGAGACCATCCTGGCTAACACGGTGAAACCCCGTCTCTACTAAAAAATACAAAAAACTAGCCGGGCGCGGTGGCGGGCGCCTGTAGTCCCAGCTACTCGGGAGGCTGGGGCAGGAGAATAGCGTGAACCCGGGAGGCGGAGCTTGCAGTGAGCTGAGATCCGGCCACTGCACTCCAGCCTGGGCGGCAGAGCGAGACTCCGTCTCAAAAAAAAAAAAAAAGAAAGAAAGAAAATTAAAGGGCCTAGAACTAGAAGTATCATATGACCCAGCCATCCCATTACTGGGGATATACCCAAAGGATTATAAATCATGCTGCTATAAAGACACATGCACATGTATGTTTATTGCGGCACTATTCACAATAGCAAAGACTTAGAATCAACCCAAATGTCCATCAGAGACAGACTGGATTAAGAAAATGTGGCACCTATACACCATGGAATACTATGCAGCCATAAAAAAGGATGAGTTTGTGTCCTTTGTAGGGACATGGATACAGCTGGAAACCATTATTCTCAGCAAACTATCTCAAGAACAGAAAACCAAACACCGCATGTTCTCACTCATAGGTGAGAACTGAACAATGAGATCACTTGGACTTGGGAAGGGGAACATCACACACCAGGGCCTATCACGGGGAGGAGGGAGGGGGGAGGGATAGCATTGGGAGTTATACCTGATGTAAATGACGAGTTGATGGGTGCTGACGAGTTGATGGGTGCAGCACAGCAACATGGCACAAGTATACATATGTAACAAACCTGCACGTTATGCGCATGTACCCTAGAACTTAAAGTATAATTAAAAAAAAAAGAAAAAAATTAAAGGGCAATTTAATGTATACGTTGTTTTTTCTTTCCTTGGCTGCTAAGCTAAATCGCTTTCTCTTTTTCTCTTTAGAATGTTAGAAGAGGCCAGGTGCAGTGGCTCACGCCTATAATGCCAGCACTTTGGGGAGGCCAAGGTGGCAGGGATTACCTGAAGTCAGGAGTTCGAGGCTAGCCTTCCCATCATGGTAAAATCCTGTCTCCACTAAAAATACAAAGATTAACTGAGCGTGGTGGTGGGTTCCTGTAATCCCAGCTACTTGGGAGGCTAAGGCAGGAGAATCGCTTGAGCCTGAGAGGCAGAGGTTGCAGTGAGCCGAGATTGCACCATTGCAGCCAGATTTGGTGACAAAAATGAGACTTAGTCTTAAAAAAAAAAAAAAAAAAAAAAAAAGGAATGTTAGAAGAGGAGGGAAGAGCCAGGCTTTCTCATGGGTTTAAAGATTCCTGCCTCATGGACTGCTGGAAAGTCTGGAAACAGTCCAGCTACGCAGAGACAACTGTAAATTTAAAGAAAATGGTTCATATCCCAGGAGCTCGCTGCCTGTATATTAGATTTGATAGCAGATGCTCTTCACAAGTTGCTGGGACTACAGGCATATGCCACTATGAGTGGCTAATTTTTTGTATTTTTTATAAAGATGGAGTTTCAATATATTGCCCAGGTTGGTCCTGCATTCCTGGGCTTAAGCATGAGTCATCACATTCGACCTCATTTAATTTTTAATTTTTTAATATAAATTTTATCAAAGTAGTATATGTACACAACTGTAAAGGCAAGAAACTACAGTGGTTCCTACTCTGTCCGTTCTCCCCAGAGGCAGCACCTGCCTTTGCATCTCAGCTTTTTTCCAGCCTGTGCCCTGATTCCAGGTAATAGGCACATGCTCTGAGATTCTTTCCAGCGTGTACCTGATTCTAGGTCATAGACATCTTCTCTGAGCCAAGGCGGGTGTATTACTGGAGGTCAGGAGGCCAAGACCAGCCCAGCCAACATGGTGAAACCACGTCTCTACTAAAAATACAAAATTATCTGGGTGTGGTGGTGTCTGCTTTTAATCCCAGCTACTTGGGAGAGGCTGAGGCAGGAGAATCGCTTGAACCCGGGAAGGGGAGGTTGCAGTGAGCAGAGATCATGCCATTGACTCTAGCCTGGGCAAAAAGAGCAAAGCTCCATCTCAAAAAATAATTATTTCTAAGCCTCATTTACTGCCTGCCTTTGTACAGTATTTGATATAATAAAATTTTAGTATTACAAAACAATTTGGTTACTTCCTCGGAATTCGTTTTAGTGGTGTGCTTTCTGTGCATAGTCAGATGCAGGTGTCTAGCAGTAATGACTTCTTTCATTGTGAAATTAGTGCTTTGTTAAGATTGTAGTTATGTCAAAGCTGCTTGATAATGGCATGCCAATTGTAATTTCCTAGATACTTTTCCAAGAACTATAATAATCAGGTATTAGCTTCTCTTTTGGTCGTATCTCCTTGATGTGTAAATCAAAGATGAATAAACTTTGAGTCCTGAGTATGCTACCAGTGAGAATAAGCTATGCAATGCTAGTAAGTATGACTGTTAAGCCTAAGGTACAGGAAGAGGAGAGAAAATACGAGAAAGAACTAAAGTCAGTAATGGTAGTAAGAGAGAAGATCACAGTTTGGAGCGGATTGTTTTATGGTGGTTGACTTAAATGTCTGGTTACTCCTTCCTTGATTTTTGATAGCATCTTCCTATAGCTATATCTCATGGTGAAATTATGGTCTGAATATACTTTCTTCTTACTGGTATTTGTTTTCTCAGTTTCTTAGTAGCCACAGAATTGAAAATGGAAAACTTATTTCAGGGAATGCAGCTTCATCTTCAGGCTTTGTTGTCGCTGTATAGGTTCTTTGCTTCTGCTCTGATTTCTGTATCTTTGCCTGTTAGGAAAAAGGTAAGGGATTAAGGAGAGAGAAATCATATTGAGACTGAAATATGTTATTTTTGTTAAAGTTAACTTCCAGATTTCAACTAAAATGCTTACAGCCTACTGTTTTACTATCTAGTATTGTGGTACTGCTCTGGGGAAGTTTTTTTTAGGGATTGGCACTTCGTGTTGATCCCGTTTGGTGCATTTAATAGATTGCTGATCAGAAAAATAAATGCTTTTGTATGTAAAGGAATTCATAATATATATTCAATTAATGAGCAGTTTTAGACTTTACATCACTCCAATTTGTGGGTACCTACTCTCTTGTACTTTATATCCAAATTTATAGATTTATTTTAAGAATTCAGAGAATATATGGAAGATGGCTCTGCTTGCCATGAAGTGAAGAAACCAGGGACTTTCTCCAGAACCTCGGAAGTTGATGTTAGGTCCAGCTAGTGTTCATCTTCTAAAAATAGTATCTAAAGCTCAAACAAGTTGCATGGCTTTCTTTTGTTAAATCCAAATAATAACCATTCAGATCTTAGAGGAGATTATAGATATTTAAATACATGTCAGTTACCCAGGATTCTGTGTAAACCATATTCCCATTTAATTGAAACACATTAACAGCTGCTTTTATATTTGTGTTTTGTAATTTGTTTTGTCCATTGATAGATTGTTTTATTATCTTTCTTTAGAAATTGAGTTCTCTCTCAGTTACACCAGTGCTCAATTCCAGTAGCTACACTAAAGAATATGGAAAAAAAGAGGTGAGTCTTTCTGATTGTCTGAATAGAAGTGGATCATTTCCACTAGAACAGCTTCAAAGCTTTCCCCAACTTTTACAGAATATCCATTGTTTAGAGGTGTGTGACTGGACCATGTGCTTCTTCGCATTTTCTGTTTGAACTGTATGGCCTTTGTTTTTGTTTTTTTGAGACGGTCTTACTCTGTCACCCAGGCAGTAACACAGTCATGATTCACTGCTGCCTTGAACTCCTGGGCTTACGTAATCCTTCCACCTCAGCCTTCCAAGTACCTGGGACTATAGATGTGAATCACCACGCCTGGCTAATTTTTCAAAAAAATTACATCAGGCCAGCCTCGGTGGCTTACACTGGTAATCCCTACACTTTGGGAAGCCAAGGCGGGCAGATCACTTGAGGTTTCAGGAGTTCAAGACCACGACCACCAGCCTGGCCAACATGGTGAAATCCTATCTCTACCAAAAAATGCAGAAATTAGCTGAGCATGGTGGTGCACACCTGTACTTCCAGCTACTCAGGAGGCTGAGGCATGAGAATTGCTTGAACCTGGGAGAAGAAGTTGGAGTGAGCCAAGATCCCGCCACTGTTCTCCAGCCTGGTTGACAGAGTGAGACTGTCTCAAAAAAAAAAAAAAAAAAAAAAAAAAAAATTTAAAAATATGTTGCCCGGGTTGGTCTCAAACTCCTGGGCTCAAGTGATCCTCCTGCTTCAGCATCCCACAGTGTTGCAATTATAGGCATGAGCCACCATGCCTAGCCTATTTTTTGTTACATATTTTCTTTAGTTTCAGAAGTTGATCGGTGGTTCTGTTACTGCAGCTGCGTTCTCAGATGGGCTCAGTGCTAAACAACTCTCTGCTGCTTCAGTATATTGACTGTGTCATAGATGAGTCGGTCTCGCTGAGGTCTTACTACGGGTTGAGTCAAATATTACAAGAAGGTAAGAATTGAGGGAGGATGGGACAAGATAGTTTACAAATGAATTTCTTTTATAAGGGAGTGCCAAATTCAAGATAAGAGGAGCCTTCGTATGCTGTAATTATGTCTGTGGTAATCATATATTTAGAGCATGAATGTTTCTGTTGTAATTTTAAGGTAGTAAGAAGGGAGAGGGATTATGTTAAGGAAACACTACTGGATGGCCACCAAAACTCACTGGGTGGCTCTACGTTGATGACTATCACAATCCAAGGATTTTTCATCTTTATATGTCCAGAAACTTGCTGTTAGGCCCCCAGAGTCATCCCGTTAATGGTAATGAAACTCAGAGGAAATGAATGTATAAGCCAGGATATCAGTTTTAATATAAAATGAATGATTTCTGGTAAGCGTAATGCTCATATCTGCCAACTAGAATATCCCCTCTGTGCTATCTGCATATATGGGAACAAGATTTCTCAGTAGAAGGTTTCTTAATTATAGAATTAGAGGAAATGGCAGTGAGAAGTCTTTCATCCAGGCCATAGTAAAGCCTGGGCATTTCATTCCTCCAGTGGTGGGGGGCAGTGGGAAGATAGCATTTCTTTTGACCAAATTAAGTGTTTCTTTACTGGATAAGCAACTTCCGATTCTTCTGGTGGTTAAAGTTGCTTTTGATTGGTTCCAGGCCAATTCTTCTTCTACTCTGAATCTTTTAAATGGAATATGATACAGTTTATTAGATTTCCACTTACTAAATTTCAATCTTTTTTACGTTATACCCAGCCTACCCTAATTGAAGTCTAGAGTGTTCTAAAACTTTCAATTCAGATGTTTATAACTTGCTTGGATGACTGTGATACAAAGTTTATCTTATTCATTATATGTGAATTCTCTCCACTTGTTTTTTCACTATAAGCTTTTCCCTAGATTACCAAGTTGTTGAGGAACATCTCACTGTCACCTCCATCTGTCTGTTCTCGTCTACATTATGAGTTAGTCAGGATGTATGAGACTAGTGGCTTTTTTACTTTGTCACTTATTTGTAACTTTGGTGATAATTTTGTTTTGTGCACTTTTTTATTGTGGTACAGCTAGATGCTTATATTTAGTGTTCCTGCTCTAGAATATATTTGGTACAAGGTGAATAATTACAAACATGGAAAAGAATTTACCAACTTCCTGGATACTTTGTGAGGGCAGAGTCCTTCTTACAAGTAAGATTTCACTTGCTTCTTCCACACTCCACCACTCTTTACTAAAATTTATTTAGATATCCATTGACAGTCTTTTTCTTGGCCGAGTGCGGTAGTTCACACCTGTAATCTCCGCAGTTTGTTTGGAGGCTGAGGCGGGTTGGGCAACATGGCAAAACCCCATGTCTACAAAGAATACAAAACTTTGCCAGGCATGGTGGCGTGCATCTGTTGTCCCAGCTACTCAGGAGGATGCCGTAGAAGGATCATTTGAGCTCAGGAGGTCGAGGGTGCCGTGACCTGTAGATGTGCCACTGCACTGCAGCCTGGGTGACAAAGTGAGATCCTGTCTCAAAAACAACAACAAAAACGTTTTTTAAGTACCTGACATCATTTGTAAATAATATTTGTTCAATTTGAAACTCTTTATAAAGAGAGCTGAGTTGGACTTTTATCTTTACACTGTTGGATTTGAAGAAAGAATATGTTACATTACGCAAATAAAAGGGAAAAACCTGTAGTTTAGGAGGACAAACTGAAGATATAATTAAATGTATTCAGGTAATTGAATTAGTAATGTAAATTTCATAAGGTCACTACTTTTATATTCTTTTAATCAACAAACATTTTTTGAGCATCAAATAAATTCCAGCCAGTGGACACTCTGGTCTGGGTAACCCTGAGTTGTATTTTAAGCTGCAGCTTAGGTATCAGCGCCATCAAGGAGCCTTCAGTTATTGCCCAGTGTGGTTCAGTTCAGGTTATGACAGAATCTAGTGTGTATCTGTGGGACTGGGTAACTAAGGTGGAGTGAAGGTGAAGGTTATTTGATTCAAAGTCAAGAAACTGAAACTGAAATGTTGGGATCATTTGCATGGACACTGGTGTAACTGAGATGTTGATGGCAGGACATGATACAGAGTTCTAAGCTCCTCAGTGAATCTGGATGAGCTTCTAAGTGATAGACAGCAGAGATATCAGAAGATAAAAAAAATAGAGGGTAGGGTAGCTGGACAGTATGTTCGTATCCTGTATTTTGGTTATATGCATTAATTTATCTTAACTTTGGAGTTTAAAATAAGAACCCTAAATTTTTGTTATATGTGTGCTTTACCTTCAAAGTAAAAGACTAAATTTCAAGGAACTGCATAGTCAGATTGTTTTGACTCTTTCTACCTAAAGTTTTTTGCCTTCTCTTACACTCTTTTTTTTTTTTTTTTTTTTGTCTTAAGACTGAGTCTCGCTGTGTTGCCCAGGCTGAAGTGCAGTGGTACAATGTTGGCTCACCGCAGCCTCCACCTCCCAGCTTCAAATGATTCTCCTGCCTCAGCTTCCCAAGTAGCTGGGATTACAGGCATGTGCCACCACACCCAGCTACGTTTTTGTTTTGTTTTGTAGATGGAGCTTTGCCATTTTTGCCAGGCTGGTGTCAACCTCCTGACCTCAGGTGATCTGTTCGCCTTGGCCTCCCAAAGTGCTGGAATTACCAGTGTGAGCCACTGTGCCTGGCTGCTTCTCATAAATTCTATTATCAGCCACGTAATTTTTTGGCATTTGAAAAACTATATTATAGAAAATTACGAATATAATCAAAAGTAGAGAAAATACTGCAGTATTCCGCGTCTGTGCCCATTACCCATCTTCAACAGTTAGCAACTCTTGGTTAACCTTTTTTCATCTATAATACATTTCACCTTTCCTTTCCATTATTTTAAAGCAAAACTCAGCTCCCGTTTCAACTGTAAAATATGGTACTATTATGACACCTAAAAAATTAGAAGCTTTTTTTTTTTTTTTTTTTTAAGACAGTCTCACCCTTGCCCAGGCTGGAGTGCAGTGGGTTGATGAAAGTTCACTGCAACTTCCATCTCCTGGATTCACATAATTATCGTATTTCAGCCTTCGAGTAGCTGGGACTACAGGCATGTGCCACCACACCCAGCTAATTTTTGTGTTTTTAGTAGAGAGAGGGTTTCACAGAGTTGGCCAGGGCTGGTCTTGAACTTGTGACCTCAAATTATGCACCCACCTTGGCCTCCCAAAGTGCTGGGATTACAGGCGTGAGCCACCGTGCCAAGCCAATAGTTCTTAGTATCTTTAAATATCTAACCAATGTTCAAATTCCCCTTAGCTTCAGTTGTAAATAGCTAGTGGTTAGCTTGGTTAACAGATGAGCCCAGACTCATTTTTCTGTATGTTCTTATCCCTATAGTGGTTTCTTACTTTGGTAGAATAGAGAGTAGAAGCTACTTAGGCCTGGAAAATTGTTTTTAATTCTTCATATTCGTTATTAAATTGTTTCCAGATACACCTGATCACTTTTAGAAGGAAATGGAGCATTAGTGGGTAGTAAACATCTTGTAAAGCTATGCTTCTCAAAATACGGTCCTTGGATCATCAGCATAACCTGGAAACTTGTTAGAGATGCAAATCTTAGGTCTTGGTCTAGACCTACTGAATTAAACTCTGGAGTTAGGGCTCTGTAATTAAACACTACTATAATTCTGGTGCATGCTGTAGTTTGAGAACCACTATTTAAAAGAACCTCCACTTAAATGTTTAACCTCTTCTACCTAAATTACATCAAGAACTGTACCTTTGAAATTACCCCTCTCCGCTTTTGTGTGAGACAGGGTCTTTCTCTGTCTCCCAGGAGTGCAGTGACGCAGTCTCAGCTCACTGCAGCCTCAACCACCCAGGCTCAAGCGATCCACCTCAGCCCCCAAGTAGCTGTGACCAAGAGTGTGCACCAATATAACATGCCAGGCTGATTTTTGTTGTAGAGACAAGGTCTCACTGTGTTGTCTGGGTTGGTCTTGAACTCCTAGGCTCAAACTATCCTCCTGCATTGGCCTCCCAAAGTATTGGGATCACAGGCATGAGCCACCACATCCAGCCTGAAATTCTTCTCTTTTACTTGTGGTTATCCCTAACCTACATTCCCCTCTTCAAGCTGCTGTGCCTGGACCCATGTTTATTCATTCTCTATTCCCCAGATGAGCAAAAGATTGAACAAAACAGTATGTTTGCATCTACAATATTTGGCCAAGTTGCAGTGTAAGTCTCCGGTACCCTTGAAATAGTTGCCTTACAGTTTCTGTATTATCTTTCCTTTTATTAGTATCATAAGGGAGACAATTTAAAAAGGAATTCTGCTTTCTAAAATTTAATGGACATGTGGATAATTTTGCTTGTCCTAACAATATTTGGCATTATATAGTATAGCTCAAGTTTTCAATAATTGAGTAAATATAGGTGTAATGCCATATTTCTGTCATGTGACCATATGCCATATCATTGTCAAAAAGGGAGTAAATTGTAGTTATCTATCATAAGAAGAGAAGGGTAGAAAACTTCTCAGCAGTGGTTCTTGAAGGGAGGGGGCATTTCTGGTGTCATGGTGACCGGGAAGAGGTTGCGACTGTCATTTAATATGTGGGAGGTGGGGATGCTCAGTGTGCTTCAGGGGCTGCGTGGGTAGTAAGAGCCAGTCCTGAACAGTGAATTGTTTGATCCAAAATGCCAATAGTGTGGTGTGGAAAAACACTTCAAAAGAGACTGTTTGAAGCAATCGTCATTGTTTCAAATTGACACAGTTGCCAAGTGTTACCCAAAATCATAGTTAAGATACGGTTACGCCTGTAATTCCAGCACATTGGGAGACTGAGACCAGCAGATCACTTGAGGGTCTAGAGTTTCATACGAGCCTGGCCAACATGGTGAAACCTTGTCTCTAATAAAAATAGAACAATTAGTTGGATGTGGTGGCACACGCCTGTAATCCCAGCTACTCAGGAACCTGAGGCACGAAAACTGGTTGACCCCAGAGAAGGAGGTTGCAGTGATTTGAGATCGCACCTGTGTACTCCAGCCTGGGTGACAGAGCAAGACTCCATCTCGGAAAAAAAAAACAAAAAAAACACAAAAAACTACTTAGTTTTGCAAGTAGCCAACTGGCTATGTGTGGATGCTTGCATATTTGAATGGTCTCCTGATCATTGATTGTCCTGACACTGAACTATCATGGTGGTGGGCAGTAGTAGAGTCGTCATCATCTCTGAAATTCTAAGATTATACATGTTCTTTTCCTTGTGCATAACCATTGTTGACTGCCTAGATAGGAGAGTAAAGCTGTGAATTCACATTTGTAAGTCTTTTCCTAATCCGTTTAACAGTGGCATGACCTTGGCTAACTGCCAACTCCACCTCCTGGGTTCAAGGGATTCTTTTGCCTCAGCCTCCCCAGTAGCTGGGATTACAGGCTTGCACCACCATACCTGGCTAATTTTTTATTTTTAATAGAGGTGGGGTTTCACCATGTTGACCAGGCTGGTCTTAAACTCCCAACCTCAGGTGATCCGCCTGCCTTAGCATCCCAAAGTGCTGGGATTACAGGCATGAGTCACTGTGCCACGCCAAATTCAAGTGAAAATATGTTTAACAGCGTTTTATAAAGCTCAGGAATTCAGGCAAAACAGAGTTTTGATTTGTGTAGGGTAGGTTTCTGTGCATCTGTGTTACAATGTTACTGACAGTATAGGAAATGATTCCTAAAGTCATTTTAATGTTTATTCCTTTAAACCACATTTGATTTGGTTCGAATAAATTAGTTGTCATTGTTTTCTAGTTTACTGTATCATTTTGTCCATGTTCACATTTCATCCTTAATTTTTTTTTTTTTTTGAAACAGGGTCTTGTTATATTGCCCAGGCTGGAGTGCAGTGTCATGATCTTGGCTCACTGCAAACTCCACCTCCTGGGTTCAAGGTATTCTCCTGCCTCAACCTCCCAAGTAGCTGGGATTACAGGGACCCACCATCACGCCTTGCTAATTTTTTTATTTTTAGTAGAGACGGGGTTTCACCATGTTGGCTACGGTGGTCTCAGACTCGACCTCAAGTGATCTGCCCACCTCAGCCTCCCAGAGTGCTGGGATTACAGGCATAAGCCACTGCACATGGCCTGATTTTTTTTTTTTTTTTTTGAACAGTCTTGCTCTGTCACTTAGGCTAGAGTGCGGTGGTGCAGTCTCACTCACTGCAACCTTTGCCTCTGGGCGTCAAGCAATCCTCCCACCTCAGCCTCTTGAGTAGCTGGAACTAGAAGTGTGTGCTGCCACCCCAGCTAATTTTTGTATTTTTTGTAAAGAGCTTTTGCCACGTTGCCCAGGCTGGTCTCAAATTCCTGGATTCAAGAACTCTGCCTGCCTTGGCCTCCCTAAGTACTGGAATTACAGATGTGAGCCACTGTGCTTGGCCATGAATTTTTCATGTCACTTTTATGTGAACCTTTTTCTCCCCTTAACTGTTAATGAAATACCTATATTTCTAGTGGTTTTTATATCTCTCACTTGAGAATTTTCATAACTGCTTGGAGCTTAATACTGTATTTATCTGTTATTTACTAGTAGAGTCTGGTTGTTTAGAATGTTCTATGTGATTTCGTCTTAATGATTCCCTGGAAGGCTGTGTGTAGTTTTATGATTAACCACTGATTTTTTAAAAAGTAAATTATACATTGGAGCACTGATAGTTTTAAAACCTTCACCACCTTTTTCCTTTATATTATTCACCTTTAGCTTGGAAATTGTGACCACTTTTGCTACTCTGTATCTGAATGTTATGGTTTCTTATTGCAGAGAGAGAACTGGGCGGATCCATGAGCTCTGTGTCTAAACTGCTCCACTATGTAGGGTGGCTGTCCACTACTGCAGTGCACGTGGAGAGCAACAGAACTTTCTTGCTGCACTTTATTTTGGATTTCTATGAGAAGGTAAAACATGTTTCAGTTTCCCCATTGGGATTTTTGTGAAGGCTATTCACTTTATTGGCATAGTATTTAAATTTTATGCACAAATATTAAGGTAGGCTGTGATCTCATTAGCATCATTAAAGTAACCTTAAATTTTGAAGTTCATGATTATTTTCTCTCCAGAACAATTGACTTTCATAAACCACGTGGAAAAGCAAATGCTTTTTTTTTTTTCCTAAGGTCCAGGCACCACAGCATTACCCTGTGTTAACACTGGTCCTAGACAGAAGTCTATTGTTAGCATTATTTTTTGTTCCTTCCATTCCTAACTCCTGGTGGAAACCAAAAATTTCTTGTTGTTTCTTCAGATCTCCATGTCTACTTTTCAACTGCCTTACTTCTCTTGGTACCTAGTACCCTTTTATTGTGTTACAGTATATAACCTGGGCAGAACTATAGGGTGATGCAAAAGTAATTGTGGTTTTTGCTATTGTTTTCAATGGCAAAATCTGCAATTACTTTTGCAGCAACTTAATATCCATGAAGTGTCCATGATAGTCTCACTTTTCCCAGCTTCCTCTGCTAATACCTATTTGTCTTGTGTTACGCATTTGCTTAGAAACACGCTCCTTTGTTTTCTAGGTTGACAGCTAACTCATATGATAAATAAGTATTTTGGGACTTAAGGGGAAAGAACTCCTTCCTTCCTTTACCCTGTCCCCCTAACTGTAAGACCTTTCCCTAGAAGAAATGAAAGATTCAAGTAATGGTCTTTTAGAAATTATCCTCTGTAGTATGACTGATATTTGGTGAAGTCTGTGTTAAGCAAGCTTATAGTTATCTGTTTGTTTAGGAGTCAGGCATGTCCAAAGCTAATGTTACATTATTATCTTATACTGATGATTCTTTGGGTGAACTTGGTTGAGAAGTTCTGGGGAATAGTCTATATACTGATGTTATCTTTCCTTCTCAAAGGTGTGTGACACATATATACATTATAACCTTCCATTAGTGGTGGTGTCTCTTCCTGGGATCTTATATTCTGTACTCTTCAGCCTGGATGCCAACATCCTGAAGCAGAGGTGTTTTATTATGAGCAGGTACAAAGCCTTTTTACCATTTTATGAAATGGTATATTATAATTTTCTCTTCATCTTTCAGCTGTAATACAAAAAATATTCCTACTTGTCTTTGGCCAGGGCCTCTGGAAATCGGGCTTGCTATTGGACATGAGATTCCAATATGGGGCCATGACAGCTGTGGTGTTTTTAAATCCTCCACTGGTGTGGCTACAGAATAAAAAAAAAATCATAGTTAAGGACCTGTTGTGCAGTGGTACTATTGCACTCAGCGTTGTTCATTCTAATTGCTGTGTCTTCAGGAAAAATTAAGTCATTTGCTGACAATTGCTTTAAGTATTTGTACCTTCTCTGATAAAAATATTTTCTGGGAGATAAGGGGAGCTGTTGCCAATTATGTGGAACTGTAAGTATTATTTCTGGTCTCCTCTAATTCTGTAACTTGTGGACTGAAATTACTTTTCTCAGTCCATAAATGTAAACTTTTTTTTTTTTTTTTTTTTTGGAGACAGAGTTTTGCTCTTGTCAACCTGGAGTGCAACAGCACCTTCTCGGCTCACTGCGCCTTCTGCCTCCCGGGTTAAAGCGATTCTCCTGCTTCAGTCTCCGGAGTAGCTGGGATTAAAGGTGCCTGCCACCACGCCAGGCTAATTTTTTGTGTTTTTTCATAGAGACGGGGTTTCACCATTTTGGCCAGGCTGGTGTCGTACTCCTGACCTCAGGTGATCCGCCCACCTCGGCCTCCCAAATTGCTGGGATTACAGGCATGAGTCACCATGCCTGGCTAAGTGCAGACCTTGTTGGTGTAACTTGTAGGACTATGTCAAGTTTAAAATGTTTAAAAACTAATTAGTTAATAGTTCTCAGACAAGAAAAACATATTTGTAGGTTTCCCTTTTGTGCTTTCTGTTGCATCATTTTCTTTCCATTAAGAAAGTACGTTTTACATCAGTGACCATTTTTGAGCCTCTATTAATTTTTTTTCATTTTACTTTTAAGTTTTGGGATAAATATGCAGAAGGTGCACGTTTGTTACATGGTTATGCATGTGGCATGGGGTGGTTTGCTGCACCTATCAACCTGTCATCTAGGTTTTAAGCCCCATATGCATTAGGTATTTGTCCTAATGCCCTCCCTCCCCTTTCCCCTCACCCCCGACAGGCCCCAGTGTATGATGTTCTCCTCTCTGTGTCCATGTGTTCTCATCATTCAACCCCTACTTATGAATGAGAACTCTATTAATTTTTATTTTTTTGAGATGCAATCTAGGTCTTGTTGCCCAGGCTAGAGTGCAGTGTTGCGATCTTGGCTCACTGCAACCTCTGCCTCCCAGGTTCAAGCGATTCTCCTTCCTCAGCCTCTCGAGTATCTGGGATTACAGGCACCCACGCCACCACGTCCAGCTAATTTTTGTATTTTTAGTAGAGACGGGATTTCACCGTGTTTCTCAGGCTGGTCTCAAACTCCTGACCTGGTGATTCACCCAGCTTGGCCTCCCAAAGTGCTGCAATTACAAGCGTGAGCCACCGCACCCAGCCAGAACTTTATTAATTTTTTAATAGTGAAACATTGAAAGCATTTTTTATTGTTTATTTTTTATTTAGTGAAGTAAGCATCTTAAGTGTACAACTTATTGAGCCTCTATTTATTTTCACTTGAGAATGTACCACAAAAGGATAAAATCCTTAACTAGACAACTGGATATTTGTGTATGTACATATTTGCATATATTTACATTTATAGTGTATTTTTGTATTTTACTATGTCAAAGGCATTGTATTCAAAGGTATGTTAAATGTTTCATTCTGTTTGTTTTTTTCTGTTAGGTATCGTAAAAATCTGACTGCCGCAAAGAAAAATGTTTGGTACAAAAGGTATGAATGAGAAAGCTCTGTGTTAAATCACTGTTACTCAAAAATTAAGTCTAGATTTACGTGACCTGATGGGAAGGAGGGGAGGAAAGGGAAAATAGGTGATAGTGACAATTTTTTTATTTCTTTCCCATTAGACAAAATCAGGTTTTGATATCAGCAGCAAGACTTATCAAGAATTTAATCACTATTTAATATCCATGGTTGGTTGCCTGTGGACATCCAAACCCTTTAGGAAAGGAATATGTATTGACCCTAAAATCCTAGAAAAAAACTGGAGTGGCTGAATATAGAAAGTTTAAATGTAGTCATTCATCCTTCCTTCTTGAGTTATGCTGTTTCCGTTTTGCTACAGGTAAGGGTATTTAAAGAATGTTTAGATTTTGTGTAATAATACTGTGATGGCAGAAATAGGAACTGCTGTACATTTAATGTGCCTGAACTGTAAGACGTGTTTAGTAGTTTTTTTTTAAGTAACAACTAAATTTTGGGCATTTTGCTAGGGTCTGGGATTCCAGTTAATTTAAGTTTCTGTCCTCTGAGAGAGCTTGGGCTTGTAGCAGAGACAGACTTGTAAACAAATCACTGTAATACAATGTGGCAAAATGTGAAAAGCTTCAGTTGTGAGAAAGATGGGGGAGTGATCAGTTCAGTGCTGCCTGGGTAGAGGTGGTGCCGTGTAAGGAAAAGCTTCATAGACGTGGAAGCTCTCAGAAAATCCTTCTAGAAAAGACAGAAAATTTAGGCTAGATAATATTACAATTAGAGTTACAGCCTTAGTCAAAGACTGCTGATTTAATGGAATGATACCAATATGCAGGCAGGGGGAGGAGGGTGTATGTTTGTGTATATCCTTTCAGGACTTCACTCTCAGCCCTGTCTCTTTCTTTTCTTTTCTTTTCTTTTTTTCTTTTTTTCTTTTTAATTTTTTTTTGTATTTATTTATTTTGAGAGGGAGTCTCGCTCTGTCACCCGCGCTGGAGTGCAGTGGTGCAATCTCAGCTCATTGCAACCTCCGCCTCCTGGGTTCAAGCGATTCTCTTGCCTCGGCCTCCTGAGTAGCTGGGATTACAGGCACCTGCCACTACACCCAGCTAATTTTTGTATTTTTAGTAGAGATGAGGCTTAACCATGTTGGCCAGGCTGGTCTCAAACGCCTGACATTAAGTGATCCACCTGCCTCGGCCTCCCATACTGCTGGGATTACAGGCATGAGCCACAGTGCCCAGCCTGGCTTCTTTCACTTAGCATAATGTTTTCAGTGTTCAGCTGTCTTATAGCATGTATCAGTACTTTTACTTGTAAATACTATTCCTTTGTATAGATATAACATTTTATTCATTTATCAGTTGATAGAAATTTTGGTTATTTTCACTTTTTGGTGATTATGAGTAAGTATTCTTGTAAAAGGTTTTGTGTGGACATAGTTTTCATTTCTCTTGGGTGTATGTACTTAAGAGTGGGAATGCTAGATCATATGGTAACTCTGTTTAACCACTGGAAGAACTTCCATACTTTTCCAAAGTAACAGCACCATTTCACATTCCCATCAGCAGTATGTGATGGTTCCATTCTCTCCACCTCTTTCCTAACACTTGCTATCTGATCTGTTTTGTTTTGTTTTGGTTTGGTTTGGTTCTGGCCATCCCGGAGATGTGAAGTGGTATTTCATTGTGGTATTGATTTGCATTTCCATGGTAGCTGTTGATTTTTAGCATCTTTTCTTGTACTTACTGATCATTTATTTATTTTCTTTGGAGAAATGCCTATTCAGATTCTTTGCTCATTCTTAAGATTTTATAAATTTCTTTAGTGTGTATCTAAATACACTATGTATGTATGTCGATATATATATGTCTATATATATATATATATTTTTTTTTTGAGATGGTCGTTCTGTAGCTCAGGCTGGAGGGCAGTAGCACAATCACAGCTTACTGCAGCCACGAACTCCAGAACTCAATTGATTCTCCCACCTAAGCCTCCTGAATAGCTGGGACTAAAAGGACACGCCACCATTCCTGGCTCATTTTTTTGTAGAAAGGGTTTCACCATGTTGCCCAGGCTGGTCTGGAAATCCTGGGCTCAAACAGTCTTATCTGGGTTGGCCTGCCACAGTGCTGGGATTACAGGTGTAAGCCACCACGCCTGGCCCTTTGCATATTTTTAAATGAGTTTGTGATTTTATTATTCAGTTGTAATAGTTTTTATATTCTAGATACAAATCCTTTATCAAATAAGTAATTTGCAATTTTTGTTTCCAATTTTATGGATTGTCAATTTTTTGTTAGTGTCTTTTGATTTACAAAAGGTTTTAATTTTGATGAAATGAAACTTCACCTTTTTTTTTTTCCTACTGCTTATGCTTTGGTAGAGCTTAAGAAATCACTGCCTAAATCAAGGTTACAAAGATTTATTCCTCTGAGAATTTTACAGTTTTAAATTCTTACATTTGGGTTTTTAAAATCAATTTTATCTCTTGTATATGTTGTGGTTTAAGTATACAACTTCATTTGTGTGTGTGTGAGGACACAAATGCACCCACACCATTTGTTGAAAAGGCTACTCCTTCCCATTAAAATGTTTTGACCCTTGTCTTAGCATCATGGGCCATAAATGTATGGACTCTGAGTTCTGTTTTACGGATCTATATGTCTATCATCTTGCCAGTAAATGCTGTCTTGATTAGTATAGCTTTGTATTGTAGCGAGCTTTGAAATCAGAAAATGTAAGTTCTCAAACTTGTTCTTCTTCAAGATTGTTTTGTCTATTGTTGGTTCTTTGAATTCCGTATGAATTTTAGAAACAGCTTATCAATTTCCATAAAGAATCCAGGCTGGGCGCAGTGGCTCATGCCTGTAATCCTATTACTTTGGGAGGCCGAGGCGGGTGAATCAACTGAGGTCACGTGTTCGGGACCAGCCTGGCAAACATGGTGAAACTCCGTCTCTACTAAAAATAAAAAAATTAGCCCGGTGTGGTGGCACATGCCTGTAATCCCAGATTCTCAAGAGGCTGAAGAAGGAGAATCGCTTGAACCCAGGAGGTGGAGGTTGCAGTGAGTCAAGATGGCACTGCTGCACTCCAGCCTGGGCGACAGAGCGAGACTCCATGCACGGCTAATTTTTGTATTTTTAGTAGAGACGGGGTCTTGCCATGTTGCCCAGGCTGGTCTCGAACTCCTGACTTCAAGAGATCCACCTGCCTTGGCCTCCCAGAGGGCTGGGATTATAGGTGTGAGCCACTGCGCCCCACCCATATCTTCAGTATGGGAAAATCTTTCTTTTATGGTGTCTGTTTCTGGTGACATGCTTAGGAAATATTTTTCATCTTGAGACTGTGTAACTCTCTTTCTGTTGTCTTCTGGTCCTCTATGATTTAGGTTTGTGAACACACAGGGTAAAGGGCCCCACTTACAAGCTGTGGACTCCTGTCCCAGGTGGGCAAACAGACTCTGCACACACAGGCAGCAATTTACCAGGAGGCTTCTTGGGTGGGGCAAAGTGGAGCTGCCAAAAATTCCTTCTGCCCCATGAGAGTTCACTTGATTAGTGGGTGTTGTGCCTCTCAAAATTAGAAGAAACCCACAGAAGTTTCCTTTGAGCAGAACATAAATCTGTCCCACAAATAGCTGGGAGGTATCATCCTGTCCCCCTGAGGTCAGGAGGGTGAGTCTGTGACCCAGGGAGGAAAGCAGCTCCCCTTCTTTAGGACACCACAGGAGGACGGAGGAGTTGGCTGTCCTGGGAATTCATGCCTTCATTCAGCAAAGGGAAAGCAGTTAGACCAGGGAAGGGGCCTGGCAGTGTGGCGGGGGTACAGTGGTGAAGAGGGTGGGGCCGGGGAGAGGCCTCATTGAGAGGAGAGAGGGTCCTCAGTGGGAACCAGGGTGTTTGTGGAAGGCAGAGTCAGGGCATGGAGCAGGAGTGGGAGCGGGGAGGCCAGCTCAGGCCTCCTCCACGTTTGTGTGAACGTCCTTCCTGCAGGCTGTAGAGCTGGCCTCGGTACACTGCAGGGGACTCAGAGCTCCAGTGGAAGGGTGGCTCTGCCTCAGGAAGCTGCTGGTGCTCACCACTCCATCATCTGCTGTGGAGGGGGTGACAGTAACCTCAATGTGTGGCAGAGGTGTTTTGGGATGCTGTCCTACTGCACAGTTCAGCAGGCTGTTACCTGACTTATTTCTTTAATGCATCCCTCGCACTTCCTGTGTGTCCAGTGCCTTATAATATTAAGTGATAATTAACCTCAGAGCCCTGCGTGAGGTCAGCACTGTCCCCCCCCTGTGTGCAAAGGGAGGACGGGGAGGCACTGCCAGTTGGGTGAGGGCAGACGGGGCAGCTTGCCTTGGGCCTCGCTGACCTTAGCAGGCTTTGCATTTGATGCCCTGTGTTCCTTCCCTAGGGTACTCAGTTTGCCAGGTTTTTGGTTTATCCTAGTCTCATTCAGATTGTAAAGACTGAGATTGGACTTCTGTTGATAGAGTTTCCCAATTTGGGTACAGGAAGGAGGTGAGGAACCACAAGCCCCTGCTGGACAGTAGCCCTGTAGACCCAGCCAACGCCGGCTCTGTCCTCACTGCCTGGTCCTCTCTGTGAACCTTCATCCTGGCCACAGCCCCTCAGAGCCCTCCTTTATGAAGGGGCCATGCTTTGGGGGAGGGAGTGCCTCTCCCAGGACCCAGAGTTGGTGAGTGGCCACTTTGGAATTTAAGCCCAGGCCCTTCTTCCCTTCTCTGCTTCCTGCCAGGCCCAGCTGCCTGCCCCAGCACACACCTTCCCTGGGCACCCTGGTCTTCACTGCCAGGAGATGCCTGTTTTAGGCCTAGTTTGCTCCTATGGCTGCCATGCTGATTTTTCATTCTGCACATCATGTCTCATCAAAATGCATGGCGGTTCCACTCCTTGTGCTAAAGAGAGCCAGTAGTTTTGTCTGGCAGTGATGCCTGTCTGCTGCCCACAAAGGTGAACAGCCATTGTCTCTACTCACAGGGTGTTCAGAGTATAGTGGGACTGGTACACAAGAACCAGTGATCTCTCCAGGAGGTGCCACAGACATGGGTGAGGTGGCTACAGGGTTTCTATGCAGTCCTGATGGGATGGTCAGGCAGTGTGCGAGGCAGCAGGTCACCATCCCCAGGGTCCTGGGGACAGTGTGCAGGCAGGCATAGGAGCAGCCTTGGTGGGGTCCAGGACAGGCTGCCTGCCCTCCTGGTGAGAGGTGAGGATCAAGGACCTCGAGGCAGGCAGGGATATGGCCCAGTTTGCTTCCCACGCTCACTGGCAGTCCTGTGACTTGGGGTGCTGGGAAGGGTGTGGGGTTAGGAAGGGGAACTGGAGACAGGCCCAGTGGGAGGAATTGCCACAGATTCAGTGGGAGTTGTGGCAGAGATGTGAACTTGGGGAATTGGAGGTGGCAGTTAGAAAGTAAAGGGGGTTTGCAGATTTCTGGCATAGGCACTTGGTGCTGGGCAATGAAAATACCAACAGCTTTTCTTAGTGTGTCCCTGCAGGCTGCTCAGAAAGGGTCAGGCAATGCCTTTGAGACATACCATGTTCTGGGGACAGTTCTGGACAGTAAGGTCCCTGGAGAGGCTTCGCTTTAAACCAGATAACGAGTTGAACCCTGATTGGGTGCACAGACATGCCCATGGCAGCCAGCTAGAGCATGGCCCTAGGCAGAGCACTGGAGCCCAGGTCACGGCAAGTGGTTGTGTGCTCTGAGCAGGTGACAGTCCTTGTGTCCGGAGGTCTGGTTGGTCGCAAGCAGGGAGTGACCCCCCAGCCCCCTTCCTCAGCTAGTGTGAGCACTATCCAGGCATCCTGGGGTTCCTTGGTGGCTGCCTTATAGGCTCCTACTGTTTGCGAGCCTGTTGCTTATGTTGGATGGGACTATGGCAGGACAGCCATTGAGCTTGACACCAGTCTGCTTGATGCCCGCCCCTGGCTGGGCAGACCCTCGTTTTCCAAGCTTGCTTGGGTGGAGGTAAAGCTCACCATGACAGGTTGGTTCTCTGTTCTTTGTCTGAAGCTATACTCCTTGCTCCGTGTTTGGAGCTGTCTCGTACAATCGTTTTCCTTCATTTCATGACAGTGAATCGAAGGGAATTTGTCTTCACAAGACCGAGACTGAGGAGTGGCCAGTCGGGTCTGACTGTTCAGGAAGGCATTCTGGGGTTGGCAGCAGAGCCCAGCTCATTGAGATCAGAAGGGGTCTTTGGGAGCAGTTGGTGCTGTTCTGAAAGTTGGCCCCTGCAGCAGGCATGTTAGGTCTGAGGAAGGAAGGAGGTGGGGGAGTGGATCTCAGCAGGAATGTGAAATGAGTGCCCTGGTGGAGTCAGTGTCCAGGCAAGGGATGCCTCTGGAAAGCGCTGGGCTAGCTGAAGAGGAGAGGGCAGCATCCACGGGGAAGTGTGGGGGTTTCACTGCAGGGTATCTGGGTGCTTTTTTTTCACTGTGTCTGTTTTGTGGCACACGATCTTCAAAGTAGAAACAAGAGCAAAGACATTTTCAAAAATATTATTCACAGAATTGAAAATGGTGCAGGGTGTCTGTTTACCAGCCACCAAACCTGCAGGGCCTCCTTGGGTGAATGCTGCATAGAGGACATGCGAGTGACATGGCACGGTGCTGCTGTTTAGAGCCGCAGCCTTGCAGGATGATCACCTATTGCTTCTCAGCCCCACTCCAACCCGCTGAAGCTCAGCCAGGACTGGACGTTGACATAAGCTGGGTTTTCCTGGTGTTGGCCTGTCAAGACATGCCTGTTTCCAGCCTCCAGTTTGTTCCATGCTCCTCAGGCTTTCACTTGCTGACAGTTAGTGCCCAGTGTCCACGTCATCTATGACGTTACCCAGGACCGGACAGGGCTCATCCACCAGCACATCCCCTGGTGTCTGATGCCAGCTTGTCTTCAGCTCACCAAACACGTTTCTTCAACCTGGTCGTTCCACCACCCCAAAGCTATTGCACTAAGCCGTGTTTCTGGATCTTGTCTCTGTGACTGTGCCAGGCGTCTCTGCTGCACCAAGACTGGGGACTGCTAGTGTGTGGACACACTCAAAAATAGCCAGTAGCAGCTTGAAAAGACTGCTTTTGTATCAGGCCTGGCTTTGCCTTCCGTGATTGTTGCTGTAGGTCATAGAGCCAATCTGTGTAACTGGATGTCACCCTCAGACTCCTGTGCACCCCTCTCCCTCTCTGACTCCTGGCCACATGTGCCCCACGGCCTCCCCACTCCTCACACAGCCAACCTTTATATTGTCCCGCTTTGCTGCTGTTTCTGCTGCTCTCTCCTGAGTCTTGCTATTGGTCCCAGTGGTTTGGGAGGCCAAGTTGGGAGGATCACTGAAGGCCAGGAGTTCAAGACCAGGCTGGAAAATAAAACAAGACCCTGTCTTTACCAAAATAATAATAATAAATAATAAAAAGTATAAACCAAAAAACTTAGCCAGGTGTGGTAGTGCATGCCTGTAGTCCCAACTATTTGGGAGGCTGAGGTGGAAGGATACTTGAGCCCAGGAGTTCACAACTGCAGTGAGCTGTTTGTGCCATTGTGCTGTACCTGTGACAGAGTGAGACCTTGTCTCAAAAAACAAAAGAGAAAAGGAAGGTGGGAAGAAAGACAGGTATGCTCTTGAGGTGGGAGGGGCACAGGTGAGGCATCCTTCAGAAAAGAGGCCTGTGCAGCCACTTCTATCAGAAATGCTCAGTGACTCCTGGGGCCTAGCAGCTCCCTTCTCAGCCTCTGGGTTTGGAGAGCCTGCCCCTTGCCAGCCCCAGACCATGTGCACAGGGTCCTCCCAGCCTACCCTGCCTGGCTTCACCAGGACTCTGACCCTGCACCGTGTGTGAGCTGGTTCTCATCCTCCTGAACTAATAACTCTCGTCTCTTGTGGCCCTAGTGACCTTTCCCCTTATTTTTCTGTTTCACCCATGGATGCCTGGTGAGCAGGAACCTCTTGCTGCCTTGTCGCCTCAGTTGTGGCTTCAGAAAGCACCCAGAGAGGTGGGAGCTGGAAGCATGCTTTTTGAATTGAGCAGGGGTAGGACAGTGTCGCTTTGTTTTTCTTTTCACATGAAGACAGAAGTGTGCGCGTCTCAGCATTGAGTCTCCTTTCTGTGATGTCTTGAGGAATCACAGTTGTGTTGCTTCAGCCCCGTGTGCACAGTCCTTCTGTTTCCTGGGGTTGGTTGATTACTGTTTGGAGTGAGCAGAATTATTTCTAGCACCAGCTGGACTGGGCCTATTCAGTTCACTCCGAGACAAGGCCCCCGAGCCCTGGCACACTCGCTTGTTTGTTTATCAGTAAGCCCAGTGTTGCTGACAGTTGGTGCCCACAGTGTGCATGTCATCTGTGATGTTACCCAGGAGAGGACAGCACTTGTCCACCAGCAAATCCACTGGTGTCTGGTGCCGCCTTGCCTTCAGCTCACCAAGTACATTTCTTCAACCTGGTCATCCCGCCACCTCAAAGCTGTTGCACGGAGACCAGGCAGGGAAGAGACCTCTCCTCCTGGGAAGAAGGCAGGCCATGAGCAGACCAGGGCAGCCAGTCCCTGGGAGCCACAGGCCAGGCCTTTCTAACAGATGCACTCCTGTTCCCGTCTTGCCCTGTGAATGTCAGGGGCAATGTGGGCTGCATTCAAGCTGGCTCCAGGTTAACTGACGCACATGGCTCTTTGTCTCTGCGGAGCAGAAGTGTGATGAAAAACCTTTCATAGGATTCCATCTCTCAGTACAGAATTGTTGGTAAATGTTATTAAAGATAACGTTTCATGTTTCTGTCTTCTTTCTCCTCTTGTTCCCAGCTAGAAGGTGTTGAAGTTGGGGCTTCTCTCTGATCCCACATATAGGACCTGTGTTGTCCCACACAGGGTCAAACTCTTGCTTTGGGAGGGACTGAATGATGACTTCTCGTGGCCCCTTTATTTTACAGAGGAGAAATCTGGGTCCTACCATGCTGGCAGAGTTGGTGGGGATCCAGGCCACTCAAGAGAACAGGAACTAGGAACTAGAGACCAGCTGCCGCCGTAGTCTAATGCATACCTCCTTCATCATGTAGGGCCTAGCCCCCCACCCCTTCGTGCCATGGTTCCCTCTTTGCTCCATGGTGACCACGTTTCCAGTCCCTTCTGTTTCATCATCCTGGTCACTCTCCCTGGCTCAGCGGCCTGTCATTGCTCTTTGCTGAGTGCCCCTTTGTTCATGCCTCTTTTGGACCTCAGCCAGACTGGTGTGCTGAGGACAGCACCTTGTTACCAGGAGCAGCTGCTCTGCAGGACCTGTTGGCCAGGGCCCCGCAGCATTGGACTCGCTGGTGTAACCAAACCTCTCTTCTCTGTGTTTCAGCGAGAATGCCATGAGGAAAGCTAGCGTGGCGCACAGTAAATCCAGCAACGATATGGAGAGCCATGTTCCTGAAGGCCAAGCCCCAAGTAAGACCTTAGCGGGTGGAGCCCCTCTGCCAGAGAGGCTTGGAAAGGAGAGTGTCACAGACTCTGGAATCCTTCTCTGGGGGGTCCTAGGGAGTGTGGGTGGGGTGGTTGCTCATTGATTGATCACAGGAAGTCGGGGTGGGGGCGTTGCACATTGGTTGATCACCAGGAGTCGGAGTGGGGTGGTTGCTCATTGATCAAAGGCACAGCTGGCTTTGCCTGCAGCACTCTGGGTGCTCCTGTGTGTCCATGGTACAGGGAGGACACTTGGGATGCAGGCCCAGCCTCTGGCCCCAGACCTCACAGCCAGCACCTTCCATCTGTGGTGAGCCCCTGTGAATCCTACAGAGAGCTCACTTAGACCCCTAGTTGCTCCTGTGGAAGGGATCAGTGTCCTGAGCAAGAATCTCGTTTGTTCTCAGCCCCTCCGAGGGGTCCTTACCGAAGCCCCACAGTGCCCTGAGGCATGAGCCAGAAGCATCCTTGTCCCTTTTTGCTAAGTTATCTAGAAGAATTCATCCCTGGTGGAGTAGAGGATAAGGGTTTCTACCACATAGGCTCTCTCCCTGGGCCAGCACCACACTGAGGGCCTGATGTGACCACTTCCCTTCATCTGTGTGTGCTCCCTGGAACAGAACCGTTTTACCAGAAATGAATGAAACATACAAGCAGTTGTGTGCCCGTGTGTGTGCAAGATAGAGCTGCAAGAGCACAGGGGCTGAGGTGGGTGGAGTGGGCTCTGTCTATGCATGCATGTGATAAGCTTTTTCTTTAAGAGCATTATGTAATTCACACTTCAAGGTTTACGTGTCTGTGGTCTTTAGGATATTCACACAGTTCTGCATCTGTCATCAAAATCTAATTTTGGAATATTCATTAATAAATAAATAAATAGAAGTGCAGCTTCACTGTGTTGCCCAGGCTGTTCTCAAACTGCTGGCCTCATGGCAGACCTTTTGCCTAGGCATCCCAAAGTGCTGGGGTCACAGGTGTGAGCCACACAGCCTAAGTTTACAACTTTTTTTTTTTTTTTTTTTTTTTTTTGGTGACAGTGTCCCTGTAACCCAGGCTGGAGTGCAGTGGCATGATCCCAGGCCTGGGTCTACCAACATGTACCCCCACACCGGGCTAATTTTTTTTTTTTTTGTAGATACAGAGTCCCACTATGTTGCCAGGTTTTATCTATCCTCCTGCCTCCCAAAGTACTGAGATTACAAGTGTGAGCCACCATGACCAGTCAGCATTTTTTTTTTTTTTTTTTTTTTTGAGACTAAGTTTTGCTCTATCACCCAGGCTGGAGTGCAGTGGCGCCATCTTGGCTCACTGCAGCCTCTGCCTCCAAAGTTCAAGCATTTCTTCTGCCTCAGCCTCCTGGTTAGCTGAGATTACAGGCACATGCCACCATGCCCGGCTAATTTTTGTATTTTTAGTAGAGATGGGGTTTCACCATGTTGGGCAGACTGGTTTCAAACTCCTGACCTCAGGTGATCTGTCTGACTCGGCCTCCCAAAGTGCTGGGATTACAGATGAGAGAGCCACTGCGTCTGGCCCAGTCTGCATTTTTTAAAGGAACTTTGTAACTGTTAGCAGTCACACACTCACTCCCCTTTCCTTCAACTCTCAGCCACCACTTACACTTTTCACTGGCATGGATTTTCCTATTCTGAATTTTCCATGTAAATACAATTGTACAGTCCATGTTTTTATTTTACAGCTGGTTTATTTCACTTAACATAATATTTTCAAGGTTCAAGGTCCATGAAGCATGTTTGGTATGTACTTTATTCCTTTTTATTGTCAAAGATTCCATGTATGAATGTGTATATCACATTTATTATAGCCATTCATTAGTTGGTGGATATATGGATTGTCTCTACTTTTTGCTTATTATGAATAAGCAGAATAACAGTTGATGTGTAAGTGTTTGTGGGGGCTGTTTTCTCACTTCTCTCGGGTATATACCTGGGGTAGTGTTGCCGGGTCATACGGTACCTCTGTGTTTAACCTTTTGAGGAATTGCCATGTGTTTCCCAAAGCAACTGCACTATTCTAAATTCTCACCAGCAGCTTAAATGAGGTTCCAGTTTCCCCTCATCCTCTCCAGTATTTGTTACCGTTTATCTGTAGCCATTGAATCGGTGTCTCATTGCTTTGATTTGTATTTGACTAGCGACTAATGATGTTGAGCATCTTTTCATGTGCTTTTTGGCCATTTGTATATTTTCTTGAAAGTATGTCTGTTCAGATCCTTTGTCCATTTTTAAATTGGGTTGTTACTCTTTTCATTGTTGGGTTGTTAATCGTTCTTTATGCATTTGGATGTAAGTCTCTTATTAGATATGTAATTTGAAATTATCTGGGGGAATTTTTCTTTAAATTGAGACAGAGTTGCTCTGTTTTTCAGGCTGGAGTTCAGTGGTGTGATCTCAGTTTACTACAACCTCTGTCTCCCAGGTTGAAGCAATTATCCTGCCTCAGCCTCCCGAATGGGTGGGATTACAGGCCTGCAGCACCACACCTGGCTAATTTTTGTATTTTTAGTAAAGGTGGGGTTTTTCCATGTTGGCCAGGCTGGTTTTGACCTGGCCTCAAAGAACCCACCCTCTTCAACCTCCCCAAGTGCTGGGATTACAGGTGTGAGCCACTGTGCCTGGCCTATTTTGGGGGATTTTTTAATTTAAAAATTTAACAATTTTTGGCCAGGCGCAGTGGTTGACTCCTGTAATCCCGGAACTTTAGGAGACCAAGACTGGTGGATTGCTTGAGCCTATGAGTTCAAGACCAACCTGGGCAACACGGTGAGACCTTCACTCTTGACTTTTTTTTTTTTTTTTGAGATGGAGTCTCGATCTGTTGCCCAGGCTGGAGGCCAGTGGTCAGACCTCAGCTCACTGCACCCTCCGCCTCCTGGGTTCAAGTGATTGTCCTGCCTCAGCCTCCCAAGTATCTGAGATTACAGGTGCCCGCCACCATGCCAGTCTAATTTTTGTATTTTTAGTAGAGAACTCGATCTCAATTGATCCACCTGCCTTGATCTCCCAAAGTGCTGGGATTACAGGCTTGAACCACTGTGCCTGGCCAACACTGACTCTGGTTTTTTTTGTCTCTATTTTTTAAAAAAATAACATTTTAAATTGTTTTTGTTAGTTGGTATTTTCTTACAATTCAATGAAGTTTTGTAAGGACTTATTAAACTGTTTATCTCAGATTTTTGAAAGGCAGACTTACTTATCCAGCATTGTTAATTACTTCATAACAAACTACCCCACAATTTAGGGGCTTAAAGCAGTGAGTTACTATTTTTCCTGCATCTGTGGGTCAGAAGTTGGGGCAGCTGGGATTACATGGCAGGGCCGTTCTCCCGGTCTCACTTGTGACTTCCCATGTGGCTGTTTTCCCTTCCAGCCAGGCGGGAGGGCCATAATAGCCTTCACTCAGGTGGCTGCACGTCAACTTTCCTGACACAGCCTCCACATGGTATCTTTAGCAGCGTAGCCGGACTTCCCTACAACATGGCAGCTGGCTTCCAAGAGGAGGAAGAAGTGGCAGCTGCCAGTCCTCACAGCTCCTAGAACAACACTTGAAAACAGTAAGTTCGAAGGCCAGTGCAGATTCAGGGGAGGGTAACTCACCTCCACCTTTTGATAAGAGCAGCAGCCTATAGGTACAGGCAGACCATTGATCAGGTTGGGAGCATCATGGAGACTAGCTACCACAGAGACCTTCCCACCACCTGAGGATTAAGCTTTCTCTCCCAAAGGAGGCATCAAGCAGAACTCCTACCCCTCCCCATGACAGCTTGCTCTGCCTTGGCCCCCAAATTACTGCAGCCCACACACTGTGCCTTAATGATTTTAGTCCATTTTCTTTTATCAAGCTGGTTCTAAATTCCTAACTCCAGGAAGAAGCTCTGTCTAATTGGAAGACAAGTATTTATAAGAGCTGTGTTGGAAATGTTCTACATCACTTTTACAGAGACAGACATCTTACTGGGATATTGTTGTCTGGTGGCCATCTTTATACTTACTGCTCAAGCTCCACTTGGAGGGAATCCCAGCTAGTGCTGTGAGGGTCAGCTCAGCAGGTGGACTGTGGTAGGACATGCTCTGGGTCAGATGCAGCTGGGGCACACTTGTTACGTGCCCCTGCTGTCTGAGACCCTGTTGTAACAACTGTGAATGAATGTAAAACGTGAAACCCATGAGCAGGGAAGAGGATAGGAAGGAGTAATTTCTCTGTGTTTCCAGATCCCAAGAAACTCTGGGAGGTTGTTGATATGGAGGAGTAGGATGACCTTCCATTGCAATCCTGGCAGGCTTTGGAGTCCAGAGGTGCCCATCGCAAAAGAAACCAGGCTGCTAATGGGCACCCCAGGCTGTCTAGTGTATACCCCAAAGCAAAGAAAGCCTTGTGTGTACTTGTCTAAAGGAATTAACGAAATTGTCTGGAGTGAGCTCATGCCTTCAGCGTGGGTGTTAGCACCCCAACTTAAAGCCCTCCTTATTCTCTCATTGCCTGGCTCCAGTTCTCACAGCCGGACCCCATTTGTGCACTCTACAGTGATGTCTGCCTGCAAGGCCCTGTTCTGCATGCCTCATGCGTGTGAACTCATTTGATCTCTACTCAATTGCAATACCATTCGTTCCAGTTTACAGGCAAGGAAACTCAGGCGTGAAGATACTGTTTTGCTCAGGATGTCACTTGGCTGATGACAAAGCCCACGCTCTTAGTCACATCTCTTACTGACTCCCGAACCTTTGAAAGCAAAAGATACCCAACACTCACTTTAATTCCTTAACACCTTAATTTCTATGGGTGGGACTACTCTCTGTCTAAGGGAGACTCAGGGATACAAAAATAGCTATGCCTGGGGGTGATAGGCGATAGTGATAATGGCATCTCCAAACGTTCCAGCCAACTTCCTGAAGGGAAGGTTCAAGAAGATTTGGCACCCATTGAATGAGAAGACAGGGGTCCTGGCACCTCTGTGTCAGCACCTAGAGGGGCAGTGTGGAGATATATTTACGGGAACTGGATGTATTTCTGGACATTTGCTTACTTGGGCCATTTAAAATTAAATACCTGTTTTGTACTTAACATAGTATTATGGAAAAGTAGTATGTGTTTCTGGTTTGCAGTTTGGAAACTATTTGTACAGAATTGAACCCTAATTAGAGAACAAAGGTGAAACTCAGGGACTAGGGAGGCTGAAACGGCATCAGAACACGGCAGCCACTTTGGGATTTATCAGAGAGGAAGGCCTGGGCTGAGCCACCAACCAGCTAGAATCAGGGGACAAAAAGATAGGCCCAACTGTTCCCCAGGAGAGCAAGAGAGGACAAAGATGCTCACATGCCTCTGATGAATGGAGATGTTTTCCTACCTTCAGCTATTTATTTATTTATTTATTTTGTCAGGGTGTTGCTCTGTTGCCCAGGCTGGAGTACACTGGTGTGATCATAGCTCACTGCACCCTCAAATTACTGGATTCAAGTGATCTTTCCACCCCAGCCTCCTGAGTAGCTGGGACTATAGGTGTGTACCACAATGCCTGGCTAATTATTTTCAACTTTTTTTTCATAAAATTAACTCAAAATGGGTGAAAAATGTAAATTTACAAGCTAAAACTATATGTTAGAGGACAGCAAAGGCATACATCTTCATGACCTTGGATTAGGCAACAGCAGTTTCTTAGATGTGATGCCAAAAAAGCACATGCAACAAAAAATGTAGATAAATTTGGCTTCATCAAAGTTAAAAATGTGCACATCGGCTGGGCGCGGTGGCTCAAACCTGTAATCCCAGCACTTTGGGAGGCTGAGGCAGGTGGATCATGAGGTCAGAAGATCGAGACCATCCTGGCTAACACGGTGAAACCCTGTCTCTACTAAAAACCAAAAACTAGCCAGGCGAGGTGGCAGGTGCCTGTAGTCCCAGCTACTCGGGAGGCTGAGGCAGGAGAATGGCGTAAACCCGGGAGACAGAGCTTGCAGTGAGCTGAGATCCGGCCACTGTTCTCCAGCCTGGGTGACAGGAAGACTCCCGTCTCAACAAAAAAAAAAAAAAAAAAAAAAAAAAAAAAAAATTTGTACATCATAAGACATTGTCAAAATAAGGAAAACAAGAATATATTGGCAACTCACATATCAGGTAAGGGTTTAATATCCAGAATACGTAAAGAACTTCTCCAACTCAACACCAAAAAAAAAATGCAACTGAAAAATGGGCAACATATTTGAATAAGTATCTCCAAAAAAGAGGAGATAAAAATGGCCAAGAAGTACATGAAAAGATGCTCAGCATCATTAGGGGATTGCAAATAACCACAATGAGATGCCACTTCGTACCTATTGTAATAGCTGTGATTTAAAAAAAGGTAGACAATAGTAAGTATTGACAAAGATGTAGAGAAATTGGAATTCTCTTTTTTCTTGTGATGGAGATCCTCTCTGTCACCCAGGCTGGAGTGCAGTGGCATAATGTTGGCTTACTGCAGCCTCCACCTCCCAGCTTCAAGTGATTCTCCTGCCTCAGCCTCCCAAGTAGCTAGGACTACAGGCACACACCACCTAGCTAATTTCGTATTTTTCCTAGAGACCAGGATGGGGGCTCATCGTGTTTGCGAGGCTGGTCTTGAACTCTTGACCTCAGGTGATCCACCCATCTCAGCCTCCCAAAGTGTTGGGAGTACATGTGTGAACCACCACACTTAGCAGAGAAACTGGAATTCTCATACATTGCTGGAGAGAATGTGAAATGGTACAGCTGCTGTGGAAGACAGTATGACAATTCTTCAAGAAATTAAATGTAGAGTTACTGTATGACCCAGACGTTTTCTACTCTTAGGTATATACTCAAGAGGAAAGAAACCATGTCCACACAAAAACATACACAGACTGTTGTACATCATAACATCATTCCTAATAGCACAAAGTGGAAACAATCCAAATGTCTATTAGCTGTTGAATGGATGAACAGTGTGTCGAATTTCCACTTAATGGAATATCATATGGCCACACAAAGGAATGTATGACTGACACATGCTACAACATGGATGAAGCTTTAAAGCATTACATAAATGAAGCAGTCACAAAAGACCATGTTGCGTTTTTATAAAATTTCCAAAGAGGCCAGGCACAGTGGCTCACACCTGTAATGCCAGCACTTTGGGAGGCCAAGGCAGGCAGATGATGAGGTCAGGAGTTTGAGACCAGACTGGCCGATATGGTGAAACCCCACCTCTACTAAAAATACAAAAATCAGCCGGGCATAGTGGCGCACAGCAGTCGTCCCAGCTACTCAGGAGGTTGAGGCAAAAGAACCACTGGAACTCAGAAGGCGAAGGTTGCAGTGAGCCGAGATTGCACCACTGTACTCCAGCCTGGGCAATAGAGCAAGACTCCATCAAAAAAAAAAAAAAAAAAAAGCCAAAGGTGGATACTCTCTATAATACTGTTTCAGTTTCCCATGGCTGCCATAACAAGATACCATAAAGTTGGAGACTCCTATCTCTGGGTCCATGGCTTTGGCCTCTGAGCCCCATGACTCTGCTCTCATGGTCATCTTTCCTTAAAGAGTAGCACGTGTTTGAGGCTGAGTAGTTTTATCAGCCTATTTTCTGCCTCTAAATTTTGGGAATTCTTTGGTTTTGTCTAGTCTCTAAACTTTCTATGATTTTGTCTAGTCTGTAAACTTTCTAGTCCAAGATGGCAGTGTTTCTTCTCATAGAACATTCTAAAATCCTTGTAGAATTTCTGCGTATATAATGGAATTCATGGCGTTAGATGAGGTTTCTCCACCGATCTTTCCTAGATAATTTAGTCTCTTTGCCTCACTTCTGTGAGATGATTGAGGGGATTCATGAGTCCCATGTTTAATATCTTTGGCACTAGGAAAATTTGCAAGGCATGTCACACCATTGGCATTCTCTACAGAACACACTTTCCTAACTGGATCTCCTAGTTTTAGTATTCTGGTTTTTTCCAATGTGAATAGCCTGAGAATTTCCCAAATCATCAAGTCTAGGTTCTTTTTGGCATAAGAGTTCTTCCCTCAGTTTATCTATTTCGTTGTACTTTTAAATTCTTTACATTACCTCAATTTATCTCTTGCCTCTTGCACTTACTATAAGTGGGAAAAAGAAACAAAGCTGAGTCTTGAGTGCTTTGATTGCAAGTCTGCTCAGCTAAATATGCAAGCTCATTGCTTATGATTCTGCCTTCCACACAGCTGTAGGACACAATCCAACTAAATTTTTGCTATTCTATAGCAAAGAACATCTTTGCTCTAGTTTCCTGTAACATGTTCCTTGTTTCCTCTGTGCCCTTAGAATCACCTTTAATGTTCATGTGTTTACCAACATTCTGTTTATGACAGTATGTATTCCTGAAAATAACACACAGGCTTTCTATTAAGTTCCTCAATTCCTTTAAGGCAGAGTATGGGTGACAGAGTCTTTAACATCCACATGTCTACCAACAGCCTCTTCAAGGCAACCTAGGCCTTTTCTATCATGATTTCTCACAATTCTACCATCGCTGCTTTATTATCCAATTTTAAAGCCACTGCCACATTTTTAGGCACCCCACTCCTGGTAGGAAAAAAATGCATATGTTTCCTGTGAGTGCTCTAACAAGTTCCTACAAACTTGATGACTTAAAAGAACAGAAATTTAATCTCTCACAATTCTGAAGACCAGAAGTTCTCAAAGTCAGTACCATGGGCAAAAATCACAGTGGCAGCAGGGAGGCTATAGTAGAGGAACCTGTTTCTCACATCTTTCAGCTTCTGGTCACTGCTGGTACTCCTTGCCTTGTGGCTGTATCACTCCAGTCTTTCAAGGCCAGCATCACAGAGTAGATTCTTTCTATATTCCATCTTCACGTAGCCTTCTCCTGTGTGTGTGCGAATTTCTGCCTCCCTCTTATGTGGCAATTGCACTTAGGGTCCACCTGTATAACACTCTGTCTCAAGATCTTTAACTTCACCACACTTGCAAAGACCCTTTTCCCAAATGAGGTAACATTTACAGGTTTCAAGGAATAGGACCTGATCTCTCTAAATACTGTTATTTAGCCTACTTCAGGTAGAAAGTTGATGAGTGATTGTCAAGGGCCAAAGATGCTGTGGGGAAAATGGAGTTTTCATTTGGCGTGATGAAAATGTTGTAAAATGGGACTGTACATAGTGGCTCACGTCTGTCATCCCGGCACTTTGGGAGGCCTGGGCAGGTGGATCCCTTGAGGTCAGGAGTTTGAGACCAGCCTGGCCAACGTAGTGAAACCCTGCCTCCACTAAAAATTCAAAAATTAGGAGCCGTGGTGCACATCTGTAGTCCCAGCTACTCAGGAGGCTGAGGCAGGAGAATCGCTTGAACCTGGGAGGTGGAAGTTGCAGTGAGCTGAGATCATGCCACTGCATTGCAGCCTGGGCTACAGAGCGAGATGAGACTCCATCTCAAAAAAAAAAAAAAAAAGAAAAAAGAAAAAAAGAGAAAATGTTCTAAGATTGATTTTGATAGTGCTGCACAATTCTGAATGTAGTACCAAAAACCAACGAATGTCATGCTCTAAGTTGGTGAACTGTGTATCAGCCAACTTATTAATATGTATTTTAATGGAACCAGTAAAGGTGATGGATGACAGGTCTGTCTGCTTGATGGCCAGGTCAGGACAGCGTGATTTCCTTGGGTAGAGGGCACTACTGGGGCTGCCTAGTTCCTGCTTAATGAAATCCCACGCTTGGACGGAACTGGAACAGAGGCAGTGGAGCAGGCTGTCTGGGAGGCATTGGCCAGGTTCTTAGAGAAGGCTGTCCATGTAACTTCCTCCAGGGAGCCAGATCCTTGGGCCACTCGGCCTGTCCACGGTCCAGGTTCATCTCAACTGTGTGAGGGTGCACTCGGTGGTGTTAGAGCATCTTGTGTGTGGGCAACACACTCCTACTCATTTTTGTAGGACAACACAGGGCATAGGAAACCCTTGAAACATGCATGTGGTTTTCTCGTCACAGTTCTGAGTCCAGGCAGAGCTGCTTTAGGCAAGTGGGGCACTTCCCCGGGGAAGCCCAAGTCCATAACACAAAGGCTGCCCCTCAGAGGAAGGGCTGGCTTGTGGGCACTGCTGGCTTCCCACCACCAGCTGGGCCTCAGCCCTCGTGGCATTCCTGTTGAGCACTGCAGGGCACCCGGGGGTCAGTGGCATCAGGGATCCTGCTGCAGGCACACCTGTGCTGCTCACATGGGGACCATGTCCCTGCTGTAAAGGGATGAAGAGCAAGGTCTTCAGGACCCGTGTCCTCAAAACACCTTGCACTGCACCACCCATCAAGAGTGGGCCTGGTGGCTGGCAGGGCCAGGCAGTGAGTGCCTCCCTGTGCTGCCCGACACTCTGGGCACCGGAGGTACTTGAGGTACTGCAGCCCTCTGCTGATGAGAGGTCCCCCCTTTCTGTGCACTACCCCATCTGTGATTGTTACAATTGTTTCTGTGTTCATCAGTAGCTGTCACTGTGTACACTTCTCCATGAACCTGGGCCTGCTGTCGTCTGAATGCTGTCAGCCTTGGAGCTGGCACTGTCCAGTCTGGCCCTGGTCAGCCCAGACCTCAGTTATCCTTGTCTCACATACTGTCCTGGTTCATTCTCCAGCTTCCTGGTAAAGTTCCTGATCCCTGAAGCAGGAAGAGGCTGAGATTAATGCCAAGAAAGTGGGACCGTGGGCCTGGGAGGACTGTGCTGCCGGGTGAGGATGGTACTGAGCTGGCTACTCTGAGACCATGAACACAGCTGTGTTGTGGTGGGAGGGTTGGTGTGGCTGTAGCCACAGCACTCTAAAGATTGCCCTCTGAGGAGAAAGGTGAGCCTGGCCGGACCCCCTGTCACGGCTGCTATGTCAGGGCAAGAGGACAGTGTCTTGCCCCCAGGAGCACACATTCTGGGCAGGAGACCCAGAGTGATCTTGTGTTTGGAAGGCAACTCCAGCCCAGCCTAGGGGACCAGGAGGCTCTCCCGCCTCCAGGGAGGTGTGTGCGGCTCTGCCAATGCCTCTCTTCCAGGGCAGTTGCCAGGTCCCAGGATGAGCAAGAGTCCTTGGCTGCCCAGGAAGGTCCCTGAAGCAGCAGGGGCTGGGCTAGGGGCCAGGGACTGGGAAGAAATGCCTGATAGCCGGTGAGGAACAAGGCACACACGTGATTTGGAAAGAAACAAGCTTTATTTTCCGTTTTCAACAGGTAGAGTGATAGTTAACTTCATCATATTCTTTTGTGTGAATAGCAAATAGCAAAATATTAGAACGTAAACAGTTTTGTCAGTTTGGAGATCAAGTACTTTTCTCATCTTGAGTGTCATCTATCTTGGAACTTAGCTGGGTTTAAAAGTAGTGGAATTATCAGGAAATTCTATAGAGAGCCAGTCTCCAGCTGCAGGTAGGTGTGCCTGGCACTGACCAGCTGCGGGCACAGATGCAGGCATCTCAAAGCACCAAGCAGTACAGGTGCCAGTTCTGCAGAGCCTGCAGCCTCTTCTGCCACTTGGCAAAGTTGTTCTTCAGGGTCTGCTTCAGCGCAGGCAGAATGGCACGTGCTGCCACAGGCATGGGGCTCAGAAGCAGGCTGGGGGTGGGTAGAGAGACTGTCACCTTGAGTGTCCCCAGGAGTGGAGCGTGCTGGGAGTAGGGCCTGCATGACTCTCACTGGGACCCAGTGAGGCCATGGCCACTTCTGCTGCTGTGCTGCTACCCCTCCACCACTCCCTTCCTGGGGCCCAGGTGGCAGGGTTGCCCTGCTGTTCCCACACCCATGGGACTTACCATTTCTTGGAAAGGCTCTTGGTGGAGACCTTGGGGAACTGAATGGCTTTTTGGTCCCTGGGTGAAGGAAGAGTCAGCAACGGGCCTCAAACAGGCCCCAGGGATGGGGAAGGGGTGACTGGGCATTCACCTAGAAGAGCTAGATCCAGCCTCCTTTGGGGGCCACCCGGGGCCTCTGGCACTTTTCCCTTGGGCTGCAGCTTTGGGTCCCCCAGTACTAATATTACTCAGACTTGAGGTACTGCAGCTGAAAGATGGGGACATCAGTATGGTGGGGCCAGCAGCAGCGCCAGGCGGCACAGCCACCCCCACCACCCAGGGCCTCACCTCTTGGACCTGCTGGATGTTGACATTCCACAGCTGGCAGGTGAGAACTTCACACTGCTGAAGTGTGGTGGGCTTTCATAGATGCGGCTGCAGCGTCACTGGAGGGTGTGTTCCCATCACCTCCCAAGCCCAAGGGCTTGGCTGTGTGGCAAGTACCCCCAGCCTGCTCTGAACACAGCAGCCAACACCATCAGGGCTGCTGCAGCTTCCCCACTCAGCAGTCTCATGTCTGAGGCATAGAGAACATAGCCCAGGGCAAGGAGCGGTGCCAGGGAGGGCCCAATTCAAAACAGGCCTCAAAGACGGCCAGCAGCAGCCAGAGCATCATCCAGTAGCTACCCAGGAGGTGCAGGCTGAACCTGGGGTCATGGGAGTGGCTGGCGGCCAATCTCTACCCATGGGGCTTACCAGGTGCCTGCTGGCCAGCACAGGCTGGTGAGATGGTAGAAACTTGCTGAGGAAGTCATCCCAGGAATGCAGAGTCCCCCAACATCTGGCCTGCAAACTGATGCGCCTCAGGACAACAGCACCCCACCCCCACAGGCCACCTTGGGACTGCACCCTGGGCAGGAGCATCCAGAATCCTCTGAAGAAGCCAGGCTCGTTCTGCCCAGTCATTGCAGTTGACGGCAGATAACCACCAGAAGAGCATACAGACGAAGCTGGCAATCTCGTAGCCTAAGATGGACTGCAGCTCTGGGTTCCCCTGGTACTAAAATTTCAAACCTTGACAGCACATTGATGATTTCGAAACCCAGGCTACAGGGACAGGTCAGAAAACACAGCTCGCACGCAACTGAGAGGAGCGGAGCTGCCTCTGCTACGGGGGAGGAGGGAGCTGGGGACAGGTCAGGGCCCAGCCCATACACCTCTGGGACAGGAACCTCTCAGCTGGTACTGACCCAGGTCTGGGAGAATGAGTCCATCCCCACTTGTGATGCAGTCGAGGAGCTACTGCTTTTCATTCTCATCCTGGGTGGTGCCCGAGGCGAGTGTGAAGTGTGTGGGCTGCACTTCACTGAGTTGCCAGAGAGAAGCGCCTCTGCTCTGAGCATCAAGGTGAAGGGAGGGGAGCGATCTTCACCCCACAGGCCTGTAACAGTGCCAACAAGGCGATGGGGTGTGGCTCTGCCTCCCACAACACTGGCTCCCTCTGAGTGGGGCCTGGGACTGGCACTTGGCTGACAACAGGCTGAGGGGGAGTGAATCCTTTGAGGAAGGGGACCCTGATGGCTGTGGGTGGGGCAGTCCCCATAGTTCATACCAGAAATAGCTGTTGCAGGTACTCCAGGGCTGCCTCCAGGTACTTGTCAGTCTGCTGGACACCATCCTGGCCTATCTTGTCTAGGTCGTTGGCTGGATAAGAGCCGTTGGGGTTCATGGGGCCAAAGCCCAGTCACGACAGGAAGGAGCAGCTGTAGGGCGCTCTCCACACTGGTCCAAGATGGGCTTGACCATGTGCTTGGCCTGCATGATATGCTGAGCAAGGTGCAGGGCCTGTGAGGGAGGTGCAGGCAGGTCACTGACAGATTGGCCTGTGCTACCACCCAGGCAGGCCGGCTGGGGGCCCCAAGACCAATGCACAGCCAAAGTGCTGAGTGCCAGGAGGAGCAGCTTCTGCCAGGGGACGTTTAAAGACTAAAGGATGATCTTCTGAATGTTAAATTTTCCAAACAACTCTGCCTTTGTTAGGAAAAATCAGACTTTACTGAAAGGGGGTAAGGAGACATAGCCTGAACTCTAAGCCCAGCCTTGACCTTTCCCACCAGAACACAGCACTCCCCGGGGTCTGTTCAGCCCCATGGCTCCAGGGTTCCTGAGGATGGTCACTGGTGACCACTCAACAGGATGTGGGCCTCTGGCACAAACATCAGAGTGTACTGACAGTCCTGGCCCTCCAGGCTGTAGACGTGGCTCTTCACCTTGAAGGACGCATCAGTGACTTCTGGCAGCCACAGTGACAGGAAACTGCTGGTGAACGTGGGGGCCGTGAAGAGTCAGTGCTGGTGGTGGAGAGGTGACAAGCTCTGGCTCCAGGAACAGCTAGTCACCTGGAAGGCAGGAGACGAACCTGGTGCCCACTTCCAGGGGCACAGAGTACCCGGCTGCTGCTTGCAAAATTCTGGGTTTCCCCCGAGGCGTCTGGGGAGCCATGACTCAGGGGTGTTCTCCTGAGGCCCTGGCTCATAGCGTTTCCCATGCAGTAGGTGGCTGACATTGGGAGGGTGGGTAGGGTAGTTGGTGGCTCACAGAGCTTCCAGCAGTGTTTGCAGGTGGCAAATACCAGGAGGAGTGACAGAAGCCGGTGTCCAATCCAGTCAGCATGAACACACAGCAGTGACTTGGCTCACCATGACCTGAGGCAGCTGCCATGAGTCATCAGGGAGAAAGTGGGGCTGCAGCTTGGACTGTGCAGCTGCCCTCTATGGGCACACCTGCAGTCCCTCGCTCAGTGCCTGGTAGCTGCAGGGCAGGCAGGGATCCAGCCAGTCTCACACTTCACTTTGCAGATGTTTCCCAGGAATCTCCACAACACCCTTTGCTGCGGCCCACTTTGAGCACTTGGTTCCCTTCTGCAGACCTGCCACCCACCAGCTAAGGTCCTGGCCTGGTCTGGCTGGGTCAGGGTCTGCCAGACTGGCCCAGGCTGAGGACTTACCTGGATTATCTCAGCCAAGTTGGGCTGGGCAAAGACTTTGACTACTCACAACATCATGAGTGCATGTATGGGGCTGACCAAGTCTCTGCACAGCTCGCATTCAGGAAGACCAGGAACGGCTTTGTGTACATCAGCAGATTCTCCTGGACAAAGGGTGCCCTGGGGACTGAAGTGGCAATTTGGGATCAGCCCTCTCGCTGGAGGCAGGGGTTGCACCACTCCATGCCCCTAAGACTATTGCTCATCCCTGTGCTTCCAGACTCTCTGGCCAAGGTGATAAGATGTCATAGATGATAGCTCAGAGAGCTGTGGGTGGGCATGGAGGGCAGGCCAGAGGCAGGTGACACCCAGGCCCCCTGAGGACACTGCATTGTTAGCAAGGCTGAGGCCCTTTTCCAAGAGGACTGAGGCTGCCATGGCAGAGGCTGGCTCAGAGCATGTGGGGGCCAAGGGACGATCCCCGGAAGGATCCAAAGGGGAAGGGCTTGGGCAAGAAGGGAAGAGGTCAGTGGGCACGCCAGGTGCCACGTTAGCCTGGAGGTCTGCCATGAGGATCAACCAGGGGATGAGGGGAAGACAGCCATTGCTCTGTGCTCTGTGCCGGTGAGGGTCAAGGGATAGTTTGGGTGTTGCTGAACGTTTATCTGGACCAGAAGGGGGAAGGGACAGGGTAGGATGGGTCACCGGTGCACTGCTTCCCTGAGAAAGCAGTTTTAGGGCCTGATAAGGTTGAGTCTAGGAAGGGCTGGTCTGTGCTCCACTAGGGAAGGCCTGGGAGAAGACCACAGGAGGCCACTGGGGCCAGGACCAGGCTGACCCCAGGATAGGCTGCTGGCTTCGTTTCCTGACCCACAGGAGCAACATCCATCCCCAGGAGCCAGTGGCATGACTGTGAGGAGCGGGGCTGAGGCTTATTTTTCCAACACACACTGGGAGTCAGTGGGACTGTCACTGCCCAGAACCTGCTTGTCAGGGAGCATGGTGCCATGGCTGCAGATAGGTCGGCCACATCTCCAGGACCTGTGGGAGCGGGTGTGAGCTGAGGGTCCGGTGGCTGGGGGCCAAATCCTCTAGTGGCTTGGAGTCGGTGTCCCAGCTAGCAGCTGGGTGGGGCTGGCTCTTCTTACATCCCCCAGAGGGTGCAGGAGAGATGTGCACAGCCCTGTGAGGTTTGGCTCTGTTGCTGGCCGTTTAGAAGCCAGGGCCATGGGTGGGCTTTTCCCAGCGCAAAAGGCTCAGTGCTCCCCGGACAGGTAAGGGTAGGAACCTGCCTGGCACCAGAAAGCTGGGACAGGGCAGGGCTTTCCTGTACCTGAGGGTTTGCTTTGGAAATTAAAACGGAACCATGTGGCCTTCCAACAGCCCCCTCTTCTCCACCCTCTTCTCCACCTCCTCCTCCACCTTCTCTATACTTGTTCTCATTTGCCACGGGATCACTTCTCATTGGGGTACACAGAGAACACAGATGTGTAACGGGGCAACACTCACAGTTCTGAACAATATGTCCAGGGACCAGTGGCCAAAGCAATGCTGCACAAAAAGGTCAAGTTTCTGCTGGACAAACCTTGGGACGGGGCCTTGCAGGAAATAGGGTCACCTGCTGCTTGCCCGGTAAGGAGGCCTTGCTCACAGATGAGCCCAGAGCTCCCATCAACGAGGGTCAGCTCTGACAGGAGAGCGCACTGGGGATCTCCAGGAGATCAGAGTTGGCTTCAGCCCCTGTTTCTCAGAGGAAGAAACCAAGATTCAGAGAGGCCAGTGAACATCCCAAGGAGACACAGCACACAGGCAGCTGAGCCAGTGCAGCTCCCGCGTGCTCATCTCAGTCCTACACAAACAGCCTGCTTTGGTGGGCCTGGAGTCAGCCACACCAGCTCTTCTGATAGGGGTAGGGAGGAGCTAGAGATGGCAGCATGATGAGGCCTCTGGCCAGTCCGGGGAGAGAGGCTCTGGGAGCCCGCTGGTCAGGGTGATAAGGCACCTGCCTAGCTCTCCAGAGGCCTCAAGTGCTCTGTGAACAGGAAGGGACTTACCCTGTTCCCTATGCCCTGGGGTGAGATCCTTGTGGGCAATAGCTGAGGAGGGGAAGGCAGGGGAGATGGCAGTGGCGGGAAACCACAGGGGCCACCCACCATTTGAACTCCTCCAGGGACCTGTTGGCATGGGAATGGGTGAGGTGTGCTCTGGCTTCAGGCTGTTTCCGAAAGCATGCAGGTGCTTCAGCAGCAGGCACACCAGCAGTGCTCCTCAGTGGGCCTGAACCACTGCTAGGTGGAGGAGAAAGGGTCAGGGTTGGGAAGGGCTGCTGACCCACAGCATTCAGCCTCCAGGTCTGACCACATCCCGCCCCAGGCTGGTGGCTTTGCTTCCCCACAGAGGGCATGAGCCGGGCCAAGAGTGGGACCACCCTCTGGGGTACCACTGTGCCTGGCACGCAGTGGACGTGCCTTGTACTGCTTGGTCTGAACTACAACCAGCTTGTGATAGGGAAGTACTTGGCCCAACACCCACACAGCCCACCCTGCACAGGGCTCACTAAGACACACATCTGCAGGGGATCTCCTAGCCCTGGTTCTACACCGCTGTGCACCCGCAGTGGGTGATACAGGCCACAGGTTTCCAGGCTGTGCCCTTGTGCACTGCTTGATCCTCAGGGTAGGAGAAGGCCAGCATCATCCCCAATCTCTGGATCCAGGGTCTCCCACCGGCCTCCCGAATGTGTACAGAAAGCACAAGGAACCCAGGCACGGTGCCTCAGAGGTTTAATTCCAGCACTTTGGGAGGCCAAGGCAGGAAGATCACCAAGGCCCGCAGTTTGAAATTAGCCTGGATAATACAGGGATACCTTGTCTCTGCAACAAATTGTTAAAAGTGAGCTGGGTGTGGTGGTGCACACCTGTAGTCCTAGTGACTCAGGAGGCTAGGGTGAGAGAATCGAACTGAGGAGTTCACGACTGCAGTGAGCCAGGATCGTGCCACTGCACTCCAGCCTGGGCGGCATAGTAAGACCCTATTTAAAAATAACACCGTGGCTTCGCTTATCTCCCCAATTCTTTCCACCTCCTACTCTTCCTGGACACAGCCAGGCAAAGGCTCAGTCCAGTAGAAGCCCTGGGCATCATTCTGTTGCTGATGAATTTGTGGTCAGGAAAACCCTCAGAGAAGCACAGTCAAGCATGTAGGCCAAACTTTTGATTTGCAACCTACAAGTAGGGTCCTGGAGACCTAGCGTGAGAGGAAAGCCTTTTTGCTGGCCATGGACTTGTGGTTGCTCAGTATTGTAAAGGGCAGGTGGGAGCATCCAGTGGATGAGAGCAGGGGAATGGGGGCACTGAGGGCAGGACACTGAGTCTGAGTGGATGTGTTCACCTCTCCACATTTGTCCCCCAACCCTTTGGGCCTCAACACATCTGTGCTGCTGAGGCTGGTGCAGGGCACGGCCTCTGGGTGTATCCTGGGATGATGCAGACCCCACAAGGGACACTGCCCACATCACCATCCACTCAAGTCTCCCTGTCAGGAAAATGTCCCCACAGGTCCAGGTGGCACCCCACGCATCAGTGGCTGAGTCAGGATGGAGCTATGGGGTGGGAGGCATTTTCTTTTTTGAGACAAGGTCTGTCACCCAGGCTGGAGTGTGGTGGTGTGATCTTGGCTCATCATAGCCTCTGCCTCCTGGTCTCAAGGGATCCTTCCACTTCAGCCTCTGGAGTATCTGGGAACAGAGGCACACACCACCACACCCGGATAATTTTTGTATTTTTTTTTTTTTTTTTTTTTTTTTGTAGACACAGGTCTTGCCGTTGTTGGCCCAGACTGGCTTCAAACTCCTGAGCTCAAGCAATCTGCCTGCTTCAGCCTCCCAAAGCACTGGAATTACAGGCATGAGCCACCGTGCCAGACTGTTACTTCTAGTTATCTGTATCTTCAAGTCTTTGGGCAATAAATTTACATTGTTTTGGAAGGAAGAGCTGGGCACGGTGGTTCATGCCGGTAATCCCAGCACTTTGGGAGGCTGAGGCAGGCAGAATACTTGAGGTCAGGAGTTTGAGACCAGCCTGGCCAAAAAAGGTTGAAATCCTGTGTCTACAAAAATAAAAATTAGCCTGGTGTGGTGGCATGCACATGTACTCTCAGATACTCAGAGGCTGAAGCGGGAGAACTGCTTGAACCCAGGAGGTGGAGGTTGCCATAAGCCAAGATGTGTCACTGCACTCCAGCCTAGGCTACAGAGGGAGACCTCCTCTCAAAAAAGGAAAAAGAATAATAAGGAGAAAAACATGAAATATAATAGCTGTACCTATACCGCCCGACTACAAGGGCACCAGCTGGGTAGGAAGTTAGACCGGGGTCCTTTGCCAGTTTCAGCCCTGGCCTTCCCTCTGATCCTGGACTGGGATCCTGAATCTCGACCTTCTCCCTGCAGCTCAGGGGAGGGGACAGCCTCCACATGGGAACTAGAAACTTGCCTTGCCTTGCTGGTGCACTTGCCTTACCTCACCTAGTCCTTCCAAAGGGTCTGGAGGGCTCATTGTCTGCCCCTGAGCCTGCCTCTGCCCCTGGCAGTCACGTGGAACTCTCTCAGGCTATTTTCTTACAGGTTTGCAGAGCTAAACTCCCTCAGCTCGGCATCCCTCCTGGGCCATGTTTCCCATGGCGTCCCTGGCCACAGTCACACCTGCTTGGTTCTTAAGGATGTGTCCCCAAAGCCCCACCATTTCCCACTGGGCTGAGCCTCACAGAACCTCAGCAAACACGCCTGGGCCTTGCTGGTCACCCTTCCCGCCATGGGGTTTGCCACAAGCTTCCTAGACACTTCTCTCTCCCTGGCCCAAATCCTCAGGTCCTTCCCTTTGCAGTGGCTCCTGCATAATGGTGTCCCCATGTGCTGTGGCCACCATCCCAGGCCACTGGCACTTGGGGGCCAACACATTTTCTCATCTTGTGCTCAAATTCCTGTTCACTGGTGTGCTCCTTCGCAGGTGAATGGGACAAACGCGGGGCTGCGAGCACAGCTCATCTCCAGCTCTCACAGACTGGTTAATTCTGCCATCCGTGAAGTCCCCTACAGGTCTGAACTCCGCTTCACTGATCTCAGATCCATTAATGCACTTGTCATTCTGCCTATGCAGTCCCAATCTCTATGAGGTCACCACGTACTCTCATTTGCCCCTGGAGGTGTATATGAATGACCAAGGCTCCCCAGGTGAAGGCTGGCATGCCCCAGCTGGGCTGTCAAGTACTGACATCCTCTGTGGGCTATAGGGTCAAGCCCCAGGTTCTTCCCACCCCACTGCCTCACACACAGGCTGTGGGTCACAGCACCTCCAAGCTGGGTGACATACTTCTGAAAAAAGCACAAACTACACCACCCAGAAGTCCCAGGTCTCTGTATCTTCCGAAGTGCCAAACCCTGCAGAGCGGGAGTGAACGTGACCACTGCAGAGGTCTGATGACTCCAGCCCTTCAAACCAAGGCCAAGCACAGGGCCTCCAACGCCAGAGAGCTTGTGACACCTGCAGTGGCCAGCCAGGGCGCCGTGCTTCCTGCCTCACAGCCAGACTCCCACTCAAATCAGGCTAGTCTGCAAAGCCAGGGACCAGGCTCAGCTGGAGGTTGCCTCCTCACAACACGGGGGCTTCATTCTTTCCGGAACTAGCCTCTGAGTCACCTGCAGCCTGCCTCTTGCTTTGCGAGGTATAGACATGCATTCTGGGCAGGAGGAAAGGAAGGAAAGAGCGCAGCTAATACTTGGTAGGTGTGGAGAGCCTGGAGGCTGGGTTGGGTAGGGCTGTGCAGGGATTTGGAGACAGTAGTGCAGAATCTCCAGCTAAGACAATGAACAGAAGCTGGAAGATACAGAAAAGCAGAGGACAAGAGGATGGAGTAGGGAAGGGGAGAGATGGGACCATGCATGGGAAGGGGAAATTGAGAGAGAAAGCAATGAGAACAAGCCCATAAGTGAGAAGGAAAAACAAAAGCGTATTCACAATCCAAATAATCGCAGTCCCAGCAGCCACGGGTCAGGGCAGCACCCACACCCCCCCTTCACAGGCAGGCCAAGGCTGTGGCTGCACTCTACTTGGACTTGGAGACGTGGGTGAATAGACCTAGGTCACCTGGGTGGCCACTGTCACTGGGGCCCAAATGCGTCTCTATCTCATTGGAAGGGCCCCACTTACTATACCCTTCCAGATGGGACCCACGCTCCCCAGCGACTCTGAGGCCACACTGTGGCACGTGCACACCACAGTGGTCCAAGAGCCCAGGGCTCACGCTGGGACATGCTGCCAGCCATGAAGACCTCAGATCCTGAGGCTCAGAAAAGAAACCAGTGGAGTGTGTTCCAGGAGGAAGACTGCCCAGAAGAGACACGTGGGTCAATTGACTGAACTTCCCTGGGTTGTCTTGAGAAATTTACCAAATTGGTATGACATGATGAATCGCTGTGTGTCTAAAACCCAATCAATATTCCCACCATGAGTGGTTCTTTAAAAACTAAGGAGGAGGACAGGTCCCCAAGGATAGCACAGAGATGAGCACAGGCCCAGGCCACCAGCTCTTGCCCTCCACCCCCCCAGTCTGGAGGTCAGCTGAGGAGGTGTGCAGATCAGCTCTGACTCCTGGAGCAGCCTCTCCTACTGCACCAGGAACTCCCACCCTCCAGATACGATGGGCTTCCAAAAGCAGGAGCCCGCAAGGATATGGCCACAGTCATACACACCGAGAGGCAGCAGGAACCTGAGGCTGAGCTGGACCCCAGCCAGGATCCTCCAACCTCCACACCCCACAGCACCATGGTCTGCCAAATCATGACTTCAGCACAGCCAGAGCTAGCCTGGCACACATCCTGCCCAGAGAGCACCATGCCTCCTGCCCTAGCAGCATGCCTACTGTGCTCCACGTCAGGAGAAATAGAATACACCTGCTAGACACCAAGACGGCAGAGAGAAGAAGCGGGGCAGGGAGGTGCTGTCCTCCATAACCTTCCTGTGTCAGACCTGGGGCTCAAGGAAGAGTCAGACACAGTTACCCAGTGTGGTCTCTGCCCTCGCCTGCGGGAACACAGTGGCCTGCAGCACCATGGCCATCCTTACTGCCTACAGGGCCGTTGGGCAGCAAGCACACATTCTGGACTCAACCTGCGTGAGGAAGGTACCCCCGGAGCCTCACTTCTTGCATCTGAAAATAAGTACTAGGACGGACAGGCAGGAATTTCTACATGGCAAGTACAGCACAGGCCCAGACAAGTGGCAAGGGGCCTTGGAGGACACGGACCTCCACAGCTGCCTTTTCCTGGCTTTGACCCACCCAGTTTTCTCACGTTTTGTGTTTTACCTCAACTGGAAGAGGCAAAGAGTGGAGCATCTCTGCATACTTGGTCCTGCCACTGCAAGTCATTCTGAGCAGGACTCACCCACCTCAAGGTCTGGCCAAGAGTAAGTGAATGTAGAGAATGGAAAGGCGTCTCCTGCTCTCTACAGGGACAGCCACCTGCTCTTCCCCCTGACCCGCAAGGACACGGAATCTTCACAGGTGACAGCCCAGAAGAGCCTTTCTGGCTGGCCCTTGATTGTAGGTGCGTTTTCACTCACTCAGAAGGCAGAAGGAGCAACAGGAACACAATGCAGTGCAGCGGCTCCTGCCCCTGCCGAGCCATGAGTACATGCTGGAGCACTGAGAGCATCCCAGAGCCCACAGGAGGACACCCTGGGAATAAACTGGCCCTCAAGTGCAGGCCAGGCACACGAAGCAAGTCTGTGCTGGAAGCAGGAAGGGTGCTTTGCGACTCAGGAGGCCCAAGATGGGATCCTCAGCCTTTCCCCCTTTTCCTCTCATGTGATGCTGAGGGTGAAGATTTGGGGGACCCTGTACTCTGAGACAGCCTCCACACAGCAAAGCCTGAGGCCAGGGAACAGGCTGCAGAGACTGTGGCAGGAGACCCACAGCTCTTCCCCAGAACCATAGGAAGAGTGTTAGCATGCTCCTCCGAAATTTAACTCTTCATCAGCAGAGCCTTCATCCTGGAGGAAGCTCTCAAGAATGTTGTCAGTGACAGAGCCAAAGTTTCCCAAGCACAGTGATGCAGACACCATGGGCACCAGACTACCTGGCTGATGCCGCCTCAGGCAGGGTCCCAGATGTGCGTGAGTCAAGCCACTCCATGGTAGGTGATAGACTGAAGATCTACAGTCCCCAGCTGCATCTGCACTGATTAGTCCAGGGGGTTGCTAGCTCTGGGGACTGCAACAGCAGGAGCGACCCAGGGCCTCCACCACCTCCATGCATCTGCCAGGAGTGTGCAGCCCAGAGGGGGAGCAGGGAGAGGCGAGGCGGAGGGAGAGGAGGCAGGCCAGGCCTCATGCAAGAGGGCACCAGCCCCCACCCACCATGAGAAGGGCTGTTGCTCATGCTCTGGGGGAGGTGGGGGGAGTGGGGTGGACAGGCAAAGGATGCTCAAGGTCACCATAGTGAGCAGGGGTCTGCCCCAACGCAACCATGGGAGAACACAAAGGAACTGTTGGTCAGGAGACAGAAGAGAACGTGGCTCCCAGAGACATCCCAGCTCCCTGACCCCAAGAGCAAGAGCACCACAACCTCATCTGTTTGCTTGCCAGGGAGGGATTTCCGGAGAGGCTAGACCTCCAGGCTTCAAGTATCCACACATCACAGTGCAACACTCGGCCCCCCTCCCGCCTCAACCAGGAACTAGAGAACTTTGGCCACCTGTTGTTTGACTTCTGAGTGAGGGGTGGGTGGTGTGTTTCTATTCTCGCCACCGGCCTGTGCAAACTTCACTCAGAGGCAGGATAAGAAGCAGTAGGGTGAGCAGAGTCAGAAGCAGGAGATGGGAAGAAAAATTGTGGAAACATACCTTGGCAGGAGGGGACTGCATTTTTTGGCATATCTCCAAGGAATACTGGTGAAGCCACATTTCAACAAAACCGCAAAAAGCATTAGCTAGTCAAATTATTCTCAACAATTGTGCCAAGGCCGTTCAGTGGAGAACGGACAATACTGCCAACAAGAGAGTTGGGAACACAGAATAGCCACATGCAGAACAATGAAGCTGGGTCCTTCCTTCACACATTCACCAAAAACTAAGTGACTCAAGGATAAGAACTAAAACCATAAACTCTCAGAAGAAAACATGGGAGAAAGCTTCATAACACTGGATTATGGAATGATTAATTATAGATATGCCCAAAGCACAGGCAATGAAGGGAACAAATAGACTAGACTTCATCAAAATCAACACTCTTGAGCATCAAAAGATACTACTGATGAAGTAAGGCAGCCAGCAGGTGTGGTGGCCATGCCTGTCATCCCAGCACTTTGAGAGACAGAGGCAAGTGGGTCACTGGAGGCCAGGAGTTCAAGACAGGTCTGACCAACATAACGAAAACCTGTCTCTACAAAATACAAAAATTAGCTGGGTGTGGTGGGACATACCTATAGTCCCAGCTACTTCGGGGTCTGATGTGGGAAGATCGCTTATTCCCAGGAGTTTGAGGCTACAATGAGCTGAGATTGCACCACTGCACTCCAGCCTGGGCAACAGAATGAGACCCTATCTCGAAGAAAAAATAACTGAAGTGTCCACTGAGAGATGAGTGGATAAACACAATGTGTTACATCCACATAATGAAACACTACTCCGCCGTAAAAAGGAAGGACATTCTCATACATGCTGTAACATGGATTAAACTTGAGTCCATCATGCTAAGTGAAACATGCTAGTCACACACAAATAAGTACTGCGTGCTGTAGATAAATATTCTAAATAAAGGAGTCCAATACATAGCAGAATACTGGTTGCCAGGGGCTGGGTGGGAAATTGTTTAATGGTTTGGTTTCTTTTTTTTCACTACAGAGATAGGGATCCATGTTGGCCAGGCTGGTCTCGAATTCCTGGCCTTGAGCAATCCTTCCCTTCTTGGCCTCCCAAAGTGCTAGGATTACAGATGTGAGGCCCCCATGGCCTGGCCAATTCAGTTTCAGTTTTGCAAGGTGAAAAGCATTCTGGAGATGGGATGCACAACAACATGAATGTACTTTACTGACTGTACACTTGGAAATGGTTAAGACAGTACATTTTATGTATATTTTAGAATTAATTTTTTTCTTGATTAAAAAAAACAAAAAGGACCAGGTGTGGTGGCTCACACCTGTAATCTCAGCACTTTGGGAGTCTGAGGCAGGTGGATTGCCTGAGGTCAGGAGTTTGAGATCAGCCTGGACCAACATGGTGAAACCATATCTACTAAAAATGCAAAAATTAGCCAGGCATGGTGGCAGGCACCTGTAATCCCAGCTACTCGGGAGGCTGAGGCAGGAGAATCACTTGAACCTGGTAGGTGGAGGTTGCAGTGAGCTGAGATCTCACCATTGCATTCCAGCCTGGGTGACAGAAATTCCATCTCAAAAAAAATTTGAAAAAAAAAGGCATTAATACTTTGGTACAGAAAACAGCAGAACCTTCCAGTTCTGCTCTGTAAGCCTGTGTCGTGGTCTCCTGCCCACTTCATGGCCAGCACAGCCCACAGTCCACACACCCGAGAGCCATTTGGGCACCATGGTCCCCTCTGAACAGGGGTCATGGTTCCTACCATTCCACTCCTCGAGGAAGCTGTGAAATGGCATGGAAGCTTCAAAAAGTGCAGCACCCCGCATACTAAGAGTTATGTACAAGGTGGGAGAAAGAATCCTATCTTATCTACATGCCAGGCTGTCAACAGTGAGGCTGTGGCTACCAGGTCAGCCCTAGGATCCAGTGTCAGAAGCAGCACCTGCTGAATCTCTCTGAGGTGTGCCTCAAAGACATAGCCAGGACATGGGAGATGGCCAGCACTCAGGAAGTGAGCCAGCCCATACCATCCTGAGAGGCTGGAGCCCCTCTGGGCAGACAAAGGACTCTGTCACCTACTACTTGGATGCCTTGAATTGATGGAAGGCCTGTGGATGCTGCACAGATCCCTAACCATTCAATGTCATAAAAATGTTACTGGGGCAGGGCTTAATATCCACATGATTGTAATCACAGGAAACATCTCCAACAACAAGGGAGATGGAAACAAAAAGACTAACAATTATATCACCATGGGCAAGAAGAAACTACTCTCATGGACAGGGGATCCTGGGATAAAAAAGATCATCAATGACCTGTAAGTTAGAAGGGTGGGCAGATTTATTTTCATGTTTTCTGAAAGTCATAGGAAAATACCAACAATTTAGAATCAGCCCCTGGCTGAGGGGCGATCTCTGGGATTCTGCCCCACATAGTGGAAGGTGGTTGAACAGCTTTTTTTTTCTTTTTTCTTTTTTTCTTTCCTTTTTCTTTTTTTCTTTTTTTACTTCTTTTCTTTTTCTTTTCTTCTTTTTTTTTTTTTTTTTTTTTTTTGAGATGGAATCTTGCTCTGTCACCCAGGCTGGAGTGCAGGGGCACAATCTCAGCTCACTGCAGCCTCTGACTCCTGGGTTCAAGCAATTCTCCTGCCTCAGCCTCCCAAGTAGATGGGACTACAGGCACCTACCACCATGCCCAGCTAATTTTTGTATTTTTAGTAGAGACGGGGTTTTACCATGTTGACCAGTCTGGTCTCGAACTCCTGACCTGGTGATCTGCCCACCTCAGCCTCCTAAAGTGCTGGGATTACAGGCATAAGCCATTGCGCCCAGCTGGCTGAACAGTTTCTTTTGAAACAGAAGCTGAGACCAGCTCAGCTCTCACCTGGAGCAGAATTTCTGACTTCCAGATCTCATGGGAGGTGGGGTCTGCATTCACAGACATCTGGTGACAGATGTGTCACTTAAGGAGGCTAGTGTGCTGGAGCCTGTAGGAAGCAAAGGGAATGACTGGTGTCCTGAGGGAGACAGAACAGGCCAAAGTTACAGGCTCCCACTGGCCTAGCCAGATTGGGGCAATCTGGACATCAAAACCAATGACAGTAGGGACAGATTACAACTTGTTGAATAGCACAATGCCCCTCCCCACTAGCCCCCGATCCACACTGATATACCTGAATAAATAAATAGCAAAGAGAGAAGTCTTCCTTACCACAGAGTGGCCACTGACCCAGTAATTAATGAAGGAGGGATGAAGTTAGAGAACCAGCATTTGGCAGCTGCCCTATTAATAGCTGATTTGGTCAAGAATCAACAGTGAGGCTGGGCATGGGGGCTCACACCTATAATCCCAGCATTTTGGGAGACCGAGGCAGGATTTCTTGAGATCAGGCATTTGAGATGAGCCTGGACAACAAAGTGTGAGACCCTGTCTCAACAAAAACATTAAAACATAAAATTGCTGGGCATCATGGCATCTGCCTGTAGTCCTAGCTACCTAGAAGGCTGAGCAGGGAGAATGGCCTGGTCCCAGGAGTTGAGGCCACAGTGACGTAGGATCCTGCCAACTGCACTCAAGTCTGGGGTGACAGATCGAGACCTTGTTTCTGAAAAAAAAAAAAAAAAAAGGAATTTCCAACCTGGGCAACATGGCAAAACCCTGTCTCCACAAAAAATACAAAAATTAGCCAGGTGTGGTGATGCCTGCCTGTAGTCTCAGATACTTGGGGGGCTGAGGCGGGAGGATCACTTGAGACCAGGAGGTTGAGGGTGGTGTGAGTCGAGATCGCACCTCCTCACTCCATCCTGGGGTGAGAGAACAAAACCCTGTCTCAAAATTAATTTGAAAAAATGAGACAATCAACAGTGGATATTAATGCTAGTGATAATTACAAATCTGCCATACATATTCCCAGTAAACCCTTATTATCATTTTGTTGTTGTTGTTGTTGTTGTTGTTTGAGACAGAGTCTCATTCTGTTGCACAGGCTGGAGTGCAATGATGCAATCACAGCTCACTGCAACCTCAGCCTCCTAGACTTAGGCCTCCCAAGTAGCTGGGACCACAGGTGCATACCACCATGCCTGGTTAATGTGTTTTTTATGCCTTGGTCTCCCAAAGTGCCGGGAGAGGTCTTGGTTTTATACAGAACTTTTAACTGCAACCAACTTGAAAGTAGCCATGCTAGGGGAATCACCCTGAGCCCAGGGAAATCCATCCCATTAAAGCAAAGCGCTGGCCCAAGTGTGGTTGCAGATCATTCTTTTCACAAAAAAGAATAAAATAAACAAATTACAAATCAAGGAAACTCCGAACAAGTGGCCTTCATCCAAATGAGACTCTTGTGGTCATAAGGAAAGTCTCAAGCACTCAGACTATGGCAGGAACCCAGTCATGGAATTGGCAGTTAAACCCAAGAGCAAGAGACTTGACCACTATTGGCATAACACCCAGGTAGGTAGGAAACAATGTAAAAGCTTCCAAAATCAAAATCAGAATCCCAATTCCAGGACTTCGTGACTGCAATACTTCCTGTCACCATCTGGGGCAGCTCAGATGTATGGTCCAGCGTGAACACACCTGGAGGATGAGTCGGCGAGCCCCTGCTACTGCTGGCACCGTCAGGGCAGACCAGGTTTGCTGTCCATGCCAGGTATGGACCAGCCATGCCTATCTTTCCCTAAATAGACCCATGGCATGTGTCCTTTCAAACCATTCCATTGGCAGTGTGCTCCTTGCATGCCATCATTCCTGGGACGCATCCTAAAGGATCCCCTGCACACTGCCAGGGGCTTCTGGAGCATGACCTGTCTTTAGTGGTTCTGAGCCTCAGGACTCGGGTCTGATGCAGGGCCTCTAAATGAAGCAGCCTTGATGGAAATGTGTAGACACAACTGTTACTCAAGGAACACGAGTACAGCAGGTGCTGCAGTTACGGGGCTCGCCCATTCCTAATCATTGTGCTTTGTGTCTCCTCAGAGAGAGAAAAAGACAGCACTGCTCTCAGGGGAGGGCTGGCCCTGGCAGAATGCAGCAGCCATAAAGGATCCAGCCAGAGGATGCCGTATCAGCCCAGTGCTCCCAGGCTGCCCAAGTGGGGGCAGGTGTGGGAAGAACCCTACATGGGGCAGCTCCTAGGATGGGGCAGAGACTTGTCACATCACTGACCCCAGCAAAGGCTGTGTTATTTCCTTTGGTTGATGATAAATCTTTCTGAGATGCAGAGGGTCCAGGTCAGACGTTCTCTACTGTTTTTTGATAATATTAAGGCACAGATTTAGAATGAGGTTTTTGTGCCATTCCTGGTTTTGCCACAGCCGAACTAACCAGGTCCCTTCACCATGGGTCAACTTCCTGGACCTAATATGGGTTCTGAGAAAAGGCATCTGGATTGCCAGGTCTTTTATAAAGACATCAGCAAGCTTCACTTGAAGTGAAAGTGGGAGGTTTCCTACCAATACCGTTGATTGACAGTGCTGAGGGGCAGAGTGCCCGTGTGTGTGCACAGAGGGCAAATGTTGTCTTCCAGCTTACCGTGGAAGGATGGGTGTGTGATGACCTTTCGTGGGTCACAAATGCTGTGCAGAACACAGTAACATTTTTCCTCCTTCTAAAATGTTCTGACCTTTCACATTTGACCCACAGCTTTAGGGATTTCATGGACAAGCCCCATCTACAGACCTCAGATTTAAACACTCCACTTCTAGGCTCTTCTTTTTAGCCAGCATTGCCCATCAATAGAGAAGGCCCCAAAATTGCAATTTCAGTTGAAACCCTGACTCTGCTTTCCTAGAATTTAAGAAATCTATACACTGAACACTTGGCTTTGAAGAAACAGTTTTCTCCATACCAAGTTACTTCCATGGCAGCTCCTTAATTATGTACCGTCCTGCTGCACCCCACCACACACCAGCATGGCAGGCCGGCACCCCACCACTGTCCATGCAGGGTCTGGGATCCCACTTGCTCCTGCAGGTAGGGCGAAGCAGCACCGCACAGAGGTCTTGGTTTTATACAGAACCTTTAATTGCAAACATCCTGAATGCAGCCATCCTGGGGATGGCAGGCGAGGGCCCATCACACCCTCCTCTCAGTATTCTTCACGTTCTTCAGCCTCAGCTTCCACGGAATCCATGCCCACCTCTTAATAATCCTTCTCCAGAGCTTCCAGGTCCTCATGGGCCTCAGAGAAGTCCCCTTCTCCCATACCTTCTCACACATACCGGTGCACAAAGGCCTGCTTGGCATACATGAGATCAAACTTATGGTCCAGGCATCCCAGGCCTCTGTGATGGCCGTAGTGTTGTTCAGCATGTGCACAGCCCACTGTATCTCGGCCAAGTCTCCCCCAGGGACCCCCGTGGGGAGCTGGTAGTTAATGCCCACCTGCCAGAGAAGGGGAAGAAGGCAGTCCATGAAGCCTATATCAAACCTGGGAATGGTGGCTACTTTTCCTCAAACGGAAGACACCCTGTAAGTGAACAGGAGAATTCTCAGTTCATGCCACAAATGTCACTAGGCCCTTCTCTGTGCCAGGCAGGGTGACAGTTCCAGACAACCCATGTTGCCCAGGCTGGCCTCAAACTCCTGGGCTTAATCGATCCACCCGCCCCAGCCTCCCCAAGTGCTAGGATTACAGGAATGAGACAGCATGCCCAACATTTTTTGTTTGTTTGTTTGTTTAAGGTATTTTCTAAAGGATTTTTGTGCCCCTTTCTTGGGTGGTAGAATTCATGTGGAAAAGGTAGGTTGAATGTAGTAGGAATTTTATGGACATTCTGAGGAATCCTGTAGGTGGTGTATATATTTTATTTTAACTTGGGCATTACTATAAACTGCTTCACTACGTTCTCCACTCCACTGTCTCATGGAGTGTTTGATTTAAAAAATGAATTTTTGTGATCAAAACAGCAACAGATGTGGTGGCCGTTATCCCAGTTCTTTGGGATAACACCCGTTATCCCAGTTCTTTGGGAGCTCAAGGCAGATTTCTTGAACTCAGGAGTTTGAGACCAGCCTGGGCAATGTGGCAAGACCCTGTCTGTACCAGAAATACAAAAAAATTAGCTGGACATGGTGGCGTGCACCTGTGGTCCCAACTACTCAGGAGGCTGAGGTGGGAGGATTGCTTGAGCTTGGAGAGCAGAGGTTACAATGAGCCAAGATCCCACCACTGCCTGGGTGACAGAGTGAGACCCTGTCCAAAAACAAACAAACAAATAAACAAAAACCAGTAACATCTTTATTTCTCTCCTGGAAAGCCGAGTAACGTTGGCCTGGGTTTGCCTCAGACACAAAATCTCTCCCCACTTTCCACTGACACAAAAGAAACCTTGCTGTCCCTTTTCAGCTTTATCAACAGCTGGTTACTAAATCTTGTGGCATCTCTCTGTTGGACCTGTGCATCCTTGTGCTGTTCCCTGCTAGCTCTGGCTCCCTGCTGCCTCTGGCTCAGACCCCCACCGCCTCTTGGGGGAGACCACTGCAGTCGGCTCTGACTGGGATTTCCTATCCTGGGTGTCTCTTCCTCGCCCTCAGGGGTTAGCACAACTGCCGAACTAGCCACCTAATTTTGTAAGGTTTTGTCTGAACACAGTCACCACACCCCTTCATTTGCAGATTGATTTTGCTATCCAACAGCAGAGTGTGGTAGGTGTGACAGAGGTCATGTGACCTGTAAGGCCTAGAATTTGTATGATCTTGTCATTTATTTATTTATTTATTGAGACAGAGTCTTGTGCTGTCACCCAGGCTGGAGTGCAGTGGCATGATATCAGGTCACTGCAACCTCCACCTCCTGGTTTCCAGTGATTCTCCTGCCTCAGCCCCCTGAGTAGCTAGGATTACAGGTGCCTGCCACCATACTCAGCTACTTTTTGTATCTGTAGTAGAAACGGGCTTTTGCCATGTTTGCCAGGCTGGTGTCAAACTCCTGACCTCAGCTGATCCGCATGCCTTGGCCTCCCAAAGTGCTGGATTACAGGCATGGGTCACCATGCCCTGCCAATTTTTGTACTTTTAGTGAACAGCTGTGATCACCACACTGCACTCCAGCCTGGGTGACAGGTAAGATTCTGCCTCAAAACAGTAAATAGGGCTGAGTGCAGTGGATCAAGCCTGTAATCCTAGCATTTTGGGAGGCTAAGACAAGCAGATAACTTAAGGCCAGGAATTTGAGAGCAGCCTGGCCAATGGTGAAATCCCATCTCTACTAAATACACAGAAGTTAGCCAGGTGTGGTGGTGCATGTCTGTGGTCCCAGCTACTCTGTCTCCTGTTGCAGTAAGCCGAGATCACACCACTGCACTCCAGCCTTCTCAAAAAATAAATACTAAATAAAACTAAAAAATAAGTAAATAAAGCTCACCACAGATATATAGTGTAATGACTCAGAAAAAGAGTTCAAAAGACATCACTGGGCCAGGCACAGTGACTCACGCCTCTAATCCCAGCACTTTGGGTGGCCGAGGTGAGCGGATCACCAGAGTTCAGGAGTTTAAGACCAGCGTGGCCAACCTGGTGAAACCCTGTTTCTACTAAAAGCACAAAAATTAGCCAGGCATGGTGGTGGGTGCCTGTAATCCCAGCTACTTGGGAGGATGATGGAGACTGCAGTGAGCTGAGATTACACCACTGTACTCCAGCCACAAGCTATCCACTCACCTCAGCCTCCCAAAGTGCTGGGATTTTACAAACATAAGCCCAGCATAAAATATTAATTTTGAGAGGATATCTTACTTCCTAATTTGTGCCCTCTTGGAGTGTTAAATGACATTTTCAATATCTAAAATATGTAAATACATGCTTGTTTTTCACCTCAGGTGGTCCCTGGTACTTCCCTCTCCTCCTAAGATGCATAGATATACGGAAACCCATGTCAAAAGACACAGTTACAATAAATTGACTTATAGATGTCATGAACTTTTATTTGGGATTCACAAACAAGGCAGCCTCCATTGTATAAAACAGAATGAGAGCCCTTCTGCAATGCAGTGGGTTTTGTGTAAGGTAGGAACAAATAACAGAACTAGAGAAAAATGAACTGAGGCCTGGTGGTGCATGTCTGTAGTCCCAGCTATGTGGGAGGCTGAGGCAAGAGGAACACTTAAAATTTTTTTTTAAATAAAAATAAAAATAAGAAAGGATTGGTGAACATCAAGTTATTTAGACTGGAATCTCCTATTTTCAGGAAAAATAGACTCACTTTGAGATTTATCTGCCCCCTTAAAGTTTCAGTGTGATAATGTGGCATTTAGCATGAGTGACTTCATTTTGGTTTGGTCTGGTGTGTTGAAGCCTAGTGCAGAAGCTCAGTCCAAAGCAATACCATACCATAATTTTGGTTTAACAGAAACAATTAAGGTAGATTCCATTTTCAAACTAACAGTTGGAGTCTTTGTGTCTCTATTAATTCTCTTCTGCAGTGACAAAACTACACACAAATGCTCATACATGAAAATTAGAAACAGATACACGAAAATTTTTTAAGTGATTTTCTATGGGCAGGGGGGATTTGGGGTTGATCTTTCTTCTTCATAACTTCCTTAGGTAATGACATTTTTGCAATGAGTCTGCCTTAATTCCATCATTACAAATAGAATATCAATACATTTCGAAGTATTAAACATTTAAAACTATCATTATGGGACAAGGGTACATTTTTGTCACTAAAAGAAACCTAAATACTAGGCCTAGAATTAAAAAATATCAATGTGATGGAACCATGTAACATTGTGTTTTCTTGAATAGCCTTTAGCTGTGCCACTTCTACATAATTAGAAACATTTCACTATAAAGATACTTACCTTAATTAACAGGGAAATGGCCTTTGCACATTTAATGAGAAAAGATACAGAAAACAGACCACATGATTTTGTGTATACATTAGATGTTCAATATATGTGGCCTCTCCCCTTCTATTCTTTTCTGAAAAACCAATAAAATGGTCATATTACATACAATCCTTGCAAAAGGTTTTCTAAACTTCCATTTTTTAAAAATGGGCTGAATACATTTTGAGAACTGCCACGTACAACTATGAAGATCATAGGCATTTTTCCATTAATGACAAATTCTTATTATGTTTTGTTTTCCTGATACCTGGTATGCAGCTATTCACAAATATTTTATAAATGTAAATTTTATTATCAATATAATGTCCAATCCCATGGATGTTGTATGATTTTCTTAACCATTCTCATAATCTTGATCATTAGTTTTCTGCAAAACCATTCAAAGGTATAACACACTAATTCCAGATCTAAAGCTCAAGTCTAAATAATTTGGGCAATGGAACCCTGGAAAAATGGAAATTAACAAACATGTATATAGAGTTTCAGGGGGATTGTTGTGCCCTGTATGCCCATAAAAACAGACAATGGACCCGTTGACTAAGAACTACTATTTTAGAACACTTAAATTCTGGCTCACTTCCTTCGTTTGCAAGGACACATCACAAAGAGTTCATATTCCTGTTGCTTTTGATCTAAAGAAGTCCAAAACGGAATGATCAAAAACGCCTTAAAATAGTGTTTCTGTTTCCCCCTCCAAGACTACAGGTGCATAATTTCATACACATAACCAGAAGTAAGTATGGTGGGTGGAATCTCCAATCCTCTGTCACTGCAGGTTCCTGGGGTCAGAATTCAAGAAGGCCGGTTTCTTAAACACGGAAATGAAACTCCAAGAACCGGGAGATGGCGGCAGACTGTACAACCCTTCCAGGAAGGAATCCTACACAAACTCTGCTTAACCAAACTTTACTCAGGCTCTTACACCTTCTCCTGGGCCAATCTGTACACTTCATTGTAAAATCCAACAATATCAAAGACCCCTTCTAAGCCAGTTTAGCAGGCACCCTCTGCCCCCATATCTTCATCCCCCACCATCCCCCAGGTGATGATGTCTTATCACCCAGGTCTCTCTCTCCAGAAAGAATCCCAACAGGTGCGTTTATGCAGAATCCTACTTATCCCAGACATTTCCTCTCAGTATTTCGTCCTTCAGTGATCCCTAACCTGCTCCTTGACTATAAATTCCCACTGGTTCATGCTCAATTTGGAGTTGAACCCAATCTCTTGTACCCATTGCAAAATCTCACTGCTGTGCTTTCAATACCTATCATGATGATCCTGAATCAAGTCTTCCTTTGCATGCTTTAACAAGTGTGACTGAACATTTTTTTCTTTAACAGAGTCTATCACATCGTTTTTAGGGCAATTCCTGCTCTAAGCTTCCCATCCTATCTGTTTCTCCTCCCTGGGAACCTTCATCTAAGGCTCAATATCTGATTTCCCGCTTCCATCATTTCTCTGTGGCAGTCATATTAGGCTCAGAGGAGACAGGGAAACTGAGACTCTGGACCCACGGGTCAGTGACACCACAGAGCTACAGCAAAGCAGGCTTTGCAAAGGACACTCACTCTATGTCCCGGTCACACAAGATACTCACGCACCCTTCTCAGTCCCCACGTCACAAAGGAGACATTCCCCGCCTGTCTCCCTAGAGATGAGCACCCTCCTCCGCAGCTCCAACACCCCTGGACCTGAGGAGGCGGGAGAAAACCTCGGCCTGCGCCCGAGGCCTCCACTCTCTGAGCGTCTCCTGCAGCTCCACTCTCACCGCCAAGCAGGGTCCCAGGCGGGCTGCTGGCTGGGGCTGCAGAAGCTCCCTGGGCTACTCGCACCGCCTTCTTCCTCAGGTGGGACCAGGTCACCAGAGGTCCTGGAGAGGGGGCCAGAGGTCCAAGATTTCTCCGTCGCGGGTGGAATATGCAGTCCAAGACGGAACAGTCAGGACCGCAGATACACGTGAGAAGTGAAGTTCAGAGTCCTAAAAACCTACAAGAAATAACCGGGTGACCCCGAGGACCACGCGCCCCGCCCACTGCCCGAGCCCCTGAGACTTCAGGGAGTGGCCGCCGGGACCTAGGAGTAGGCATGCGCAGGTCAGCTACCGGCTTGGGCCTGTGACCTGAGGCCAAGGTTGGAGTCAGTGCATTCTCAGAGCCAGTAGGAGGTGAATCTGGGTGGAACCTGACCCGGATAAAAGAAGCATCTGAAGAAATAAATATTTTCATTATTTTTCTTTTGGAATAGGCTTTTTTGTTGTTTTGTTTTGTTTTGAGAAGGCGTCACACTCTGTTCCCCAGGCTGGAGTGTAATGGCGCGATCTCGGCTCACTGCAACCCCCGCCTCCCGAGTTCAAGTGTTCTCCTGCTTCAGCCTTCTGAGTAGCTGGGATTACAGGCGCCCGCCACCACACCTGGCCAGTTTTTGTATTTTTAGTAGACAGGGGGTTTAACCATGTTGGCCAGGCTGCTCTCCAACTGTTGACCTCAGGTGATCCGCCCACCTTGGCCTCCCAAAATGCTGAGATTAGAGGCGTGAGCCAGCGTGCCCGGCCTTAAATAGGCTTCTTAAAGGTAACAAAGGGAAGAAAGATTTTTTAAAATGTAGAACCTTGATATGGTAATTATTTGTTTATCTTGGTAGTTATCTATAAGCCTCCTATATATGTAAATGGTTAAAAAAAAATAGTTAAAAAAAGAAAAGAAAAAAACTTTTTTTCTCCCCAGTCTGGAGTGCAGCGGCAGGATCTTAGCTCACTGCAACCCCCGCCTCCTGGGCTCAAGCGATTCTCCTGCCTCAGCCTCCCGAGTAGTAGCTGGGACTACAGGCATGCGCCACCAGGTCTGGCTAATTTTGTTTTGTTGTTGTTGTTGCTGTTGTTGTTGTAGATGTTGATTTTTGAGACGAAGTTCCGCTGTTGTTGCCCAGGTTGGAGTGCAGTGACAAAATCTCAGCTAACTGCAATCTCCACCTCCTTGGTTGAGGCGATTCTCCTGCCTCAGGCTCCCAAGTAGCTGGGATTCCTGGCATGTGCCACCCGACGTCTGGCTAATTTTGTGTTTTTAGTAGAGGCGGGCCTTCTCCATGTTGGTCAGGCTGGTCTCAAACTCCCTACCTGAGGTGATCCGCCCACCTCGGCCTCCCAAAGTGCTAGGATTACAGGAGTGAGCCACTGCGCCCGGCCACCTGACTAATTTTTGTATGTTTAGTAAGTACGGGGTTTTGCCATGTTGGCCAGGCTGGTCTCGAACACCTGACCTCAGGTGACGCCCCACCTCAGCCTCCCAAAGTGTTGCGATTGCGGGTGTGAGCCACTGTGCCTGACTAAATGAACCAAAAACTTTAGATAAATGAATTTGGAGGAAATATTTATAACAGATAAAATGGACAAACAGGTAATTCTAATTTACTGTCTCTCTGCCTTAATTAAATATTAGTCAATACCCTAAGAAGAAAGGAACAAAATTCCAAAATTCGCCATGCACAAATACAAAAAGTCCACAAACAAAGTCAAAACCTAAGAACTTGTTGACCACTTATTTCTCCTCTGAAATCGTCTCTTGAATGTGTTGAACGTGGATTGACTTGGGATTAGGAAATTTTAAAAATATTTTTAAAAGTTTAACATTTTGGAATTTAAAATTAATCCAAATGATGTAATATACAATATTTGGAATTTACCAATCATTACTGTCTATCATTTTATTTTTTACTCTTCAAATAATTTCTTGTTCAAGAGTTTAAAATGCTTTTAAAATTAATAGATTCTGCAGGCTGGGCAACATAGGGAGACTGTCTCTGCAAAACATTTAAAAAAATTTTTTTAAAAATATATAAAATATATGTAAATATATATATATTAAGTACAGAAAAAATATTTTTAAAATTTAATTTTTTTGCCAGATCGTATGGTAAGTGTATGTTTAGTCTGGCAGGAACTTGCAAGACTGCCTTCCACGGTGGCTGTATCATTTTGCATGCCCAACAGCAATAGATGAGAGTTCGTGTCACTCCATATCTTCACCAGCATTTGGTGGTGGTGTAACAGGACTAACCGCAGACAAAACTCCTCAGACACCGAATTAAAGAAGGAAGAGGTTTTTTATTCGGCCGGGAGCATCGGCAGACTCGCGTCTTAAGAACCGAGCTCCCTGAAGAAGAAATACGTTGCCTTTTTAAAGGCTTACAACTTTAAGAGATCCATGTAAAAGGGTCATGATAAATCAAGCATGCGTGGAAAACGTGACGAGGGGCTACATGCATCAGCTAACAGAACAAAAAGTTTTACAGTGCTTTCTCATACAATGTCTGGAATTTACAGATAACACTAGTAGTTTTGGTCAGGGGTTAATATTATCATTATTATTTTAACCACCAGGGCCAGGTTGTGGTGCCAAGGTCGTCTAGCTATTTACCTTACTTCTGTTTCTTTCCAACTTTTTGCTTTCTCCCCCTTCTCCTGTCTTATAAACTAGGGAAAAGGGGAGAGGGAAAAGCTGGGAAAGACAGCAGGAGAAGTGGTGGTCTCATTCTATAGTGTCAGTATTTGCATTCAAGCCAGTCTAATAGATGTGTAATGGTATCTCATCATTGTTTTAATTTGAATTCCCTAGTGACATATAGTGTTGAGCATCTTTTCAGATGTCTAAGAAATGTACCAGGCATGGTGGCACATGCCTGTGGTCCTAGCTACTCAGGAGGCTGAGGCAGGAGGATTACTTGAGCCCTGAGGGTTGGGGCTGCAGTGAGCTATGATTGCACCACTGCACTCCAGCCTGAGTGACAGAGCTAAACCCTGTCTCAAAAAGATAAATAAGGCTGGGCGCCACGGCTCATGCCTGTAATCTGAGCACTTTGGGAGGCTAAGGCGGGTGGATCATGAGGTCAGCAGATTAAGACCATCCTGGCTAACATGGTAAAACCCCGTCTCTACTAAAAAATACAAAAAACTAGCTGGGTGAGGTGGCGGGCACCTGTAGTCCCAGCTACTCGGGAGGCTGAGGCAGGAGAATGGCATAAACCCGGGAGGCAGAGCTTGCAGTGAGCTGAGATCCGGCCACTGCACTCCAGCCTGGGCGACAGAGTGAGACTCCATCTCAAAAAAATAAAAAATTAAAAAAAAATACCTACTTAATATCAACTAGCTTTAAATTCAGAAGTAGCAACTCCATAGAAATTCAACTTATTTCTACTTTATTAATGATAGTGGTCGCCTTGACGAAGCTTCATTGCTATCATTTACTTTAGACTGGGATGTCACAAATCTCTAGACTGAGTAGTATAATATTCACTGTTCAAATAAAATCAAATTATTGTAATGTTTTGACACCTCCAAATACAAAAAGCAAGCCCATGGATGTTAGGTTAAGGTATAGAGACAAGTATTCCTACTTACTATCTTTTAGGGCAGACATATCCCAGCCAAGGTGATTGAAAAATGAAATGGAAACCATATGGTAGAAGGGGACTTGGGACTCATAAAGCCTGGATTTTCATTCCAAGTCTTACACACACAAGCTGCATGGCTCTGGGTAGACTGTATATTCTCTTAGAGTTTCAGTTTCCTCATTTGTACAATAGAGGTTAACGCCTACGTGTTATGGCTGATGTGGGAACAAAAGAGAACCAACATGGATGAATGGGCAGGGCCTGATTCATAGAGAAGCTGGCATCAACAAATGCAAGCCCCCTTCCCATCTTGTCTTTGCTTGCACTACAAAATTGGGAATATGTGGGTATAAAAAGTACTGTTTTTCTGTTTGTTTGTTTGTTTGTTTGAGATGGAGTCTCACTCTGTTGCCCAGGCTGGAGTGCAGTGGCGCGATCTTGGCTCACTGCAAACTCCTCCTCCCAGGTTCATGCCATTCTTCTGCCTCAGGTTCCATTTTTTATTAGAGACAGGGTTTCACTGTGTTAGCCAGGATGGTCTTGATCTTCTGACCTCATGATCTGCCTGCCTTGGCCTCCCAAAGTGCTGGGATTACAGGCATGAGCCACCGTGCCTGGCCTAAAAAGTACTCTTTTTTTTTTTTTTTTTTTTTTTTTGAGACGGAGTCTCACTCTGTCACCCAGGCTGGAGTGCAGTGGCCAGATCTCAGCTCACTGCAAGCTCCGCCTCCCGGGTTCACGCCATTCTCCTGCCTCAGCCTCCCGAGTAGCTGGGACTACAGGCGCCCACACCTCGCCCGGCTAGTTTTTTGTATTTTTTAGTAGAGACGGGGTTTCACCGTGTTAGCCAGGATGGTCTCGATCTCCTGACCTCGTGATCCACCCGTCTCGGCCTCCCAAAGTGCTGGGATTACAGGCTTGAGCCACCGCGCCCGGCCAAAAGTACTCTTACAAGAGACAGAATTGGAAACTTTTTCCAAAAGAGGTTGGAAAAGTGTCACATCTTGTGGCATGAGGAGTTGTGGGCATATACTTGAACTCTGTGCTGTGAGATATCCATAGACCTTCAATAGCTTTAAGAGAACAGTTTAGATGCCATCTTACTCATCTACCGTAAAACTTCCTCTTCTTTTCTGAGATTTCAGAATTGTACCTTTTATGGCTCTAATAATGCAGTTCTATCCCTGTTGTTTGGACTATTCTAATAGATGCAAAGCAGTATTTCACCAGCAGATGCTACTGCAGTTTACATGATTTCAAACTGAGAATCTCTTTAAGGTTATGCAATAGGTTTTTATGGAAATAGGATGGAAAGTACTTTAAGTTTAAAATCCTATAAAATTTTAAATATATAAAATATATAAATATAAAAGGTTTTTGGTAAATAATTACTTGTTGCAATGTCTGTCATACTAGCTTATATTCACATACGTATTGGTTTCCTAATACATGAGAGTGAAAGTTACTTGAGGGGAGAGACTGTGCCATATGTTCCCTGCATTGCTGGTGCCTATCTCAGCACCTGATATACAGTAGATGATCAATAAATACTTTAACTTAAAAACACTAAGAATAAATCTTAGTAGACATCAAAATATATATGAGTACAATCTACGGACATGGTCAGGAGCTCAAAATTCAGTTTTCAATGTTTATTTATTTTATTTAGAGACAAAGTCTTGCTCTGTCACGCAGGCTGAAGTGCAGTGGCACGATCTCGGCTCACTGCAACCTCCCTCTCCCAGGTTCAAGCAATTCTCCTGCCTCAGCCTCTAGAGTAGCTGGGACTACAGGTGCATGCCACTATGCCCGGTTAATCTTTTGTATTTTTAGTAGAGACAGGGTTTCACCATGTTGGCCAGGCTGGTCTCAAATGCCTGAGCTCAGGTGATCTGCCCACCCTCGCCTCCCAAAATGCTGAGATTACAGGCGTCAGCCACCATGCCTGGCCACAAAACATTTTGAAGTAGCTTCAAAGCCCATTTGCAAATAGGTGTATTTATAACAAGATCAAAAACAAGAAAACATTGCACTTCATATAATAGAAGGGATCTGCCTGCATTTGCATGTGGCCCCTCATTTGTTTGCTGTTGGGCCACGGTCAGGTTACTCAGCTGCTCTCTGCCTCCACATAGGCTTTATGCCTGTGCATCCCTCATCTACAAAAAGGAAATAATAAGAATATCTGACAATTAGAAGTGGAGAAAATGTGTAAAGACCTTTGAAATAAGCTTGTCAAAGCTCAGTAATTGTCCTCAATAATTGCTCAATAATTGTCAGCTATCATTCAATAATAATCATAATCATAAAAATGTATGACTCAAAGAAAGATTCCTATCTCATATTCAGCTTCCCAAAAGAATATCAGACATTGGACCTGTGAAAGGAATGACACTGAGATGTATTTTCACATTGCTAAGTTGATTTTTTCTCTGGACTGACTCTCTCCGTGTGAAGAGATCACCAAACAGGCTTTGTGTGAGCAATAAAGCTTTTTAATCACCTGGGTCCTGCACCTGGGTCCGTCTTCACACGGACGCGTATGACATTTTGGTGCCGTGACTCGGATCAGGGGACCTCCCTTGGGAGATCAGTCCCCTGTCCTCCTGCTCTTTGCTCCCTGAGAAAGATCCACCTATGACCTCTAGTCCTCAGACCAAGCAGCCCAAGGAACATCTCACCAATTTTAAATCGGGTAAGCGGCCTCTTTTTGCTCTCTTCTGCAACCTCTCTCACTATCCCTCAACCTCTTTCTCCTTTCAATCTTGGCACCACCCTTCAATCTCTCCCTTCTCTTAATTTCAATTCCTTTCATTTTCTGGTAGAGACAAAGGAGACACGTTTTATCCGTGGAACCCAAAAAGCCCGCGCTGGTCACGGACTGGGGAAGGCAGCCTTCCCTTGGTGTTTAATCATTGCAAGGATGCCTCTCTGATTACTCACCCACGTTTCAGGTGTGTCTGACCACGCTTCGGGGACACCTGCCTTGGTCCTTCACTCTAAGCGGCAAGTCCCGCTTTTCTGGGGGAGGGGCAAGAACCCAGACCTCTTATTTTTGTGCCCCCTCTTATTTTTGCGCTCCGATCTCTTATTTTTGCACCTAATACTTTATTTCTGCTCCCTGACCCCTTTCCCGCTTTTCTGGAGGACAAGAACCCACAAACTCCTTCTCTCCATATATCTACTCTCTCTTTTCTCTGGGCTTGCCTCCTTCACTATGGGCAATCTTCCACCCTCCTCCATTCCTCCTTCTTCTCCCTTAGCCGGTGTTCTCAAGAACTTAAAATCTCTTCAACTTACACCTGACCTAAAACCGAAACACCTTATCTTCTTCTGCAACACTGCTTGGCCCCAAAACAAACTTGACAATGGCTCCAAATAGCCAGAAAATGGCACTTTAGATTTTTCCATCCTACAAGATCTAAATAATTCGTGTCATAAAATGGGCAAATAGTCTGAGGTGCCTGACGTCCAGGCATTCTTTTACACATCCAGTCCCTCCCTAGTCTCTGTTCCCAATGCAACTCCTCCCAAATCTTCCTTCTTTCCCTCCCACCTGTCCCCTCAGTCCCAACCCCAAGCGTTGCTGAGTCTTTCTAATCTTCCTTTTCTACAGACCCATCTGACCTCTTTCCTCCTCGCCAGGCCAAGCTAGGTCCCAATTTTTCCTTAGCCTTCGCTCCACTACCCTGTAATCCTTTTATCACCTCCCCTCCTCACACCCGGTCTGGCTTACAGTTTCCTTCCAAGACTAGCCCTCTCCCACCTGCCCAGAAATTTTCTCTTAAAAAAGTGGCTAGAGCAGGCCGGGCACGGTGGCTCAAGCCTGTAATCCCAGCACTTTGGGAGGCCGAGACGGGCGGATCACAAGGTCAGGAGATCGAGACCAGCCTGGCTAATACGGTGAAACCCCGTCTCTACTAAAAAAATACAAAAAAACTAGCCGGGTGAGGTGGCGGGCGCCTGTAGTCCCAGCTACTCGGGAGGCTGAGGCAGGAGAATGGCATAGACCCGGGAGGCGGAGCTTGCAGTGAGCTGAGATCCGGCCACTGCACTCCAGCCTGGGCGACAGAGCGAGACTCCGTCTCAAAAAAAAAAAAAAAAAAAAAAAAAAAAAGGTGGCTAGAGCTAAAGGCATAGTCAAGGTTAATGTTCCTTTTTCTTTATCCGACCTCTTCCAAATCAGTTAGCATTTAGGCTCTTTTTCATCAAATATGAAAAACCCAGCCCAATTCATGGCCCGTTTAGCAGCAACCCTGAGACACTTTTCAGCCCTAGACCCTGAAAGGTCAGAAGGCCGTCTTATTCTCAATATGCACTTCGTTTTATTACCCAGTCTGCTCCTGATGTTAAATAAAACCCCAAAAATTAAATTCCGGCCATCAAACCCCACAACACGACTTAATGAACCTCACCTTCAAAGTGTACAATAATAGAGTAGAGGCAGCCAAGTAGCAACTTATTTCTGAGTTACAATTCCTTGCCTCCACTGTGAGACAAATCCCAGCCACATCTCCAGCACACAAGTCCAAATGCCTGAACCACAGCTGCCAGGGGTTCCTCCAGAACCTCCTCCCCAAGGAGCTTGCTACAAGTGCCAGAAATCTGGCCACTGGGCCAAGGAATGCCCATAGCCTGGGATTCCTCCTAAGCCGTGTGCCATCTGTGTGGGACCCAACTGGAAATCGGACTGTCCAACTCAGCAGCCACTCCCAGAACCCCTGGAGCTCTGGCCCAGGGCTCTCTGACTCCTTCCCAGATATTCTCGGCTTAGTGGCTGAAGATCGACGCTGCTCCATCGCCTCAGAAGCCTCCTGGACCATCACAGACACTTTGGGTAACTCTTACAGTGGAGGGTAAGTCCGTCCCCTTCTTAATCAATACGGAGGCTACGCACTGCACATTACCTTCTTTCCAAGGGCCTGTTTCCCTTGCCTCCATAAATGTTGTGGGTATTGACGGCCAGGCTTCTAAACCTCTTAAAACTCCCCAACTCTAGTGCCAACTTGGACAACATTCTTTTTTGCACTCCTTTTTAGTTATCCCCACCTGCCCTGTTCCCTATTAGGCCGAGACATTTTAACTAAATTATCTGCTTCCCTGACTATTCCTAGGCTACAGCCACACCTCATTGCTGCCTTTTCCCCCTGTTCAAAGCCTCCTTCACATCCTCCCCTCGTATCCCCCCACCTTAACCCACAAGTATGGGACACCTCTACTCCCTCCTTGGTGACTGATCATACACCCCTTACCATCTCATTAAAACCTAATCACCCTTACCCCACTCAACGCCAATATCCCATACCACGGCACACTTTAAAAGGATTAAAGCCTGTTACCACTCGCCTGCTACAGCATGGGCTTTTAAAACGTATAAACTCTCCTTACAGTTTCCCCATTTTACCTGTCCAAAAACTGGAGAAGTCTTACAGATTAGTTCAAGATCTGCGCCTTATCAACCAAATTGTCTTGCTTATCCACCCCGTGGTGCCAAACCCATATACTCTCCTATCCTCAATACCTCCCTCCACAACCCATTATTCTGTTCTGGATCTCAAACATACTTTCTTTACTATTCCTTTACACCCTTCATCCCAGCCTCTCTTCGCTTTCACTTGGACTGACCCTGACACCCATCAGGCTCAGCAAATTACCTAGTCTGTACTGCTGCAAGGCCTCACGGACAGCCCCCATTACTTCAGTCAAGCCCAAATTTCTTCCTCATCTGTTATCTATCTCGACATAATTATCATAAATACACACTTACTCTCCCTGCTGATCCTGTCCGGCTAATCTCCCAAACCCCCCCTTCTACAAAACAACAACTCCTTTCCTTCCTAGGCACAGTCAGTGCAGACAGAATTCTTACCCAAGAGCCGGGACCGCATCCTGTAGCCTTTCTGTCCAAACGACCTTACAGTTTTAGCCTAGCCTTCATGTCTGCACACAGCGGCTGCCACCGCTTTAATATTGTTAGAGGCCCTAAAAATCACAAACCATGCTCAACTCCACAGTTCTCATAACTTCCAAAATCTATTTTCTTCCCCCAACCTTTGCTCAAGACAATGCTTATTCTGATAAGGTAGCTAAAAAAGCAGCCATCAAAAGGCATCAGATCCCATCGCTCAGGACAATGCTTATGCTGATAAGTTAGCTAAAAAACCAGCTAGCTTCCAACTTCTATCCCTCAGGGCAGTTTTCCTCCTTCACATCGGCCACTCCCACCTACTCCCCCTCTGAAACTTCCACCTAACAATCTCTTCACACACTAGGCAAATGGATCTTAGATCAAGGAAAATTATCTCCTTCCAGACTCACAGGCCCATTCTATTCTGTCGTCATTTCATAACCTCTTCCATGTAGGTTACAAGCCGCTAGCCTGTCTCTTAGAACCTTTCATTTCCTTTCCATCATGGAAATCTATCCTCAAGGAGATCACGTCTCAGTGTTCCATCTGCTATTCTACTACCCCTCAGGGATTGTTCAGGCCCCCTCCCTTTCCTACACATCAAGCTCGGGGATTTGCCCCTGGCCAGGACTGGCAAATTAACTTTACTCACATACCCTGAGTCAGAAAACTAAAATATCTCTTAGTCTGGGTAGACACTTTCACTGGATGGGTAGAGGCCTTTCCCACAGGGTCTGAGAAGGTCACCACGGTCATTTCCTCCTTTCTGTCAGACATAATTCCTCCGTTTGGCCTTCCTGTATCTCTACAGTCTGATAACGGACCAGCTTTTAATAGTCAAATCACCCAAGTACTTTCTCAGGCTCTTAGTATTCAGTGAAACCTTTTTATCCTTTACCGTCCTCAATCTTCAGGAAAGGTAGAACAGATTAATAGTCTTTTAAAAACACACCTCACCAAGCTTAGTCACCAACTTAAAAAAGACTAGACAATACTTTTACTGCTTTCCTTTCTCAGAATTCAGGCCTGTCCTCGGAATGCTACAGGTTACAGCCCATTTGAGCTCCAGTGTGGACACTCCTTTTTATTAGGTCCCAGTCTCATTCCAGAAACCAGACCAACTTGGACTGCACCCCAAAAAACTTTCATCCCTTCTGTCTTCTGTCTAGCCATACTCCTATTCACCATTCTCAACTACTCATAAATGCCCTGCTTCTGTTTACACTGCCAGTTTACACCTTTTCTCCAAGCCATCACAGCTGATATCTCCTAGTGCTGTCCCAAACCGCCACTCTAAATTCCCTCTTAAAGTAAATAAATAGTCTTTGCTGGCAAGGCTATGCTGAGCCTCCTTAAGCACTCTCTAATTAGATGTTGTAGGTCCTCCCAATTCTTAGTCCTTCAGCACCTGTTTTTTCTCCTTCTCTTACCTTGTGTCCTCCGTTTAGTTTTTTAATTCATGCAAAACCGCATCCAGGCCATCACCAATCATTCAATACGACAAATGTTTCTTCTAACGACCCCACAATATCACCCCTTACCACAAAATCTTCCTTCAGCTTAATCTCTCCCACTCTAGGTTCCCACGCCGCCCCTAATTCCGCTTGAAGCAGCCCTGAGGAACATCGCCCATTCTCTCTCCATGCCACCGCCCAAAAATTTTTGCGGCCCCAACACTTCACACTATTTTATTTTATTTTTCTTATTAATATAAGAAGGCAGGAATGTCAGGCCTCTGAGCCCAAGCCAAGCCATCGCATCCACTGTGACTTGCACGTATATGCCCAGATGGCTTGAAGTAACTGAAGAATCACAAAAGAAGTGCAAATGCCCTGCCTCGCCTTAACCGATGGCATTCCACCACAAAAGAAGTGAAAATGGCCGGTCGTTGCCTTAAGCGATGATATTATCTTGTGAAATTCCTTTTCCTGGCTCATCCTGGCTCAAAAAGCTCCCCCACTGAGCACCTTGTAACCCCCACTCCTGCCCGCCAGAGAACAACCCCCCTTTGACTGTAATTTTCCTTTACCTACCCAAATCCTATAAAACAGCCCCACCCTTATCTCCCTTCACTGACTCTCTTTTTGGACTCAGCCTGCCTGCACCCAGGTGAAATAAACAGCCATGTTGCTCACACAAAGCCTGTTTGGTGGTCTCTTCACACAGATGCGAATGACAGCCACCTTCATCAATGATCTTAGCCAGATTTTCTGGATAGCTTACTACAGCTTCTACATCAGATCTTGCAGCTTCATCTTGCACTATTATATCATAGAGATGGCTTCCTTCCTTAAACCTCATGAACCAACTTATGCTGACTTCAGACTTTTCTTCTGCAGCTTCCTCATCTCTCTCGGCCTTCATAAAATTGAAGAGAATTAGGGCCTTGCTAAGGGTTAGGCTTTGGCTTAAGGGAAAGTTGTGGTTGGCTTGATCTTCTATCCAGGCCACTTCAACTTTCTCCATACCAAGCAATAAGGCTTTGTTTTCCTTATTTAAATATTATAGAATTGGTTTGTTATAAAGGCGATTCAAGAATATCCAGTTAAAACCTTATCCCAGTGCTACCCAATACAACCAAGAAGCAGTTAAGCACTTTTACATTGGGAACAAGTACGTAAACAAGAGACTACATCAAGCCTATGATTCAAACTTAAAAAGAGAAAGGACTCTTAGGTCTCCTACAGGTCAATACAGAGGTTATCTCAAGATCAAAGCACTGTGCCAGGTGTCACAGTACTGTTACAACACTGAGGTATAACTGGGCAAATTACAGTTGAAGGGAAATGAAGATCTCCCTGTTCTTGTTTTGTGGGTGTACTTAAGTGTTTGAAATTTCAGGAACAGCTGCCTTTAATGACAGCAAGATGTAAGACAAGTGTTTATTAAAGAGAAAGAAGCTTATAAAGTTCTCTATCAAGATCCCCGCAAATCTTCACAGCCCCTCAACCTTCCCACCCTCCCCCTGGAAGCTAGAGCTACTCTGCCGGTATATAAGATGCCATCTTAATTTGTGGCTTACTGGAAAATTATAGGCACTCCTTCCAAGCAGCTTTGATCTTCTGCACATCAAAAAAAAAAAAAAAAAAAAAATCCCAGCTGTGGGAGATGGCTTATACCTCCCAGCACCTTGTAAGGCTGAAGCAGGAAGGTCACCTGAGGTCAGGAGTTGGAGACCAGCCTGGCCAACATGGAAAACCCTGTCTCTACTAAAAATAGAAAAATTAGCTAGGTGTAGTGGCTCAGTCCTGTAAACCCAGCTACTTGAGGATTCTCCTGAGGCAGGAGAATCACTTGAACCCAGAAGGTGGAGGTTGCAGTGAGATGAGATCATGCCACTGCACTCCAGCCTGGGTGACAGCATAAGACTGTGTCACAAAATGAAAAAATCCCAACAACAAGCTATATAATTCATTTATGCAATTTTGCATTCTAGGTAGAATTTCATTATTACTCTAAAACTCCATCTGTACAGTAGCCATTTCCCCAACAAGACTTAATTCGAGGTGTAATCTTTCTGCTGGTTTCTGAATAAAAGCCTTAGAGTCAACTATTATGAGTGATCAACCTATGAACTATTTTATATAACATAGTGATTGCATTTTTTTTTTAGCACTGAAAGTACTTAAAATAAAACTTCTTACTTCCAACTTTTGCACTTCTCCAAAATGAAAGGCCAAAATATGTAGATTTTGTAATTCAGGGAAAAATTTTAACTTCCCAAGTTGAGGCTTGTCAGAGCAGCTTTTGCCAGGAAAAGAGATTTTATGTCTATAAAAAACCGTTGAAAACAAGGGCTTCTTCTGGAAACATTGGAAGACCCTTAAAACATAAAGGTGCTAGATGGTGCCATTTAGACTCACAACCAAATGTTACTTTAGAGCTTATATTGAAGAGTTAATGCATGCTCACTTTTTTTCCTTTAAAAAATACTCTTTGGAAACCATTATTCCTCCTGTAGACACATACTCTAGTTACGTCATCTCTTCTTGTAAAAATAAAGGTATAATCATGATTATCTCTATTTCTTTGTGAAATTCAACTACCAGTATATATTTATTAATATGATAACTTTTCCACTATCTCGTGATCTTATAGTATTCTCTCCAGAGTCAATTTTCTTTCCCTCTTTATTTATTTTTTCTTTTTTGAGATGGAGTCTCCCTCCCTCACCCGGGCTGGAGCACAGTGGCATGATCTTGGCTCACTGCAAACTCCGCCCTCCAGTTCATGCAATTCTCTGCCCCAGGCCATGGAGTACCTTGGACTACAGGCAGCCGCCAACACACCGGGCTAATTTTTGCCTTTGTAGTAGAGATGGGGTTTCACCATCTTGGCCAGGCTGGTCTTGAACTCCTGACCTCGTGATCCAGCCGCCTTGGCATCCTAAAGTACTGGGATTACAGGTGTGAGCCATCATGCCTGGCCTCCAGGGTCAATTTTCAGCATATAGAAGTAGGAGTAAGTCTTATAGGTAAGAACAATCTTGAAGGCAATTTTTAAATCTAGTCTTTAATGTGTTCAACACAAATGAGAACTTGAGAACTACAAACTAAGATTTACTTCCAAAACTAAGGCAAAGGTAAACTTCCAGAGCTAAATGAAGATAAACCACTATAAGGCTGATTTCTGTCATGCACATTATGAATGTACTCAGTGATTTCCAACCAAGACTTAAAAATTAGTCCAAAGGAGTCCAAGGGGGAGAATAAAGCCACTTCTGGTTTGCTCTTCTCCAATTCATTAGATAATATCTATTGTATGCCCAGAGGGCGTGGACTACTCCTCTAGGCACTAGCCATAGTGATTAGCGATTTGTTTTCTTATCATGTATGTTTTCACTGGAGCCACCGCGCCCGGCCTCAACATACTTACAACAGTTACATCAAAGATCACCTATCACAGATCACTGTAACAGAGATAATAGTAACGGAAAAGTGTAATGTATTGTAAGAATTACCAAAATGTGACAGAGTCACAAAGTGAGCACATGATGATAGAAACGTGGCACAGATAGACGCTCCACGCATGGTTGCCAAACCTTCAATTTGTGAAAAACACAATATCAGCAGGTGTAATAACATGAGTTATGCCTGCACTCAAAAGAATAAAGGGACAAATCTGGGAAATGCAAGGGCCAGTCCATTCCCAGTACAGCAACATCATCAGCACAATCCCGCTGGAGTCCTTCATCAACAAAGGCAAAAAGTATCCTCCACACATTTATATTATAACCTAAACTCCTGTTAAAGAGTTTTGGGAGATTTTTAAGGTGCTGGCCCCTTTGTTCTTTCCTCTATTTTAATTTTTAAATTCCCTCTTTTTTTTTTTTTTTTTTTGAGATGGAGTTTTGCTCTTGTTGCCCAGTCATGATCTTGGCTCACTGTAACCTCCACCTCCCAGGTTCAAGTGATACTGCTGCCTCAGCCTCCTGAGTAGCTGGGACTACAGGTGCCTCCTTCCATGCCCGGGTAGTTTTGTATTTTTAGTAGAGACAGGTTTTCACCATGTTTCTCAGGCTGGTGTTTAACTCCTGATTTCAGATGATCTGCCCGCCTCGGCCTCCTGAAGTGCTGGGAATACAGACGTCAGCCACCGTGCCTGGCCTCTAAATTCGTGTTATGGAGACTCGTCTTCATGGTTAAAATATCCTGAATTGACTGTGGCCTGTTGGGAGGCAGGAGGGAGGAAGCTACTTGTGGAAAATGAAGAAAAGGAACCACACCAGAAGCAAGAAAGTGTCATCAATTTTTACATCAAAGACTCCATGAAAAAGGACAGTACAAATAGCCTGTTTTTGTAGCTGACCATTGGACTGTGGACGGCACCTGCACCTACCAAGTTCTTCTGGATAGTCCCAATTTTAAATTTTTGACCTGATCTTCGTGAACACAGTGCTACCGGTTAGATCTTTGTCCAGGTGTTTTGTATTTGTTTGTTTGTTTGTTTGTTTTGAGATGGATTCTCAGTCTGCCACCCAGGCTGGTGTGCAATAACACAATCTCAGCTCACTGCAAGCTCTGCCTCCTGGGTTCACACCATTCTGCTGACTCAGCCTCCTGAAATGCTGGGACTACAGGTGCCCGCCACCATGCCCGGATAATTTTTTGTATTTTTAGTAGAGACGGGATTTCACAAAGTTAGCCAGGATGGTTTCAATCTCCTGACTTCATGATCCACCCGCCTTGGTCTCCCAAAGTGGTGGGATTACAGGCATGAGCCACCATGCCTGGCCACCTTTGTCCAGGTTTAAGCTTTAGAAAATAAGGTCTTCATGCAGTGGGAGGCCTGATTAGGGTTATGATTCTGCCCTGGGGCATCTGCCACTTCTGACCTAGATGAAAACTTGGCATTTGCTAATTACCTCCACACTTCAACAGCTAAGGATGGGCTGAGCACAGAGGCTCACATCTGTAACTCCAGCACTTTGGGAGGCCAAGGCATGAGGATCGCTTGAGGCCAGGATTTCAAGACCTGCCTGGTCAACATAGTGAGACGTTGTCTCTGTAAAAGCATACAAACAAACAAAACCGAGGATGTGTGTGTGGTAGGTAGCAGATCAACCTGGAAAACCACTAATCTGAGAGCTGAAAGGACTCTTAGACCGGCCCCCAATTATCAGATGAGACTCTGCCTTGGGATTATAGCCTAAGATAATGCATGGAGCTTTTCTAGAGATTTGAAAATAATCAATCCTAAAACCCCCAAGCATACTGCTACTGTTTGCTACTTCATAATGTTTTCTAGTCTGGGTGTGGTGGCTCATGCCTGTAATCCCAGCGCTTTGGGAGGTTGAGGCGACTAGATCACATGAGGTCAGGAGTTCAAGACCAGCCTGGCCAACATGGTGAAACCCAGTCTTTACTGAAAATACACACAATTAGCCAGCCACTGTGGTATGTGCCGGTAATCCCAGCTTCTTGGGAGGCTGAGGCAGGAGAACCATTTGAACCCATGAGGCAGAGGTTGCAGTGAGCTGACATTGTGCCATTGCACTCCAGCTTGGGCCAGAAGAGTCAAATTCTGTCTCAAAAATAAAAATGATAATAATAATGTTTTCTACAAGCAAGGAGTTACTTTGTACTGCAAACTAGTGTGAAGGAATCCACTATGTATCAACTTTTGGAATGATGACACTTATTTCTAGATCTTGGAGGTCGGAATGCTTGTTGATCATCTTCTTTGTTCTTTGTTATATTGATTGATTTTTTTAAAACTAGCATTTTTATAACAATAAAGTCAGAAAAATAAGTAACTAAAATAAAGTAAAATCATCTAAAAAGGCCAGGCACTGTGGCTCATGCCTGTAATCCCAGCACTTTAGGATTACAGGCGTGAGTGGATTACCTGAGGTGGGTGGATTACCTGAGGTCAGGAGTTCGAGACCAGCCTGGCAAACATGGCAAAACCCCATCTCTACTAAAAATACAAAAATCAGCCTGGCATGGTGGCAGGCTCCTGTAATCCCAGCTACATGGGAGGTTGAGGCAGGAGAATCGCTTGAACCCAGGACAAGGTGCTTGCAGTGAGCTGAAATCATGCCATTGTACTCCAGCCTGACAGCTAAACTCAGTCTCAGAAAAAAACAAAACAAAATTTTATATAATTGAGTTGAATATTTAAACTTTTTACTGACATTTCAAATTAGATTGTAATTCAATTGAAAAGAGAATCTCATAGAAGCAGATGTACTCAATTATGTTACCTCTATGGTTTCATTTAAGCAATTTGTTTTGTGAAGGGACACAAATCCAAACAGATTTTAACAGTGTATAAATATGTATTTATTAATTTAATTACAATGACAATACTCTCAACTCCCCATTTGAATAAAGGAGAACATCTGATCTCTGTTCTGGGGCACTGTGCACTATAGGTGTGTGGAAACACCGATGCCCTCAGCTGTGTGGCAGGCTCAGTGGGACCTGGAGTGCTGGAGACCCTGGGCCATTCACCTCTAGCCACAAAAGTCTTTGTCCATTTACCCCCTCTGCTATAGAAATATTATATTCAGTGGTTGTTATGATGCAAAAGAAAAGAAGAAGGGAAATTTATTAAACCTTTACATATAAGTTATGTTAGTAAATAAAGTCAACTGTCTTCTGGCTTAACTAAAAAACTATACATGTTTATGCCTTCTGGAAATTTTAAATATTTTGAAGCAAAGCAACTCATTATTGGTAAGACAACCAATTAAAACTGCAGAATTGTAGAGGTTATGGGTTACATGTATAAGAAAATTTCATAGCAATAATCTTTTAAGACTATGTGAAGAGACTCTACAGTGAAGCAGAAATCAGAAGAGGCTCATAGACAGAAGAGACTTGCCTTGTGTCAGATGAGACTTTGGACAGCAGACATTTGGGTTAATGCCGAAATGAGTTAAGACTTTGGGGGGACTGTTGGGAAGGCATGATAGGTTTTGAAATGTGAAGACATGAGATTTGGAGGGGCCAGGAGCAGAATAATATGGTTTGGCTGTGTCCCTACCCCCATCTCAACTTGAATTGTATAGCTCAGAATTCCCACTTGTTAGGGGAGGGACGCACGGGGAGGTAGTTGAATCCCTAGGGTCTCTGAAATTAGAACAGAATTAAGAATACTGTGTATGCTCTCAGTTCACCAATTTATCAAAAGTAACTTTATGATTCAGGAGGGTGTCTGTTCTTTTGCAATTAGAAGAAAAGAAAGAATATTTTATATTTCAACTCTTTGGATTTTCTTCACTAACAGTATTTCCAAGGCTAAGTAAGGGAGTTGCAAGTAGCACCAAGAGAAAAAAGCAGGCTTGAGCAGCTTTTTAAAAATGGTCTTAAAATATGCAAAATGGAGCCAGGTGTGTTGGTTCACTCTTGTGATCCCAGCACTTTGGGAGCCTGAGGTGGGAGGATTGTTTGAGGTCAAAAGTTTTGAGACCAGCCTGGGCAGGATAGCAAGATCCGCATCGTTACAAAAAACTAATAATTTTTTTAAAAATTAGCTGGATGTAGTGATGCATGCCTTAGAGTCCTAGTTTCTTGGGAGACTGTAGTCCCAGCTACTCATGAGGCTGAGGCAGGAGAATGGCGTGAACCCGGGAGGCGGAGACTGCAGTGAGCTGAGATTGCACCACTGCGCTCCATCCTGGGTGACGGAGTGAGACTCTGTCTCAGAAAAATAAAAATAAAAATAAAAAACAATAAAAACTCAATGAGCAGTTGGGAAAGTTCAGGTGGAACAGGCAGTGAATAGCAAACACGGTGGGGGTGCTCACTGTCAAGAGCGGCCATGTCGGCCATAGTCAGCAGACCTGTCTTCTGCTTGACAGCAGGCAGGTTGACAAGCATTTTCTTGGAGAGTTTCTTGATTCTTCCCAGTTGTGGCAGGATGGACTGACTTAGAAGAGCTCAGGAAGGTTGTTAAAGAACACAGAAAAACAAGATGAATTGTACTCCTCAGCAGGCCTAGGTTAGAGCAGCATGTCCTTGAAGCCTCAGCCTCTCCTGGGACACAGCATAATGCCCCTAATGATTTGAAATTTGGTGGAGAGTGGGTTGCTAATCCCTGTGTCCTGGGGGAAAAAGGGACATCAATAGCAAAAGGTTATAAAATAATTGGGCCTAACATCAGCTTATTGCGGGAGGTAGGGATTTAAGACGTAAGAATTTACCTGCATGTGGAAGCTCACACCTGTAATCTCAGCACTTGGGGAGGCCAACGGGAGAGGACAGCTTGAGCCCAGGAGTTTGACATGAGCCAGGCAACATAGTAAGTCCCCATTCGCACAAAAATGTTTTTGAGGAAAAGTAGTTGAGAGTGGGGACACATGCCTGTAGTTCCAGGTACCTGGGAGGCTGAGGCAAGAAAATCGCTTAAGCCTGGGAGATTGAGGCTGCAGTGAGCTATGATCACAATGCACACCAGCCTGTGAGTCAGGAGACCCCAGCTGGTGCCCCGAAACTCCCCCTCCACTGGTAGGTGTGGGCTCAAGTAGGTCCTGAGGACAAGAGTCCCAGGGATCCGGTCCTGGAGGCCCCGAAGCCCCCACTCGCAAAACAACCTCTACTATATCCGCGCTCCAGCTACCAACACGACTGCCACAGAAGCCCTTGCCCAGGCGTCAATGAACCTGTTTAAAGGGGCCGCAGCCAGAACTGGAACAGCAAAGGAGTCGGCCTGGGCAATGCGCATGCGCGTGGCGCTAGCCTGTTCTCTTGTCACAGTGACTCCAACGGTTGGCTGAGGACAACTCCCTGAGCCTTAACAAAGCAGGACCCCTCTGTGGCAGTGCCTCAGTGTCGAGGCACCAGCCTGACCAATCCAGGGGGTCGAAAAAACAGTTTCAGGACACCACACTACACCGAGGGCTGACCAGGATGCCGAAACAGCAGACAGAGTACAAGGAAAGCAGAGCGGAATCCCATCCTCAGGCCTCCGGGACGGTGTTCAGGTGAGCCCCCGAAAAGCCGTGCCCCCGTGATCTCGACACACGTCTGCCTGTGTACCCGTGGGCTGCTCTCTCACCTGAGGGTCGTGCTCCCGAAGAGCAGAACCCCTCAGCCTCAGGGATTGTCTTGGGGTGTGTGTTTCCCTGCCACTGCTGTATGTCTGTGTGCGTGCGTCTCCTCTCTTCTCTCTCTGCCTCTCACTGTCCGTCTATTTCTCTCGCTTTCTTTGTCTCTGTGTGTGTGTGCCTGTGTGCGTGCGTGTTGAGATGAATGTGTCCAGGGCGCTACAAAGCAACTTCTTGCAGGAAGGCCGGTCTTTGGTGAGCCTCTTTCTGCTTCCCGGGCTGGGTCATGTGCCGGTTGTCTATCATTTCCGTGGCAGTTCCACTCTGGCTTTGTGAAGGCCTCGATAATGTGAGCAGATGCGTCCGTCTCAGGGAAATTGAAATTTCATTCCGATCCTGAGCAGCCTCTTTTCCACCATCAAGATGACCGCACTCCAGCCAAAAAAAAGAAAAGCCTCAAAGAGCACATTGTCCTGCAGGAGGGGAGCAGACCGAGGTGAAAGGAGATGGTTCTATCCCCTTGCGTCTCTTCTCAGAGGAATGAAAAAACACCACGAAACAACTCTTAAAGAAAAAGCTGAGAACGGGAAGCGAAACGGTGCCTGTCAAAGGCAAGCTAGCCTCTCAGGACAAGTCACCTGATTTGCATTCTTCCCCTTATGCCTGAGGCAATGGTTTCCAGGAGTTCTTCAATGGTTTCCTTCTGCTCTAGGGGAAGCCAGTGCCATATGTGGTCATATTGGTGCCACTTCGGAATCGCATCTGGACCTCTTTACGTGTGTGGAAATCTGGAACAGCTTGTAGGAGCCCCAGGCCCTTTATAATCACAGCAGCCCACTGCTCTTTCAAAGGAGGGAGGCAGAGGGCTCACCGGTCAGAGAACTTTCAGCTCACACTACGCCTTGGGGCCCATGTGATCATTCTGGGCTGAAAAGAGGCCATGCCTGCCTCAGTAGATGTGCTCAGCAAATCCATTCTCCCCCGGAGGGATCCAGAATCTGATCTGATGGGGGTTAATGAGATAAGCCCAGCAGGCGCCCTGAAGCTGCCGCACCAGCGGTGGAAATCGGCTCAGGGAAGTCCTGAAGAATGGACCCCTGGGTGTTTGAACCTGGGAGGCCGACCGCGGCCGCCTATCCCACGCGGTCCCATACTGAATCCCGGGTGCGGCCGCTGGCAAGGCTGCAGCAGGAGAGCCCCTGGCGCCCAGTGGCCACCTTCGTTTAAAGGGGACGCAGCCTGACTGCAGGCAGCAGAGCTCGTGACCACCAGCCAATGCGCATGCGCGAGTACAAGCCGGTACCCGCATCTTAGTGGTTCCCACGGTTGTCAGAGAAACCACGCCCTGACGCCTGGCAAACAGTGGCAGTGTTAGGCTGGCGGGGCTCCGAGGCTCCAGCCTGACCTCTCCACGGGGTAGACAGGACTGTCTCCGGATGCCAGGTGTCGAGGCAAAGGGTTGAGCAGGATGTTGAAACGCAGGCGGAGTCCAGGGGAAGCAGCGCCGCATTCCAGCTTCAGACCCGACCACACGCTGTTCCGGTGACTCTCCCGAGAAGTCGTGCCCCTGTGATCTTGAGCATCGAGGACGGGTCGGCCTCCGGGCCCGTGGACTGCTCTCTCAACCGAGGGTCGTTCTGCTCTACAGTCGAACCCCGTAGCCTCAGCGCCTGCCTGGGGGTGTTTGTTTCTGCGCCACTGTTGTATGACTGTCTGTGTGTGTATGTGTTTGCGTGTCTCCCATTTTGGCTTCTCTCTCTGTCTCTCACTCCCTGTGAGTTCCTTGCACTCTCTCTGTCGGTTATTGTGTGTGTGTGTGTGTGCGTGTGTGTGTGTGTGTGTGTGTGTGTGTGTGTGTGTGTGTGTGTTCGTGTGGAGGAAAGTGCCCTGTGCGGCAAAAAGCGATTTCTTGCCTGTCTACCTGTCTTTGCTGAGCCTCCTTCCCCGTCTATGCCTGGGTCATGAGTCGCTTGTCAACCGTTTTCGCGGCGATTCCACCTTGGGTTTGTGAAGGACTCGACCAGGTGAGGAGATGTGTGGTTCCCGGAGCAGTTGAAATCCCATCCGCATGCCGTGCGGACTCTCTTCTGATATCAAGACGAACACAGTCCAGCCACGGACAAAAGTGGCACGGGAGCTCATTGTCCTGCAGTAGAGGAGGAGGCCCACATCACAGAAGAGGCTTGGATCTTTTCAGGGCTCTTCTCTGAGAAACGAAGCCACACCACGACACAGGCTGAAAGAGGAAGCCGGGAATGGGAGATGGCCACAATCCCAGTCACTGGAACGCCGGCCTCACTGGACAAGCCACCCGTTTGGCACCCCTCTGATGAAGCCCGTGGCGGTGGCACGGTGCTCTACCCCGCCTGGGCTCTGGCCTCTGCTCCGTCCTCCCTCTGGCTGTGTATCCCCTGTTTCTCCGGGGCTTAGATGCTTCCTGGGCTGGCTGGATGTCTTCCAGAAGGATCACTTCCCAGTCCATCAGGGAGACACTTCCTGGAGATCCCTGTCATGATTGTTTCTCTCTGCAAACCTGCTTGGGTTTCAGCCGATTTCCACCGGGGAGGGGGAGCTGCAGGGCGCCTGCTGGGGTCTCAGGACTCCGCTTCAGATCCGATTCTGGAGCCTCCGGGTGAGAAAGCATGGGCTGAGCACATCTAGTGAGGCAGGCAGGGTCTGGCTGCAGCCCACCATCATCCCACAGGCCACAAGGCTGCGCTGTCAACTGAAAGGTCACTGACGCATCTGAGCCCTCTGCCCCCCTCACCCTTTGAAAGACAAGTCCTTGCCTTCTGGGACAGGTGCTGGTCGCATTTCCTCTGCACATCCAGTCTCATTCCTGAGAATGCGACTCCCCTCTGCTCCTGGGTGGACTGACACCCTGAAACTTTTGGCCGGCGGCTAGGTCCCAGGCCCTTCAGTATCCCGGCAGGGCACTGCTGTCTCAAAGGAGGGAGGCAGAGGGCTCACGGGTCAGTGAACTTTCAGCTGACTCCGCGCGTTGAGGCCCATGGGATCATTCTGGGCTGCAGCCAGGCCCTGCCTGCCTCAGTCCATGTGCTCAGACCGTCCATTCTTACCCGGAGGGGTCCAGAATCGGATCTGCTGGGAGGTCGTGACCTGACCCCAGCAGGCGCCCTGAAGCTCCCCCTCCCCCGATGGAAATCGGCTCACGGAGGTCCTGAAGACGGGACTCCTGGGGTTTGATCCTGGGACGCCGCCCGCGGCCGCCTCTCCCACGCGGCCCCCTACTGGACCCCGGATGCAGCCGCTGCCAAGGCTGCAGCAGGAGAGCCCCTGGCGCCCAGCGGCCACCGTCGTTGAAAGGGGACGCAGCCTGACTGCCGGCAGCGGAGCGCGGGGCGGCCCAGCCAATGCGCATGCGCGAGTGGCGAGCGGGGGCTCTTGCGTCACAGTGGTTCCCACGGTTGTCAGAGCAACCACGCCCTGAGGCCTGGCAAACAGGAGCCCTCCGTGGCAGTGCTTGCGTGGCGGGGCTCCGAGGCTCCAGCCTGACCTCTCCACGGGGTCGACAGGACCGTCTCCGGATGCCAGGAGTCGTGGCATAGGGCTGCCCAGGATGTTGAAAGCACAGGCGGAATCCGGGGGAAGCAGCGCCGCATCCCAGCCTCAGAGCCGCCCGGACGCTGTTCGGGTGAGTCTCCCCGAAAGTCGTGCCCCCGGGATCTCGAAGACGGGTCGGCCTGCGGGCCGGTGGGCTGCTCTGCTCTCTCAACCGAGGGTCGTTCTGCTCGAGAGCCGAACCCCGTAGCCTCAGCGCCTGCCTGGGGGTGTTTGTTTCTGTGCCACTGCTGTAGGACTGTCGGTGTGTGTATGTGTTTGTGTGTCTCCCATTTTCGCTTCTCTGTCTGTCTCTCACACTCTGTGAGTTTCTTGCCCTCTCTCTGTCGGTTGGGGTGTGTGTGTGTGTGTGTGTGTGTGTGTGTGTGTGTGTGTGTGTGTTTGGAGAAATGTGCCCGATGCGCCAGAAAACGGTGTCTTGCATGTCGGCCTGTCTTTGGTGAGCCTCCCTCTGCGTCTGTGCCTGGGTCACGTGTCCGCTTGTCAACCGTTTTCCCCGCGGTTCCACTTTGGGATTGCCAAGGCTTCGACCACGTGAGGAGATGCGTTGCTCCCGGAGCCGTTGAAATCTCATCGCCATCCCGTGCGGCCTCTCTTCTGAGATCAAGACGAACACAGTCCAGCCACGGACAAAAGCCGCACGGGAGCTCATTGTCCGGCAGGAGAGAAGGAGGCCCACATCACAGAAGAGGCTTGGATCTTTTCAGGGCTCTTCTCTGAAAAAACAAGCCACACCACGACACAGGCTGAAAGAGGAAGCCGGGAATGGGAGATGGCCACAATCCCAGTCACTGGAACGCCGGCCTCACTGGAAAAGCCACCAGTTTGGCACCCCTCTGATGAAGCCCGTGGCGGTGGCACGGTGCTCTACCCCGCCTGGGCTCTGGCCTCTGCTCCGTCCTCCCTCTGGCTGTGTATCCCCTGTTTCTCCGGGGCTTAGATGCTTCCTGGGCTGGCTGGATGTCTTCCAGAAGGATCACTTCCCAGTCCATCAGGGAGACACTTCCTGGAGATCCCTGTCATGATTGTTTCTCTCTGCAAACCTGCTTGGGTTTCAGCCGATTTCCACCGGGGGAGGGGGAGCTGCAGGGCGCCTGCTGGGGTCTCAGGACTCCGCTTCAGATCCGATTCTGGAGCCTCCGGGTGAGAAAGCATGGGCTGAGCACATCTAGTGAGGCAGGCAGGGTCTGGCTGCAGCCCACCATCATCCCACAGGCCACAAGGCTGCGCTGTCAACTGAAAGGTCACTGACGCATCTGAGCCCTCTGCCCCCCTCCCCCTTTGAAAGACAAGTCCTTGCCTTCTGGGACAGGTGCTGGTCGCATTTCCTCTGCACATCCAGTCTCATTCCTGAGAATGCGACTCCCCTCTGCTCCTGGGTGGACTGACACCCTGAAACTTTTGGCCCGCGGCTAGGTCCCAGGCCCTTCAGTATCCCGGCAGGGCACTGCTGTCTCAAAGGAGGGAGGCAGAGGGCTCACGGGTCAGTGAACTTTCAGCTGACTCCGCGCGTTGAGGCCCATGGGATCATTCTGGGCTGCAGCCAGGCCCTGCCTGCCTCAGTCCATGTGCTCAGACCGTCCATTCTTACCCGGAGGGGTCCAGAATCGGATCTGCTGGGAGGTCGTGACCTGACCCCAGCAGGCGCCCTGAAGCTCCCTCTCCCCCGATGGAAATCGGCTCACGGAGGTCCTGAAGACGGGACTCCTGGGGTTTGATCCTGGGACGCCGCCCGCGGCCGCCTCTCCCACGCGGCCCCCTACTGGACCCCGGATGCAGCCGCTGCCAAGGCTGCAGCAGGAGAGCCCCTGGCGCCCAGCGGCCACCGTCGTTGAAAGGGGACGCAGCCTGACTGCCGGCAGCGGAGCGCGGGGCGGCCCAGCCAATGCGCATGCGCGAGTGGCGAGCGGGGGCTCTTGCGTCACAGTGGTTCCCACGGTTGTCAGAGCAACCACGCCCTGAGGCCTGGCAAACAGGAGCCCTCCGTGGCAGTGCTTGCGTGGCGGGGCTCCGAGGCTCCAGCCTGACCTCTCCACGGGGTCGACAGGACCGTCTCCGGATGCCAGGAGTCGTGGCATAGGGCTGCCCAGGATGTTGAAAGCACAGGCGGAATCCGGGGGAAGCAGCGCCGCATCCCAGCCTCAGAGCCGCCCGGACGCTGTTCGGGTGAGTCTCCCCGAAAGTCGTGCCCCCGGGATCTCGAAGACGGGTCGGCCTGCGGGCCGGTGGGCTGCTCTGCTCTCTCAACCGAGGGTCGTTCTGCTCGAGAGCCGAACCCCGTAGCCTCAGCGCCTGCCTGGGGGTGTTTGTTTCTGTGCCACTGCTGTAGGACTGTCGGTGTGTGTATGTGTTTGTGTGTCTCCCATTTTCGCTTCTCTGTCTGTCTCTCACACTCTGTGAGTTTCTTGCCCTCTCTCTGTCGGTTGGGGTGTGTGTGTGTGTGTGTGTGTGTGTGTGTTTGGAGAAATGTGCCCGATGCGCCAGAAAACGGTGTCTTGCATGTCGGCCTGTCTTTGGTGAGCCTCCCTCTGCGTCTGTGCCTGGGTCACGTGTCCGCTTGTCAACCGTTTTCCCCGCGGTTCCACTTTGGGATTGCCAAGGCTTCGACCACGTGAGGAGATGCGTTGCTCCCGGAGCCGTTGAAATCTCATCGCCATCCCGTGCGGCCTCTCTTCTGAGATCAAGACGAACACAGTCCAGCCACGGACAAAAGCCGCACGGGAGCTCATTGTCCGGCAGGAGAGAAGGAGGCCCACATCACAGAAGAGGCTTGGATCTTTTCAGGGCTCTTCTCTGAAAAAACAAGCCACACCACGACACAGGCTGAAAGAGGAAGCCGGGAATGGGAGATGGCCACAATCCCAGTCACTGGAACGCCGGCCTCACTGGACAAGCCACCCGTTTGGCACCCCTCTGATGAAGCCCGTGGCGGTGGCACGGTGCTCTACCCCGCCTGGGCTCTGGCCTCTGCTCCGTCCTCCCTCTGGCTGTGTATCCCCTGTTTCTCCGGGGCTTAGATGCTTCCTGGGCTGGCTGGATGTCTTCCAGAAGGATCACTTCCCAGTCCATCAGGGAGACACTTCCTGGAGATCCCTGTCATGATTGTTTCTCTCTGCAAACCTGCTTGGGTTTCAGCCGATTTCCACCGGGGGAGGGGGAGCTGCAGGGCGCCTGCTGGGGTCTCAGGACTCCGCTTCAGATCCGATTCTGGAGCCTCCGGGTGAGAAAGCATGGGCTGAGCACATCTAGTGAGGCAGGCAGGGTCTGGCTGCAGCCCACCATCATCCCACAGGCCACAAGGCTGCGCTGTCAACTGAAAGGTCACTGACGCATCTGAGCCCTCTGCCCCCCTCCCCCTTTGAAAGACAAGTCCTTGCCTTCTGGGACAGGTGCTGGTCGCATTTCCTCTGCACATCCAGTCTCATTCCTGAGAATGCGACTCCCCTCTGCTCCTGGGTGGACTGACACCCTGAAACTTTTGGCCCGCGGCTAGGTCCCAGGCCCTTCAGTATCCCGGCAGGGCACTGCTGTCTCAAAGGAGGGAGGCAGAGGGCTCACGGGTCAGTGAACTTTCAGCTGACTCCGCGCGTTGAGGCCCATGGGATCATTCTGGGCTGCAGCCAGGCCCTGCCTGCCTCAGTCCATGTGCTCAGACCGTCCATTCTTACCCGGAGGGGTCCAGAATCGGATCTGCTGGGAGGTCGTGACCTGACCCCAGCAGGCGCCCTGAAGCTCCCTCTCCCCCGATGGAAATCGGCTCACGGAGGTCCTGAAGACGGGACTCCTGGGGTTTGATCCTGGGACGCCGCCCGCGGCCGCCTCTCCCACGCGGCCCCCTACTGGACCCCGGATGCAGCCGCTGCCAAGGCTGCAGCAGGAGAGCCCCTGGCGCCCAGCGGCCACCGTCGTTGAAAGGGGACGCAGCCTGACTGCCGGCAGCGGAGCGCGGGGCGGCCCAGCCAATGCGCATGCGCGAGTGGCGAGCGGGGGCTCTTGTGTCACAGTGGTTCCCACGGTTGTCAGAGCAACCATGCCCTGAGGCCTGGCAAACAGGAGCCCTCCGTGGCAGTGCTTGCGTGGCGGGGCTCCGAGGCTCCAGCCTGACCTCTCCACGGGGTCGACAGGACCGTCTCCGGATGCCAGGAGTCGTGGCATAGGGCTGCCCAGGATGTTGAAAGCACAGGCGGAATCCGGGGGAAGCAGCGCCGCATCCCAGCCTCAGAGCCGCCCGGACGCTGTTCGGGTGAGTCTCCCCGAAAGTCGTGCCCCCGGGATCTCGAAGACGGGTCGGCCTGCGGGCCGGTGGGCTGCTCTGCTCTCTCAACCGAGGGTCGTTCTGCTCGAGAGCCGAACCCCGTAGCCTCAGCGCCTGCCTGGGGGTGTTTGTTTCTGTGCCACTGCTGTAGGACTGTCGGTGTGTGTATGTGTTTGTGTGTCTCCCATTTTCGCTTCTCTGTCTGTCTCTCACACTCTGTGAGTTTCTTGCCCTCTCTCTGTCGGTTGGGGTGTGTGTGTGTGTGTGTGTGTGTGTGTGTGTGTGTGTGTGTGTTTGGAGAAATGTGCCCGATGCGCCAGAAAACGGTGTCTTGCATGTCGGCCTGTCTTTGGTGAGCCTCCCTCTGCGTCTGTGCCTGGGTCACGTGTCCGCTTGTCAACCGTTTTCCCCGCGGTTCCACTTTGGGATTGCCAAGGCTTCGACCACGTGAGGAGATGCGTTGCTCCCGGAGCCGTTGAAATCTCATCGCCATCCCGTGCGGCCTCTCTTCTGAGATCAAGACGAACACAGTCCAGCCACGGACAAAAGCCGCACGGGAGCTCATTGTCCGGCAGGAGAGAAGGAGGCCCACATCACAGAAGAGGCTTGGATCTTTTCAGGGCTCTTCTCTGAAAAAACAAGCCACACCACGACACAGGCTGAAAGAGGAAGCCGGGAATGGGAGATGGCCACAATCCCAGTCACTGGAACGCCGGCCTCACTGGACAAGCCACCCGTTTGGCACCCCTCTGATGAAGCCCGTGGCGGTGGCACGGTGCTCTACCCCGCCTGGGCTCTGGCCTCTGCTCCGTCCTCCCTCTGGCTGTGTATCCCCTGTTTCTCCGGGGCTTAGATGCTTCCTGGGCTGGCTGGATGTCTTCCAGAAGGATCACTTCCCAGTCCATCAGGGAGACACTTCCTGGAGATCCCTGTCATGATTGTTTCTCTCTGCAAACCTGCTTGGGTTTCAGCCGATTTCCACCGGGGGAGGGGGAGCTGCAGGGCGCCTGCTGGGGTCTCAGGACTCCGCTTCAGATCCGATTCTGGAGCCTCCGGGTGAGAAAGCATGGGCTGAGCACATCTAGTGAGGCAGGCAGGGTCTGGCTGCAGCCCACCATCATCCCACAGGCCACAAGGCTGCGCTGTCAACTGAAAGGTCACTGACGCATCTGAGCCCTCTGCCCCCCTCCCCCTTTGAAAGACAAGTCCTTGCCTTCTGGGACAGGTGCTGGTCGCATTTCCTCTGCACATCCAGTCTCATTCCTGAGAATGAGACTCCCCTCTGCTCCTGGGTGGACTGACACCCTGAAACTTTTGGCCCGCGGCTAGGTCCCAGGCCCTTCAGTATCCCGGCAGGGCACTGCTGTCTCAAAGGAGGGAGGCAGAGGGCTCACGGGTCAGTGAACTTTCAGCTGACTCCGCGCGTTGAGGCCCATGGGATCATTCTGGGCTGCAGCCAGGCCCTGCCTGCCTCAGTCCATGTGCTCAGACCGTCCATTCTTACCCGGAGGGGTCCAGAATCGGATCTGCTGGGAGGTCGTGACCTGACCCCAGCAGGCGCCCTGAAGCTCCCCCTCCCCCGATGGAAATCGGCTCACGGAGGTCCTGAAGACGGGACTCCTGGGGTTTGATCCTGGGACGCCGCCCGCGGCCGCCTCTCCCACGCGGCCCCCTACTGGACCCCGGATGCAGCCGCTGCCAAGGCTGCAGCAGGAGAGCCCCTGGCGCCCAGCGGCCACCGTCGTTGAAAGGGGACGCAGCCTGACTGCCGGCAGCGGAGCGCGGGGCGGCCCAGCCAATGCGCATGCGCGAGTGGCGAGCGGGGGCTCTTGCGTCACAGTGGTTCCCACGGTTGTCAGAGCAACCACGCCCTGAGGCCTGGCAAACAGGAGCCCTCCGTGGCAGTGCTTGCGTGGCGGGGCTCCGAGGCTCCAGCCTGACCTCTCCACGGGGTCGACAGGACCGTCTCCGGATGCCAGGAGTCGTGGCATAGGGCTGCCCAGGATGTTGAAAGCACAGGCGGAATCCGGGGGAAGCAGCGCCGCATCCCAGCCTCAGAGCCGCCCGGACGCTGTTCGGGTGAGTCTCCCCGAAAGTCGTGCTCCCGGGATCTCGAAGACGGGTCGGCCTGTGGGCCGGTGGGCTGCTCTGCTCTCTCAACCGAGGGTCGTTCTGCTCGAGAGCCGAACCCCGTAGCCTCAGCGCCTGCCTGGGGGTGTTTGTTTCTGTGCCACTGCTGTAGGACTGTCGGTGTGTGTATGTGTTTGTGTGTCTCCCATTTTCGCTTCTCTGTCTGTCTCTCACACTCTGTGAGTTTCTTGCCCTCTCTCTGTCGGTTGGGGGGTGTGTGTGTGTGTGTGTGTGTGTGTGTGTGTGTGTGTGTGTTTGGAGAAATGTGCCCGATGCGCCAGAAAACGGTGTCTTGCATGTCGGCCTGTCTTTGGTGAGCCTCCCTCTGCGTCTGTGCCTGGGTCACGTGTCCGCTTGTCAACCGTTTTCCCCGCGGTTCCACTTTGGGATTGCCAAGGCTTCGACCACGTGAGGAGATGCGTTGCTCCCGGAGCCGTTGAAATCTCATCGCCATCCCGTGCGGCCTCTCTTCTGAGATCAAGACGAACACAGTCCAGCCACGGACAAAAGCCGCACGGGAGCTCATTGTCCGGCAGGAGAGAAGGAGGCCCACATCACAGAAGAGGCTTGGATCTTTTCAGGGCTCTTCTCTGAAAAAACAAGCCACACCACGACACAGGCTGAAAGAGGAAGCCGGGAATGGGAGATGGCCACAATCCCAGTCACTGGAACGCCGGCCTCACTGGACAAGCCACCCGTTTGGCACCCCTCTGATGAAGCCCGTGGCGGTGGCACGGTGCTCTACCCCGCCTGGGCTCTGGCCTCTGCTCCGTCCTCCCTCTGGCTGTGTATCCCCTGTTTCTCCGGGGCTTAGATGCTTCCTGGGCTGGCTGGATGTCTTCCAGAAGGATCACTTCCCAGTCCATCAGGGAGACACTTCCTGGAGATCCCTGTCATGATTGTTTCTCTCTGCAAACCTGCTTGGGTTTCAGCCGATTTCCACCGGGGGAGGGGGAGCTGCAGGGCGCCTGCTGGGGTCTCAGGACTCCGCTTCAGATCCGATTCTGGAGCCTCCGGGTGAGAAAGCATGGGCTGAGCACATCTAGTGAGGCAGGCAGGGTCTGGCTGCAGCCCACCATCATCCCACAGGCCACAAGGCTGCGCTGTCAACTGAAAGGTCACTGACGCATCTGAGCCCTCTGCCCCCCTCCCCCTTTGAAAGACAAGTCCTTGCCTTCTGGGACAGGTGCTGGTCGCATTTCCTCTGCACATCCAGTCTCATTCCTGAGAATGCGACTCCCCTCTGCTCCTGGGTGGACTGACACCCTGAAACTTTTGGCCCGCGGCTAGGTCCCAGGCCCTTCAGTATCCCGGCAGGGCACTGCTGTCTCAAAGGAGGGAGGCAGAGGGCTCACGGGTCAGTGAACTTTCAGCTGACTCCGCGCGTTGAGGCCCATGGGATCATTCTGGGCTGCAGCCAGGCCCTGCCTGCCTCAGTCCATGTGCTCAGACCGTCCATTCTTACCCGGAGGGGTCCAGAATCGGATCTGCTGGGAGGTCGTGACCTGACCCCAGCAGGCGCCCTGAAGCTCCCCCTCCCCCGATGGAAATCGGCTCACGGAGGTCCTGAAGACGGGACTCCTGGGGTTTGATCCTGGGACGCCGCCCGCGGCCGCCTCTCCCACGCGGCCCCCTAGTGGACCCCGGATGCAGCCGCTGCCAAGGCTGCAGCAGGAGAGCCCCTGGCGCCCAGCGGCCACCGTCGTTGAAAGGGGACGCAGCCTGACTGCCGGCAGCGGAGCGCGGGGCGGCCCAGCCAATGCGCATGCGCGAGTGGCGAGCGGGGGCTCTTGCGTCACAGTGGTTCCCACGGTTGTCAGAGCAACCACGCCCTGAGGCCTGGCAAACAGGAGCCCTCCGTGGCAGTGCTTGCGTGGCGGGGCTCCGAGGCTCCAGCCTGACCTCTCCACGGGGTCGACAGGACCGTCTCCGGATGCCAGGAGTCGTGGCATAGGGCTGCCCAGGATGTTGAAAGCACAGGCGGAATCCGGGGGAAGCAGCGCCGCATCCCAGCCTCAGAGCCGCCCGGACGCTGTTCGGGTGAGTCTCCCCGAAAGTCGTGCCCCCGGGATCTCGAAGACGGGTCGGCCTGCGGGCCGGTGGGCTGCTCTGCTCTCTCAACCGAGGGTCGTTCTGCTCGAGAGCCGAACCCCGTAGCCTCAGCGCCTGCCTGGGGGTGTTTGTTTCTGTGCCACTGCTGTAGGACTGTCGGTGTGTGTATGTGTTTGTGTGTCTCCCATTTTCGCTTCTCTGTCTGTCTCTCACACTCTGTGAGTTTCTTGCCCTCTCTCTGTCGGTTGGGGTGTGTGTGTGTGTGTGTGTGTGTGTGTGTTTGGAGAAATGTGCCCGATGCGCCAGAAAACGGTGTCTTGCATGTCGGCCTGTCTTTGGTGAGCCTCCCTCTGCGTCTGTGCCTGGGTCACGTGTCCGCTTGTCAACCGTTTTCCCCGCGGTTCCACTTTGGGATTGCCAAGGCTTCGACCACGTGAGGAGATGCGTTGCTCCCGGAGCCGTTGAAATCTCATCGCCATCCCGTGCGGCCTCTCTTCTGAGATCAAGACGAACACAGTCCAGCCACGGACAAAAGCCGCACGGGAGCTCATTGTCCGGCAGGAGAGAAGGAGGCCCACATCACAGAAGAGGCTTGGATCTTTTCAGGGCTCTTCTCTGAAAAAACAAGCCACACCACGACACAGGCTGAAAGAGGAAGCCGGGAATGGGAGATGGCCACAATCCCAGTCACTGGAACGCCGGCCTCACTGGACAAGTCACCCGTTTGGCACCCCTCTGATGAAGCCCGTGGCGGTGGCACGGTGCTCTACCCCGCCTGGGCTCTGGCCTCTGCTCCGTCCTCCCTCTGGCTGTGTATCCCCTGTTTCTCCGGGGCTTAGATGCTTCCTGGGCTGGCTGGATGTCTTCCAGAAGGATCACTTCCCAGTCCATCAGGGAGACACTTCCTGGAGATCCCTGTCATGATTGTTTCTCTCTGCAAACCTGCTTGGGTTTCAGCCGATTTCCACCGGGGGAGGGGGAGCTGCAGGGCGCCTGCTGGGGTCTCAGGACTCCGCTTCAGATCCGATTCTGGAGCCTCCGGGTGAGAAAGCATGGGCTGAGCACATCTAGTGAGGCAGGCAGGGTCTGGCTGCAGCCCACCATCATCCCACAGGCCACAAGGCTGCGCTGTCAACTGAAAGGTCACTGACGCATCTGAGCCCTCTGCCCCCCTCCCCCTTTGAAAGACAAGTCCTTGCCTTCTGGGACAGGTGCTGGTCGCATTTCCTCTGCACATCCAGTCTCATTCCTGAGAATGAGACTCCCCTCTGCTCCTGGGTGGACTGACACCCTGAAACTTTTGGCCCGCGGCTAGGTCCCAGGCCCTTCAGTATCCCGGCAGGGCACTGCTGTCTCAAAGGAGGGAGGCAGAGGGCTCACGGGTCAGTGAACTTTCAGCTGACTCCGCGCGTTGAGGCCCATGGGATCATTCTGGGCTGCAGCCAGGCCCTGCCTGCCTCAGTCCATGTGCTCAGACCGTCCATTCTTACCCGGAGGGGTCCAGAATCGGATCTGCTGGGAGGTCGTGACCTGACCCCAGCAGGCGCCCTGAAGCTCCCCCTCCCCCGATGGAAATCGGCTCACGGAGGTCCTGAAGACGGGACTCCTGGGGTTTGATCCTGGGACGCCGCCCGCGGCCGCCTCTCCCACGCGGCCCCCTAGTGGACCCCGGATGCAGCCGCTGCCAAGGCTGCAGCAGGAGAGCCCCTGGCGCCCAGCGGCCACCGTCGTTGAAAGGGGACGCAGCCTGACTGCCGGCAGCGGAGCGCGGGGCGGCCCAGCCAATGCGCATGCGCGAGTGGCGAGCGGGGGCTCTTGCGTCACAGTGGTTCCCACGGTTGTCAGAGCAACCACGCCCTGAGGCCTGGCAAACAGGAGCCCTCCGTGGCAGTGCTTGCGTGGCGGGGCTCCGAGGCTCCAGCCTGACCTCTCCACGGGGTCGACAGGACCGTCTCCGGATGCCAGGAGTCGTGGCATAGGGCTGCCCAGGATGTTGAAAGCACAGGCGGAATCCGGGGGAAGCAGCGCCGCATCCCAGCCTCAGAGCCGCCCGGACGCTGTTCGGGTGAGTCTCCCCGAAAGTCGTGCCCCCGGGATCTCGAAGATGGGTCGGCCTGCGGGCCGGTGGGCTGCTCTGCTCTCTCAACCGAGGGTCGTTCTGCTCGAGAGCCGAACCCCGTAGCCTCAGCGCCTGCCTGGGGGTGTTTGTTTCTGTGCCACTGCTGTAGGACTGTCGGTGTGTGTATGTGTTTGTGTGTCTCCCATTTTCGCTTCTCTGTCTGTCTCTCACACTCTGTGAGTTTCTTGCCCTCTCTCTGTCGGTTGGGGTGTGTGTGTGTGTGTGTGTGTGTGTGTGTGTGTGTGTGTTTGGAGAAATGTGCCCGATGCGCCAGAAAACGGTGTCTTGCATGTCGGCCTGTCTTTGGTGAGCCTCCCTCTGCGTCTGTGCCTGGGTCACGTGTCCGCTTGTCAACCGTTTTCCCCGCGGTTCCACTTTGGGATTGCCAAGGCTTCGACCACGTGAGGAGATGCGTTGCTCCCGGAGCCGTTGAAATCTCATCGCCATCCCGTGCGGCCTCTCTTCTGAGATCAAGACGAACACAGTCCAGCCACGGACAAAAGCCGCACGGGAGCTCATTGTCCGGCAGGAGAGAAGGAGGCCCACATCACAGAAGAGGCTTGGATCTTTTCAGGGCTCTTCTCTGAAAAAACAAGCCACACCACGACACAGGCTGAAAGAGGAAGCCGGGAATGGGAGATGGCCACAATCCCAGTCACTGGAACGCCGGCCTCACTGGACAAGCCACCCGTTTGGCACCCCTCTGATGAAGCCCGTGGCAGTGGCACGGTGCTCTACCCCGCCTGGGCTCTGGCCTCTGCTCCGTCCTCCCTCTGGCTGTGTATCCCGTTTCTCCGGGGCTTAGATGCTTCCTGGGCTGGCTGGATGTCTTCCAGAAGGATCACTTCCCAGTCCATCAGGGAGACACTTCCTGGAGATCCCTGTCATGATTGTTTCTCTCTGCAAACCTGCTTGGGTTTCAGCCGATTTCCACCGGGGGAGGGGGAGCTGCAGGGCGCCTGCTGGGGTCTCAGGACTCCGCTTCAGATCCGATTCTGGAGCCTCCGGGTGAGAAAGCATGGGCTGAGCACATCTAGTGAGGCAGGCAGGGTCTGGCTGCAGCCCACCATCATCCCACAGGCCACAAGGCTGCGCTGTCAACTGAAAGGTCACTGACGCATCTGAGCCCTCTGCCCCCCTCCCCCTTTGAAAGACAAGTCCTTGCCTTCTGGGACAGGTGCTGGTCGCATTTCCTCTGCACATCCAGTCTCATTCCTGAGAATGCGACTCCCCTCTGCTCCTGGGTGGACTGACACCCTGAAACTTTTGGCCCGCGGCTAGGTCCCAGGCCCTTCAGTATCCCGGCAGGGCACTGCTGTCTCAAAGGAGGGAGGCAGAGGGCTCACGGGTCAGTGAACTTTCAGCTGACTCCGCGCGTTGAGGCCCATGGGATCATTCTGGGCTGCAGCCAGGCCCTGCCTGCCTCAGTCCATGTGCTCAGACCGTCCATTCTTACCCGGAGGGGTCCAGAATCGGATCTGCTGGGAGGTCGTGACCTGACCCCAGCAGGCGCCCTGAAGCTCCCCCTCCCCCGATGGAAATCGGCTCACGGAGGTCCTGAAGACGGGACTCCTGGGGTTTGATCCTGGGACGCCGCCCGCGGCCGCCTCTCCCACGCGGCCCCCTACTGGACCCCGGATGCAGCCGCTGCCAAGGCTGCAGCAGGAGAGCCCCTGGCGCCCAGCGGCCACCGTCGTTGAAAGGGGACGCAGCCTGACTGCCGGCAGCGGAGCGCGGGGCGGCCCAGCCAATGCGCATGCGCGAGTGGCGAGCGGGGGCTCTTGCGTCACAGTGGTTCCCACGGTTGTCAGAGCAACCACGCCCTGAGGCCTGGCAAACAGGAGCCCTCCGTGGCAGTGCTTGCGTGGCGGGGCTCCGAGGCTCCAGCCTGACCTCTCCACGGGGTCGACAGGACCGTCTCCGGATGCCAGGAGTCGTGGCATAGGGCTGCCCAGGATGTTGAAAGCACAGGCGGAATCCGGGGGAAGCAGCGCCGCATCCCAGCCTCAGAGCCGCCCGGACGCTGTTCGGGTGAGTCTCCCCGAAAGTCGTGCCCCCGGGATCTCGAAGACGGGTCGGCCTGCGGGCCGGTGGGCTGCTCTGCTCTCTCAACCGAGGGTCGTTCTGCTCGAGAGCCGAACCCCGTAGCCTCAGCGCCTGCCTGGGGGTGTTTGTTTCTGTGCCACTGCTGTAGGACTGTCGGTGTGTGTATGTGTTTGTGTGTCTCCCATTTTCGCTTCTCTGTCTGTCTCTCACACTCTGTGAGTTTCTTGCCCTCTCTCTGTCGGTTGGGGTGTGTGTGTGTGTGTGTGTGTGTGTGTGTGTGTGTTTGGAGAAATGTGCCCGATGCGCCAGAAAACGGTGTCTTGCATGTCGGCCTGTCTTTGGTGAGCCTCCCTCTGCGTCTGTGCCTGGGTCACGTGTCCGCTTGTCAACCGTTTTCCCCGCGGTTCCACTTTGGGATTGCCAAGGCTTCGACCACGTGAGGAGATGCGTTGCTCCCGGAGCCGTTGAAATCTCATCGCCATCCCGTGCGGCCTCTCTTCTGAGATCAAGACGAACACAGTCCAGCCACGGACAAAAGCCGCACGGGAGCTCATTGTCCGGCAGGAGAGAAGGAGGCCCACATCACAGAAGAGGCTTGGATCTTTTCAGGGCTCTTCTCTGAAAAAACAAGCCACACCACGACACAGGCTGAAAGAGGAAGCCGGGAATGGGAGATGGCCACAATCCCAGTCACTGGAACGCCGGCCTCACTGGACAAGCCACCCGTTTGGCACCCCTCTGATGAAGCCCGTGGCGGTGGCACGGTGCTCTACCCCGCCTGGGCTCTGGCCTCTGCTCCGTCCTCCCTCTGGCTGTGTATCCCCTGTTTCTCCGGGGCTTAGATGCTTCCTGGGCTGGCTGGATGTCTTCCAGAAGGATCACTTCCCAGTCCATCAGGGAGACACTTCCTGGAGATCCCTGTCATGATTGTTTCTCTCTGCAAACCTGCTTGGGTTTCAGCCGATTTCCACCGGGGGAGGGGGAGCTGCAGGGCGCCTGCTGGGGTCTCAGGACTCCGCTTCAGATCCGATTCTGGAGCCTCCGGGTGAGAAAGCATGGGCTGAGCACATCTAGTGAGGCAGGCAGGGTCTGGCTGCAGCCCACCATCATCCCACAGGCCACAAGGCTGCGCTGTCAACTGAAAGGTCACTGACGCATCTGAGCCCTCTGCCCCCCTCCCCCTTTGAAAGACAAGTCCTTGCCTTCTGGGACAGGTGCTGGTCGCATTTCCTCTGCACATCCAGTCTCATTCCTGAGAATGAGACTCCCCTCTGCTCCTGGGTGGACTGACACCCTGAAACTTTTGGCCCGCGGCTAGGTCCCAGGCCCTTCAGTATCCCGGCAGGGCACTGCTGTCTCAAAGGAGGGAGGCAGAGGGCTCACGGGTCAGTGAACTTTCAGCTGACTCCGCGCGTTGAGGCCCATGGGATCATTCTGGGCTGCAGCCAGGCCCTGCCTGCCTCAGTCCATGTGCTCAGACCGTCCATTCTTACCCGGAGGGGTCCAGAATCGGATCTGCTGGGAGGTCGTGACCTGACCCCAGCAGGCGCCCTGAAGCTCCCCCTCCCCCGATGGAAATCGGCTCACGGAGGTCCTGAAGACGGGACTCCTGGGGTTTGATCCTGGGACGCCGCCCGCGGCCGCCTCTCCCACGCGGCCCCCTACTGGACCCCGGATGCAGCCGCTGCCAAGGCTGCAGCAGGAGAGCCCCTGGCGCCCAGCGGCCACCGTCGTTGAAAGGGGACGCAGCCTGACTGCCGGCAGCGGAGCGCGGGGCGGCCCAGCCAATGCGCATGCGCGAGTGGCGAGCGGGGGCTCTTGCGTCACAGTGGTTCCCACGGTTGTCAGAGCAACCACGCCCTGAGGCCTGGCAAACAGGAGCCCTCCGTGGCAGTGCTTGCGTGGCGGGGCTCCGAGGCTCCAGCCTGACCTCTCCACGGGGTCGACAGGACCGTCTCCGGATGCCAGGAGTCGTGGCATAGGGCTGCCCAGGATGTTGAAAGCACAGGCGGAATCCGGGGGAAGCAGCGCCGCATCCCAGCCTCAGAGCCGCCCGGACGCTGTTCGGGTGAGTCTCCCCGAAAGTCGTGCCCCCGGGATCTCGAAGACGGGTCGGCCTGCGGGCCGGTGGGCTGCTCTGCTCTCTCAACCGAGGGTCGTTCTGCTCGAGAGCCGAACCCCGTAGCCTCAGCGCCTGCCTGGGGGTGTTTGTTTCTGTGCCACTGCTGTAGGACTGTCGGTGTGTGTATGTGTTTGTGTGTCTCCCATTTTCGCTTCTCTGTCTGTCTCTCACACTCTGTGAGTTTCTTGCCCTCTCTCTGTCGGTTGGGGTGTGTGTGTGTGTGTGTGTGTGTGTGTGTTTGGAGAAATGTGCCCGATGCGCCAGAAAACGGTGTCTTGCATGTCGGCCTGTCTTTGGTGAGCCTCCCTCTGCGTCTGTGCCTGGGTCACGTGTCCGCTTGTCAACCGTTTTCCCCGCGGTTCCACTTTGGGATTGCCAAGGCTTCGACCACGTGAGGAGATGCGTTGCTCCCGGAGCCGTTGAAATCTCATCGCCATCCCGTGCGGCCTCTCTTCTGAGATCAAGACGAACACAGTCCAGCCACGGACAAAAGCCGCACGGGAGCTCATTGTCCGGCAGGAGAGAAGGAGGCCCACATCACAGAAGAGGCTTGGATCTTTTCAGGGCTCTTCTCTGAAAAAACAAGCCACACCACGACACAGGCTGAAAGAGGAAGCCGGGAATGGGAGATGGCCACAATCCCAGTCACTGGAACGCCGGCCTCACTGGACAAGCCACCCGTTTGGCACCCCTCTGATGAAGCCCGTGGCAGTGGCACGGTGCTCTACCCCGCCTGGGCTCTGGCCTCTGCTCCGTCCTCCCTCTGGCTGTGTATCCCGTTTCTCCGGGGCTTAGATGCTTCCTGGGCTGGCTGGATGTCTTCCAGAAGGATCACTTCCCAGTCCATCAGGGAGACACTTCCTGGAGATCCCTGTCATGATTGTTTCTCTCTGCAAACCTGCTTGGGTTTCAGCCGATTTCCACCGGGGGAGGGGGAGCTGCAGGGCGCCTGCTGGGGTCTCAGGACTCCGCTTCAGATCCGATTCTGGAGCCTCCGGGTGAGAAAGCATGGGCTGAGCACATCTAGTGAGGCAGGCAGGGTCTGGCTGCAGCCCACCATCATCCCACAGGCCACAAGGCTGCGCTGTCAACTGAAAGGTCACTGACGCATCTGAGCCCTCTGCCCCCCTCCCCCTTTGAAAGACAAGTCCTTGCCTTCTGGGACAGGTGCTGGTCGCATTTCCTCTGCACAACCAGTCTCATTCCTGAGAATGAGACTCCTCTCTGCTCCTGGGTGGACTGACACCCTGAAACTTTTGGCCCGCGGCTAGGTCCCAGGCCCTTCAGTATCCCGGCAGGGCACTGCTGTCTCAAAGGAGGGAGGCAGAGGGCTCACGGGTCAGTGAACTTTCAGCTGACTCCGCGCGTTGAGGCCCATGGGATCATTCTGGGCGGCAGCCAGGCCCTGCCTGCCTCAGTCCGTGTGCTCAGACCGTCCATTCTTACCCGGAGGGGTCCAGAATCGGATCTGCTGGGAGGTCGTGACCTGACCCCAGCAGGCGCCCTGAAGCTCCCCCTCCCCCGATGGAAATCGGCTCACGGAGGTCCTGAAGACGGGACTCCTGGGGTTTGATCCTGGGACGCCGCCCGCGGCCGCCTCTCCCACGCGGCCCCCTACTGGACCCCGGATGCAGCCGCTGCCAAGGCTGCAGCAGGAGAGCCCCTGGCGCCCAGCGGCCACCGTCGTTGAAAGGGGACGCAGCCTGACTGCCGGCAGCGGAGCGCGGGGCGGCCCAGCCAATGCGCATGCGCGAGTGGCGAGCGGGGGCTCTTGCGTCACAGTGGTTCCCACGGTTGTCAGAGCAACCACGCCCTGAGGCCTGGCAAACAGGAGCCCTCCGTGGCAGTGCTTGCGTGGCGGGGCTCCGAGGCTCCAGCCTGACCTCTCCACGGGGTCGACAGGACCGTCTCCGGATGCCAGGAGTCGTGGCATAGGGCTGCCCAGGATGTTGAAAGCACAGGCGGAATCCGGGGGAAGCAGCGCCGCATCCCAGCCTCAGAGCCGCCCGGACGCTGTTCGGGTGAGTCTCCCCGAAAGTCGTGCCCCCGGGATCTCGAAGACGGGTCGGCCTGCGGGCCGGTGGGCTGCTCTGCTCTCTCAACCGAGGGTCGTTCTGCTCGAGAGCCGAACCCCGTAGCCTCAGCGCCTGCCTGGGGGTGTTTGTTTCTGTGCCACTGCTGTAGGACTGTCGGTGTGTGTATGTGTTTGTGTGTCTCCCATTTTCGCTTCTCTGTCTGTCTCTCACACTCTGTGAGTTTCTTGCCCTCTCTCTGTCGGTTGGGGTGTGTGTGTGTGTGTGTGTGTGTGTGTGTTTGGAGAAATGTGCCCGATGCGCCAGAAAACGGTGTCTTGCATGTCGGCCTGTCTTTGGTGAGCCTCCCTCTGCGTCTGTGCCTGGGTCACGTGTCCGCTTGTCAACCATTTTCCCCGCGGTTCCACTTTGGGATTGCCAAGGCTTCGACCACGTGAGGAGATGCGTTGCTCCCGGAGCCGTTGAAATCTCATCGCCATCCCGTGCGGCCTCTCTTCTGAGATCAAGACGAACACAGTCCAGCCACGGACAAAAGCCGCACGGGAGCTCATTGTCCGGCAGGAGAGAAGGAGGCCCACATCACAGAAGAGGCTTGGATCTTTTCAGGGCTCTTCTCTGAAAAAACAAGCCACACCACGACACAGGCTGAAAGAGGAAGCCGGGAATGGGAGATGGCCACAATCCCAGTCACTGGAACGCCGGCCTCACTGGACAAGCCACCCGTTTGGCACCCCTCTGATGAAGCCCGTGGCGGTGGCACGGTGCTCTACCCCGCCTGGGCTCTGGCCTCTGCTCCGTCCTCCCTCTGGCTGTGTATCCCCTGTTTCTCCGGGGCTTAGATGCTTCCTGGGCTGGCTGGATGTCTTCCAGAAGGATCACTTCCCAGTCCATCAGGGAGACACTTCCTGGAGATCCCTGTCATGATTGTTTCTCTCTGCAAACCTGCTTGGGTTTCAGCCGATTTCCACCGGGGGAGGGGGAGCTGCAGGGCGCCTGCTGGGGTCTCAGGACTCCGCTTCAGATCCGATTCTGGAGCCTCCGGGTGAGAAAGCATGGGCTGAGCACATCTAGTGAGGCAGGCAGGGTCTGGCTGCAGCCCACCATCATCCCACAGGCCACAAGGCTGCGCTGTCAACTGAAAGGTCACTGACGCATCTGAGCCCTCTGCCCCCCTCCCCCTTTGAAAGACAAGTCCTTGCCTTCTGGGACAGGTGCTGGTCGCATTTCCTCTGCACATCCAGTCTCATTCCTGAGAATGAGACTCCCCTCTGCTCCTGGGTGGACTGACACCCTGAAACTTTTGGCCCGCGGCTAGGTCCCAGGCCCTTCAGTATCCCGGCAGGGCACTGCTGTCTCAAAGGAGGGAGGCAGAGGGCTCACGGGTCAGTGAACTTTCAGCTGACTCCGCGCGTTGAGGCCCATGGGATCATTCTGGGCGGCAGCCAGGCCCTGCCTGCCTCAGTCCATGTGCTCAGACCGTCCATTCTTACCCGGAGGGGTCCAGAATCGGATCTGCTGGGAGGTCGTGACCTGACCCCAGCAGGCGCCCTGAAGCTCCCCCTCCCCCGATGGAAATCGGCTCACGGAGGTCCTGAAGACGGGACTCCTGGGGTTTGATCCTGGGACGCCGCCCGCGGCCGCCTCTCCCACGCGGCCCCCTACTGGACCCCGGATGCAGCCGCTGCCAAGGCTGCAGCAGGAGAGCCCCTGGCGCCCAGCGGCCACCGTCGTTGAAAGGGGACGCAGCCTGACTGCCGGCAGCGGAGCGCGGGGCGGCCCAGCCAATGCGCATGCGCGAGTGGCGAGCGGGGGCTCTTGCGTCACAGTGGTTCCCACGGTTGTCAGAGCAACCACGCCCTGAGGCCTGGCAAACAGGAGCCCTCCGTGGCAGTGCTTGCGTGGCGGGGCTCCGAGGCTCCAGCCTGACCTCTCCACGGGGTCGACAGGACCGTCTCCGGATGCCAGGAGTCGTGGCATAGGGCTGCCCAGGATGTTGAAAGCACAGGCGGAATCCGGGGGAAGCAGCGCCGCATCCCAGCCTCAGAGCCGCCCGGACGCTGTTCGGGTGAGTCTCCCCGAAAGTCGTGCCCCCGGGATCTCGAAGACGGGTCGGCCTGCGGGCCGGTGGGCTGCTCTGCTCTCTCAACCGAGGGTCGTTCTGCTCGAGAGCCGAACCCCGTAGCCTCAGCGCCTGCCTGGGGGTGTTTGTTTCTGTGCCACTGCTGTAGGACTGTCGGTGTGTGTATGTGTTTGTGTGTCTCCCATTTTCGCTTCTCTGTCTGTCTCTCACACTCTGTGAGTTTCTTGCCCTCTCTCTGTCGGTTGGGGTGTGTGTGTGTGTGTGTGTGTGTGTGTGTGTGTGTGTGTGTTTGGAGAAATGTGCCCGATGCGCCAGAAAACGGTGTCTTGCATGTCGGCCTGTCTTTGGTGAGCCTCCCTCTGCGTCTGTGCCTGGGTCACGTGTCCGCTTGTCAACCGTTTTCCCCGCGGTTCCACTTTGGGATTGCCAAGGCTTCGACCACGTGAGGAGATGCGTTGCTCCCGGAGCCGTTGAAATCTCATCGCCATCCCGTGCGGCCTCTCTTCTGAGATCAAGACGAACACAGTCCAGCCACGGACAAAAGCCGCACGGGAGCTCATTGTCCGGCAGGAGAGAAGGAGGCCCACATCACAGAAGAGGCTTGGATCTTTTCAGGGCTCTTCTCTGAAAAAACAAGCCACACCACGACACAGGCTGAAAGAGGAAGCCGGGAATGGGAGATGGCCACAATCCCAGTCACTGGAACGCCGGCCTCACTGGACAAGCCACCCGTTTGGCACCCCTCTGATGAAGCCCGTGGCGGTGGCACGGTGCTCTACCCCGCCTGGGCTCTGGCCTCTGCTCGGTCCTCCCTCTGGCTGTGTATCCCCTGTTTCTCCGGGGCTTAGATGCTTCCTGGGCTGGCTGGATGTCTTCCAGAAGGATCACTTCCCAGTCCATCAGGGAGACACTTCCTGGAGATCCCTGTCATGATTGTTTCTCTCTGCAAACCTGCTTGGGTTTCAGCCGATTTCCACCGGGGGAGGGGGAGCTGCAGGGCGCCTGCTGGGGTCTCAGGACTCCGCTTCAGATCCGATTCTGGAGCCTCCGGGTGAGAAAGCATGGGCTGAGCACATCTAGTGAGGCAGGCAGGGTCTGGCTGCAGCCCACCATCATCCCACAGGCCACAAGGCTGCGCTGTCAACTGAAAGGTCACTGACGCATCTGAGCCCTCTGCCCCCCTCCCCCTTTGAAAGACAAGTCCTTGCCTTCTGGGACAGGTGCTGGTCGCATTTCCTCTGCACATCCAGTCTCATTCCAGAGAATGCGACTCCCCTCTGCTCCTGGGTGGACTGACACCCTGAAACTTTTGGCCCGCGGCTAGGTCCCAGGCCCTTCAGTATCCCGGCAGGGCACTGCTGTCTCAAAGGAGGGAGTCAGAGGGCTCACGGGTCAGTGAACTTTCAGCTGACTCCGCGCGTTGAGGCCCATGGGATCATTCTGGGCTGCAGCCAGGCCCTGCCTGCCTCAGTCCATGTGCTCAGACCGTCCATTCTTACCCGGAGGGGTCCAGAATCGGATCTGCTGGGAGGTCGTGACCTGACCCCAGCAGGCGCCCTGAAGCTCCCCCTCCCCCGATGGAAATCGGCTCACGGAGGTCCTGAAGACGGGACTCCTGGGGTTTGATCCTGGGACGCCGCCCGCGGCCGCCTCTCCCACGCGGCCCCCTACTGGACCCCGGATGCAGCCGCTGCCAAGGCTGCAGCAGGAGAGCCCCTGGCGCCCAGCGGCCACCGTCGTTGAAAGGGGACGCAGCCTGACTGCCGGCAGCGGAGCGCGGGGCGGCCCAGCCAATGCGCATGCGCGAGTGGCGAGCGGGGGCTCTTGCGTCACAGTGGTTCCCACGGTTGTCAGAGCAACCACGCCCTGAGGCCTGGCAAACAGGAGCCCTCCGTGGCAGTGCTTGCGTGGCGGGGCTCCGAGGCTCCAGCCTGACCTCTCCACGGGGTCGACAGGACCGTCTCCGGATGCCAGGAGTCGTGGCATAGGGCTGCCCAGGATGTTGAAAGCACAGGCGGAATCCGGGGGAAGCAGCGCCGCATCCCAGCCTCAGAGCCGCCCGGACGCTGTTCGGGTGAGTCTCCCCGAAAGTCGTGCCCCCGGGATCTCGAAGACGGGTCGGCCTGCGGGCCGGTGGGCTGCTCTGCTCTCTCAACCGAGGGTCGTTCTGCTCGAGAGCCGAACCCCGTAGCCTCAGCGCCTGCCTGGGGGTGTTTGTTTCTGTGCCACTGCTGTAGGACTGTCGGTGTGTGTATGTGTTTGTGTGTCTCCCATTTTCGCTTCTCTGTCTGTCTCTCACACTCTGTGAGTTTCTTGCCCTCTCTCTGTCGGTTGGGGGGTGTGTGTGTGTGTGTGTGTGTGTGTGTTTGGAGAAATGTGCCCGATGCGCCAGAAAACGGTGTCTTGCATGTCGGCCTGTCTTTGGTGAGCCTCCCTCTGCGTCTGTGCCTGGGTCACGTGTCCGCTTGTCAACCGTTTTCCCCGCGGTTCCACTTTGGGATTGCCAAGGCTTCGACCACGTGAGGAGATGCGTTGCTCCCGGAGCCGTTGAAATCTCATCGCCATCCCGTGCGGCCTCTCTTCTGAGATCAAGACGAACACAGTCCAGCCACGGACAAAAGCCGCACGGGAGCTCATTGTCCGGCAGGAGAGAAGGAGGCCCACATCACAGAAGAGGCTTGGATCTTTTCAGGGCTCTTCTCTGAAAAAACAAGCCACACCACGACACAGGCTGAAAGAGGAAGCCGGGAATGGGAGATGGCCACAATCCCAGTCACTGGAACGCCGGCCTCACTGGACAAGCCACCCGTTTGGCACCCCTCTGATGAAGCCCGTGGCGGTGGCACGGTGCTCTACCCCGCCTGGGCTCTGGCCTCTGCTCCGTCCTCCCTCTGGCTGTGTATCCCCTGTTTCTCCGGGGCTTAGATGCTTCCTGGGCTGGCTGGATGTCTTCCAGAAGGATCACTTCCCAGTCCATCAGGGAGACACTTCCTGGAGATCCCTGTCATGATTGTTTCTCTCTGCAAACCTGCTTGGGTTTCAGCCGATTTCCACCGGGGGAGGGGGAGCTGCAGGGCGCCTGCTGGGGTCTCAGGACTCCGCTTCAGATCCGATTCTGGAGCCTCCGGGTGAGAAAGCATGGGCTGAGCACATCTAGTGAGGCAGGCAGGGTCTGGCTGCAGCCCACCATCATCCCACAGGCCACAAGGCTGCGCTGTCAACTGAAAGGTCACTGACGCATCTGAGCCCTCTGCCCCCCTCCCCCTTTGAAAGACAAGTCCTTGCCTTCTGGGACAGGTGCTGGTCGCATTTCCTCTGCACATCCAGTCTCATTCCTGAGAATGCGACTCCCCTCTGCTCCTGGGTGGACTGACACCCTGAAACTTTTGGCCCGCGGCTAGGTCCCAGGCCCTTCAGTATCCCGGCAGGGCACTGCTGTCTCAAAGGAGGGAGGCAGAGGGCTCACGGGTCAGTGAACTTTCAGCTGACTCCGCGCGTTGAGGCCCATGGGATCATTCTGGGCTGCAGCCAGGCCCTGCCTGCCTCAGTCCATGTGCTCAGACCGTCCATTCTTACCCGGAGGGGTCCAGAATCGGATCTGCTGGGAGGTCGTGACCTGACCCCAGCAGGCGCCCTGAAGCTCCCCCTCCCCCGATGGAAATCGGCTCACGGAGGTCCTGAAGACGGGACTCCTGGGGTTTGATCCTGGGACGCCGCCCGCGGCCGCCTCTCCCACGCGGCCCCCTACTGGACCCCGGATGCAGCCGCTGCCAAGGCTGCAGCAGGAGAGCCCCTGGCGCCCAGCGGCCACCGTCGTTGAAAGGGGACGCAGCCTGACTGCCGGCAGCGGAGCGCGGGGCGGCCCAGCCAATGCGCATGCGCGAGTGGCGAGCGGGGGCTCTTGCGTCACAGTGGTTCCCACGGTTGTCAGAGCAACCACGCCCTGAGGCCTGGCAAACAGGAGCCCTCCGTGGCAGTGCTTGCGTGGCGGGGCTCCGAGGCTCCAGCCTGACCTCTCCACGGGGTCGACAGGACCGTCTCCGGATGCCAGGAGTCGTGGCATAGGGCTGCCCAGGATGTTGAAAGCACAGGCGGAATCCGGGGGAAGCAGCGCCGCATCCCAGCCTCAGAGCCGCCCGGACGCTGTTCGGGTGAGTCTCCCCGAAAGTCGTGCCCCCGGGATCTCGAAGACGGGTCGGCCTGCGGGCCGGTGGGCTGCTCTGCTCTCTCAACCGAGGGTCGTTCTGCTCGAGAGCCGAACCCCGTAGCCTCAGCGCCTGCCTGGGGGTGTTTGTTTCTGTGCCACTGCTGTAGGACTGTCGGTGTGTGTATGTGTTTGTGTGTCTCCCATTTTCGCTTCTCTGTCTGTCTCTCACACTCTGTGAGTTTCTTGCCCTCTCTCTGTCGGTTGGGGTGTGTGTGTGTGTGTGTGTGTGTGTGTGTTTGGAGAAATGTGCCCGATGCGCCAGAAAACGGTGTCTTGCATGTCGGCCTGTCTTTGGTGAGCCTCCCTCTGCGTCTGTGCCTGGGTCACGTGTCCGCTTGTCAACCGTTTTCCCCGCGGTTCCACTTTGGGATTGCCAAGGCTTCGACCACGTGAGGAGATGCGTTGCTCCCGGAGCCGTTGAAATCTCATCGCCATCCCGTGCGGCCTCTCTTCTGAGATCAAGACGAACACAGTCCAGCCACGGACAAAAGCCGCACGGGAGCTCATTGTCCGGCAGGAGAGAAGGAGGCCCACATCACAGAAGAGGCTTGGATCTTTTCAGGGCTCTTCTCTGAAAAAACAAGCCACACCATGACACAGGCTGAAAGAGGAAGCCGGGAATGGGAGATGGCCACAATCCCAGTCACTGGAACGCCGGCCTCACTGGACAAGCCACCCGTTTGGCACCCCTCTGATGAAGCCCGTGGCGGTGGCACGGTGCTCTACCCCGCCTGGGCTCTGGCCTCTGCTCCGTCCTCCCTCTGGCTGTGTATCCCCTGTTTCTCCGGGGCTTAGATGCTTCCTGGGCTGGCTGGATGTCTTCCAGAAGGATCACTTCCCAGTCCATCAGGGAGACACTTCCTGGAGATCCCTGTCATGATTGTTTCTCTCTGCAAACCTGCTTGGGTTTCAGCCGATTTCCACCGGGGGAGGGGGAGCTGCAGGGCGCCTGCTGGGGTCTCAGGACTCCGCTTCAGATCCGATTCTGGAGCCTCCGGGTGAGAAAGCATGGGCTGAGCACATCTAGTGAGGCAGGCAGGGTCTGGCTGCAGCCCACCATCATCCCACAGGCCACAAGGCTGCGCTGTCAACTGAAAGGTCACTGACGCATCTGAGCCCTCTGCCCCCCTCCCCCTTTGAAAGACAAGTCCTTGCCTTCTGGGACAGGTGCTGGTCGCATTTCCTCTGCACAACCAGTCTCATTCCTGAGAATGAGACTCCTCTCTGCTCCTGGGTGGACTGACACCCTGAAACTTTTGGCCCGCGGCTAGGTCCCAGGCCCTTCAGTATCCCGGCAGGGCACTGCTGTCTCAAAGGAGGGAGGCAGAGGGCTCACGGGTCAGTGAACTTTCAGCTGACTCCGCGCGTTGAGGCCCATGGGATCATTCTGGGCGGCAGCCAGGCCCTGCCTGCCTCAGTCCATGTGCTCAGACCGTCCATTCTTACCCGGAGGGGTCCAGAATCGGATCTGCTGGGAGGTCGTGACCTGACCCCAGCAGGCGCCCTGAAGCTCCCCCTCCCCCGATGGAAATCGGCTCACGGAGGTCCTGAAGACGGGACTCCTGGGGTTTGATCCTGGGACGCCGCCCGCGGCCGCCTCTCCCACGCGGCCCCCTACTGGACCCCGGATGCAGCCGCTGCCAAGGCTGCAGCAGGAGAGCCCCTGGCGCCCAGCGGCCACCGTCGTTGAAAGGGGACGCAGCCTGACTGCCGGCAGCGGAGCGCGGGGCGGCCCAGCCAATGCGCATGCGCGAGTGGCGAGCGGGGGCTCTTGCGTCACAGTGGTTCCCACGGTTGTCAGAGCAACCACGCCCTGAGGCCTGGCAAACAGGAGCCCTCCGTGGCAGTGCTTGCGTGGCGGGGCTCCGAGGCTCCAGCCTGACCTCTCCACGGGGTCGACAGGACCGTCTCCGGATGCCAGGAGTCGTGGCATAGGGCTGCCCAGGATGTTGAAAGCACAGGCGGAATCCGGGGGAAGCAGCGCCGCATCCCAGCCTCAGAGCCGCCCGGACGCTGTTCGGGTGAGTCTCCCCGAAAGTCGTGCCCCCGGGATCTCGAAGACGGGTCGGCCTGCGGGCCGGTGGGCTGCTCTGCTCTCTCAACCGAGGGTCGTTCTGCTCGAGAGCCGAACCCCGTAGCCTCAGCGCCTGCCTGGGGGTGTTTGTTTCTGTGCCACTGCTGTAGGACTGTCGGTGTGTGTATGTGTTTGTGTGTCTCCCATTTTCGCTTCTCTGTCTGTCTCTCACACTCTGTGAGTTTCTTGCCCTCTCTCTGTCGGTTGGGGTGTGTGTGTGTGTGTGTGTGTGTGTGTGTTTGGAGAAATGTGCCCGATGCGCCAGAAAACGGTGTCTTGCATGTCGGCCTGTCTTTGGTGAGCCTCCCTCTGCGTCTGTGCCTGGGTCACGTGTCCGCTTGTCAACCGTTTTCCCCGCGGTTCCACTTTGGGATTGCCAAGGCTTCGACCACGTGAGGAGATGCGTTGCTCCCGGAGCCGTTGAAATCTCATCGCCATCCCGTGCGGCCTCTCTTCTGAGATCAAGACGAACACAGTCCAGCCACGGACAAAAGCCGCACGGGAGCTCATTGTCCGGCAGGAGAGAAGGAGGCCCACATCACAGAAGAGGCTTGGATCTTTTCAGGGCTCTTCTCTGAAAAAACAAGCCACACCACGACACAGGCTGAAAGAGGAAGCCGGGAATGGGAGATGGCCACAATCCCAGTCACTGGAACGCCGGCCTCACTGGACAAGCCACCCGTTTGGCACCCCTCTGATGAAGCCCGTGGGGGGGCACGGTGCTCTACCCCGCCTGGGCTCTGGCCTCTGCTCCGTCCTCCCTCTGGCTGTGTATCCCCTGTTTCTCCGGGGCTTAGATGCTTCCTGGGCTGGCTGGATGTCTTCCAGAAGGATCACTTCCCAGTCCATCAGGGAGACACTTCCTGGAGATCCCTGTCATGATTGTTTCTCTCTGCAAACCTGCTTGGGTTTCAGCCGATTTCCACCGGGGAGGTGGAGCTGCAGGGCGCCTGCTGGGGTCTCAGGACTCCGCTTCGGATCCGATTCTGGAGCCTCCGGGTGAGAAAGCATGGGCTGAGCACATCTAGTGAGGCAGGCAGGGTCTGGCTGCAGCCCACCATCATCCCACAGGCCACAAGGCTGCGCTGTCAACTGAAAGGTCACTGACGCATCTGAGCCCTCTGCCCCCCTCCCCCTTTGAAAGACAAGTCCTTGCCTTCTGGGACAGGTGCTGGTCGCATTTCCTCTGCACATCCAGTCTCATTCCTGAGAATGAGACTCCCCTCTGCTCCTGGGTGGACTGACACCCTGAAACTTTTGGCCCGCGGCTAGGTCCCAGGCCCTTCAGTATCCCGGCAGGGCACTGCTGTCTCAAAGGAGGGAGGCAGAGGGCTCACGGGTCAGTGAACTTTCAGCTGACTCCGCGCGTTGAGGCCCATGGGATCATTCTGGGCTGCAGCCAGGCCCTGCCTGCCTCAGTCCATGTGCTCAGACCGTCCATTCTTACCCGGAGGGGTCCAGAATCGGATCTGCTGGGAGGTCGTGACCTGACCCCAGCAGGCGCCCTGAAGCTCCCCCTCCCCCGATGGAAATCGGCTCACGGAGGTCCTGAAGACGGGACTCCTGGGGTTTGATCCTGGGTCGCCGCCCGCGGCCGCCTCTCCCACGCGGCCCCCTACTGGACCCCGGATGCAGCCGCTGCCAAGGCTGCAGCAGGAGAGCCCCTGGCGCCCAGCGGCCACCGTCGTTGAAAGGGGACGCAGCCTGACTGCCGGCAGCGGAGCGCGGGGCGGCCCAGCCAATGCGCATGCGCGAGTGGTGAGCGGGGGCTCTTGCGTCACAGTGGTTCCCACGGTTGTCAGAGCAACCACGCCCTGAGGCCTGGCAAACAGGAGCCCTCCGTGGCAGTGCTTGCGTGGCGGGGCTCCGAGGCTCCAGCCTGACCTCTCCACGGGGTCGACAGGACCGTCTCCGGATGCCAGGAGTCGTGGCATAGGGCTGCCCAGGATGTTGAAAGCACAGGCGGAATCCGGGGGAAGCAGCGCCGCATCCCAGCCTCAGAGCCGCCCGGACGCTGTTCGGGTGAGTCTCCCCGAAAGTCGTGCCCCCGGGATCTCGAAGACGGGTCGGCCTGCGGGCCGGTGGGCTGCTCTGCTCTCTCAACCGAGGGTCGTTCTGCTCGAGAGCCGAACCCCGTAGCCTCAGCGCCTGCCTGGGGGTGTTTGTTTCTGTGCCACTGCTGTAGGACTGTCGGTGTGTGTATGTGTTTGTGTGTCTCCCATTTTCGCTTCTCTGTCTGTCTCTCACACTCTGTGAGTTTCTTGCCCTCTCTCTGTCGGTTGGGGTGTGTGTGTGTGTGTGTGTGTGTGTGTTTGGAGAAATGTGCCCGATGCGCCAGAAAACGGTGTCTTGCATGTCGGCCTGTCTTTGGTGAGCCTCCCTCTGCGTCTGTGCCTGGGTCACGTGTCCGCTTGTCAACCGTTTTCCCCGCGGTTCCACTTTGGGATTGCCAAGGCTTCGACCACGTGAGGAGATGCGTTGCTCCCGGAGCCGTTGAAATCTCATCGCCATCCCGTGCGGCCTCTCTTCTGAGATCAAGACGAACACAGTCCAGCCACGGACAAAAGCCGCACGGGAGCTCATTGTCCGGCAGGAGAGAAGGAGGCCCACATCACAGAAGAGGCTTGGATCTTTTCAGGGCTCTTCTCTGAAAAAACAAGCCACACCACGACACAGGCTGAAAGAGGAAGCCGGGAATGGGAGATGGCCACAATCCCAGTCACTGGAACGCCGGCCTCACTGGACAAGCCACCCGTTTGGCACCCCTCTGATGAAGCCCGTGGCGGTGGCACGGTGCTCTACCCCGCCTGGGCTCTGGCCTCTGCTCGGTCCTCCCTCTGGCTGTGTATCCCCTGTTTCTCCGGGGCTTAGATGCTTCCTGGGCTGGCTGGATGTCTTCCAGAAGGATCACTTCCCAGTCCATCAGGGAGACACTTCCTGGAGATCCCTGTCATGATTGTTTCTCTCTGCAAACCTGCTTGGGTTTCAGCCGATTTCCACCGGGGGAGGGGGAGCTGCAGGGCGCCTGCTGGGGTCTCAGGACTCCGCTTCAGATCCGATTCTGGAGCCTCCGGGTGAGAAAGCATGGGCTGAGCACATCTAGTGAGGCAGGCAGGGTCTGGCTGCAGCCCACCATCATCCCACAGGCCACAAGGCTGCGCTGTCAACTGAAAGGTCACTGACGCATCTGAGCCCTCTGCCCCCCTCCCCCTTTGAAAGACAAGTCCTTGCCTTCTGGGACAGGTGCTGGTCGCATTTCCTCTGCACATCCAGTCTCATTCCAGAGAATGAGACTCCTCTCTGCTCCTGGGTGGACTGACACCCTGAAACTTTTGGCCCGCGGCTAGGTCCCAGGCCCTTCAGTATCCCGGCAGGGCACTGCTGTCTCAAAGGAGGGAGGCAGAGGGCTCACGGGTCAGTGAACTTTCAGCTGACTCCGCGCGTTGAGGCCCATGGGATCATTCTGGGCTGCAGCCAGGCCCTGCCTGCCTCAGTCCATGTGCTCAGACCGTCCATTCTTACCCGGAGGGGTCCAGAATCGGATCTGCTGGGAGGTCGTGACCTGACCCCAGCAGGCGCCCTGAAGCTCCCCCTCCCCCGATGGAAATCGGCTCACGGAGGTCCTGAAGACGGGACTCCTGGGGTTTGATCCTGGGACGCCGCCCGCGGCCGCCTCTCCCACGCGGCCCCCTACTGGACCCCGGATGCAGCCGCTGCCAAGGCTGCAGCAGGAGAGCCCCTGGCGCCCAGCGGCCACCGTCGTTGAAAGGGGACGCAGCCTGACTGCCGGCAGCGGAGCGCGGGGCGGCCCAGCCAATGCGCATGCGCGAGTGGCGAGCGGGGGCTCTTGCGTCACAGTGGTTCCCACGGTTGTCAGAGCAACCACGCCCTGAGGCCTGGCAAACAGGAGCCCTCCGTGGCAGTGCTTGCGTGGCGGGGCTCCGAGGCTCCAGCCTGACCTCTCCACGGGGTCGACAGGACCGTCTCCGGATGCCAGGAGTCGTGGCATAGGGCTGCCCAGGATGTTGAAAGCACAGGCGGAATCCGGGGGAAGCAGCGCCGCATCCCAGCCTCAGAGCCGCCCGGACGCTGTTCGGGTGAGTCTCCCCGAAAGTCGTGCCCCCGGGATCTCGAAGACGGGTCGGCCTGCGGGCCGGTGGGCTGCTCTGCTCTCTCAACCGAGGGTCGTTCTGCTCGAGAGCCGAACCCCGTAGCCTCAGCGCCTGCCTGGGGGTGTTTGTTTCTGTGCCACTGCTGTAGGACTGTCGGTGTGTGTATGTGTTTGTGTGTCTCCCATTTTCGCTTCTCTGTCTGTCTCTCACACTCTGTGAGTTTCTTGCCCTCTCTCTGTCGGTTGGGGTGTGTGTGTGTGTGTGTGTGTGTGTGTGTGTGTGTGTGTGTTTGGAGAAATGTGCCCGATGCGCCAGAAAACGGTGTCTTGCATGTCGGCCTGTCTTTGGTGAGCCTCCCTCTGCGTCTGTGCCTGGGTCACGTGTCCGCTTGTCAACCGTTTTCCCCGCGGTTCCACTTTGGGATTGCCAAGGCTTCGACCACGTGAGGAGATGCGTTGCTCCCGGAGCCGTTGAAATCTCATCGCCATCCCGTGCGGCCTCTCTTCTGAGATCAAGACGAACACAGTCCAGCCACGGACAAAAGCCGCACGGGAGCTCATTGTCCGGCAGGAGAGAAGGAGGCCCACATCACAGAAGAGGCTTGGATCTTTTCAGGGCTCTTCTCTGAAAAAACAAGCCACACCACGACACAGGCTGAAAGAGGAAGCCGGGAATGGGAGATGGCCACAATCCCAGTCACTGGAACGCCGGCCTCACTGGACAAGCCACCAGTTTGGCACCCCTCTGATGAAGCCCGTGGCGGTGGCACGGTGCTCTACCCCGCCTGGGCTCTGGCCTCTGCTCCGTCCTCCCTCTGGCTGTGTATCCCCTGTTTCTCCGGGGCTTAGATGCTTCCTGGGCTGGCTGGATGTCTTCCAGAAGGATCACTTCCCAGTCCATCAGGGAGACACTTCCTGGAGATCCCTGTCATGATTGTTTCTCTCTGCAAACCTGCTTGGGTTTCAGCCGATTTCCACCGGGGGAGGGGGAGCTGCAGGGCGCCTGCTGGGGTCTCAGGACTCCGCTTCAGATCCGATTCTGGAGCCTCCGGGTGAGAAAGCATGGGCTGAGCACATCTAGTGAGGCAGGCAGGGTCTGGCTGCAGCCCACCATCATCCCACAGGCCACAAGGCTGCGCTGTCAACTGAAAGGTCACTGACGCATCTGAGCCCTCTGCCCCCCTCCCCCTTTGAAAGACAAGTCCTTGCCTTCTGGGACAGGTGCTGGTCGCATTTCCTCTGCACATCCAGTCTCATTCCTGAGAATGCGACTCCTCTCTGCTCCTGGGTGGACTGACACCCTGAAACTTTTGGCCCGCGGCTAGGTCCCAGGCCCTTCAGTATCCCGGCAGGGCACTGCTGTCTCAAAGGAGGGAGGCAGAGGGCTCACGGGTCAGTGAACTTTCAGCTGACTCCGCGCGTTGAGGCCCATGGGATCATTCTGGGCTGCAGCCAGGCACTGCCTGCCTCAGTCCATGTGCTCAGACCGTCCATTCTTACCCGGAGGGGTCCAGAATCGGATCTGCTGGGAGGTCGTGACCTGACCCCAGCAGGCGCCCTGAAGCTCCCCCTCCCCCGATGGAAATCGGCTCACGGAGGTCCTGAAGACGGGACTCCTGGGGTTTGATCCTGGGACGCCGCCCGCGGCCGCCTCTCCCACGCGGCCCCCTACTGGACCCCGGATGCAGCCGCTGCCAAGGCTGCAGCAGGAGAGCCCCTGGCGCCCAGCGGCCACCGTCGTTGAAAGGGGACGCAGCCTGACTGCCGGCAGCGGAGCGCGGGGCGGCCCAGCCAATGCGCATGCGCGAGTGGCGAGCGGGGGCTCTTGCGTCACAGTGGTTCCCACGGTTGTCAGAGCAACCACGCCCTGAGGCCTGGCAAACAGGAGCCCTCCGTGGCAGTGCTTGCGTGGCGGGGCTCCGAGGCTCCAGCCTGACCTCTCCACGGGGTCGACAGGACCGTCTCCGGATGCCAGGAGTCGTGGCATAGGGCTGCCCAGGATGTTGAAAGCACAGGCGGAATCCGGGGGAAGCAGCGCCGCATCCCAGCCTCAGAGCCGCCCGGACGCTGTTCGGGTGAGTCTCCCCGAAAGTCGTGCCCCCGGGATCTCGAAGACGGGTCGGCCTGCGGGCCGGTGGGCTGCTCTGCTCTCTCAACCGAGGGTCGTTCTGCTCGAGAGCCGAACCCCGTAGCCTCAGCGCCTGCCTGGGGGTGTTTGTTTCTGTGCCACTGCTGTAGGACTGTCGGTGTGTGTATGTGTTTGTGTGTCTCCCATTTTCGCTTCTCTGTCTGTCTCTCACACTCTGTGAGTTTCTTGCCCTCTCTCTGTCGGTTGGGGTGTGTGTGTGTGTGTGTGTGTGTGTGTGTGTGTTTGGAGAAATGTGCCCGATGCGCCAGAAAACGGTGTCTTGCATGTCGGCCTGTCTTTGGTGAGCCTCCCTCTGCGTCTGTGCCTGGGTCACGTGTCCGCTTGTCAACCGTTTTCCCCGCGGTTCCACTTTGGGATTGCCAAGGCTTCGACCACGTGAGGAGATGCGTTGCTCCCGGAGCCGTTGAAATCTCATCGCCATCCCGTGCGGCCTCTCTTCTGAGATCAAGACGAACACAGTCCAGCCACGGACAAAAGCCGCACGGGAGCTCATTGTCCGGCAGGAGAGAAGGAGGCCCACATCACAGAAGAGGCTTGGATCTTTTCAGGGCTCTTCTCTGAAAAAACAAGCCACACCACGACACAGGCTGAAAGAGGAAGCCGGGAATGGGAGATGGCCACAATCCCAGTCACTGGAACGCCGGCCTCACTGGACAAGCCACCCGTTTGGCACCCCTCTGATGAAGCCCGTGGCGGTGGCACGGTGCTCTACCCCGCCTGGGCTCTGGCCTCTGCTCGGTCCTCCCTCTGGCTGTGTATCCCCTGTTTCTCCGGGGCTTAGATGCTTCCTGGGCTGGCTGGATGTCTTCCAGAAGGATCACTTCCCAGTCCATCAGGGAGACACTTCCTGGAGATCCCTGTCATGATTGTTTCTCTCTGCAAACCTGCTTGGGTTTCAGCCGATTTCCACCGGGGGAGGGGGAGCTGCAGGGCGCCTGCTGGGGTCTCAGGACTCCGCTTCAGATCCGATTCTGGAGCCTCCGGGTGAGAAAGCATGGGCTGAGCACATCTAGTGAGGCAGGCAGGGTCTGGCTGCAGCCCACCATCATCCCACAGGCCACAAGGCTGCGCTGTCAACTGAAAGGTCACTGACGCATCTGAGCCCTCTGCCCCCCTCCCCCTTTGAAAGACAAGTCCTTGCCTTCTGGGACAGGTGCTGGTCGCATTTCCTCTGCACATCCAGTCTCATTCCAGAGAATGAGACTCCTCTCTGCTCCTGGGTGGACTGACACCCTGAAACTTTTGGCCCGCGGCTAGGTCCCAGGCCCTTCAGTATCCCGGCAGGGCACTGCTGTCTCAAAGGAGGGAGGCAGAGGGCTCACGGGTCAGTGAACTTTCAGCTGACTCCGCGCGTTGAGGCCCATGGGATCATTCTGGGCTGCAGCCAGGCACTGCCTGCCTCAGTCCATGTGCTCAGACCGTCCATTCTTACCCGGAGGGGTCCAGAATCGGATCTGCTGGGAGGTCGTGACCTGACCCCAGCAGGCGCCCTGAAGCTCCCCCTCCCCCGATGGAAATCGGCTCACGGAGGTCCTGAAGACGGGACTCCTGGGGTTTGATCCTGGGACGCCGCCCGCGGCCGCCTCTCCCACGCGGCCCCCTACTGGACCCCGGATGCAGCCGCTGCCAAGGCTGCAGCAGGAGAGCCCCTGGCGCCCAGCGGCCACCGTCGTTGAAAGGGGACGCAGCCTGACTGCCGGCAGCGGAGCGCGGGGCGGCCCAGCCAATGCGCATGCGCGAGTGGCGAGCGGGGGCTCTTGCGTCACAGTGGTTCCCACGGTTGTCAGAGCAACCACGCCCTGAGGCCTGGCAAACAGGAGCCCTCCGTGGCAGTGCTTGCGTGGCGGGGCTCCGAGGCTCCAGCCTGACCTCTCCACGGGGTCGACAGGACCGTCTCCGGATGCCAGGAGTCGTGGCATAGGGCTGCCCAGGATGTTGAAAGCACAGGCGGAATCCGGGGGAAGCAGCGCCGCATCCCAGCCTCAGAGCCGCCCGGACGCTGTTCGGGTGAGTCTCCCCGAAAGTCGTGCCCCCGGGATCTCGAAGACGGGTCGGCCTGCGGGCCGGTGGGCTGCTCTGCTCTCTCAACCGAGGGTCGTTCTGCTCGAGAGCCGAACCCCGTAGCCTCAGCGCCTGCCTGGGGGTGTTTGTTTCTGTGCCACTGCTGTAGGACTGTCGGTGTGTGTATGTGTTTGTGTGTCTCCCATTTTCGCTTCTCTGTCTGTCTCTCACACTCTGTGAGTTTCTTGCCCTCTCTCTGTCGGTTGGGGTGTGTGTGTGTGTGTGTGTGTGTGTGTGTTTGGAGAAATGTGCCCGATGCGCCAGAAAACGGTGTCTTGCATGTCGGCCTGTCTTTGGTGAGCCTCCCTCTGCGTCTGTGCCTGGGTCACGTGTCCGCTTGTCAACCGTTTTCCCCGCGGTTCCACTTTGGGATTGCCAAGGCTTCGACCACGTGAGGAGATGCGTTGCTCCCGGAGCCGTTGAAATCTCATCGCCATCCCGTGCGGCCTCTCTTCTGAGATCAAGACGAACACAGTCCAGCCACGGACAAAAGCCGCACGGGAGCTCATTGTCCGGCAGGAGAGAAGGAGGCCCACATCACAGAAGAGGCTTGGATCTTTTCAGGGCTCTTCTCTGAAAAAACAAGCCACACCACGACACAGGCTGAAAGAGGAAGCCGGGAATGGGAGATGGCCACAATCCCAGTCACTGGAACGCCGGCCTCACTGGACAAGCCACCAGTTTGGCACCCCTCTGATGAAGCCCGTGGCGGTGGCACGGTGCTCTACCCCGCCTGGGCTCTGGCCTCTGCTCCGTCCTCCCTCTGGCTGTGTATCCCCTGTTTCTCCGGGGCTTAGATGCTTCCTGGGCTGGCTGGATGTCTTCCAGAAGGATCACTTCCCAGTCCATCAGGGAGACACTTCCTGGAGATCCCTGTCATGATTGTTTCTCTCTGCAAACCTGCTTGGGTTTCAGCCGATTTCCACCGGGGGAGGGGGAGCTGCAGGGCGCCTGCTGGGGTCTCAGGACTCCGCTTCAGATCCGATTCTGGAGCCTCCGGGTGAGAAAGCATGGGCTGAGCACATCTAGTGAGGCAGGCAGGGTCTGGCTGCAGCCCACCATCATCCCACAGGCCACAAGGCTGCGCTGTCAACTGAAAGGTCACTGACGCATCTGAGCCCTCTGCCCCCCTCCCCCTTTGAAAGACAAGTCCTTGCCTTCTGGGACAGGTGCTGGTCGCATTTCCTCTGCACATCCAGTCTCATTCCTGAGAATGCGACTCCCCTCTGCTCCTGGGTGGACTGACACCCTGAAACTTTTGGCCCGCGGCTAGGTCCCAGGCCCTTCAGTATCCCGGCAGGGCACTGCTGTCTCAAAGGAGGGAGGCAGAGGGCTCACGGGTCAGTGAACTTTCAGCTGACTCCGCGCGTTGAGGCCCATGGGATCATTCTGGGCTGCAGCCAGGCCCTGCCTGCCTCAGTCCATGTGCTCAGACCGTCCATTCTTACCCGGAGGGGTCCAGAATCGGATCTGCTGGGAGGTCGTGACCTGACCCCAGCAGGCGCCCTGAAGCTCCCTCTCCCCCGATGGAAATCGGCTCACGGAGGTCCTGAAGACGGGACTCCTGGGGTTTGATCCTGGGACGCCGCCCGCGGCCGCCTCTCCCACGCGGCCCCCTACTGGACCCCGGATGCAGCCGCTGCCAAGGCTGCAGCAGGAGAGCCCCTGGCGCCCAGCGGCCACCGTCGTTGAAAGGGGACGCAGCCTGACTGCCGGCAGCGGAGCGCGGGGCGGCCCAGCCAATGCGCATGCGCGAGTGGCGAGCGGGGGCTCTTGCGTCACAGTGGTTCCCACGGTTGTCAGAGCAACCACGCCCTGAGGCCTGGCAAACAGGAGCCCTCCGTGGCAGTGCTTGCGTGGCGGGGCTCCGAGGCTCCAGCCTGACCTCTCCACGGGGTCGACAGGACCGTCTCCGGATGCCAGGAGTCGTGGCATAGGGCTGCCCAGGATGTTGAAAGCACAGGCGGAATCCGGGGGAAGCAGCGCCGCATCCCAGCCTCAGAGCCGCCCGGACGCTGTTCGGGTGAGTCTCCCCGAAAGTCGTGCCCCCGGGATCTCGAAGACGGGTCGGCCTGCGGGCCGGTGGGCTGCTCTGCTCTCTCAACCGAGGGTCGTTCTGCTCGAGAGCCGAACCCCGTAGCCTCAGCGCCTGCCTGGGGGTGTTTGTTTCTGTGCCACTGCTGTAGGACTGTCGGTGTGTGTATGTGTTTGTGTGTCTCCCATTTTCGCTTCTCTGTCTGTCTCTCACACTCTGTGAGTTTCTTGCCCTCTCTCTGTCGGTTGGGGTGTGTGTGTGTGTGTGTGTGTGTGTGTGTTTGGAGAAATGTGCCCGATGCGCCAGAAAACGGTGTCTTGCATGTCGGCCTGTCTTTGGTGAGCCTCCCTCTGCGTCTGTGCCTGGGTCACGTGTCCGCTTGTCAACCGTTTTCCCCGCGGTTCCACTTTGGGATTGCCAAGGCTTCGACCACGTGAGGAGATGCGTTGCTCCCGGAGCCGTTGAAATCTCATCGCCATCCCGTGCGGCCTCTCTTCTGAGATCAAGACGAACACAGTCCAGCCACGGACAAAAGCCGCACGGGAGCTCATTGTCCGGCAGGAGAGAAGGAGGCCCACATCACAGAAGAGGCTTGGATCTTTTCAGGGCTCTTCTCTGAAAAAACAAGCCACACCACGACACAGGCTGAAAGAGGAAGCCGGGAATGGGAGATGGCCACAATCCCAGTCACTGGAACGCCGGCCTCACTGGACAAGCCACCAGTTTGGCACCCCTCTGATGAAGCCCGTGGCGGTGGCACGGTGCTCTACCCCGCCTGGGCTCTGGCCTCTGCTCCGTCCTCCCTCTGGCTGTGTATCCCCTGTTTCTCCGGGGCTTAGATGCTTCCTGGGCTGGCTGGATGTCTTCCAGAAGGATCACTTCCCAGTCCATCAGGGAGACACTTCCTGGAGATCCCTGTCATGATTGTTTCTCTCTGCAAACCTGCTTGGGTTTCAGCCGATTTCCACCGGGGGAGGGGGAGCTGCAGGGCGCCTGCTGGGGTCTCAGGACTCCGCTTCAGATCCGATTCTGGAGCCTCCGGGTGAGAAAGCATGGGCTGAGCACATCTAGTGAGGCAGGCAGGGTCTGGCTGCAGCCCACCATCATCCCACAGGCCACAAGGCTGCGCTGTCAACTGAAAGGTCACTGACGCATCTGAGCCCTCTGCCCCCCTCCCCCTTTGAAAGACAAGTCCTTGCCTTCTGGGACAGGTGCTGGTCGCATTTCCTCTGCACATCCAGTCTCATTCCTGAGAATGCGACTCCCCTCTGCTCCTGGGTGGACTGACACCCTGAAACTTTTGGCCCGCGGCTAGGTCCCAGGCCCTTCAGTATCCCGGCAGGGCACTGCTGTCTCAAAGGAGGGAGGCAGAGGGCTCACGGGTCAGTGAACTTTCAGCTGACTCCGCGCGTTGAGGCCCATGGGATCATTCTGGGCTGCAGCCAGGCCCTGCCTGCCTCAGTCCATGTGCTCAGACCGTCCATTCTTACCCGGAGGGGTCCAGAATCGGATCTGCTGGGAGGTCGTGACCTGACCCCAGCAGGCGCCCTGAAGCTCCCTCTCCCCCGACGGAAATCGGCTCACGGAGGTCCTGAAGACGGGACTCCTGGGGTTTGATCCTGGGACGCCGCCCGCGGCCGCCTCTCCCACGCGGCCCCCTACTGGACCCCGGATGCAGCCGCTGCCAAGGCTGCAGCAGGAGAGCCCCTGGCGCCCAGCGGCCACCGTCGTTGAAAGGGGACGCAGCCTGACTGCCGGCAGCGGAGCGCGGGGCGGCCCAGCCAATGCGCATGCGCGAGTGGCGAGCGGGGGCTCTTGCGTCACAGTGGTTCCCACGGTTGTCAGAGCAACCACGCCCTGAGGCCTGGCAAACAGGAGCCCTCCGTGGCAGTGCTTGCGTGGCGGGGCTCCGAGGCTCCAGCCTGACCTCTCCACGGGGTCGACAGGACCGTCTCCGGATGCCAGGAGTCGTGGCATAGGGCTGCCCAGGATGTTGAAAGCACAGGCGGAATCCGGGGGAAGCAGCGCCGCATCCCAGCCTCAGAGCCGCCCGGACGCTGTTCGGGTGAGTCTCCCCGAAAGTCGTGCCCCCGGGATCTCGAAGACGGGTCGGCCTGCGGGCCGGTGGGCTGCTCTGCTCTCTCAACCGAGGGTCGTTCTGCTCGAGAGCCGAACCCCGTAGCCTCAGCGCCTGCCTGGGGGTGTTTGTTTCTGTGCCACTGCTGTAGGACTGTCGGTGTGTGTATGTGTTTGTGTGTCTCCCATTTTCGCTTCTCTGTCTGTCTCTCACACTCTGTGAGTTTCTTGCCCTCTCTCTGTCGGTTGGGGTGTGTGTGTGTGTGTGTGTGTGTGTGTGTGTGTTTGGAGAAATGTGCCCGATGCGCCAGAAAACGGTGTCTTGCATGTCGGCCTGTCTTTGGTGAGCCTCCCTCTGCGTCTGTGCCTGGGTCACGTGTCCGCTTGTCAACCGTTTTCCCCGCGGTTCCACTTTGGGATTGCCAAGGCTTCGACCACGTGAGGAGATGCGTTGCTCCCGGAGCCGTTGAAATCTCATCGCCATCCCGTGCGGCCTCTCTTCTGAGATCAAGACGAACACAGTCCAGCCACGGACAAAAGCCGCACGGGAGCTCATTGTCCGGCAGGAGAGAAGGAGGCCCACATCACAGAAGAGCCTTGGATCTTTTCAGGGCTCTTCTCTGAAAAAACAAGCCACACCACGACACAGGCTGAAAGAGGAAGCCGGGAATGGGAGATGGCCACAATCCCAGTCACTGGAACGCCGGCCTCACTGGACAAGCCACCAGTTTGGCACCCCTCTGATGAAGCCCGTGGCGGTGGCATGGTGCTCTACCCCGCCTGGGCTCTGGCCTCTGCTCCGTCCTCCCTCTGGCTGTGTATCCCCTGTTTCTCCGGGGCTTAGATGCTTCCTGGGCTGGCTGGATGTCTTCCAGAAGGATCACTTCCCAGTCCATCAGGGAGACACTTCCTGGAGATCCCTGTCATGATTGTTTCTCTCTGCAAACCTGCTTGGGTTTCAGCCGATTTCCACCGGGGGAGGGGGAGCTGCAGGGCGCCTGCTGGGGTCTCAGGACTCCGCTTCAGATCCGATTCTGGAGCCTCCGGGTGAGAAAGCATGGGCTGAGCACATCTAGTGAGGCAGGCAGGGTCTGGCTGCAGCCCACCATCATCCCACAGGCCACAAGGCTGCGCTGTCAACTGAAAGGTCACTGACGCATCTGAGCCCTCTGCCCCCCTCCCCCTTTGAAAGACAAGTCCTTGCCTTCTGGGACAGGTGCTGGTCGCATTTCCTCTGCACATCCAGTCTCATTCCAGAGAATGAGACTCCTCTCTGCTCCTGGGTGGACTGACACCCTGAAACTTTTGGCCCGCGGCTAGGTCCCAGGCCCTTCAGTATCCCGGCAGGGCACTGCTGTCTCAAAGGAGGGAGGCAGAGGGCTCACGGGTCAGTGAACTTTCAGCTGACTCCGCGCGTTGAGGCCCATGGGATCATTCTGGGCTGCAGCCAGGCACTGCCTGCCTCAGTCCATGTGCTCAGACCGTCCATTCTTACCCGGAGGGGTCCAGAATCGGATCTGCTGGGAGGTCGTGACCTGACCCCAGCAGGCGCCCTGAAGCTCCCCCTCCCCCGATGGAAATCGGCTCACGGAGGTCCTGAAGACGGGACTCCTGGGGTTTGATCCTGGGACGCCGCCCGCGGCCGCCTCTCCCACGCGGCCCCCTACTGGACCCCGGATGCAGCCGCTGCCAAGGCTGCAGCAGGAGAGCCCCTGGCGCCCAGCGGCCACCGTCGTTGAAAGGGGACGCAGCCTGACTGCCGGCAGCGGAGCGCGGGGCGGCCCAGCCAATGCGCATGCGCGAGTGGCGAGCGGGGGCTCTTGCGTCACAGTGGTTCCCACGGTTGTCAGAGCAACCACGCCCTGAGGCCTGGCAAACAGGAGCCCTCCGTGGCAGTGCTTGCGTGGCGGGGCTCCGAGGCTCCAGCCTGACCTCTCCACAGGGTCGACAGGACCGTCTCCGGATGCCAGGAGTCGTGGCATAGGGCTGCCCAGGATGTTGAAAGCACAGGCGGAATCCGGGGGAAGCAGCGCCGCATCCCAGCCTCAGAGCCGCCCGGACGCTGTTCGGGTGAGTCTCCCCGAAAGTCGTGCCCCCGGGATCTCGAAGACGGGTCGGCCTGCGGGCCGGTGGGCTGCTCTGCTCTCTCAACCGAGGGTCGTTCTGCTCGAGAGCCGAACCCCGTAGCCTCAGCGCCTGCCTGGGGGTGTTTGTTTCTGTGCCACTGCTGTAGGACTGTCGGTGTGTGTATGTGTTTGTGTGTCTCCCATTTTCGCTTCTCTGTCTGTCTCTCACACTCTGTGAGTTTCTTGCCCTCTCTCTGTCGGTTGGGGTGTGTGTGTGTGTGTGTGTGTGTGTGTGTGTTTGGAGAAATGTGCCCGATGCGCCAGAAAACGGTGTCTTGCATGTCGGCCTGTCTTTGGTGAGCCTCCCTCTGCGTCTGTGCCTGGGTCACGTGTCCGCTTGTCAACCGTTTTCCCCGCGGTTCCACTTTGGGATTGCCAAGGCTTCGACCACGTGAGGAGATGCGTTGCTCCCGGAGCCGTTGAAATCTCATCGCCATCCCGTGCGGCCTCTCTTCTGAGATCAAGACGAACACAGTCCAGCCACGGACAAAAGCCGCACGGGAGCTCATTGTCCGGCAGGAGAGAAGGAGGCCCACATCACAGAAGAGGCTTGGATCTTTTCAGGGCTCTTCTCTGAAAAAACAAGCCACACCACGACACAGGCTGAAAGAGGAAGCCGGGAATGGGAGATGGCCACAATCCCAGTCACTGGAACGCCGGCCTCACTGGACAAGCCACCAGTTTGGCACCCCTCTGATGAAGCCCGTGGCGGTGGCACGGTGCTCTACCCCGCCTGGGCTCTGGCCTCTGCTCCGTCCTCCCTCTGGCTGTGTATCCCCTGTTTCTCCGGGGCTTAGATGCTTCCTGGGCTGGCTGGATGTCTTCCAGAAGGATCACTTCCCAGTCCATCAGGGAGACACTTCCTGGAGATCCCTGTCATGATTGTTTCTCTCTGCAAACCTGCTTGGGTTTCAGCCGATTTCCACCGGGGGAGGGGGAGCTGCAGGGCGCCTGCTGGGGTCTCAGGACTCCGCTTCAGATCCGATTCTGGAGCCTCCGGGTGAGAAAGCATGGGCTGAGCACATCTAGTGAGGCAGGCAGGGTCTGGCTGCAGCCCACCATCATCCCACAGGCCACAAGGCTGCGCTGTCAACTGAAAGGTCACTGACGCATCTGAGCCCTCTGCCCCCCTCCCCCTTTGAAAGACAAGTCCTTGCCTTCTGGGACAGGTGCTGGTCGCATTTCCTCTGCACATCCAGTCTCATTCCTGAGAATGCGACTCCCCTCTGCTCCTGGGTGGACTGACACCCTGAAACTTTTGGCCCGCGGCTAGGTCCCAGGCCCTTCAGTATCCCGGCAGGGCACTGCTGTCTCAAAGGAGGGAGGCAGAGGGCTCACGGGTCAGTGAACTTTCAGCTGACTCCGCGCGTTGAGGCCCATGGGATCATTCTGGGCTGCAGCCAGGCCCTGCCTGCCTCAGTCCATGTGCTCAGACCGTCCATTCTTACCCGGAGGGGTCCAGAATCGGATCTGCTGGGAGGTCGTGACCTGACCCCAGCAGGCGCCCTGAAGCTCCCTCTCCCCCGATGGAAATCGGCTCACGGAGGTCCTGAAGACGGGACTCCTGGGGTTTGATCCTGGGACGCCGCCCGCGGCCGCCTCTCCCACGCGGCCCCCTACTGGACCCCGGATGCAGCCGCTGCCAAGGCTGCAGCAGGAGAGCCCCTGGCGCCCAGCGGCCACCGTCGTTGAAAGGGGACGCAGCCTGACTGCCGGCAGCGGAGCGCGGGGCGGCCCAGCCAATGCGCATGCGCGAGTGGCGAGCGGGGGCTCTTGCGTCACAGTGGTTCCCACGGTTGTCAGAGCAACCACGCCCTGAGGCCTGGCAAACAGGAGCCCTCCGTGGCAGTGCTTGCGTGGCGGGGCTCCGAGGCTCCAGCCTGACCTCTCCACGGGGTCGACAGGACCGTCTCCGGATGCCAGGAGTCGTGGCATAGGGCTGCCCAGGATGTTGAAAGCACAGGCGGAATCCGGGGGAAGCAGCGCCGCATCCCAGCCTCAGAGCCGCCCGGACGCTGTTCGGGTGAGTCTCCCCGAAAGTCGTGCCCCCGGGATCTCGAAGACGGGTCGGCCTGCGGGCCGGTGGGCTGCTCTGCTCTCTCAACCGAGGGTCGTTCTGCTCGAGAGCCGAACCCCGTAGCCTCAGCGCCTGCCTGGGGGTGTTTGTTTCTGTGCCACTGCTGTAGGACTGTCGGTGTGTGTATGTGTTTGTGTGTCTCCCATTTTCGCTTCTCTGTCTGTCTCTCACACTCTGTGAGTTTCTTGCCCTCTCTCTGTCGGTTGGGGTGTGTGTGTGTGTGTGTGTGTGTGTGTGTTTGGAGAAATGTGCCCGATGCGCCAGAAAACGGTGTCTTGCATGTCGGCCTGTCTTTGGTGAGCCTCCCTCTGCGTCTGTGCCTGGGTCACGTGTCCGCTTGTCAACCGTTTTCCCCGCGGTTCCACTTTGGTATTGCCAAGGCTTCGACCACGTGAGGAGATGCGTTGCTCCCGGAGCCGTTGAAATCTCATCGCCATCCCGTGCGGCCTCTCTTCTGAGATCAAGACGAACACAGTCCAGCCACGGACAAAAGCCGCACGGGAGCTCATTGTCCGGCAGGAGAGAAGGAGGCCCACATCACAGAAGAGGCTTGGATCTTTTCAGGGCTCTTCTCTGAAAAAACAAGCCACACCACGACACAGGCTGAAAGAGGAAGCCGGGAATGGGAGATGGCCACAATCCCAGTCACTGGAACGCCGGCCTCACTGGACAAGCCACCAGTTTGGCACCCCTCTGATGAAGCCCGTGGCGGTGGCACGGTGCTCTACCCCGCCTGGGCTCTGGCCTCTGCTCCGTCCTCCCTCTGGCTGTGTATCCCCTGTTTCTCCGGGGCTTAGATGCTTCCTGGGCTGGCTGGATGTCTTCCAGAAGGATCACTTCCCAGTCCATCAGGGAGACACTTCCTGGAGATCCCTGTCATGATTGTTTCTCTCTGCAAACCTGCTTGGGTTTCAGCCGATTTCCACCGGGGGAGGGGGAGCTGCAGGGCGCCTGCTGGGGTCTCAGGACTCCGCTTCAGATCCGATTCTGGAGCCTCCGGGTGAGAAAGCATGGGCTGAGCACATCTAGTGAGGCAGGCAGGGTCTGGCTGCAGCCCACCATCATCCCACAGGCCACAAGGCTGCGCTGTCAACTGAAAGGTCACTGACGCATCTGAGCCCTCTGCCCCCCTCCCCCTTTGAAAGACAAGTCCTTGCCTTCTGGGACAGGTGCTGGTCGCATTTCCTCTGCACATCCAGTCTCATTCCTGAGAATGCGACTCCCCTCTGCTCCTGGGTGGACTGACACCCTGAAACTTTTGGCCCGCGGCTAGGTCCCAGGCCCTTCAGTATCCCGGCAGGGCACTGCTGTCTCAAAGGAGGGAGGCAGAGGGCTCACGGGTCAGTGAACTTTCAGCTGACTCCGCGCGTTGAGGCCCATGGGATCATTCTGGGCTGCAGCCAGGCCCTGCCTGCCTCAGTCCATGTGCTCAGACCGTCCATTCTTACCCGGAGGGGTCCAGAATCGGATCTGCTGGGAGGTCGTGACCTGACCCCAGCAGGCGCCCTGAAGCTCCCTCTCCCCCGATGGAAATCGGCTCACGGAGGTCCTGAAGACGGGACTCCTGGGGTTTGATCCTGGGACGCCGCCCGCGGCCGCCTCTCCCACGCGGCCCCCTACTGGACCCCGGATGCAGCCGCTGCCAAGGCTGCAGCAGGAGAGCCCCTGGCGCCCAGCGGCCACCGTCGTTGAAAGGGGACGCAGCCTGACTGCCGGCAGCGGAGCGCGGGGCGGCCCAGCCAATGCGCATGCGCGAGTGGCGAGCGGGGGCTCTTGCGTCACAGTGGTTCCCACGGTTGTCAGAGCAACCACGCCCTGAGGCCTGGCAAACAGGAGCCCTCCGTGGCAGTGCTTGCGTGGCGGGGCTCCGAGGCTCCAGCCTGACCTCTCCACGGGGTCGACAGGACCGTCTCCGGATGCCAGGAGTCGTGGCATAGGGCTGCCCAGGATGTTGAAAGCACAGGCGGAATCCGGGGGAAGCAGCGCCGCATCCCAGCCTCAGAGCCGCCCGGACGCTGTTCGGGTGAGTCTCCCCGAAAGTCGTGCCCCCGGGATCTCGAAGACGGGTCGGCCTGCGGGCCGGTGGGCTGCTCTGCTCTCTCAACCGAGGGTCGTTCTGCTCGAGAGCCGAACCCCGTAGCCTCAGCGCCTGCCTGGGGGTGTTTGTTTCTGTGCCACTGCTGTAGGACTGTCGGTGTGTGTATGTGTTTGTGTGTCTCCCATTTTCGCTTCTCTGTCTGTCTCTCACACTCTGTGAGTTTCTTGCCCTCTCTCTGTCGGTTGGGGTGTGTGTGTGTGTGTGTGTGTGTGTGTGTTTGGAGAAATGTGCCCGATGCGCCAGAAAACGGTGTCTTGCATGTCGGCCTGTCTTTGGTGAGCCTCCCTCTGCGTCTGTGCCTGGGTCACGTGTCCGCTTGTCAACCGTTTTCCCCGCGGTTCCACTTTGGGATTGCCAAGGCTTCGACCACGTGAGGAGATGCGTTGCTCCCGGAGCCGTTGAAATCTCATCGCCATCCCGTGCGGCCTCTCTTCTGAGATCAAGACGAACACAGTCCAGCCACGGACAAAAGCCGCACGGGAGCTCATTGTCCGGCAGGAGAGAAGGAGGCCCACATCACAGAAGAGGCTTGGATCTTTTCAGGGCTCTTCTCTGAAAAAACAAGCCACACCACGACACAGGCTGAAAGAGGAAGCCGGGAATGGGAGATGGCCACAATCCCAGTCACTGGAACGCCGGCCTCACTGGACAAGCCACCAGTTTGGCACCCCTCTGATGAAGCCCGTGGCGGTGGCACGGTGCTCTACCCCGCCTGGGCTCTGGCCTCTGCTCGGTCCTCCCTCTGGCTGTGTATCCCCTGTTTCTCCGGGGCTTAGATGCTTCCTGGGCTGGCTGGATGTCTTCCAGAAGGATCACTTCCCAGTCCATCAGGGAGACACTTCCTGGAGATCCCTGTCATGATTGTTTCTCTCTGCAAACCTGCTTGGGTTTCAGCCGATTTCCACCGGGGGAGGGGGAGCTGCAGGGCGCCTGCTGGGGTCTCAGGACTCCGCTTCAGATCCGATTCTGGAGCCTCCGGGTGAGAAAGCATGGGCTGAGCACATCTAGTGAGGCAGGCAGGGTCTGGCTGCAGCCCACCATCATCCCACAGGCCACAAGGCTGCGCTGTCAACTGAAAGGTCACTGACGCATCTGAGCCCTCTGCCCCCCTCCCCCTTTGAAAGACAAGTCCTTGCCTTCTGGGACAGGTGCTGGTCGCATTTCCTCTGCACATCCAGTCTCATTCCTGAGAATGCGACTCCCCTCTGCTCCTGGGTGGACTGACACCCTGAAACTTTTGGCCCGCGGCTAGGTCCCAGGCCCTTCAGTATCCCGGCAGGGCACTGCTGTCTCAAAGGAGGGAGGCAGAGGGCTCACGGGTCAGTGAACTTTCAGCTGACTCCGCGCGTTGAGGCCCATGGGATCATTCTGGGCTGCAGCCAGGCCCTGCCTGCCTCAGTCCATGTGCTCAGACCGTCCATTCTTACCCGGAGGGGTCCAGAATCGGATCTGCTGGGAGGTCGTGACCTGACCCCAGCAGGCGCCCTGAAGCTCCCCCTCCCCCGATGGAAATCGGCTCACGGAGGTCCTGAAGACGGGACTCCTGGGGTTTGATCCTGGGACGCCGCCCGCGGCCGCCTCTCCCACGCGGCCCCCTAGTGGACCCCGGATGCAGCCGCTGCCAAGGCTGCAGCAGGAGAGCCCCTGGCGCCCAGCGGCCACCGTCGTTGAAAGGGGACGCAGCCTGACTGCCGGCAGCGGAGCGCGGGGCGGCCCAGCCAATGCGCATGCGCGAGTGGCGAGCGGGGGCTCTTGCGTCACAGTGGTTCCCACGGTTGTCAGAGCAACCACGCCCTGAGGCCTGGCAAACAGGAGCCCTCCGTGGCAGTGCTTGCGTGGCGGGGCTCCGAGGCTCCAGCCTGACCTCTCCACGGGGTCGACAGGACCGTCTCCGGATGCCAGGAGTCGTGGCATAGGGCTGCCCAGGATGTTGAAAGCACAGGCGGAATCCGGGGGAAGCAGCGCCGCATCCCAGCCTCAGAGCCGCCCGGACGCTGTTCGGGTGAGTCTCCCCGAAAGTCGTGCCCCCGGGATCTCGAAGACGGGTCGGCCTGCGGGCCGGTGGGCTGCTCTGCTCTCTCAACCGAGGGTCGTTCTGCTCGAGAGCCGAACCCCGTAGCCTCAGCGCCTGCCTGGGGGTGTTTGTTTCTGTGCCACTGCTGTAGGACTGTCGGTGTGTGTATGTGTTTGTGTGTCTCCCATTTTCGCTTCTCTGTCTGTCTCTCACACTCTGTGAGTTTCTTGCCCTCTCTCTGTCGGTTGGGGTGTGTGTGTGTGTGTGTGTGTGTGTGTGTTTGGAGAAATGTGCCCGATGCGCCAGAAAACGGTGTCTTGCATGTCGGCCTGTCTTTGGTGAGCCTCCCTCTGCGTCTGTGCCTGGGTCACGTGTCCGCTTGTCAACCGTTTTCCCCGCGGTTCCACTTTGGGATTGCCAAGGCTTCGACCACGTGAGGAGATGCGTTGCTCCCGGAGCCGTTGAAATCTCATCGCCATCCCGTGCGGCCTCTCTTCTGAGATCAAGACGAACACAGTCCAGCCACGGACAAAAGCCGCACGGGAGCTCATTGTCCGGCAGGAGAGAAGGAGGCCCACATCACAGAAGAGGCTTGGATCTTTTCAGGGCTCTTCTCTGAAAAAACAAGCCACACCACGACACAGGCTGAAAGAGGAAGCCGGGAATGGGAGATGGCCACAATCCCAGTCACTGGAACGCCGGCCTCACTGGACAAGTCACCCGTTTGGCACCCCTCTGATGAAGCCCGTGGCGGTGGCACGGTGCTCTACCCCGCCTGGGCTCTGGCCTCTGCTCCGTCCTCCCTCTGGCTGTGTATCCCCTGTTTCTCCGGGGCTTAGATGCTTCCTGGGCTGGCTGGATGTCTTCCAGAAGGATCACTTCCCAGTCCATCAGGGAGACACTTCCTGGAGATCCCTGTCATGATTGTTTCTCTCTGCAAACCTGCTTGGGTTTCAGCCGATTTCCACCGGGGGAGGGGGAGCTGCAGGGCGCCTGCTGGGGTCTCAGGACTCCGCTTCAGATCCGATTCTGGAGCCTCCGGGTGAGAAAGCATGGGCTGAGCACATCTAGTGAGGCAGGCAGGGTCTGGCTGCAGCCCACCATCATCCCACAGGCCACAAGGCTGCGCTGTCAACTGAAAGGTCACTGACGCATCTGAGCCCTCTGCCCCCCTCCCCCTTTGAAAGACAAGTCCTTGCCTTCTGGGACAGGTGCTGGTCGCATTTCCTCTGCACATCCAGTCTCATTCCTGAGAATGAGACTCCCCTCTGCTCCTGGGTGGACTGACACCCTGAAACTTTTGGCCCGCGGCTAGGTCCCAGGCCCTTCAGTATCCCGGCAGGGCACTGCTGTCTCAAAGGAGGGAGGCAGAGGGCTCACGGGTCAGTGAACTTTCAGCTGACTCCGCGCGTTGAGGCCCATGGGATCATTCTGGGCTGCAGCCAGGCCCTGCCTGCCTCAGTCCATGTGCTCAGACCGTCCATTCTTACCCGGAGGGGTCCAGAATCGGATCTGCTGGGAGGTCGTGACCTGACCCCAGCAGGCGCCCTGAAGCTCCCCCTCCCCCGATGGAAATCGGCTCACGGAGGTCCTGAAGACGGGACTCCTGGGGTTTGATCCTGGGACGCCGCCCGCGGCCGCCTCTCCCACGCGGCCCCCTAGTGGACCCCGGATGCAGCCGCTGCCAAGGCTGCAGCAGGAGAGCCCCTGGCGCCCAGCGGCCACCGTCGTTGAAAGGGGACGCAGCCTGACTGCCGGCAGCGGAGCGCGGGGCGGCCCAGCCAATGCGCATGCGCGAGTGGCGAGCGGGGGCTCTTGCGTCACAGTGGTTCCCACGGTTGTCAGAGCAACCACGCCCTGAGGCCTGGCAAACAGGAGCCCTCCGTGGCAGTGCTTGCGTGGCGGGGCTCCGAGGCTCCAGCCTGACCTCTCCACGGGGTCGACAGGACCGTCTCCGGATGCCAGGAGTCGTGGCATAGGGCTGCCCAGGATGTTGAAAGCACAGGCGGAATCCGGGGGAAGCAGCGCCGCATCCCAGCCTCAGAGCCGCCCGGACGCTGTTCGGGTGAGTCTCCCCGAAAGTCGTGCCCCCGGGATCTCGAAGATGGGTCGGCCTGCGGGCCGGTGGGCTGCTCTGCTCTCTCAACCGAGGGTCGTTCTGCTCGAGAGCCGAACCCCGTAGCCTCAGCGCCTGCCTGGGGGTGTTTGTTTCTGTGCCACTGCTGTAGGACTGTCGGTGTGTGTATGTGTTTGTGTGTCTCCCATTTTCGCTTCTCTGTCTGTCTCTCACACTCTGTGAGTTTCTTGCCCTCTCTCTGTCGGTTGGGGTGTGTGTGTGTGTGTGTGTGTGTGTGTGTGTGTGTGTGTTTGGAGAAATGTGCCCGATGCGCCAGAAAACGGTGTCTTGCATGTCGGCCTGTCTTTGGTGAGCCTCCCTCTGCGTCTGTGCCTGGGTCACGTGTCCGCTTGTCAACCGTTTTCCCCGCGGTTCCACTTTGGGATTGCCAAGGCTTCGACCACGTGAGGAGATGCGTTGCTCCCGGAGCCGTTGAAATCTCATCGCCATCCCGTGCGGCCTCTCTTCTGAGATCAAGACGAACACAGTCCAGCCACGGACAAAAGCCGCACGGGAGCTCATTGTCCGGCAGGAGAGAAGGAGGCCCACATCACAGAAGAGGCTTGGATCTTTTCAGGGCTCTTCTCTGAAAAAACAAGCCACACCACGACACAGGCTGAAAGAGGAAGCCGGGAATGGGAGATGGCCACAATCCCAGTCACTGGAACGCCGGCCTCACTGGACAAGCCACCCGTTTGGCACCCCTCTGATGAAGCCCGTGGCAGTGGCACGGTGCTCTACCCCGCCTGGGCTCTGGCCTCTGCTCCGTCCTCCCTCTGGCTGTGTATCCCGTTTCTCCGGGGCTTAGATGCTTCCTGGGCTGGCTGGATGTCTTCCAGAAGGATCACTTCCCAGTCCATCAGGGAGACACTTCCTGGAGATCCCTGTCATGATTGTTTCTCTCTGCAAACCTGCTTGGGTTTCAGCCGATTTCCACCGGGGGAGGGGGAGCTGCAGGGCGCCTGCTGGGGTCTCAGGACTCCGCTTCAGATCCGATTCTGGAGCCTCCGGGTGAGAAAGCATGGGCTGAGCACATCTAGTGAGGCAGGCAGGGTCTGGCTGCAGCCCACCATCATCCCACAGGCCACAAGGCTGCGCTGTCAACTGAAAGGTCACTGACGCATCTGAGCCCTCTGCCCCCCTCCCCCTTTGAAAGACAAGTCCTTGCCTTCTGGGACAGGTGCTGGTCGCATTTCCTCTGCACATCCAGTCTCATTCCTGAGAATGCGACTCCCCTCTGCTCCTGGGTGGACTGACACCCTGAAACTTTTGGCCCGCGGCTAGGTCCCAGGCCCTTCAGTATCCCGGCAGGGCACTGCTGTCTCAAAGGAGGGAGGCAGAGGGCTCACGGGTCAGTGAACTTTCAGCTGACTCCGCGCGTTGAGGCCCATGGGATCATTCTGGGCTGCAGCCAGGCCCTGCCTGCCTCAGTCCATGTGCTCAGACCGTCCATTCTTACCCGGAGGGGTCCAGAATCGGATCTGCTGGGAGGTCGTGACCTGACCCCAGCAGGCGCCCTGAAGCTCCCCCTCCCCCGATGGAAATCGGCTCACGGAGGTCCTGAAGACGGGACTCCTGGGGTTTGATCCTGGGACGCCGCCCGCGGCCGCCTCTCCCACGCGGCCCCCTACTGGACCCCGGATGCAGCCGCTGCCAAGGCTGCAGCAGGAGAGCCCCTGGCGCCCAGCGGCCACCGTCGTTGAAAGGGGACGCAGCCTGACTGCCGGCAGCGGAGCGCGGGGCGGCCCAGCCAATGCGCATGCGCGAGTGGCGAGCGGGGGCTCTTGCGTCACAGTGGTTCCCACGGTTGTCAGAGCAACCACGCCCTGAGGCCTGGCAAACAGGAGCCCTCCGTGGCAGTGCTTGCGTGGCGGGGCTCCGAGGCTCCAGCCTGACCTCTCCACGGGGTCGACAGGACCGTCTCCGGATGCCAGGAGTCGTGGCATAGGGCTGCCCAGGATGTTGAAAGCACAGGCGGAATCCGGGGGAAGCAGCGCCGCATCCCAGCCTCAGAGCCGCCCGGACGCTGTTCGGGTGAGTCTCCCCGAAAGTCGTGCCCCCGGGATCTCGAAGACGGGTCGGCCTGCGGGCCGGTGGGCTGCTCTGCTCTCTCAACCGAGGGTCGTTCTGCTCGAGAGCCGAACCCCGTAGCCTCAGCGCCTGCCTGGGGGTGTTTGTTTCTGTGCCACTGCTGTAGGACTGTCGGTGTGTGTATGTGTTTGTGTGTCTCCCATTTTCGCTTCTCTGTCTGTCTCTCACACTCTGTGAGTTTCTTGCCCTCTCTCTGTCGGTTGGGGTGTGTGTGTGTGTGTGTGTGTGTGTGTGTGTGTGTTTGGAGAAATGTGCCCGATGCGCCAGAAAACGGTGTCTTGCATGTCGGCCTGTCTTTGGTGAGCCTCCCTCTGCGTCTGTGCCTGGGTCACGTGTCCGCTTGTCAACCGTTTTCCCCGCGGTTCCACTTTGGGATTGCCAAGGCTTCGACCACGTGAGGAGATGCGTTGCTCCCGGAGCCGTTGAAATCTCATCGCCATCCCGTGCGGCCTCTCTTCTGAGATCAAGACGAACACAGTCCAGCCACGGACAAAAGCCGCACGGGAGCTCATTGTCCGGCAGGAGAGAAGGAGGCCCACATCACAGAAGAGGCTTGGATCTTTTCAGGGCTCTTCTCTGAAAAAACAAGCCACACCACGACACAGGCTGAAAGAGGAAGCCGGGAATGGGAGATGGCCACAATCCCAGTCACTGGAACGCCGGCCTCACTGGACAAGCCACCCGTTTGGCACCCCTCTGATGAAGCCCGTGGCGGTGGCACGGTGCTCTACCCCGCCTGGGCTCTGGCCTCTGCTCCGTCCTCCCTCTGGCTGTGTATCCCCTGTTTCTCCGGGGCTTAGATGCTTCCTGGGCTGGCTGGATGTCTTCCAGAAGGATCACTTCCCAGTCCATCAGGGAGACACTTCCTGGAGATCCCTGTCATGATTGTTTCTCTCTGCAAACCTGCTTGGGTTTCAGCCGATTTCCACCGGGGGAGGGGGAGCTGCAGGGCGCCTGCTGGGGTCTCAGGACTCCGCTTCAGATCCGATTCTGGAGCCTCCGGGTGAGAAAGCATGGGCTGAGCACATCTAGTGAGGCAGGCAGGGTCTGGCTGCAGCCCACCATCATCCCACAGGCCACAAGGCTGCGCTGTCAACTGAAAGGTCACTGACGCATCTGAGCCCTCTGCCCCCCTCCCCCTTTGAAAGACAAGTCCTTGCCTTCTGGGACAGGTGCTGGTCGCATTTCCTCTGCACATCCAGTCTCATTCCTGAGAATGAGACTCCCCTCTGCTCCTGGGTGGACTGACACCCTGAAACTTTTGGCCCGCGGCTAGGTCCCAGGCCCTTCAGTATCCCGGCAGGGCACTGCTGTCTCAAAGGAGGGAGGCAGAGGGCTCACGGGTCAGTGAACTTTCAGCTGACTCCGCGCGTTGAGGCCCATGGGATCATTCTGGGCTGCAGCCAGGCCCTGCCTGCCTCAGTCCATGTGCTCAGACCGTCCATTCTTACCCGGAGGGGTCCAGAATCGGATCTGCTGGGAGGTCGTGACCTGACCCCAGCAGGCGCCCTGAAGCTCCCCCTCCCCCGATGGAAATCGGCTCACGGAGGTCCTGAAGACGGGACTCCTGGGGTTTGATCCTGGGACGCCGCCCGCGGCCGCCTCTCCCACGCGGCCCCCTACTGGACCCCGGATGCAGCCGCTGCCAAGGCTGCAGCAGGAGAGCCCCTGGCGCCCAGCGGCCACCGTCGTTGAAAGGGGACGCAGCCTGACTGCCGGCAGCGGAGCGCGGGGCGGCCCAGCCAATGCGCATGCGCGAGTGGCGAGCGGGGGCTCTTGCGTCACAGTGGTTCCCACGGTTGTCAGAGCAACCACGCCCTGAGGCCTGGCAAACAGGAGCCCTCCGTGGCAGTGCTTGCGTGGCGGGGCTCCGAGGCTCCAGCCTGACCTCTCCACGGGGTCGACAGGACCGTCTCCGGATGCCAGGAGTCGTGGCATAGGGCTGCCCAGGATGTTGAAAGCACAGGCGGAATCCGGGGGAAGCAGCGCCGCATCCCAGCCTCAGAGCCGCCCGGACGCTGTTCGGGTGAGTCTCCCCGAAAGTCGTGCCCCCGGGATCTCGAAGACGGGTCGGCCTGCGGGCCGGTGGGCTGCTCTGCTCTCTCAACCGAGGGTCGTTCTGCTCGAGAGCCGAACCCCGTAGCCTCAGCGCCTGCCTGGGGGTGTTTGTTTCTGTGCCACTGCTGTAGGACTGTCGGTGTGTGTATGTGTTTGTGTGTCTCCCATTTTCGCTTCTCTGTCTGTCTCTCACACTCTGTGAGTTTCTTGCCCTCTCTCTGTCGGTTGGGGTGTGTGTGTGTGTGTGTGTGTGTGTGTGTTTGGAGAAATGTGCCCGATGCGCCAGAAAACGGTGTCTTGCATGTCGGCCTGTCTTTGGTGAGCCTCCCTCTGCGTCTGTGCCTGGGTCACGTGTCCGCTTGTCAACCGTTTTCCCCGCGGTTCCACTTTGGGATTGCCAAGGCTTCGACCACGTGAGGAGATGCGTTGCTCCCGGAGCCGTTGAAATCTCATCGCCATCCCGTGCGGCCTCTCTTCTGAGATCAAGACGAACACAGTCCAGCCACGGACAAAAGCCGCACGGGAGCTCATTGTCCGGCAGGAGAGAAGGAGGCCCACATCACAGAAGAGGCTTGGATCTTTTCAGGGCTCTTCTCTGAAAAAACAAGCCACACCACGACACAGGCTGAAAGAGGAAGCCGGGAATGGGAGATGGCCACAATCCCAGTCACTGGAACGCCGGCCTCACTGGACAAGCCACCCGTTTGGCACCCCTCTGATGAAGCCCGTGGCAGTGGCACGGTGCTCTACCCCGCCTGGGCTCTGGCCTCTGCTCCGTCCTCCCTCTGGCTGTGTATCCCGTTTCTCCGGGGCTTAGATGCTTCCTGGGCTGGCTGGATGTCTTCCAGAAGGATCACTTCCCAGTCCATCAGGGAGACACTTCCTGGAGATCCCTGTCATGATTGTTTCTCTCTGCAAACCTGCTTGGGTTTCAGCCGATTTCCACCGGGGGAGGGGGAGCTGCAGGGCGCCTGCTGGGGTCTCAGGACTCCGCTTCAGATCCGATTCTGGAGCCTCCGGGTGAGAAAGCATGGGCTGAGCACATCTAGTGAGGCAGGCAGGGTCTGGCTGCAGCCCACCATCATCCCACAGGCCACAAGGCTGCGCTGTCAACTGAAAGGTCACTGACGCATCTGAGCCCTCTGCCCCCCTCCCCCTTTGAAAGACAAGTCCTTGCCTTCTGGGACAGGTGCTGGTCGCATTTCCTCTGCACAACCAGTCTCATTCCTGAGAATGAGACTCCTCTCTGCTCCTGGGTGGACTGACACCCTGAAACTTTTGGCCCGCGGCTAGGTCCCAGGCCCTTCAGTATCCCGGCAGGGCACTGCTGTCTCAAAGGAGGGAGGCAGAGGGCTCACGGGTCAGTGAACTTTCAGCTGACTCCGCGCGTTGAGGCCCATGGGATCATTCTGGGCGGCAGCCAGGCCCTGCCTGCCTCAGTCCGTGTGCTCAGACCGTCCATTCTTACCCGGAGGGGTCCAGAATCGGATCTGCTGGGAGGTCGTGACCTGACCCCAGCAGGCGCCCTGAAGCTCCCCCTCCCCCGATGGAAATCGGCTCACGGAGGTCCTGAAGACGGGACTCCTGGGGTTTGATCCTGGGACGCCGCCCGCGGCCGCCTCTCCCACGCGGCCCCCTACTGGACCCCGGATGCAGCCGCTGCCAAGGCTGCAGCAGGAGAGCCCCTGGCGCCCAGCGGCCACCGTCGTTGAAAGGGGACGCAGCCTGACTGCCGGCAGCGGAGCGCGGGGCGGCCCAGCCAATGCGCATGCGCGAGTGGCGAGCGGGGGCTCTTGCGTCACAGTGGTTCCCACGGTTGTCAGAGCAACCACGCCCTGAGGCCTGGCAAACAGGAGCCCTCCGTGGCAGTGCTTGCGTGGCGGGGCTCCGAGGCTCCAGCCTGACCTCTCCACGGGGTCGACAGGACCGTCTCCGGATGCCAGGAGTCGTGGCATAGGGCTGCCCAGGATGTTGAAAGCACAGGCGGAATCCGGGGGAAGCAGCGCCGCATCCCAGCCTCAGAGCCGCCCGGACGCTGTTCGGGTGAGTCTCCCCGAAAGTCGTGCCCCCGGGATCTCGAAGACGGGTCGGCCTGCGGGCCGGTGGGCTGCTCTGCTCTCTCAACCGAGGGTCGTTCTGCTCGAGAGCCGAACCCCGTAGCCTCAGCGCCTGCCTGGGGGTGTTTGTTTCTGTGCCACTGCTGTAGGACTGTCGGTGTGTGTATGTGTTTGTGTGTCTCCCATTTTCGCTTCTCTGTCTGTCTCTCACACTCTGTGAGTTTCTTGCCCTCTCTCTGTCGGTTGGGGTGTGTGTGTGTGTGTGTGTGTGTGTGTGTTTGGAGAAATGTGCCCGATGCGCCAGAAAACGGTGTCTTGCATGTCGGCCTGTCTTTGGTGAGCCTCCCTCTGCGTCTGTGCCTGGGTCACGTGTCCGCTTGTCAACCATTTTCCCCGCGGTTCCACTTTGGGATTGCCAAGGCTTCGACCACGTGAGGAGATGCGTTGCTCCCGGAGCCGTTGAAATCTCATCGCCATCCCGTGCGGCCTCTCTTCTGAGATCAAGACGAACACAGTCCAGCCACGGACAAAAGCCGCACGGGAGCTCATTGTCCGGCAGGAGAGAAGGAGGCCCACATCACAGAAGAGGCTTGGATCTTTTCAGGGCTCTTCTCTGAAAAAACAAGCCACACCACGACACAGGCTGAAAGAGGAAGCCGGGAATGGGAGATGGCCACAATCCCAGTCACTGGAACGCCGGCCTCACTGGACAAGCCACCCGTTTGGCACCCCTCTGATGAAGCCCGTGGCGGTGGCACGGTGCTCTACCCCGCCTGGGCTCTGGCCTCTGCTCCGTCCTCCCTCTGGCTGTGTATCCCCTGTTTCTCCGGGGCTTAGATGCTTCCTGGGCTGGCTGGATGTCTTCCAGAAGGATCACTTCCCAGTCCATCAGGGAGACACTTCCTGGAGATCCCTGTCATGATTGTTTCTCTCTGCAAACCTGCTTGGGTTTCAGCCGATTTCCACCGGGGGAGGGGGAGCTGCAGGGCGCCTGCTGGGGTCTCAGGACTCCGCTTCAGATCCGATTCTGGAGCCTCCGGGTGAGAAAGCATGGGCTGAGCACATCTAGTGAGGCAGGCAGGGTCTGGCTGCAGCCCACCATCATCCCACAGGCCACAAGGCTGCGCTGTCAACTGAAAGGTCACTGACGCATCTGAGCCCTCTGCCCCCCTCCCCCTTTGAAAGACAAGTCCTTGCCTTCTGGGACAGGTGCTGGTCGCATTTCCTCTGCACATCCAGTCTCATTCCTGAGAATGAGACTCCCCTCTGCTCCTGGGTGGACTGACACCCTGAAACTTTTGGCCCGCGGCTAGGTCCCAGGCCCTTCAGTATCCCGGCAGGGCACTGCTGTCTCAAAGGAGGGAGGCAGAGGGCTCACGGGTCAGTGAACTTTCAGCTGACTCCGCGCGTTGAGGCCCATGGGATCATTCTGGGCGGCAGCCAGGCCCTGCCTGCCTCAGTCCATGTGCTCAGACCGTCCATTCTTACCCGGAGGGGTCCAGAATCGGATCTGCTGGGAGGTCGTGACCTGACCCCAGCAGGCGCCCTGAAGCTCCCCCTCCCCCGATGGAAATCGGCTCACGGAGGTCCTGAAGACGGGACTCCTGGGGTTTGATCCTGGGACGCCGCCCGCGGCCGCCTCTCCCACGCGGCCCCCTACTGGACCCCGGATGCAGCCGCTGCCAAGGCTGCAGCAGGAGAGCCCCTGGCGCCCAGCGGCCACCGTCGTTGAAAGGGGACGCAGCCTGACTGCCGGCAGCGGAGCGCGGGGCGGCCCAGCCAATGCGCATGCGCGAGTGGCGAGCGGGGGCTCTTGCGTCACAGTGGTTCCCACGGTTGTCAGAGCAACCACGCCCTGAGGCCTGGCAAACAGGAGCCCTCCGTGGCAGTGCTTGCGTGGCGGGGCTCCGAGGCTCCAGCCTGACCTCTCCACGGGGTCGACAGGACCGTCTCCGGATGCCAGGAGTCGTGGCATAGGGCTGCCCAGGATGTTGAAAGCACAGGCGGAATCCGGGGGAAGCAGCGCCGCATCCCAGCCTCAGAGCCGCCCGGACGCTGTTCGGGTGAGTCTCCCCGAAAGTCGTGCCCCCGGGATCTCGAAGACGGGTCGGCCTGCGGGCCGGTGGGCTGCTCTGCTCTCTCAACCGAGGGTCGTTCTGCTCGAGAGCCGAACCCCGTAGCCTCAGCGCCTGCCTGGGGGTGTTTGTTTCTGTGCCACTGCTGTAGGACTGTCGGTGTGTGTATGTGTTTGTGTGTCTCCCATTTTCGCTTCTCTGTCTGTCTCTCACACTCTGTGAGTTTCTTGCCCTCTCTCTGTCGGTTGGGGTGTGTGTGTGTGTGTGTGTGTGTGTGTGTGTGTGTGTGTGTTTGGAGAAATGTGCCCGATGCGCCAGAAAACGGTGTCTTGCATGTCGGCCTGTCTTTGGTGAGCCTCCCTCTGCGTCTGTGCCTGGGTCACGTGTCCGCTTGTCAACCGTTTTCCCCGCGGTTCCACTTTGGGATTGCCAAGGCTTCGACCACGTGAGGAGATGCGTTGCTCCCGGAGCCGTTGAAATCTCATCGCCATCCCGTGCGGCCTCTCTTCTGAGATCAAGACGAACACAGTCCAGCCACGGACAAAAGCCGCACGGGAGCTCATTGTCCGGCAGGAGAGAAGGAGGCCCACATCACAGAAGAGGCTTGGATCTTTTCAGGGCTCTTCTCTGAAAAAACAAGCCACACCACGACACAGGCTGAAAGAGGAAGCCGGGAATGGGAGATGGCCACAATCCCAGTCACTGGAACGCCGGCCTCACTGGACAAGCCACCCGTTTGGCACCCCTCTGATGAAGCCCGTGGCGGTGGCACGGTGCTCTACCCCGCCTGGGCTCTGGCCTCTGCTCGGTCCTCCCTCTGGCTGTGTATCCCCTGTTTCTCCGGGGCTTAGATGCTTCCTGGGCTGGCTGGATGTCTTCCAGAAGGATCACTTCCCAGTCCATCAGGGAGACACTTCCTGGAGATCCCTGTCATGATTGTTTCTCTCTGCAAACCTGCTTGGGTTTCAGCCGATTTCCACCGGGGGAGGGGGAGCTGCAGGGCGCCTGCTGGGGTCTCAGGACTCCGCTTCAGATCCGATTCTGGAGCCTCCGGGTGAGAAAGCATGGGCTGAGCACATCTAGTGAGGCAGGCAGGGTCTGGCTGCAGCCCACCATCATCCCACAGGCCACAAGGCTGCGCTGTCAACTGAAAGGTCACTGACGCATCTGAGCCCTCTGCCCCCCTCCCCCTTTGAAAGACAAGTCCTTGCCTTCTGGGACAGGTGCTGGTCGCATTTCCTCTGCACATCCAGTCTCATTCCAGAGAATGCGACTCCCCTCTGCTCCTGGGTGGACTGACACCCTGAAACTTTTGGCCCGCGGCTAGGTCCCAGGCCCTTCAGTATCCCGGCAGGGCACTGCTGTCTCAAAGGAGGGAGTCAGAGGGCTCACGGGTCAGTGAACTTTCAGCTGACTCCGCGCGTTGAGGCCCATGGGATCATTCTGGGCTGCAGCCAGGCCCTGCCTGCCTCAGTCCATGTGCTCAGACCGTCCATTCTTACCCGGAGGGGTCCAGAATCGGATCTGCTGGGAGGTCGTGACCTGACCCCAGCAGGCGCCCTGAAGCTCCCCCTCCCCCGATGGAAATCGGCTCACGGAGGTCCTGAAGACGGGACTCCTGGGGTTTGATCCTGGGACGCCGCCCGCGGCCGCCTCTCCCACGCGGCCCCCTACTGGACCCCGGATGCAGCCGCTGCCAAGGCTGCAGCAGGAGAGCCCCTGGCGCCCAGCGGCCACCGTCGTTGAAAGGGGACGCAGCCTGACTGCCGGCAGCGGAGCGCGGGGCGGCCCAGCCAATGCGCATGCGCGAGTGGCGAGCGGGGGCTCTTGCGTCACAGTGGTTCCCACGGTTGTCAGAGCAACCACGCCCTGAGGCCTGGCAAACAGGAGCCCTCCGTGGCAGTGCTTGCGTGGCGGGGCTCCGAGGCTCCAGCCTGACCTCTCCACGGGGTCGACAGGACCGTCTCCGGATGCCAGGAGTCGTGGCATAGGGCTGCCCAGGATGTTGAAAGCACAGGCGGAATCCGGGGGAAGCAGCGCCGCATCCCAGCCTCAGAGCCGCCCGGACGCTGTTCGGGTGAGTCTCCCCGAAAGTCGTGCCCCCGGGATCTCGAAGACGGGTCGGCCTGCGGGCCGGTGGGCTGCTCTGCTCTCTCAACCGAGGGTCGTTCTGCTCGAGAGCCGAACCCCGTAGCCTCAGCGCCTGCCTGGGGGTGTTTGTTTCTGTGCCACTGCTGTAGGACTGTCGGTGTGTGTATGTGTTTGTGTGTCTCCCATTTTCGCTTCTCTGTCTGTCTCTCACACTCTGTGAGTTTCTTGCCCTCTCTCTGTCGGTTGGGGGGTGTGTGTGTGTGTGTGTGTGTGTGTGTTTGGAGAAATGTGCCCGATGCGCCAGAAAACGGTGTCTTGCATGTCGGCCTGTCTTTGGTGAGCCTCCCTCTGCGTCTGTGCCTGGGTCACGTGTCCGCTTGTCAACCGTTTTCCCCGCGGTTCCACTTTGGGATTGCCAAGGCTTCGACCACGTGAGGAGATGCGTTGCTCCCGGAGCCGTTGAAATCTCATCGCCATCCCGTGCGGCCTCTCTTCTGAGATCAAGACGAACACAGTCCAGCCACGGACAAAAGCCGCACGGGAGCTCATTGTCCGGCAGGAGAGAAGGAGGCCCACATCACAGAAGAGGCTTGGATCTTTTCAGGGCTCTTCTCTGAAAAAACAAGCCACACCACGACACAGGCTGAAAGAGGAAGCCGGGAATGGGAGATGGCCACAATCCCAGTCACTGGAACGCCGGCCTCACTGGACAAGCCACCCGTTTGGCACCCCTCTGATGAAGCCCGTGGCGGTGGCACGGTGCTCTACCCCGCCTGGGCTCTGGCCTCTGCTCCGTCCTCCCTCTGGCTGTGTATCCCCTGTTTCTCCGGGGCTTAGATGCTTCCTGGGCTGGCTGGATGTCTTCCAGAAGGATCACTTCCCAGTCCATCAGGGAGACACTTCCTGGAGATCCCTGTCATGATTGTTTCTCTCTGCAAACCTGCTTGGGTTTCAGCCGATTTCCACCGGGGGAGGGGGAGCTGCAGGGCGCCTGCTGGGGTCTCAGGACTCCGCTTCAGATCCGATTCTGGAGCCTCCGGGTGAGAAAGCATGGGCTGAGCACATCTAGTGAGGCAGGCAGGGTCTGGCTGCAGCCCACCATCATCCCACAGGCCACAAGGCTGCGCTGTCAACTGAAAGGTCACTGACGCATCTGAGCCCTCTGCCCCCCTCCCCCTTTGAAAGACAAGTCCTTGCCTTCTGGGACAGGTGCTGGTCGCATTTCCTCTGCACATCCAGTCTCATTCCTGAGAATGCGACTCCCCTCTGCTCCTGGGTGGACTGACACCCTGAAACTTTTGGCCCGCGGCTAGGTCCCAGGCCCTTCAGTATCCCGGCAGGGCACTGCTGTCTCAAAGGAGGGAGGCAGAGGGCTCACGGGTCAGTGAACTTTCAGCTGACTCCGCGCGTTGAGGCCCATGGGATCATTCTGGGCTGCAGCCAGGCCCTGCCTGCCTCAGTCCATGTGCTCAGACCGTCCATTCTTACCCGGAGGGGTCCAGAATCGGATCTGCTGGGAGGTCGTGACCTGACCCCAGCAGGCGCCCTGAAGCTCCCCCTCCCCCGATGGAAATCGGCTCACGGAGGTCCTGAAGACGGGACTCCTGGGGTTTGATCCTGGGACGCCGCCCGCGGCCGCCTCTCCCACGCGGCCCCCTACTGGACCCCGGATGCAGCCGCTGCCAAGGCTGCAGCAGGAGAGCCCCTGGCGCCCAGCGGCCACCGTCGTTGAAAGGGGACGCAGCCTGACTGCCGGCAGCGGAGCGCGGGGCGGCCCAGCCAATGCGCATGCGCGAGTGGCGAGCGGGGGCTCTTGCGTCACAGTGGTTCCCACGGTTGTCAGAGCAACCACGCCCTGAGGCCTGGCAAACAGGAGCCCTCCGTGGCAGTGCTTGCGTGGCGGGGCTCCGAGGCTCCAGCCTGACCTCTCCACGGGGTCGACAGGACCGTCTCCGGATGCCAGGAGTCGTGGCATAGGGCTGCCCAGGATGTTGAAAGCACAGGCGGAATCCGGGGGAAGCAGCGCCGCATCCCAGCCTCAGAGCCGCCCGGACGCTGTTCGGGTGAGTCTCCCCGAAAGTCGTGCCCCCGGGATCTCGAAGACGGGTCGGCCTGCGGGCCGGTGGGCTGCTCTGCTCTCTCAACCGAGGGTCGTTCTGCTCGAGAGCCGAACCCCGTAGCCTCAGCGCCTGCCTGGGGGTGTTTGTTTCTGTGCCACTGCTGTAGGACTGTCGGTGTGTGTATGTGTTTGTGTGTCTCCCATTTTCGCTTCTCTGTCTGTCTCTCACACTCTGTGAGTTTCTTGCCCTCTCTCTGTCGGTTGGGGTGTGTGTGTGTGTGTGTGTGTGTGTGTGTTTGGAGAAATGTGCCCGATGCGCCAGAAAACGGTGTCTTGCATGTCGGCCTGTCTTTGGTGAGCCTCCCTCTGCGTCTGTGCCTGGGTCACGTGTCCGCTTGTCAACCGTTTTCCCCGCGGTTCCACTTTGGGATTGCCAAGGCTTCGACCACGTGAGGAGATGCGTTGCTCCCGGAGCCGTTGAAATCTCATCGCCATCCCGTGCGGCCTCTCTTCTGAGATCAAGACGAACACAGTCCAGCCACGGACAAAAGCCGCACGGGAGCTCATTGTCCGGCAGGAGAGAAGGAGGCCCACATCACAGAAGAGGCTTGGATCTTTTCAGGGCTCTTCTCTGAAAAAACAAGCCACACCATGACACAGGCTGAAAGAGGAAGCCGGGAATGGGAGATGGCCACAATCCCAGTCACTGGAACGCCGGCCTCACTGGACAAGCCACCCGTTTGGCACCCCTCTGATGAAGCCCGTGGCGGTGGCACGGTGCTCTACCCCGCCTGGGCTCTGGCCTCTGCTCCGTCCTCCCTCTGGCTGTGTATCCCCTGTTTCTCCGGGGCTTAGATGCTTCCTGGGCTGGCTGGATGTCTTCCAGAAGGATCACTTCCCAGTCCATCAGGGAGACACTTCCTGGAGATCCCTGTCATGATTGTTTCTCTCTGCAAACCTGCTTGGGTTTCAGCCGATTTCCACCGGGGGAGGGGGAGCTGCAGGGCGCCTGCTGGGGTCTCAGGACTCCGCTTCAGATCCGATTCTGGAGCCTCCGGGTGAGAAAGCATGGGCTGAGCACATCTAGTGAGGCAGGCAGGGTCTGGCTGCAGCCCACCATCATCCCACAGGCCACAAGGCTGCGCTGTCAACTGAAAGGTCACTGACGCATCTGAGCCCTCTGCCCCCCTCCCCCTTTGAAAGACAAGTCCTTGCCTTCTGGGACAGGTGCTGGTCGCATTTCCTCTGCACAACCAGTCTCATTCCTGAGAATGAGACTCCTCTCTGCTCCTGGGTGGACTGACACCCTGAAACTTTTGGCCCGCGGCTAGGTCCCAGGCCCTTCAGTATCCCGGCAGGGCACTGCTGTCTCAAAGGAGGGAGGCAGAGGGCTCACGGGTCAGTGAACTTTCAGCTGACTCCGCGCGTTGAGGCCCATGGGATCATTCTGGGCGGCAGCCAGGCCCTGCCTGCCTCAGTCCATGTGCTCAGACCGTCCATTCTTACCCGGAGGGGTCCAGAATCGGATCTGCTGGGAGGTCGTGACCTGACCCCAGCAGGCGCCCTGAAGCTCCCCCTCCCCCGATGGAAATCGGCTCACGGAGGTCCTGAAGACGGGACTCCTGGGGTTTGATCCTGGGACGCCGCCCGCGGCCGCCTCTCCCACGCGGCCCCCTACTGGACCCCGGATGCAGCCGCTGCCAAGGCTGCAGCAGGAGAGCCCCTGGCGCCCAGCGGCCACCGTCGTTGAAAGGGGACGCAGCCTGACTGCCGGCAGCGGAGCGCGGGGCGGCCCAGCCAATGCGCATGCGCGAGTGGCGAGCGGGGGCTCTTGCGTCACAGTGGTTCCCACGGTTGTCAGAGCAACCACGCCCTGAGGCCTGGCAAACAGGAGCCCTCCGTGGCAGTGCTTGCGTGGCGGGGCTCCGAGGCTCCAGCCTGACCTCTCCACGGGGTCGACAGGACCGTCTCCGGATGCCAGGAGTCGTGGCATAGGGCTGCCCAGGATGTTGAAAGCACAGGCGGAATCCGGGGGAAGCAGCGCCGCATCCCAGCCTCAGAGCCGCCCGGACGCTGTTCGGGTGAGTCTCCCCGAAAGTCGTGCCCCCGGGATCTCGAAGACGGGTCGGCCTGCGGGCCGGTGGGCTGCTCTGCTCTCTCAACCGAGGGTCGTTCTGCTCGAGAGCCGAACCCCGTAGCCTCAGCGCCTGCCTGGGGGTGTTTGTTTCTGTGCCACTGCTGTAGGACTGTCGGTGTGTGTATGTGTTTGTGTGTCTCCCATTTTCGCTTCTCTGTCTGTCTCTCACACTCTGTGAGTTTCTTGCCCTCTCTCTGTCGGTTGGGGTGTGTGTGTGTGTGTGTGTGTGTGTGTGTTTGGAGAAATGTGCCCGATGCGCCAGAAAACGGTGTCTTGCATGTCGGCCTGTCTTTGGTGAGCCTCCCTCTGCGTCTGTGCCTGGGTCACGTGTCCGCTTGTCAACCGTTTTCCCCGCGGTTCCACTTTGGGATTGCCAAGGCTTCGACCACGTGAGGAGATGCGTTGCTCCCGGAGCCGTTGAAATCTCATCGCCATCCCGTGCGGCCTCTCTTCTGAGATCAAGACGAACACAGTCCAGCCACGGACAAAAGCCGCACGGGAGCTCATTGTCCGGCAGGAGAGAAGGAGGCCCACATCACAGAAGAGGCTTGGATCTTTTCAGGGCTCTTCTCTGAAAAAACAAGCCACACCACGACACAGGCTGAAAGAGGAAGCCGGGAATGGGAGATGGCCACAATCCCAGTCACTGGAACGCCGGCCTCACTGGACAAGCCACCCGTTTGGCACCCCTCTGATGAAGCCCGTGGGGGGGCACGGTGCTCTACCCCGCCTGGGCTCTGGCCTCTGCTCCGTCCTCCCTCTGGCTGTGTATCCCCTGTTTCTCCGGGGCTTAGATGCTTCCTGGGCTGGCTGGATGTCTTCCAGAAGGATCACTTCCCAGTCCATCAGGGAGACACTTCCTGGAGATCCCTGTCATGATTGTTTCTCTCTGCAAACCTGCTTGGGTTTCAGCCGATTTCCACCGGGGAGGTGGAGCTGCAGGGCGCCTGCTGGGGTCTCAGGACTCCGCTTCGGATCCGATTCTGGAGCCTCCGGGTGAGAAAGCATGGGCTGAGCACATCTAGTGAGGCAGGCAGGGTCTGGCTGCAGCCCACCATCATCCCACAGGCCACAAGGCTGCGCTGTCAACTGAAAGGTCACTGACGCATCTGAGCCCTCTGCCCCCCTCCCCCTTTGAAAGACAAGTCCTTGCCTTCTGGGACAGGTGCTGGTCGCATTTCCTCTGCACATCCAGTCTCATTCCTGAGAATGAGACTCCCCTCTGCTCCTGGGTGGACTGACACCCTGAAACTTTTGGCCCGCGGCTAGGTCCCAGGCCCTTCAGTATCCCGGCAGGGCACTGCTGTCTCAAAGGAGGGAGGCAGAGGGCTCACGGGTCAGTGAACTTTCAGCTGACTCCGCGCGTTGAGGCCCATGGGATCATTCTGGGCTGCAGCCAGGCCCTGCCTGCCTCAGTCCATGTGCTCAGACCGTCCATTCTTACCCGGAGGGGTCCAGAATCGGATCTGCTGGGAGGTCGTGACCTGACCCCAGCAGGCGCCCTGAAGCTCCCCCTCCCCCGATGGAAATCGGCTCACGGAGGTCCTGAAGACGGGACTCCTGGGGTTTGATCCTGGGTCGCCGCCCGCGGCCGCCTCTCCCACGCGGCCCCCTACTGGACCCCGGATGCAGCCGCTGCCAAGGCTGCAGCAGGAGAGCCCCTGGCGCCCAGCGGCCACCGTCGTTGAAAGGGGACGCAGCCTGACTGCCGGCAGCGGAGCGCGGGGCGGCCCAGCCAATGCGCATGCGCGAGTGGTGAGCGGGGGCTCTTGCGTCACAGTGGTTCCCACGGTTGTCAGAGCAACCACGCCCTGAGGCCTGGCAAACAGGAGCCCTCCGTGGCAGTGCTTGCGTGGCGGGGCTCCGAGGCTCCAGCCTGACCTCTCCACGGGGTCGACAGGACCGTCTCCGGATGCCAGGAGTCGTGGCATAGGGCTGCCCAGGATGTTGAAAGCACAGGCGGAATCCGGGGGAAGCAGCGCCGCATCCCAGCCTCAGAGCCGCCCGGACGCTGTTCGGGTGAGTCTCCCCGAAAGTCGTGCCCCCGGGATCTCGAAGACGGGTCGGCCTGCGGGCCGGTGGGCTGCTCTGCTCTCTCAACCGAGGGTCGTTCTGCTCGAGAGCCGAACCCCGTAGCCTCAGCGCCTGCCTGGGGGTGTTTGTTTCTGTGCCACTGCTGTAGGACTGTCGGTGTGTGTATGTGTTTGTGTGTCTCCCATTTTCGCTTCTCTGTCTGTCTCTCACACTCTGTGAGTTTCTTGCCCTCTCTCTGTCGGTTGGGGTGTGTGTGTGTGTGTGTGTGTGTGTGTTTGGAGAAATGTGCCCGATGCGCCAGAAAACGGTGTCTTGCATGTCGGCCTGTCTTTGGTGAGCCTCCCTCTGCGTCTGTGCCTGGGTCACGTGTCCGCTTGTCAACCGTTTTCCCCGCGGTTCCACTTTGGGATTGCCAAGGCTTCGACCACGTGAGGAGATGCGTTGCTCCCGGAGCCGTTGAAATCTCATCGCCATCCCGTGCGGCCTCTCTTCTGAGATCAAGACGAACACAGTCCAGCCACGGACAAAAGCCGCACGGGAGCTCATTGTCCGGCAGGAGAGAAGGAGGCCCACATCACAGAAGAGGCTTGGATCTTTTCAGGGCTCTTCTCTGAAAAAACAAGCCACACCACGACACAGGCTGAAAGAGGAAGCCGGGAATGGGAGATGGCCACAATCCCAGTCACTGGAACGCCGGCCTCACTGGACAAGCCACCCGTTTGGCACCCCTCTGATGAAGCCCGTGGCGGTGGCACGGTGCTCTACCCCGCCTGGGCTCTGGCCTCTGCTCGGTCCTCCCTCTGGCTGTGTATCCCCTGTTTCTCCGGGGCTTAGATGCTTCCTGGGCTGGCTGGATGTCTTCCAGAAGGATCACTTCCCAGTCCATCAGGGAGACACTTCCTGGAGATCCCTGTCATGATTGTTTCTCTCTGCAAACCTGCTTGGGTTTCAGCCGATTTCCACCGGGGGAGGGGGAGCTGCAGGGCGCCTGCTGGGGTCTCAGGACTCCGCTTCAGATCCGATTCTGGAGCCTCCGGGTGAGAAAGCATGGGCTGAGCACATCTAGTGAGGCAGGCAGGGTCTGGCTGCAGCCCACCATCATCCCACAGGCCACAAGGCTGCGCTGTCAACTGAAAGGTCACTGACGCATCTGAGCCCTCTGCCCCCCTCCCCCTTTGAAAGACAAGTCCTTGCCTTCTGGGACAGGTGCTGGTCGCATTTCCTCTGCACATCCAGTCTCATTCCAGAGAATGAGACTCCTCTCTGCTCCTGGGTGGACTGACACCCTGAAACTTTTGGCCCGCGGCTAGGTCCCAGGCCCTTCAGTATCCCGGCAGGGCACTGCTGTCTCAAAGGAGGGAGGCAGAGGGCTCACGGGTCAGTGAACTTTCAGCTGACTCCGCGCGTTGAGGCCCATGGGATCATTCTGGGCTGCAGCCAGGCCCTGCCTGCCTCAGTCCATGTGCTCAGACCGTCCATTCTTACCCGGAGGGGTCCAGAATCGGATCTGCTGGGAGGTCGTGACCTGACCCCAGCAGGCGCCCTGAAGCTCCCCCTCCCCCGATGGAAATCGGCTCACGGAGGTCCTGAAGACGGGACTCCTGGGGTTTGATCCTGGGACGCCGCCCGCGGCCGCCTCTCCCACGCGGCCCCCTACTGGACCCCGGATGCAGCCGCTGCCAAGGCTGCAGCAGGAGAGCCCCTGGCGCCCAGCGGCCACCGTCGTTGAAAGGGGACGCAGCCTGACTGCCGGCAGCGGAGCGCGGGGCGGCCCAGCCAATGCGCATGCGCGAGTGGCGAGCGGGGGCTCTTGCGTCACAGTGGTTCCCACGGTTGTCAGAGCAACCACGCCCTGAGGCCTGGCAAACAGGAGCCCTCCGTGGCAGTGCTTGCGTGGCGGGGCTCCGAGGCTCCAGCCTGACCTCTCCACGGGGTCGACAGGACCGTCTCCGGATGCCAGGAGTCGTGGCATAGGGCTGCCCAGGATGTTGAAAGCACAGGCGGAATCCGGGGGAAGCAGCGCCGCATCCCAGCCTCAGAGCCGCCCGGACGCTGTTCGGGTGAGTCTCCCCGAAAGTCGTGCCCCCGGGATCTCGAAGACGGGTCGGCCTGCGGGCCGGTGGGCTGCTCTGCTCTCTCAACCGAGGGTCGTTCTGCTCGAGAGCCGAACCCCGTAGCCTCAGCGCCTGCCTGGGGGTGTTTGTTTCTGTGCCACTGCTGTAGGACTGTCGGTGTGTGTATGTGTTTGTGTGTCTCCCATTTTCGCTTCTCTGTCTGTCTCTCACACTCTGTGAGTTTCTTGCCCTCTCTCTGTCGGTTGGGGTGTGTGTGTGTGTGTGTGTGTGTGTGTGTGTGTGTGTGTGTTTGGAGAAATGTGCCCGATGCGCCAGAAAACGGTGTCTTGCATGTCGGCCTGTCTTTGGTGAGCCTCCCTCTGCGTCTGTGCCTGGGTCACGTGTCCGCTTGTCAACCGTTTTCCCCGCGGTTCCACTTTGGGATTGCCAAGGCTTCGACCACGTGAGGAGATGCGTTGCTCCCGGAGCCGTTGAAATCTCATCGCCATCCCGTGCGGCCTCTCTTCTGAGATCAAGACGAACACAGTCCAGCCACGGACAAAAGCCGCACGGGAGCTCATTGTCCGGCAGGAGAGAAGGAGGCCCACATCACAGAAGAGGCTTGGATCTTTTCAGGGCTCTTCTCTGAAAAAACAAGCCACACCACGACACAGGCTGAAAGAGGAAGCCGGGAATGGGAGATGGCCACAATCCCAGTCACTGGAACGCCGGCCTCACTGGACAAGCCACCAGTTTGGCACCCCTCTGATGAAGCCCGTGGCGGTGGCACGGTGCTCTACCCCGCCTGGGCTCTGGCCTCTGCTCCGTCCTCCCTCTGGCTGTGTATCCCCTGTTTCTCCGGGGCTTAGATGCTTCCTGGGCTGGCTGGATGTCTTCCAGAAGGATCACTTCCCAGTCCATCAGGGAGACACTTCCTGGAGATCCCTGTCATGATTGTTTCTCTCTGCAAACCTGCTTGGGTTTCAGCCGATTTCCACCGGGGGAGGGGGAGCTGCAGGGCGCCTGCTGGGGTCTCAGGACTCCGCTTCAGATCCGATTCTGGAGCCTCCGGGTGAGAAAGCATGGGCTGAGCACATCTAGTGAGGCAGGCAGGGTCTGGCTGCAGCCCACCATCATCCCACAGGCCACAAGGCTGCGCTGTCAACTGAAAGGTCACTGACGCATCTGAGCCCTCTGCCCCCCTCCCCCTTTGAAAGACAAGTCCTTGCCTTCTGGGACAGGTGCTGGTCGCATTTCCTCTGCACATCCAGTCTCATTCCTGAGAATGCGACTCCTCTCTGCTCCTGGGTGGACTGACACCCTGAAACTTTTGGCCCGCGGCTAGGTCCCAGGCCCTTCAGTATCCCGGCAGGGCACTGCTGTCTCAAAGGAGGGAGGCAGAGGGCTCACGGGTCAGTGAACTTTCAGCTGACTCCGCGCGTTGAGGCCCATGGGATCATTCTGGGCTGCAGCCAGGCACTGCCTGCCTCAGTCCATGTGCTCAGACCGTCCATTCTTACCCGGAGGGGTCCAGAATCGGATCTGCTGGGAGGTCGTGACCTGACCCCAGCAGGCGCCCTGAAGCTCCCCCTCCCCCGATGGAAATCGGCTCACGGAGGTCCTGAAGACGGGACTCCTGGGGTTTGATCCTGGGACGCCGCCCGCGGCCGCCTCTCCCACGCGGCCCCCTACTGGACCCCGGATGCAGCCGCTGCCAAGGCTGCAGCAGGAGAGCCCCTGGCGCCCAGCGGCCACCGTCGTTGAAAGGGGACGCAGCCTGACTGCCGGCAGCGGAGCGCGGGGCGGCCCAGCCAATGCGCATGCGCGAGTGGCGAGCGGGGGCTCTTGCGTCACAGTGGTTCCCACGGTTGTCAGAGCAACCACGCCCTGAGGCCTGGCAAACAGGAGCCCTCCGTGGCAGTGCTTGCGTGGCGGGGCTCCGAGGCTCCAGCCTGACCTCTCCACGGGGTCGACAGGACCGTCTCCGGATGCCAGGAGTCGTGGCATAGGGCTGCCCAGGATGTTGAAAGCACAGGCGGAATCCGGGGGAAGCAGCGCCGCATCCCAGCCTCAGAGCCGCCCGGACGCTGTTCGGGTGAGTCTCCCCGAAAGTCGTGCCCCCGGGATCTCGAAGACGGGTCGGCCTGCGGGCCGGTGGGCTGCTCTGCTCTCTCAACCGAGGGTCGTTCTGCTCGAGAGCCGAACCCCGTAGCCTCAGCGCCTGCCTGGGGGTGTTTGTTTCTGTGCCACTGCTGTAGGACTGTCGGTGTGTGTATGTGTTTGTGTGTCTCCCATTTTCGCTTCTCTGTCTGTCTCTCACACTCTGTGAGTTTCTTGCCCTCTCTCTGTCGGTTGGGGTGTGTGTGTGTGTGTGTGTGTGTGTGTGTGTGTTTGGAGAAATGTGCCCGATGCGCCAGAAAACGGTGTCTTGCATGTCGGCCTGTCTTTGGTGAGCCTCCCTCTGCGTCTGTGCCTGGGTCACGTGTCCGCTTGTCAACCGTTTTCCCCGCGGTTCCACTTTGGGATTGCCAAGGCTTCGACCACGTGAGGAGATGCGTTGCTCCCGGAGCCGTTGAAATCTCATCGCCATCCCGTGCGGCCTCTCTTCTGAGATCAAGACGAACACAGTCCAGCCACGGACAAAAGCCGCACGGGAGCTCATTGTCCGGCAGGAGAGAAGGAGGCCCACATCACAGAAGAGGCTTGGATCTTTTCAGGGCTCTTCTCTGAAAAAACAAGCCACACCACGACACAGGCTGAAAGAGGAAGCCGGGAATGGGAGATGGCCACAATCCCAGTCACTGGAACGCCGGCCTCACTGGACAAGCCACCCGTTTGGCACCCCTCTGATGAAGCCCGTGGCGGTGGCACGGTGCTCTACCCCGCCTGGGCTCTGGCCTCTGCTCGGTCCTCCCTCTGGCTGTGTATCCCCTGTTTCTCCGGGGCTTAGATGCTTCCTGGGCTGGCTGGATGTCTTCCAGAAGGATCACTTCCCAGTCCATCAGGGAGACACTTCCTGGAGATCCCTGTCATGATTGTTTCTCTCTGCAAACCTGCTTGGGTTTCAGCCGATTTCCACCGGGGGAGGGGGAGCTGCAGGGCGCCTGCTGGGGTCTCAGGACTCCGCTTCAGATCCGATTCTGGAGCCTCCGGGTGAGAAAGCATGGGCTGAGCACATCTAGTGAGGCAGGCAGGGTCTGGCTGCAGCCCACCATCATCCCACAGGCCACAAGGCTGCGCTGTCAACTGAAAGGTCACTGACGCATCTGAGCCCTCTGCCCCCCTCCCCCTTTGAAAGACAAGTCCTTGCCTTCTGGGACAGGTGCTGGTCGCATTTCCTCTGCACATCCAGTCTCATTCCAGAGAATGAGACTCCTCTCTGCTCCTGGGTGGACTGACACCCTGAAACTTTTGGCCCGCGGCTAGGTCCCAGGCCCTTCAGTATCCCGGCAGGGCACTGCTGTCTCAAAGGAGGGAGGCAGAGGGCTCACGGGTCAGTGAACTTTCAGCTGACTCCGCGCGTTGAGGCCCATGGGATCATTCTGGGCTGCAGCCAGGCACTGCCTGCCTCAGTCCATGTGCTCAGACCGTCCATTCTTACCCGGAGGGGTCCAGAATCGGATCTGCTGGGAGGTCGTGACCTGACCCCAGCAGGCGCCCTGAAGCTCCCCCTCCCCCGATGGAAATCGGCTCACGGAGGTCCTGAAGACGGGACTCCTGGGGTTTGATCCTGGGACGCCGCCCGCGGCCGCCTCTCCCACGCGGCCCCCTACTGGACCCCGGATGCAGCCGCTGCCAAGGCTGCAGCAGGAGAGCCCCTGGCGCCCAGCGGCCACCGTCGTTGAAAGGGGACGCAGCCTGACTGCCGGCAGCGGAGCGCGGGGCGGCCCAGCCAATGCGCATGCGCGAGTGGCGAGCGGGGGCTCTTGCGTCACAGTGGTTCCCACGGTTGTCAGAGCAACCACGCCCTGAGGCCTGGCAAACAGGAGCCCTCCGTGGCAGTGCTTGCGTGGCGGGGCTCCGAGGCTCCAGCCTGACCTCTCCACGGGGTCGACAGGACCGTCTCCGGATGCCAGGAGTCGTGGCATAGGGCTGCCCAGGATGTTGAAAGCACAGGCGGAATCCGGGGGAAGCAGCGCCGCATCCCAGCCTCAGAGCCGCCCGGACGCTGTTCGGGTGAGTCTCCCCGAAAGTCGTGCCCCCGGGATCTCGAAGACGGGTCGGCCTGCGGGCCGGTGGGCTGCTCTGCTCTCTCAACCGAGGGTCGTTCTGCTCGAGAGCCGAACCCCGTAGCCTCAGCGCCTGCCTGGGGGTGTTTGTTTCTGTGCCACTGCTGTAGGACTGTCGGTGTGTGTATGTGTTTGTGTGTCTCCCATTTTCGCTTCTCTGTCTGTCTCTCACACTCTGTGAGTTTCTTGCCCTCTCTCTGTCGGTTGGGGTGTGTGTGTGTGTGTGTGTGTGTGTGTGTTTGGAGAAATGTGCCCGATGCGCCAGAAAACGGTGTCTTGCATGTCGGCCTGTCTTTGGTGAGCCTCCCTCTGCGTCTGTGCCTGGGTCACGTGTCCGCTTGTCAACCGTTTTCCCCGCGGTTCCACTTTGGGATTGCCAAGGCTTCGACCACGTGAGGAGATGCGTTGCTCCCGGAGCCGTTGAAATCTCATCGCCATCCCGTGCGGCCTCTCTTCTGAGATCAAGACGAACACAGTCCAGCCACGGACAAAAGCCGCACGGGAGCTCATTGTCCGGCAGGAGAGAAGGAGGCCCACATCACAGAAGAGGCTTGGATCTTTTCAGGGCTCTTCTCTGAAAAAACAAGCCACACCACGACACAGGCTGAAAGAGGAAGCCGGGAATGGGAGATGGCCACAATCCCAGTCACTGGAACGCCGGCCTCACTGGACAAGCCACCAGTTTGGCACCCCTCTGATGAAGCCCGTGGCGGTGGCACGGTGCTCTACCCCGCCTGGGCTCTGGCCTCTGCTCCGTCCTCCCTCTGGCTGTGTATCCCCTGTTTCTCCGGGGCTTAGATGCTTCCTGGGCTGGCTGGATGTCTTCCAGAAGGATCACTTCCCAGTCCATCAGGGAGACACTTCCTGGAGATCCCTGTCATGATTGTTTCTCTCTGCAAACCTGCTTGGGTTTCAGCCGATTTCCACCGGGGGAGGGGGAGCTGCAGGGCGCCTGCTGGGGTCTCAGGACTCCGCTTCAGATCCGATTCTGGAGCCTCCGGGTGAGAAAGCATGGGCTGAGCACATCTAGTGAGGCAGGCAGGGTCTGGCTGCAGCCCACCATCATCCCACAGGCCACAAGGCTGCGCTGTCAACTGAAAGGTCACTGACGCATCTGAGCCCTCTGCCCCCCTCCCCCTTTGAAAGACAAGTCCTTGCCTTCTGGGACAGGTGCTGGTCGCATTTCCTCTGCACATCCAGTCTCATTCCTGAGAATGCGACTCCCCTCTGCTCCTGGGTGGACTGACACCCTGAAACTTTTGGCCCGCGGCTAGGTCCCAGGCCCTTCAGTATCCCGGCAGGGCACTGCTGTCTCAAAGGAGGGAGGCAGAGGGCTCACGGGTCAGTGAACTTTCAGCTGACTCCGCGCGTTGAGGCCCATGGGATCATTCTGGGCTGCAGCCAGGCCCTGCCTGCCTCAGTCCATGTGCTCAGACCGTCCATTCTTACCCGGAGGGGTCCAGAATCGGATCTGCTGGGAGGTCGTGACCTGACCCCAGCAGGCGCCCTGAAGCTCCCTCTCCCCCGATGGAAATCGGCTCACGGAGGTCCTGAAGACGGGACTCCTGGGGTTTGATCCTGGGACGCCGCCCGCGGCCGCCTCTCCCACGCGGCCCCCTACTGGACCCCGGATGCAGCCGCTGCCAAGGCTGCAGCAGGAGAGCCCCTGGCGCCCAGCGGCCACCGTCGTTGAAAGGGGACGCAGCCTGACTGCCGGCAGCGGAGCGCGGGGCGGCCCAGCCAATGCGCATGCGCGAGTGGCGAGCGGGGGCTCTTGCGTCACAGTGGTTCCCACGGTTGTCAGAGCAACCACGCCCTGAGGCCTGGCAAACAGGAGCCCTCCGTGGCAGTGCTTGCGTGGCGGGGCTCCGAGGCTCCAGCCTGACCTCTCCACGGGGTCGACAGGACCGTCTCCGGATGCCAGGAGTCGTGGCATAGGGCTGCCCAGGATGTTGAAAGCACAGGCGGAATCCGGGGGAAGCAGCGCCGCATCCCAGCCTCAGAGCCGCCCGGACGCTGTTCGGGTGAGTCTCCCCGAAAGTCGTGCCCCCGGGATCTCGAAGACGGGTCGGCCTGCGGGCCGGTGGGCTGCTCTGCTCTCTCAACCGAGGGTCGTTCTGCTCGAGAGCCGAACCCCGTAGCCTCAGCGCCTGCCTGGGGGTGTTTGTTTCTGTGCCACTGCTGTAGGACTGTCGGTGTGTGTATGTGTTTGTGTGTCTCCCATTTTCGCTTCTCTGTCTGTCTCTCACACTCTGTGAGTTTCTTGCCCTCTCTCTGTCGGTTGGGGTGTGTGTGTGTGTGTGTGTGTGTGTGTGTTTGGAGAAATGTGCCCGATGCGCCAGAAAACGGTGTCTTGCATGTCGGCCTGTCTTTGGTGAGCCTCCCTCTGCGTCTGTGCCTGGGTCACGTGTCCGCTTGTCAACCGTTTTCCCCGCGGTTCCACTTTGGGATTGCCAAGGCTTCGACCACGTGAGGAGATGCGTTGCTCCCGGAGCCGTTGAAATCTCATCGCCATCCCGTGCGGCCTCTCTTCTGAGATCAAGACGAACACAGTCCAGCCACGGACAAAAGCCGCACGGGAGCTCATTGTCCGGCAGGAGAGAAGGAGGCCCACATCACAGAAGAGGCTTGGATCTTTTCAGGGCTCTTCTCTGAAAAAACAAGCCACACCACGACACAGGCTGAAAGAGGAAGCCGGGAATGGGAGATGGCCACAATCCCAGTCACTGGAACGCCGGCCTCACTGGACAAGCCACCAGTTTGGCACCCCTCTGATGAAGCCCGTGGCGGTGGCACGGTGCTCTACCCCGCCTGGGCTCTGGCCTCTGCTCCGTCCTCCCTCTGGCTGTGTATCCCCTGTTTCTCCGGGGCTTAGATGCTTCCTGGGCTGGCTGGATGTCTTCCAGAAGGATCACTTCCCAGTCCATCAGGGAGACACTTCCTGGAGATCCCTGTCATGATTGTTTCTCTCTGCAAACCTGCTTGGGTTTCAGCCGATTTCCACCGGGGGAGGGGGAGCTGCAGGGCGCCTGCTGGGGTCTCAGGACTCCGCTTCAGATCCGATTCTGGAGCCTCCGGGTGAGAAAGCATGGGCTGAGCACATCTAGTGAGGCAGGCAGGGTCTGGCTGCAGCCCACCATCATCCCACAGGCCACAAGGCTGCGCTGTCAACTGAAAGGTCACTGACGCATCTGAGCCCTCTGCCCCCCTCCCCCTTTGAAAGACAAGTCCTTGCCTTCTGGGACAGGTGCTGGTCGCATTTCCTCTGCACATCCAGTCTCATTCCTGAGAATGCGACTCCCCTCTGCTCCTGGGTGGACTGACACCCTGAAACTTTTGGCCCGCGGCTAGGTCCCAGGCCCTTCAGTATCCCGGCAGGGCACTGCTGTCTCAAAGGAGGGAGGCAGAGGGCTCACGGGTCAGTGAACTTTCAGCTGACTCCGCGCGTTGAGGCCCATGGGATCATTCTGGGCTGCAGCCAGGCCCTGCCTGCCTCAGTCCATGTGCTCAGACCGTCCATTCTTACCCGGAGGGGTCCAGAATCGGATCTGCTGGGAGGTCGTGACCTGACCCCAGCAGGCGCCCTGAAGCTCCCTCTCCCCCGACGGAAATCGGCTCACGGAGGTCCTGAAGACGGGACTCCTGGGGTTTGATCCTGGGACGCCGCCCGCGGCCGCCTCTCCCACGCGGCCCCCTACTGGACCCCGGATGCAGCCGCTGCCAAGGCTGCAGCAGGAGAGCCCCTGGCGCCCAGCGGCCACCGTCGTTGAAAGGGGACGCAGCCTGACTGCCGGCAGCGGAGCGCGGGGCGGCCCAGCCAATGCGCATGCGCGAGTGGCGAGCGGGGGCTCTTGCGTCACAGTGGTTCCCACGGTTGTCAGAGCAACCACGCCCTGAGGCCTGGCAAACAGGAGCCCTCCGTGGCAGTGCTTGCGTGGCGGGGCTCCGAGGCTCCAGCCTGACCTCTCCACGGGGTCGACAGGACCGTCTCCGGATGCCAGGAGTCGTGGCATAGGGCTGCCCAGGATGTTGAAAGCACAGGCGGAATCCGGGGGAAGCAGCGCCGCATCCCAGCCTCAGAGCCGCCCGGACGCTGTTCGGGTGAGTCTCCCCGAAAGTCGTGCCCCCGGGATCTCGAAGACGGGTCGGCCTGCGGGCCGGTGGGCTGCTCTGCTCTCTCAACCGAGGGTCGTTCTGCTCGAGAGCCGAACCCCGTAGCCTCAGCGCCTGCCTGGGGGTGTTTGTTTCTGTGCCACTGCTGTAGGACTGTCGGTGTGTGTATGTGTTTGTGTGTCTCCCATTTTCGCTTCTCTGTCTGTCTCTCACACTCTGTGAGTTTCTTGCCCTCTCTCTGTCGGTTGGGGTGTGTGTGTGTGTGTGTGTGTGTGTGTGTGTGTTTGGAGAAATGTGCCCGATGCGCCAGAAAACGGTGTCTTGCATGTCGGCCTGTCTTTGGTGAGCCTCCCTCTGCGTCTGTGCCTGGGTCACGTGTCCGCTTGTCAACCGTTTTCCCCGCGGTTCCACTTTGGGATTGCCAAGGCTTCGACCACGTGAGGAGATGCGTTGCTCCCGGAGCCGTTGAAATCTCATCGCCATCCCGTGCGGCCTCTCTTCTGAGATCAAGACGAACACAGTCCAGCCACGGACAAAAGCCGCACGGGAGCTCATTGTCCGGCAGGAGAGAAGGAGGCCCACATCACAGAAGAGCCTTGGATCTTTTCAGGGCTCTTCTCTGAAAAAACAAGCCACACCACGACACAGGCTGAAAGAGGAAGCCGGGAATGGGAGATGGCCACAATCCCAGTCACTGGAACGCCGGCCTCACTGGACAAGCCACCAGTTTGGCACCCCTCTGATGAAGCCCGTGGCGGTGGCATGGTGCTCTACCCCGCCTGGGCTCTGGCCTCTGCTCCGTCCTCCCTCTGGCTGTGTATCCCCTGTTTCTCCGGGGCTTAGATGCTTCCTGGGCTGGCTGGATGTCTTCCAGAAGGATCACTTCCCAGTCCATCAGGGAGACACTTCCTGGAGATCCCTGTCATGATTGTTTCTCTCTGCAAACCTGCTTGGGTTTCAGCCGATTTCCACCGGGGGAGGGGGAGCTGCAGGGCGCCTGCTGGGGTCTCAGGACTCCGCTTCAGATCCGATTCTGGAGCCTCCGGGTGAGAAAGCATGGGCTGAGCACATCTAGTGAGGCAGGCAGGGTCTGGCTGCAGCCCACCATCATCCCACAGGCCACAAGGCTGCGCTGTCAACTGAAAGGTCACTGACGCATCTGAGCCCTCTGCCCCCCTCCCCCTTTGAAAGACAAGTCCTTGCCTTCTGGGACAGGTGCTGGTCGCATTTCCTCTGCACATCCAGTCTCATTCCAGAGAATGAGACTCCTCTCTGCTCCTGGGTGGACTGACACCCTGAAACTTTTGGCCCGCGGCTAGGTCCCAGGCCCTTCAGTATCCCGGCAGGGCACTGCTGTCTCAAAGGAGGGAGGCAGAGGGCTCACGGGTCAGTGAACTTTCAGCTGACTCCGCGCGTTGAGGCCCATGGGATCATTCTGGGCTGCAGCCAGGCACTGCCTGCCTCAGTCCATGTGCTCAGACCGTCCATTCTTACCCGGAGGGGTCCAGAATCGGATCTGCTGGGAGGTCGTGACCTGACCCCAGCAGGCGCCCTGAAGCTCCCCCTCCCCCGATGGAAATCGGCTCACGGAGGTCCTGAAGACGGGACTCCTGGGGTTTGATCCTGGGACGCCGCCCGCGGCCGCCTCTCCCACGCGGCCCCCTACTGGACCCCGGATGCAGCCGCTGCCAAGGCTGCAGCAGGAGAGCCCCTGGCGCCCAGCGGCCACCGTCGTTGAAAGGGGACGCAGCCTGACTGCCGGCAGCGGAGCGCGGGGCGGCCCAGCCAATGCGCATGCGCGAGTGGCGAGCGGGGGCTCTTGCGTCACAGTGGTTCCCACGGTTGTCAGAGCAACCACGCCCTGAGGCCTGGCAAACAGGAGCCCTCCGTGGCAGTGCTTGCGTGGCGGGGCTCCGAGGCTCCAGCCTGACCTCTCCACAGGGTCGACAGGACCGTCTCCGGATGCCAGGAGTCGTGGCATAGGGCTGCCCAGGATGTTGAAAGCACAGGCGGAATCCGGGGGAAGCAGCGCCGCATCCCAGCCTCAGAGCCGCCCGGACGCTGTTCGGGTGAGTCTCCCCGAAAGTCGTGCCCCCGGGATCTCGAAGACGGGTCGGCCTGCGGGCCGGTGGGCTGCTCTGCTCTCTCAACCGAGGGTCGTTCTGCTCGAGAGCCGAACCCCGTAGCCTCAGCGCCTGCCTGGGGGTGTTTGTTTCTGTGCCACTGCTGTAGGACTGTCGGTGTGTGTATGTGTTTGTGTGTCTCCCATTTTCGCTTCTCTGTCTGTCTCTCACACTCTGTGAGTTTCTTGCCCTCTCTCTGTCGGTTGGGGTGTGTGTGTGTGTGTGTGTGTGTGTGTGTGTTTGGAGAAATGTGCCCGATGCGCCAGAAAACGGTGTCTTGCATGTCGGCCTGTCTTTGGTGAGCCTCCCTCTGCGTCTGTGCCTGGGTCACGTGTCCGCTTGTCAACCGTTTTCCCCGCGGTTCCACTTTGGGATTGCCAAGGCTTCGACCACGTGAGGAGATGCGTTGCTCCCGGAGCCGTTGAAATCTCATCGCCATCCCGTGCGGCCTCTCTTCTGAGATCAAGACGAACACAGTCCAGCCACGGACAAAAGCCGCACGGGAGCTCATTGTCCGGCAGGAGAGAAGGAGGCCCACATCACAGAAGAGGCTTGGATCTTTTCAGGGCTCTTCTCTGAAAAAACAAGCCACACCACGACACAGGCTGAAAGAGGAAGCCGGGAATGGGAGATGGCCACAATCCCAGTCACTGGAACGCCGGCCTCACTGGACAAGCCACCAGTTTGGCACCCCTCTGATGAAGCCCGTGGCGGTGGCACGGTGCTCTACCCCGCCTGGGCTCTGGCCTCTGCTCCGTCCTCCCTCTGGCTGTGTATCCCCTGTTTCTCCGGGGCTTAGATGCTTCCTGGGCTGGCTGGATGTCTTCCAGAAGGATCACTTCCCAGTCCATCAGGGAGACACTTCCTGGAGATCCCTGTCATGATTGTTTCTCTCTGCAAACCTGCTTGGGTTTCAGCCGATTTCCACCGGGGGAGGGGGAGCTGCAGGGCGCCTGCTGGGGTCTCAGGACTCCGCTTCAGATCCGATTCTGGAGCCTCCGGGTGAGAAAGCATGGGCTGAGCACATCTAGTGAGGCAGGCAGGGTCTGGCTGCAGCCCACCATCATCCCACAGGCCACAAGGCTGCGCTGTCAACTGAAAGGTCACTGACGCATCTGAGCCCTCTGCCCCCCTCCCCCTTTGAAAGACAAGTCCTTGCCTTCTGGGACAGGTGCTGGTCGCATTTCCTCTGCACATCCAGTCTCATTCCTGAGAATGCGACTCCCCTCTGCTCCTGGGTGGACTGACACCCTGAAACTTTTGGCCCGCGGCTAGGTCCCAGGCCCTTCAGTATCCCGGCAGGGCACTGCTGTCTCAAAGGAGGGAGGCAGAGGGCTCACGGGTCAGTGAACTTTCAGCTGACTCCGCGCGTTGAGGCCCATGGGATCATTCTGGGCTGCAGCCAGGCCCTGCCTGCCTCAGTCCATGTGCTCAGACCGTCCATTCTTACCCGGAGGGGTCCAGAATCGGATCTGCTGGGAGGTCGTGACCTGACCCCAGCAGGCGCCCTGAAGCTCCCTCTCCCCCGATGGAAATCGGCTCACGGAGGTCCTGAAGACGGGACTCCTGGGGTTTGATCCTGGGACGCCGCCCGCGGCCGCCTCTCCCACGCGGCCCCCTACTGGACCCCGGATGCAGCCGCTGCCAAGGCTGCAGCAGGAGAGCCCCTGGCGCCCAGCGGCCACCGTCGTTGAAAGGGGACGCAGCCTGACTGCCGGCAGCGGAGCGCGGGGCGGCCCAGCCAATGCGCATGCGCGAGTGGCGAGCGGGGGCTCTTGCGTCACAGTGGTTCCCACGGTTGTCAGAGCAACCACGCCCTGAGGCCTGGCAAACAGGAGCCCTCCGTGGCAGTGCTTGCGTGGCGGGGCTCCGAGGCTCCAGCCTGACCTCTCCACGGGGTCGACAGGACCGTCTCCGGATGCCAGGAGTCGTGGCATAGGGCTGCCCAGGATGTTGAAAGCACAGGCGGAATCCGGGGGAAGCAGCGCCGCATCCCAGCCTCAGAGCCGCCCGGACGCTGTTCGGGTGAGTCTCCCCGAAAGTCGTGCCCCCGGGATCTCGAAGACGGGTCGGCCTGCGGGCCGGTGGGCTGCTCTGCTCTCTCAACCGAGGGTCGTTCTGCTCGAGAGCCGAACCCCGTAGCCTCAGCGCCTGCCTGGGGGTGTTTGTTTCTGTGCCACTGCTGTAGGACTGTCGGTGTGTGTATGTGTTTGTGTGTCTCCCATTTTCGCTTCTCTGTCTGTCTCTCACACTCTGTGAGTTTCTTGCCCTCTCTCTGTCGGTTGGGGTGTGTGTGTGTGTGTGTGTGTGTGTGTGTTTGGAGAAATGTGCCCGATGCGCCAGAAAACGGTGTCTTGCATGTCGGCCTGTCTTTGGTGAGCCTCCCTCTGCGTCTGTGCCTGGGTCACGTGTCCGCTTGTCAACCGTTTTCCCCGCGGTTCCACTTTGGTATTGCCAAGGCTTCGACCACGTGAGGAGATGCGTTGCTCCCGGAGCCGTTGAAATCTCATCGCCATCCCGTGCGGCCTCTCTTCTGAGATCAAGACGAACACAGTCCAGCCACGGACAAAAGCCGCACGGGAGCTCATTGTCCGGCAGGAGAGAAGGAGGCCCACATCACAGAAGAGGCTTGGATCTTTTCAGGGCTCTTCTCTGAAAAAACAAGCCACACCACGACACAGGCTGAAAGAGGAAGCCGGGAATGGGAGATGGCCACAATCCCAGTCACTGGAACGCCGGCCTCACTGGACAAGCCACCAGTTTGGCACCCCTCTGATGAAGCCCGTGGCGGTGGCACGGTGCTCTACCCCGCCTGGGCTCTGGCCTCTGCTCCGTCCTCCCTCTGGCTGTGTATCCCCTGTTTCTCCGGGGCTTAGATGCTTCCTGGGCTGGCTGGATGTCTTCCAGAAGGATCACTTCCCAGTCCATCAGGGAGACACTTCCTGGAGATCCCTGTCATGATTGTTTCTCTCTGCAAACCTGCTTGGGTTTCAGCCGATTTCCACCGGGGGAGGGGGAGCTGCAGGGCGCCTGCTGGGGTCTCAGGACTCCGCTTCAGATCCGATTCTGGAGCCTCCGGGTGAGAAAGCATGGGCTGAGCACATCTAGTGAGGCAGGCAGGGTCTGGCTGCAGCCCACCATCATCCCACAGGCCACAAGGCTGCGCTGTCAACTGAAAGGTCACTGACGCATCTGAGCCCTCTGCCCCCCTCCCCCTTTGAAAGACAAGTCCTTGCCTTCTGGGACAGGTGCTGGTCGCATTTCCTCTGCACATCCAGTCTCATTCCTGAGAATGCGACTCCCCTCTGCTCCTGGGTGGACTGACACCCTGAAACTTTTGGCCCGCGGCTAGGTCCCAGGCCCTTCAGTATCCCGGCAGGGCACTGCTGTCTCAAAGGAGGGAGGCAGAGGGCTCACGGGTCAGTGAACTTTCAGCTGACTCCGCGCGTTGAGGCCCATGGGATCATTCTGGGCTGCAGCCAGGCCCTGCCTGCCTCAGTCCATGTGCTCAGACCGTCCATTCTTACCCGGAGGGGTCCAGAATCGGATCTGCTGGGAGGTCGTGACCTGACCCCAGCAGGCGCCCTGAAGCTCCCTCTCCCCCGATGGAAATCGGCTCACGGAGGTCCTGAAGACGGGACTCCTGGGGTTTGATCCTGGGACGCCGCCCGCGGCCGCCTCTCCCACGCGGCCCCCTACTGGACCCCGGATGCAGCCGCTGCCAAGGCTGCAGCAGGAGAGCCCCTGGCGCCCAGCGGCCACCGTCGTTGAAAGGGGACGCAGCCTGACTGCCGGCAGCGGAGCGCGGGGCGGCCCAGCCAATGCGCATGCGCGAGTGGCGAGCGGGGGCTCTTGCGTCACAGTGGTTCCCACGGTTGTCAGAGCAACCACGCCCTGAGGCCTGGCAAACAGGAGCCCTCCGTGGCAGTGCTTGCGTGGCGGGGCTCCGAGGCTCCAGCCTGACCTCTCCACGGGGTCGACAGGACCGTCTCCGGATGCCAGGAGTCGTGGCATAGGGCTGCCCAGGATGTTGAAAGCACAGGCGGAATCCGGGGGAAGCAGCGCCGCATCCCAGCCTCAGAGCCGCCCGGACGCTGTTCGGGTGAGTCTCCCCGAAAGTCGTGCCCCCGGGATCTCGAAGACGGGTCGGCCTGCGGGCCGGTGGGCTGCTCTGCTCTCTCAACCGAGGGTCGTTCTGCTCGAGAGCCGAACCCCGTAGCCTCAGCGCCTGCCTGGGGGTGTTTGTTTCTGTGCCACTGCTGTAGGACTGTCGGTGTGTGTATGTGTTTGTGTGTCTCCCATTTTCGCTTCTCTGTCTGTCTCTCACACTCTGTGAGTTTCTTGCCCTCTCTCTGTCGGTTGGGGTGTGTGTGTGTGTGTGTGTGTGTGTGTGTTTGGAGAAATGTGCCCGATGCGCCAGAAAACGGTGTCTTGCATGTCGGCCTGTCTTTGGTGAGCCTCCCTCTGCGTCTGTGCCTGGGTCACGTGTCCGCTTGTCAACCGTTTTCCCCGCGGTTCCACTTTGGGATTGCCAAGGCTTCGACCACGTGAGGAGATGCGTTGCTCCCGGAGCCGTTGAAATCTCATCGCCATCCCGTGCGGCCTCTCTTCTGAGATCAAGACGAACACAGTCCAGCCACGGACAAAAGCCGCACGGGAGCTCATTGTCCGGCAGGAGAGAAGGAGGCCCACATCACAGAAGAGGCTTGGATCTTTTCAGGGCTCTTCTCTGAAAAAACAAGCCACACCACGACACAGGCTGAAAGAGGAAGCCGGGAATGGGAGATGGCCACAATCCCAGTCACTGGAACGCCGGCCTCACTGGACAAGCCACCAGTTTGGCACCCCTCTGATGAAGCCCGTGGCGGTGGCACGGTGCTCTACCCCGCCTGGGCTCTGGCCTCTGCTCGGTCCTCCCTCTGGCTGTGTATCCCCTGTTTCTCCGGGGCTTAGATGCTTCCTGGGCTGGCTGGATGTCTTCCAGAAGGATCACTTCCCAGTCCATCAGGGAGACACTTCCTGGAGATCCCTGTCATGATTGTTTCTCTCTGCAAACCTGCTTGGGTTTCAGCCGATTTCCACCGGGGGAGGGGGAGCTGCAGGGCGCCTGCTGGGGTCTCAGGACTCCGCTTCAGATCCGATTCTGGAGCCTCCGGGTGAGAAAGCATGGGCTGAGCACATCTAGTGAGGCAGGCAGGGTCTGGCTGCAGCCCACCATCATCCCAGAGGCCACAAGGCTGCGCTGTCAACTGAAAGGTCACTGACGCATCTGAGCCCTCTGCCCCCCTCCCCCTTTGAAAGACAAGTCCTTGCCTTCTGGGACAGGTGCTGGTCGCATTTCCTCTGCACATCCAGTCTCATTCCTGAGAATGCGACTCCCCTCTGCTCCTGGGTGGACTGACACCCTGAAACTTTTGGCCCGCGGCTAGGTCCCAGGCCCTTCAGTATCCCGGCAGGGCACTGCTGTCTCAAAGGAGGGAGGCAGAGGGCTCACGGGTCAGTGAACTTTCAGCTGACTCCGCGCGTTGAGGCCCATGGGATCATTCTGGGCTGCAGCCAGGCCCTGCCTGCCTCAGTCCATGTGCTCAGACCGTCCATTCTTACCCGGAGGGGTCCAGAATCGGATCTGCTGGGAGGTCGTGACCTGACCCCAGCAGGCGCCCTGAAGCTCCCTCTCCCCCGATGGAAATCGGCTCACGGAGGTCCTGAAGACGGGACTCCTGGGGTTTGATCCTGGGACGCCGCCCGCGGCCGCCTCTCCCACGCGGCCCCCTACTGGACCCCGGATGCAGCCGCTGCCAAGGCTGCAGCAGGAGAGCCCCTGGCGCCCAGCGGCCACCGTCGTTGAAAGGGGACGCAGCCTGACTGCCGGCAGCGGAGCGCGGGGCGGCCCAGCCAATGCGCATGCGCGAGTGGCGAGCGGGGGCTCTTGCGTCACAGTGGTTCCCACGGTTGTCAGAGCAACCACGCCCTGAGGCCTGGCAAACAGGAGCCCTCCGTGGCAGTGCTTGCGTGGCGGGGCTCCGAGGCTCCAGCCTGACCTCTCCACGGGGTCGACAGGACCGTCTCCGGATGCCAGGAGTCGTGGCATAGGGCTGCCCAGGATGTTGAAAGCACAGGCGGAATCCGGGGGAAGCAGCGCCGCATCCCAGCCTCAGAGCCGCCCGGACGCTGTTCGGGTGAGTCTCCCCGAAAGTCGTGCCCCCGGGATCTCGAAGACGGGTCGGCCTGCGGGCCGGTGGGCTGCTCTGCTCTCTCAACCGAGGGTCGTTCTGCTCGAGAGCCGAACCCCGTAGCCTCAGCGCCTGCCTGGGGGTGTTTGTTTCTGTGCCACTGCTGTAGGACTGTCGGTGTGTGTATGTGTTTGTGTGTCTCCCATTTTCGCTTCTCTGTCTGTCTCTCACACTCTGTGAGTTTCTTGCCCTCTCTCTGTCGGTTGGGGTGTGTGTGTGTGTGTGTGTGTGTGTGTGTGTGTGTGTGTGTGTTTGGAGAAATGTGCCCGATGCGCCAGAAAACGGTGTCTTGCATGTCGGCCTGTCTTTGGTGAGCCTCCCTCTGCGTCTGTGCCTGGGTCACGTGTCCGCTTGTCAACCGTTTTCCCCGCGGTTCCACTTTGGGATTGCCAAGGCTTCGACCACGTGAGGAGATGCGTTGCTCCCGGAGCCGTTGAAATCTCATCGCCATCCCGTGCGGCCTCTCTTCTGAGATCAAGACGAACACAGTCCAGCCACGGACAAAAGCCGCACGGGAGCTCATTGTCCGGCAGGAGAGAAGGAGGCCCACATCACAGAAGAGGCTTGGATCTTTTCAGGGCTCTTCTCTGAAAAAACAAGCCACACCACGACACAGGCTGAAAGAGGAAGCCGGGAATGGGAGATGGCCACAATCCCAGTCACTGGAACGCCGGCCTCACTGGACAAGCCACCAGTTTGGCACCCCTCTGATGAAGCCCGTGGCGGTGGCACGGTGCTCTACCCCGCCTGGGCTCTGGCCTCTGCTCCGTCCTCCCTCTGGCTGTGTATCCCCTGTTTCTCCGGGGCTTAGATGCTTCCTGGGCTGGCTGGATGTCTTCCAGAAGGATCACTTCCCAGTCCATCAGGGAGACACTTCCTGGAGATCCCTGTCATGATTGTTTCTCTCTGCAAACCTGCTTGGGTTTCAGCCGATTTCCACCGGGGGAGGGGGAGCTGCAGGGCGCCTGCTGGGGTCTCAGGACTCCGCTTCAGATCCGATTCTGGAGCCTCCGGGTGAGAAAGCATGGGCTGAGCACATCTAGTGAGGCAGGCAGGGTCTGGCTGCAGCCCACCATCATCCCAGAGGCCACAAGGCTGCGCTGTCAACTGAAAGGTCACTGACGCATCTGAGCCCTCTGCCCCCCTCCCCCTTTGAAAGACAAGTCCTTGCCTTCTGGGACAGGTGCTGGTCGCATTTCCTCTGCACATCCAGTCTCATTCCTGAGAATGCGACTCCCCTCTGCTCCTGGGTGGACTGACACCCTGAAACTTTTGGCCCGCGGCTAGGTCCCAGGCCCTTCAGTATCCCGGCAGGGCACTGCTGTCTCAAAGGAGGGAGGCAGAGGGCTCACGGGTCAGTGAACTTTCAGCTGACTCCGCGCGTTGAGGCCCATGGGATCATTCTGGGCTGCAGCCAGGCCCTGCCTGCCTCAGTCCATGTGCTCAGACCGTCCATTCTTACCCGGAGGGGTCCAGAATCGGATCTGCTGGGAGGTCGTGACCTGACCCCAGCAGGCGCCCTGAAGCTCCCTCTCCCCCGATGGAAATCGGCTCACGGAGGTCCTGAAGACGGGACTCCTGGGGTTTGATCCTGGGACGCCGCCCGCGGCCGCCTCTCCCACGCGGCCCCCTACTGGACCCCGGATGCAGCCGCTGCCAAGGCTGCAGCAGGAGAGCCCCTGGCGCCCAGCGGCCACCGTCGTTGAAAGGGGACGCAGCCTGACTGCCGGCAGCGGAGCGCGGGGCGGCCCAGCCAATGCGCATGCGCGAGTGGCGAGCGGGGGCTCTTGCGTCACAGTGGTTCCCACGGTTGTCAGAGCAACCACGCCCTGAGGCCTGGCAAACAGGAGCCCTCCGTGGCAGTGCTTGCGTGGCGGGGCTCCGAGGCTCCAGCCTGACCTCTCCACGGGGTCGACAGGACCGTCTCCGGATGCCAGGAGTCGTGGCATAGGGCTGCCCAGGATGTTGAAAGCACAGGCGGAATCCGGGGGAAGCAGCGCCGCATCCCAGCCTCAGAGCCGCCCGGACGCTGTTCGGGTGAGTCTCCCCGAAAGTCGTGCCCCCGGGATCTCGAAGACGGGTCGGCCTGCGGGCCGGTGGGCTGCTCTGCTCTCTCAACCGAGGGTCGTTCTGCTCGAGAGCCGAACCCCGTAGCCTCAGCGCCTGCCTGGGGGTGTTTGTTTCTGTGCCACTGCTGTAGGACTGTCGGTGTGTGTATGTGTTTGTGTGTCTCCCATTTTCGCTTCTCTGTCTGTCTCTCACACTCTGTGAGTTTCTTGCCCTCTCTCTGTCGGTTGGGGTGTGTGTGTGTGTGTGTGTGTGTGTGTGTGTGTGTGTGTGTTTGGAGAAATGTGCCCGATGCGCCAGAAAACGGTGTCTTGCATGTCGGCCTGTCTTTGGTGAGCCTCCCTCTGCGTCTGTGCCTGGGTCACGTGTCCGCTTGTCAACCGTTTTCCCCGCGGTTCCACTTTGGGATTGCCAAGGCTTCGACCACGTGAGGAGATGCGTTGCTCCCGGAGCCGTTGAAATCTCATCGCCATCCCGTGCGGCCTCTCTTCTGAGATCAAGACGAACACAGTCCAGCCACGGACAAAAGCCGCACGGGAGCTCATTGTCCGGCAGGAGAGAAGGAGGCCCACATCACAGAAGAGGCTTGGATCTTTTCAGGGCTCTTCTCTGAAAAAACAAGCCACACCACGACACAGGCTGAAAGAGGAAGCCGGGAATGGGAGATGGCCACAATCCCAGTCACTGGAACGCCGGCCTCACTGGACAAGCCACCAGTTTGGCACCCCTCTGATGAAGCCCGTGGCGGTGGCACGGTGCTCTACCCCGCCTGGGCTCTGGCCTCTGCTCCGTCCTCCCTCTGGCTGTGTATCCCCTGTTTCTCCGGGGCTTAGATGCTTCCTGGGCTGGCTGGATGTCTTCCAGAAGGATCACTTCCCAGTCCATCAGGGAGACACTTCCTGGAGATCCCTGTCATGATTGTTTCTCTCTGCAAACCTGCTTGGGTTTCAGCCGATTTCCACCGGGGGAGGGGGAGCTGCAGGGCGCCTGCTGGGGTCTCAGGACTCCGCTTCAGATCCGATTCTGGAGCCTCCGGGTGAGAAAGCATGGGCTGAGCACATCTAGTGAGGCAGGCAGGGTCTGGCTGCAGCCCACCATCATCCCACAGGCCACAAGGCTGCGCTGTCAACTGAAAGGTCACTGACGCATCTGAGCCCTCTGCCCCCCTCCCCCTTTGAAAGACAAGTCCTTGCCTTCTGGGACAGGTGCTGGTCGCATTTCCTCTGCACATCCAGTCTCATTCCTGAGAATGCGACTCCCCTCTGCTCCTGGGTGGACTGACACCCTGAAACTTTTGGCCCGCGGCTAGGTCCCAGGCCCTTCAGTATCCCGGCAGGGCACTGCTGTCTCAAAGGAGGGAGGCAGAGGGCTCACGGGTCAGTGAACTTTCAGCTGACTCCGCGCGTTGAGGCCCATGGGATCATTCTGGGCTGCAGCCAGGCCCTGCCTGCCTCAGTCCATGTGCTCAGACCGTCCATTCTTACCCGGAGGGGTCCAGAATCGGATCTGCTGGGAGGTCGTGACCTGACCCCAGCAGGCGCCCTGAAGCTCCCTCTCCCCCGATGGAAATCGGCTCACGGAGGTCCTGAAGACGGGACTCCTGGGGTTTGATCCTGGGACGCCGCCCGCGGCCGCCTCTCCCACGCGGCCCCCTACTGGACCCCGGATGCAGCCGCTGCCAAGGCTGCAGCAGGAGAGCCCCTGGCGCCCAGCGGCCACCGTCGTTGAAAGGGGACGCAGCCTGACTGCCGGCAGCGGAGCGCGGGGCGGCCCAGCCAATGCGCATGCGCGAGTGGCGAGCGGGGGCTCTTGCGTCACAGTGGTTCCCACGGTTGTCAGAGCAACCACGCCCTGAGGCCTGGCAAACAGGAGCCCTCCGTGGCAGTGCTTGCGTGGCGGGGCTCCGAGGCTCCAGCCTGACCTCTCCACGGGGTCGACAGGACCGTCTCCGGATGCCAGGAGTCGTGGCATAGGGCTGCCCAGGATGTTGAAAGCACAGGCGGAATCCGGGGGAAGCAGCGCCGCATCCCAGCCTCAGAGCCGCCCGGACGCTGTTCGGGTGAGTCTCCCCGAAAGTCGTGCCCCCGGGATCTCGAAGACGGGTCGGCCTGCGGGCCGGTGGGCTGCTCTGCTCTCTCAACCGAGGGTCGTTCTGCTCGAGAGCCGAACCCCGTAGCCTCAGCGCCTGCCTGGGGGTGTTTGTTTCTGTGCCACTGCTGTAGGACTGTCGGTGTGTGTATGTGTTTGTGTGTCTCCCATTTTCGCTTCTCTGTCTGTCTCTCACACTCTGTGAGTTTCTTGCCCTCTCTCTGTCGGTTGGGGTGTGTGTGTGTGTGTGTGTGTGTGTGTGTGTTTGGAGAAATGTGCCCGATGCGCCAGAAAACGGTGTCTTGCATGTCGGCCTGTCTTTGGTGAGCCTCCCTCTGCGTCTGTGCCTGGGTCACGTGTCCGCTTGTCAACCGTTTTCCCCGCGGTTCCACTTTGGGATTGCCAAGGCTTCGACCACGTGAGGAGATGCGTTGCTCCCGGAGCCGTTGAAATCTCATCGCCATCCCGTGCGGCCTCTCTTCTGAGATCAAGACGAACACAGTCCAGCCACGGACAAAAGCCGCACGGGAGCTCATTGTCCGGCAGGAGAGAAGGAGGCCCACATCACAGAAGAGGCTTGGATCTTTTCAGGGCTCTTCTCTGAAAAAACAAGCCACACCACGACACAGGCTGAAAGAGGAAGCCGGGAATGGGAGATGGCCACAATCCCAGTCACTGGAACGCCGGCCTCACTGGACAAGCCACCAGTTTGGCACCCCTCTGATGAAGCCCGTGGCGGTGGCACGGTGCTCTACCCCGCCTGGGCTCTGGCCTCTGCTCCGTCCTCCCTCTGGCTGTGTATCCCCTGTTTCTCCGGGGCTTAGATGCTTCCTGGGCTGGCTGGATGTCTTCCAGAAGGATCACTTCCCAGTCCATCAGGGAGACACTTCCTGGAGATCCCTGTCATGATTGTTTCTCTCTGCAAACCTGCTTGGGTTTCAGCCGATTTCCACCGGGGGAGGGGGAGCTGCAGGGCGCCTGCTGGGGTCTCAGGACTCCGCTTCAGATCCGATTCTGGAGCCTCCGGGTGAGAAAGCATGGGCTGAGCACATCTAGTGAGGCAGGCAGGGTCTGGCTGCAGCCCACCATCATCCCACAGGCCACAAGGCTGCGCTGTCAACTGAAAGGTCACTGACGCATCTGAGCCCTCTGCCCCCCTCCCCCTTTGAAAGACAAGTCCTTGCCTTCTGGGACAGGTGCTGGTCGCATTTCCTCTGCACATCCAGTCTCATTCCTGAGAATGCGACTCCCCTCTGCTCCTGGGTGGACTGACACCCTGAAACTTTTGGCCCGCGGCTAGGTCCCAGGCCCTTCAGTATCCCGGCAGGGCACTGCTGTCTCAAAGGAGGGAGGCAGAGGGCTCACGGGTCAGTGAACTTTCAGCTGACTCCGCGCGTTGAGGCCCATGGGATCATTCTGGGCTGCAGCCAGGCCCTGCCTGCCTCAGTCCATGTGCTCAGACCGTCCATTCTTACCCGGAGGGGTCCAGAATCGGATCTGCTGGGAGGTCGTGACCTGACCCCAGCAGGCGCCCTGAAGCTCCCTCTCCCCCGATGGAAATCGGCTCACGGAGGTCCTGAAGACGGGACTCCTGGGGTTTGATCCTGGGACGCCGCCCGCGGCCGCCTCTCCCACGCGGCCCCCTACTGGACCCCGGATGCAGCCGCTGCCAAGGCTGCAGCAGGAGAGCCCCTGGCGCCCAGCGGCCACCGTCGTTGAAAGGGGACGCAGCCTGACTGCCGGCAGCGGAGCGCGGGGCGGCCCAGCCAATGCGCATGCGCGAGTGGCGAGCGGGGGCTCTTGCGTCACAGTGGTTCCCACGGTTGTCAGAGCAACCACGCCCTGAGGCCTGGCAAACAGGAGCCCTCCGTGGCAGTGCTTGCGTGGCGGGGCTCCGAGGCTCCAGCCTGACCTCTCCACGGGGTCGACAGGACCGTCTCCGGATGCCAGGAGTCGTGGCATAGGGCTGCCCAGGATGTTGAAAGCACAGGCGGAATCCGGGGGAAGCAGCGCCGCATCCCAGCCTCAGAGCCGCCCGGACGCTGTTCGGGTGAGTCTCCCCGAAAGTCGTGCCCCCGGGATCTCGAAGACGGGTCGGCCTGCGGGCCGGTGGGCTGCTCTGCTCTCTCAACCGAGGGTCGTTCTGCTCGAGAGCCGAACCCCGTAGCCTCAGCGCCTGCCTGGGGGTGTTTGTTTCTGTGCCACTGCTGTAGGACTGTCGGTGTGTGTATGTGTTTGTGTGTCTCCCATTTTCGCTTCTCTGTCTGTCTCTCACACTCTGTGAGTTTCTTGCCCTCTCTCTGTCGGTTGGGGTGTGTGTGTGTGTGTGTGTGTGTGTGTGTGTTTGGAGAAATGTGCCCGATGCGCCAGAAAACGGTGTCTTGCATGTCGGCCTGTCTTTGGTGAGCCTCCCTCTGCGTCTGTGCCTGGGTCACGTGTCCGCTTGTCAACCGTTTTCCCCGCGGTTCCACTTTGGGATTGCCAAGGCTTCGACCACGTGAGGAGATGCGTTGCTCCCGGAGCCGTTGAAATCTCATCGCCATCCCGTGCGGCCTCTCTTCTGAGATCAAGACGAACACAGTCCAGCCACGGACAAAAGCCGCACGGGAGCTCATTGTCCGGCAGGAGAGAAGGAGGCCCACATCACAGAAGAGGCTTGGATCTTTTCAGGGCTCTTCTCTGAAAAAACAAGCCACACCACGACACAGGCTGAAAGAGGAAGCCGGGAATGGGAGATGGCCACAATCCCAGTCACTGGAACGCCGGCCTCACTGGACAAGCCACCAGTTTGGCACCCCTCTGATGAAGCCCGTGGCGGTGGCACGGTGCTCTACCCCGCCTGGGCTCTGGCCTCTGCTCCGTCCTCCCTCTGGCTGTGTATCCCCTGTTTCTCCGGGGCTTAGATGCTTCCTGGGCTGGCTGGATGTCTTCCAGAAGGATCACTTCCCAGTCCATCAGGGAGACACTTCCTGGAGATCCCTGTCATGATTGTTTCTCTCTGCAAACCTGCTTGGGTTTCAGCCGATTTCCACCGGGGGAGGGGGAGCTGCAGGGCGCCTGCTGGGGTCTCAGGACTCCGCTTCAGATCCGATTCTGGAGCCTCCGGGTGAGAAAGCATGGGCTGAGCACATCTAGTGAGGCAGGCAGGGTCTGGCTGCAGCCCACCATCATCCCACAGGCCACAAGGCTGCGCTGTCAACTGAAAGGTCACTGACGCATCTGAGCCCTCTGCCCCCCTCCCCCTTTGAAAGACAAGTCCTTGCCTTCTGGGACAGGTGCTGGTCGCATTTCCTCTGCACATCCAGTCTCATTCCTGAGAATGCGACTCCCCTCTGCTCCTGGGTGGACTGACACCCTGAAACTTTTGGCCCGCGGCTAGGTCCCAGGCCCTTCAGTATCCCGGCAGGGCACTGCTGTCTCAAAGGAGGGAGGCAGAGGGCTCACGGGTCAGTGAACTTTCAGCTGACTCCGCGCGTTGAGGCCCATGGGATCATTCTGGGCTGCAGCCAGGCCCTGCCTGCCTCATTCCATGTGCTCAGACCGTCCATTCTTACCCGGAGGGGTCCAGAATCGGATCTGCTGGGAGGTCGTGACCTGACCCCAGCAGGCGCCCTGAAGCTCCCTCTCCCCCGATGGAAATCGGCTCACGGAGGTCCTGAAGACGGGACTCCTGGGGTTTGATCCTGGGACGCCGCCCGCGGCCGCCTCTCCCACGCGGCCCCCTACTGGACCCCGGATGCAGCCGCTGCCAAGGCTGCAGCAGGAGAGCCCCTGGCGCCCAGCGGCCACCGTCGTTGAAAGGGGACGCAGCCTGACTGCCGGCAGCGGAGCGCGGGGCGGCCCAGCCAATGCGCATGCGCGAGTGGCGAGCGGGGGCTCTTGCGTCACAGTGGTTCCCACGGTTGTCAGAGCAACCACGCCCTGAGGCCTGGCAAACAGGAGCCCTCCGTGGCAGTGCTTGCGTGGCGGGGCTCCGAGGCTCCAGCCTGACCTCTCCACGGGGTCGACAGGACCGTCTCCGGATGCCAGGAGTCGTGGCATAGGGCTGCCCAGGATGTTGAAAGCACAGGCGGAATCCGGGGGAAGCAGCGCCGCATCCCAGCCTCAGAGCCGCCCGGACGCTGTTCGGGTGAGTCTCCCCGAAAGTCGTGCCCCCGGGATCTCGAAGACGGGTCGGCCTGCGGGCCGGTGGGCTGCTCTGCTCTCTCAACCGAGGGTCGTTCTGCTCGAGAGCCGAACCCCGTAGCCTCAGCGCCTGCCTGGGGGTGTTTGTTTCTGTGCCACTGCTGTA